>NW_004443977.1:12263038-12277486 GCF_000243295.1 Trichechus manatus latirostris
GCTGTTTGCTTGATATATTTTTTTTCCATCCTTTGATTTTTTAATAAATTTACGTCTTTGTTTCTAGGGTGCATCTCTTGTAGACAGCATATTGATGGATCCTGTTTTTTTTTAATGCATTCTGTCATTCTCTGTCTCTTTACGGGTACATTTAGGCCATTTACGTTCAGTGTAATTATTGATAGATGAGTTTATTGCTGTCATTTGGTAGTGCTTTTTTTGTGGTGCTGACGATTTCTTTGTTCCTCTTATCTCCTGTGCTGAATTCCTTTTGTTTGTGACTTTTTTTCATTTCTTTTGTTTTTGTAGATTTTGTTTTTACTGAGAGTGTATGTTTTTCTTCTTTATTTTTATGAGTTGGTTTGTTAACTTTCTTTGTGGTTACCTTGAAATTTACCCTTATCTTCTTAAGTTTCAACCTTTCTATTATTACTTGGTATTTCCTTACCTTCCTTTTCATTAGAAAGTTCTACACCTACACCGTTCTTTCTCTCTTTTATTGCTGTGACATTGTTGTCATTTGCAGATTAACCTCTCTGGTTCCTTCTTGTAAATCTTTTGGTTTTGAATCGTCCTTGAGAGTTCATTTCCTGGATGGTATCTGGCTGGTATGATCTTGCATACTAGATTCAGGCCGTCATCTGATGTTGTTTGTTCTCAAACCGAAGGACTCACTTTAATAATTCTTGTAAGTTTGGTTTGGTTTTTACATAGTCCCTTAATTTCTGTTTATCTGGAAATGTCCTAATTTCACCATCACATGTGAATGAGAGTTGCAGGATATATTATTTTTGGTTGGCAATTTTTTCTTTCAAGGTTTTATATATGTCATCCTATTACTTTCTTGCCTTCATGGTTTCTGCTGAGTAATCAGAGCTTAGTCTTATTGTTTCTCCTCTGTATGTGACTTTTTGTTTTTCTCGAAATGCTCTCAGGATTCTTTCTTTGTCTTTGGTTTTAGCGAGTTTGATTATGATATGTCTTGGTGATTTTCTTTTGGAGTCTATCCTATATGAGGTTCGTTGAACTTTTTGCATGGTCAGCTTTTCATCTTTCATGATATTAGGGAGGTTTTCTGTCAGCAATTCTTCTCTATGTATTTTCTGTTTTCTCCCCCTGTTCTGGAACTCTGATCACTCACAGATTTTTACTTTTAATTGTATCCCACATAATTCTCAGGGTTTCTTCATTTTTCTTTATTTTTTTTCTGATTTTTCCTCAAAGTTGTGTCCAAGTGTTTGTCTTCAGTTTCGCTGATCCTGTCTTCCATTGTTTCAAAGCCGTTTCTTCTGTGAAACTATCCATTTCTGAAATCCTGTTGTTTATCTTTTGGATTTCTAACTGTTGTCTTTGTTCGGTTTCTAGTTCTGAATTTATTTTAGCATTTTGTTCCTGTATTATTTTCCTGAATTCTTCCATTTTTTGTCTGTATTTTCCATGAATATGTCTGCTTTTTCAATGACTTTGTCTACTTTTTCCTCATTTTTGTCTGCTTTTTTCTTCAACTCTTACATAGTTCTGAATATTAGAGATTTGAATTCCCTGTTAGGTAGTTCTAGTGCCTTTTCTTCTACTGGAAAGTCATCTAGTGCTTTATTTTGGAAGCCTACTGGAACCTTCTTGTCCTTTTTTTGATATGTGTTGATATTGTCTGCTGTCTTCGGGACAGGACATTCAGTAGTTATTTTCCTAATTTATTGATTGTAGATTTGTTTGTTTTGTCCTGATTTTTTGTTTTATTTGGTTTTGTCTGAGCAGGTGGGCTGTGCATCTTTGTTGCTTGCCAGTCTGTGGACATGATATTTTTTACCTCCTTGTCCAATGGGCAGGGTCAGTCGCTCAGCTGTGGTGCAGCAGGGCAGGTCCAGCTGAAGGGGAGTTGCTGGGATGGGTTGTTTGTGGCATGTACTGGGGCCAACAAGGTGAGCCATGGGTCAGTGCAGGGCAGGTTCTGGTAGGCTATGCCTGTGATGCTTGTGAGTGCAATGTTCAACACATGGTGCAGATAGGCAGGAGGGAGGGGGATGGGAGGTTGTGATGTGTGGAGCTAGGTTGGGTATGGGAAAGAAGAGAGAAGGGAGAGAGAAACACAAGCCAAAAAAAAAAAAAATGTGCTGAGGAGCCTGCCGTTGAAGTGGAGAGAGGATAAACTGAGAAACGAAGAAAAACAAAAGGGAAAGAAAACTAAAAAAAAATATTTCCCCCAGGGATCCCACCAACGTGGCTGTGCAGACTGGGGAAGCAACTCCCAAGCTGTGCACTACAGCCTCCTAGAAGGGGTGGAGATGATACACAGAGCCAGGTTTTCAGGTGACAGGAAAAGGTAAGTTGAAAGAGACGAGAAACCAAGAAATAAGGAAAAAGAAAAGAAGAGAAAACAAGCAAACAAACAAAACAAAGCCCCCAGGGATCCCACCAGCTCGGCGACGTGGACCAGGGAAGAAGTTCCCCCAGGTAAGCGGCACTTCAGAGCCTTTCAAGAAGAAGATGGCACACAGAGTCGGGTGTTCAAGAGAAAGGAAGGGGACGAGGTGAGAGGCAGGGAAGAAACCAAAAGAAGCCAAAAAAAAGTAACACCAGCAACAAAGAAGTGGCACTGAAAAGTCAACTTGTGTGGGTGGGGCGAATCCAAGTGGCACGGATCCGGCATCTCCCGTGCCGTGGTCATGGCCCACTAGGAAGTGGTGGATCTGCCTGCCGGAAAGCCTCAGATTGGCCCACTGAGAAGCAGCAAATTGGCCAGCTGGGAAGCTGAGGATTGGCCTGTCAAAAAGTTGGGGATCAGCCAGCCAGGAAGCCTCAGATCAGCCCAAGAAGAAACGGCAAAGGCTGAGCAGGGGGGAGGCAGAGTGGGGTGTGGGAAATCATGTATTGCCGGTTACTGGGTACTCTGTCTCCTGCTGGGAGCTCCATCAATCTGCTTTCTCACACTCCCTGTCTGCCAATCTCTGACAGGAGTCCAAGATGGTGGGTCCATGCTGCATTAGCTGATAGGGGGCCTCTGCTCATAACTCTCCTTGCTCTCCATTCTCTGTCAATTTCTTCTTCCATTTGGTGCTTGGTTGAGTTCTTTATCTCTTCATTTGATGCTTAGGGTTCCAGGACTGAAGTTTGCTTCTGTTTTACTTAGTTTTTTGTGTCTTTGCTATGGAGGGACAGCATGGTGCTTACCTATAGTGCCATGTTAAGCAGCAGGTACTGTTACAGTGGATATCACAAGAATAAAGCTCTATATTCTGCATGTAAAGTGAAATGTACACTCATAAAAGCAGAGAGTGATTGTTTTCTTAATGTGATAATGTTCTTGATCAAAATAAAAGAAGTCTCAAAACATGGGAGCAGAACAGAGTGGAAACACAACAAAAACCATCAGCAAGCTCAGATGATATAGGAAGAAAAGAACTGAGGCAAGAGCTGAATAAAGACATATCTAGCAAGGGCTTAAACAATTGATTGGTGAGAGAATTGGAAACGAACATCAAAACACCACTATTAAATATTTACATTCTGATGAATATAATTTTGCCTAACTAAAAAAAAAAAAAAAAATGGCCTTATAAAGTTATGGGGATTAGATAGATGAACACATAGATAGACGGTTGCTGTCCAGTTGATTCTAACATACAGTGACCTTATGTCCAACAGAACAAAAAGTTGCCTGGTTCTGCATCATCCTCACAATTGCCAGCATACATGATTCCATGGTTGTGGCTATTGTGCCAATTCATCTCACCGAGAGTCTCCATCACCCTTGCTGGCCTTTTACTTCATTAAACATGATGTCCTCCTCCAGTGATTAATCCCTCCTGATGATATGTCCAAAGCAAGTGAGTCAAACAATATTTTGTTGTGACCCATAAGGTTTTCATTGGCTAATTTTTGGAAGTAGATCACCAAGCCTTTCTTCTATGAGTATTAGGTTTTAATATTCAATATTGAATATGAAAAGGTCTAAGCACATGAAAAACAGTAAGTACCCAGTTAACAGTAAATATTAAATGCATAGTTTTCATTCCAAAGCGGGAATTCAGTTATTCTCAACAGATTATATGGCTGCTTAATAAAATCTTGAGTTTAATATGAATTATTTTTCTGGGTAGATATATATCTTTTCTTATAAGTCAGGCCTGGATGTAAAACCTGGCTGCAGTACCCATAATGTGTGATTTGGGTCAAGCTGCAAAATCTCTCTTTTATAATCTGTAAAATTAAGATAATATTAAATCCTACTTTGCAGGGTGGTTACAAAGATTACATATGATAATATATACAAAATATTTATCACAGGGCCTGGCACAAGGTATTCAATACTGTTAGCAATTCCTCCTTTCTTTTGGCTATTCAATACTACATTCCATAGGCACCCAGAGGAACAGAGAAAACCAAGAGGGTGTATATTAGTTATCTTTTGCTGTGTATTGAATTACCCCAAAACTTAGTGGCTTAGAATAGCAATATTTATTATCTCATATTTTCTGTAGGTGAGGATCCAGGCACCACTTAACTGGATCCTCTGTCTTGGAGTCTCTCATAAAGCTGCAATCAAGATATCAGTAAAGGCTGCAGTTATCTCAAGGCCCAACTGCAGAAAGATCTGCTTCCAAGATCTCTCATGCGGTTATTGGCAAGATTCAGTTCCTTGCAGGCTTTTGGACCAAGAGCCTCAGTTACTTCTTGGCTATTGGCCAGAAGCCATCCTCATTTCCTTGCTAATGGGCCTCTCCAGAGGGTAGCTCAAAATATAGAAGCTTATTTCATCATTGGAGCAATTAACAAGAAGAGCCAGAGAAAGAGTACACGCAAGATGGAAGCCACAGTCTTTTACAGCCTAATCTTGGAAGTAACGTCCCATCACTTTGCCATATTCTATTCATTAGAAGCAAGTCTCCAGGTCTGGCCCAGATTCAAGGATGACGATTATACAAAGGTGTAATCACCAGGAGTCCACAGTCATTGGCAGCCATCTTAGAAGCTGTCTACCACAGGGACATTTGATAAAACACTCCAACTCCTGACCGAAGACCTTGGTTGCACTTAGAACCTACCACTACCTAGTTGTTCAATTTAAGCAAGCTACTTTACAGAGCTGTAGTGTTGTGCTCCAGATTATGGGCTCTTGAGTACCACTTGGGTTTAAATCAGACTTCACACACTGTGTGACCTCAAAAAAGTTACTTAATGAGAAAAGTTACCTACCTGTAGTTTCCCCATCTTCAAAGATGTGAATAATAATGCATATATACTTCATATCATTTTTGTAAGAATTAAGTGAATTGATACATATAAACCACTTAGAAGACTGCCTGGGGATAATAGTAATAACAGTATCTAGCTCTCCTTGTTGAAAGACTTAAATGATGCAATGGATGGAAGTTCTTAGCACAAGACCTACGTAGTAAATAGTTAATGTTGATGCTAGCTGATGTCTAGTTGGCCCCTGATTTATGGCGACCTCATGCACAAGGAACTCTCATGTACATGCACTATCAGATCATGTGCGTCATCCCATGATCTGCTGGGGATCAGACTGTTGGGATCCATAGGATTTTCATTGGCTAATTTTCAGAAGTAGATCACCAAGCCTTTATTCCTAGTCTGTCTTAGTCTGGAAGCTCTGTTGAAATGTATCCAGCATCATAGCAACACACAAACCTCTACTGACAGATGAGTGGTGGTTGTATATGAGGTATATTGACTCGGAATCAAACCTGGATCTCCACAGGAAAGTGAAAACTCTATTGCTGAACCACCAATGTCCTCAAACATCCAATACATGGTGTCTATTATTATTAATGTCTTCATTGTCATCACTAGGCCTTGGCCTCCTCCATTTCCTCTCCTGATGTGGGTTAATTTTCCTCCATCTGCTTTTTCCCCAGTTTCTATAAGGAGGGTTAACTGATCTAAAGGGGTCTCAGGGTCTAAAGGGTCCCCAATGTTCATGGCAGTCAGCCTTATCTCAGTATGGTGACTCGATCACCAATGTTGCTATGCCACCTAACACCAGTGCTAATGAGTGAAGCAGGAGAAAGTTAGAGAGACAAGTGCAGCTTCATGAGGCAGGCAGAAGAAAGGTATCCATAATTGCTCAAGAAGATTGGAGGAGACTCTGATATTAAGTGCGAACACAACACCAGCCAGGCAGCTCTGGCAAACTCAGGGCTCTGCAAGGGGAGGTGACCCTCAGGCACAATGGCAACTGGCCTGTATCTAGAGCACTGGGCTGAATGGGAATATTTTGCAAAATTTTCTTAGGAACCGAGGTCTCAACTGACTCCTCTTGAGTCCCACTAGGAAATATTGTTTCTGAACAGTCTGGATGGAAAAGAAACAGTGACATTTTTAGAGAGGAAAAATAAATTTTCTCTGTTACTGAAACCCAAATACTAGAATAAATACTAGAATCTAGGGTCCTTTTAAAGTTGTTCCAAAGCTGCAGAAAAACACAGTAAATGTGGAATAAGGATTTATGTTCTACAGTCAACCACACAGCAAGTTGACTGACTGGTAAGTATAGTGTGATTATTATAATGTAGGTCACAGACAATAAGTGTAGGGAATTTCCTGAATTAGAAAACTAAGCCTCTTACATTAAGTGAAGGGCAACGAACATTCAATACGGTCTTTACAACCAAAACAGAGGCAAATGTAGAGGGCATCTACTCTGTGGTAGGCATGGTGTTGGAGCTGGAGATAAAGCTTTGACAAGACAACAAGGTCTCTATGCCACCCACATGGAGTCCATAGTCAATCACTCCTAAGAAACTTTACTCTCATCTCCAAAAGAAAGGAGGTGTAGAAGGTGACAAGACTGGGACCAAAAGTTGAAGGATGTACAGGGCCAGAATTTATTCATTCAATAAATATTAGTTGAGAACAAGCTACTTTACAGAACTGTAGTGTTGTGCTCCAGAGTATGGGCTCTTGAGTAGACCATTTGTGTTTGAATCAGACTTCACATTCTACATGACCTCAGAAAAGTTACTTAATGAGAAAAGTTACTAACCTGCAGTTTCTCCATCTTCAAAAATGTGAATAATAATGTATATATACTTCATATCATTTTGTAAGAATTAAGTGAATTGATACATATAAACCACTTAGAAGACTGCCTGGAGATAATAGTAACAGTAGTATCTAGCTCACTTTGTTGTTGAGAGACTAAATGATGTAATGGATAGAAGTTCTTAGCATGAAGCCTAGCTAGTAAATAGTTAATGTTGATGCCAGCTGACGTCCATGGCCCCTGCCTTATGGCAACATTTTGCACGCTTCCCGGGACCTATAAGGCATTCAAGAGCTATGGGAAAACTTGAAACCAGAAAAAATATATTTCTTGGCCCCAAGATTGTTGTTGTTGTTAGGTGCCGTCGAGTCGGTTCTGACTCATAGCACTGCCCAGTCCTGTGCCATCCTCGCAATCGTTGTTAATGCTTGAGCCCATTGCGGCAGCCACTGTGTCAATCCATCTCATTGAAGGTCTTCCTTTTTTTTCACTGACCCTTTACTCTAAGAAGCATGATGTCCTTCTCCAGGGACTGGTTCCTCCTGATAATATATCCAAAGTACGTGAGAAGAAGTCTTGTCATCCTGCTTCTAGTGAGCATTCTGGCTGTTCTTCTTCCAAGACAGATTTGTTTGTTCTTTTGGCCGTCCATGGTATATTCAATATTGTTTGCCAACACCATAATTCAAACACGTCAATTCTTCTTTGCTCTTCTTTATTCACTGTCCACCTTTCGCATGCATACGAGGCAATTGAAAATACCATGACTTGAGTCAGGCACAACTTAGTCCTCAAAAGTGACATGTTTGCTTTTTAACAGTTTAAAGAAGTCTTTTGCAGCAGCTTTGCCCAATACAATATACCTGGCTCCAGGATACTGAAGGAAAACGTCAAAAATTAATTTAATAAATTAAATGTTGTATCAATGTCTTAAAACAGAATGTTATGTCAACTAGGCCATTCAATTCATATAATTATATAAAAATTTAATATCAGTAGAGCAAAATAAATAATCTCTTCTTTGTTGTTGTTGTTGTTAGTTGCTATCAAGGCGGCTCTGACTCATGGAAACCTTACGTGTAACCAAAAGAAATGTGGTCCGGTCCTACACCATTTTCATGATTGTTAGTATGTTTGATTCCATAATTTTTTCTTGTTTAATAGTCCCCAAATAATAAAAGATAAAATCCTTTCAATTGTTTCCAGTAAAAATTATATTTAATATGGAGGACAAGTGTGTTATGAAAAAAAATTGTTTCTTAAGTTGTAGCTTTTCATATGTTTCAGATTGATGGCCCAGGTTTTTAGTCATGTCCCTTTCTTAATTTTCTCCAATATGGGAATCAAGTCATATTTTCCCTTTTCTGTATTCAGTATATATGGCGTCTATGCCATTTGAAGTCTCTTGTTGTTGTTAAGTTATTCACTGATAAATAATTTCTACTTTAGGTTTTTGGTTGTTTTAAAATTCATATTACAAGCATTTATAACTGTCATCATAAATGAATTGGCTCTGATTGTCCAAGCTCCATATTTTCCAGATGAGAAAATTGAGCCCCAAGTGATTAAGTTGACCCAGGTCATAGAGTTAAACAATGATAGGACTCCAAACTGAGGGTTCTCATTCCAGCTCCAGGGTTCATACCACCACTGCATGCCAACTTTAAACTAAAACATCCCCCAGAGACTTTCTCCTCATTTGCAGAATGAAAATACTGGTGTTACATTTACAAATATATTCGGTTCATCTTATTAAGCTGTAATGGTAATATTGTTCTTACACTTAAGTCTTCTATCCAGGCACACAATTAGCTGTCCAACCAGCCTGAATGAAAATTAGCCAGGATAAGGTAAAGATAATCACACTTTATTTGCAAACCCTTCTTGTTTTCATTCTAAGTTTTGAGTCCTGCCAAATGAATTTGGATATGAATACATTTAGTGCTTCAGTTTGCAATTATTTGAAATTATAAAAGCAGATATTGAAATAAAAGTCCTTTTGGGGGTGACTTTGATACAGTGTATTAATTTTAATTACACTATTCATAATCATAATATAGTTTTATCATTTATGTCTGAATTTTCTTACACGGAAATCTATTTATCCAAGAATTTCTATAGAGCCTATAACCACAGTATTTAGTAGCTTTGAAAGAAGGGTAAAATTGGCACAGTAATAGCTTTCTTCTCTCTATAAGAATATTTTAATACAGATAAAATGAAAGTATAGTAGACCTAGGTTTTTTTTGTTGTTTTCAGGTAGGCTGGTTTCTACTTTGAGTCTTTAAAAATCTTAAAATATTAAGTATGAATATCTTATTGAGAATATATTCTGCAGCTTTTCTTTTTCAAGTCTTACATTACAGTCATTTCCTTCCAAGTTTATTTTTATTTCTTTTTATTTGTGCTTCTTTAACCTTTTCAGTGACTTAAAAAATATATATGTATTTTTTACTTCTTTTTTTTTTTAATTGTACTTAGGTGATGGTTTACAGAACAGATAGTTTCTCATTAAACAGTCACTACACGTATTGTTTTATGACATTGGTTAACAACCCCACGACATGTCAACCTTCTCCTTTCTCGGCCTTTTATTGTTTTTTGGTGAAAATATACATAGCCAAAGATACACCATTTCAAAAATTTCTACATGCACAATTCAGTAACATCGATTACGTTCTTCCAGTTGTGCTGCTATTCTCACTTTAGATGAAGGTTTACAGAACAAAATAGTTTCTCATTAAATAGTTAGTACACATGTTGTCCTGTGACAATGGTTAACAACCCTACTACATGTCAACACTGTCCTTACTCAACCTTGGGTTCCCTATCACTAGCTTTCCTGTCCCCTTCTACCTTCTAGTCCTTGTCCCTGGACTGCTGTGCCTCATTAGTCCCGTTTTGTTTTATGGGGCTGTCTAATCCCTGGCTGAACAGTGAACCTTGGAAGTGACTTCTGAGCTAAAAGGGTGTCTGGGGGCCATACTCTCAGGGCCTCTCCAGTCTCTTTCAGGCCAGTAAATCCGGTCTTTTATTGTGTGTGTTAGGATTTTGTTCTACGTCCTTCTCCAGCTCTGTCCAGAACCCTCTGTTGTGATCCTGGTCAGAGCAGGGCACCATCTAGCTGTACTGGACTCAGTCTGGTGGAGGCCTTGGTAGCTGTGGTCCATTAGTGCTTTGGACTAATCTAAAAAAAATATTTTTTAAGCTTTGTGTTTATGGTCTTCTTTTATATGAGTTTAGTCATTAATGAAATTTTTATTCATAGAAAATATGTATTTTAGGGTTTTTAAAGTCTTTTTAATTGTCACAAGTCATCATTTAGGCTCATTGTTGTCTTCAGTATATGAGGGTAAATATGAAAATTTAATTGTAGAAAAATCTGTATTTCCTATTCTACTGACATTTCAAATTCAAAGTCATTTAAGAACAACATTAGATGAAGCCTTTGGTATAATTTTCGACAGATGGAGATGAATAAGGGAAAACCATCTTTGGAACTCTTCCACTAACTAGTCATGAAATAAATGCCATCCGTTTACTCTTCATTTTAATTCCATTTCTTACAATTTGCCTCTAATTTGGATTAGATTATTAAATTCCCTCAGTTAATCCTTATCCTAGGCTTCATTACCCCAGACTGTGTTCTTTAATTATTGAGAATGTCCAGGAAATTCCTTTCTATGGTTGCTGGCATGCCTTTATGAGAACAAGCACGTGCATGCAAAGGAGAAACTTTAATTTCTTAATGAACTAGGCAGATTCCCCTACTACGCAAGGATGTTTGAAAGCTTAGTAAGCATCTTGGGAATTAGTAAAATGTTCTGTGTCTGATTGGTATGTTGGGGAGTAATGACAACCAGTTTTCTCGTCTAAATGTATATTGATTAATGACGGATCCTCAGTCTAAAAGACAGAAATAAGTCCATACACTTTCGTCTCTTCAGAGAATGAATAATTATTTTTAATAGCTCATCTAGGCCAGATCTCAAATTCGTTTTTACCTCCTCTCCTTTCTCATTCCTTTCCCTGCACCCCTTTTTGTATACTGTTTTATAGACATGCATAAGTTACAGTGTAACCTTTTGGAACAAATGCATTTTCTCTTTGAGTCATTCTCCTTCTAAAGTCTGACTTCTCCCAAACCACATGTTGCAGAGATTGGGAGTGTCTTGGCATAAGTAAACTGCAGGAATTTCCAAGTTCTGCTCTGCAGTGTCCTAGAATTTTCTCGGAATGCCCTTAGGGGCCACAAGATGGTAGAATGGGGATAAGGAGATAGAAATGTGTGTGTGTGTGTGTGTGTGTGTGTGTGTGTGTGTGTGTGTGTGTGTGTGTGTTGGGGGTTGTCAACCACTGTTTCATTCATGGGTTTATCTGTATTACCAATTAAGCTTCCTTGTACTAATTTTTTAAACAAATAGTTCCCTTTTTTTTAGTTAAAAAAATAATAAAGTTTGGAAGTCACTGGTATAAGGGGGTAAGGGCACTGGTCAAAGCACTTTGAGAGCTGGGTTAAAATTTCAGGTCTAGTGCTAATTAAATTTGAGACCTTGGCTAAGTCACTTGATTTATTTTGCCTTGAGTGCACTCATCCACAAAGTAAGGGGCTAAAGAAATTATCTTTAATCTCTCTTCTAGTTCCAACAGTATACAATTATATGAGAAGTTCAGTGATTTTTTTCCTCTCAGTATACTCATTTTATCAGACTGCTATTCTCTAAATAATAATCTTTATTAGGGTGTTTCTCCAATTTAGGATCAAGTGCCCTCCTCTGTTGTTAAATTGTTGTCTGGATTTAATGATTTCAAAAGCCTTCCAAGGTCCAAAATTCTAGGATTTGATAGACTCTTTATATACTATTATAAGTCTGCAGGGATAAAAATTATAAAATTATAGTATTTACGGCCTTTGCTTTCCTTCTGCATGCTAAAGGGAATTTTTCTTTAACTCTCATTTTCTCTCTCTCTATGACTCACCCTTCTAGAAGTTTCTTGAATTTTTTTAATTAAAAAATATGTGAAGAGGGACCTTAGGAGCCTGTTAGGTACAGACCAAAGGGTTTTTTCTAGAAGAAGTTCACTGGGGCAAGAAGAATGGGAATAGTTGTAGTATATGGGGCCAGCAACGAGAGAGGAACAACAAAGACATGTGTGAAATATTTATGGGATCGGTATGGAAACATCTTGAGTTATTTTGAAAGTATTTCATTGCAAGGACTATGCTTTTTGTACTGAGATATACTACAGGGTTAAGCTACAGGAATCATGGCTTTATAGGAAGAAAGGCCTGGTGTTCTACTTCCAAAAAACCAGTCAAGGAAAACCCTATGGATCACAATGGTTCGATCCCACTGGATATGGAGTCACCATAAGTCAGGATCGAGTCAACAGCACCTAACAACAAGATAGCTTTATGAGTAGTCCAGAAGACAGCACTGTTCAGTGAAACAAATATTTTATTGGAGTCTGAACTGTAAAGCTAGTTAAACCTTTTGGGGGTTTCCAAAGCTCACAATGGCAGTACCCCTTCTGCTACTCTGTGAGCTGCTCCCACCTACCCAATGACATGGTTATGCCTGTCCAAATTATCTTCTGTGTCCATCTGGAATGAAGGCATTACTCTCTCAGTCTCAGCTTTCTAGTCTCCTGTTTCCTTGCTCATGCTTTCTCTCCACACCCCACCTTTCCTTTCCATAATTCAAGTCTGCTATTCTCTGTATATCTATTTCACTCTTCTCTCTCTGCCAAACATCATTTATTGGGTCCCTTTGGGTACAACTTTCTCAAAGCTCCTAAATGTATATGTCTTCAGTTCCAGACATCAGCAAGGTTAACCGGTCTCTTTTAGTCTCAATTCCAAAATTGTGGGAAAGAGCATTTGATGAGCCCAGCTACAGTAACGTGTCAATACCTGGCCCAGTCAGCCTTGACCAGGCAGTAGATATCTAGAAGTGCCTCCTCAACTCTGAAACACCAAAAAAACTTTGGGGACTATTGTTGTTTTGTTCTTGTTAGATACCCTCAAGTCACTTCCAACACACAGTGACCCTATGTATAACAGAACGAAACACTGCCCAGTCCTATGCCATCCTCACAATCATTGCCATATTTGAGCCCATTGTTGCAACCACTGTGTCAATCCAGCTTGTTGAGGGTCTTCCTCACTTTTGCTGATCTGCTATTTACCAAGTATGATATCCTTCTCCAGGGACTGTTCCCTCATATAAACATGTCCAAAGTACAAGAGACAAATTCTCGCCATCCTTGCTTCTAAGAAGCATTCTGGCTGTACTTCTCCAAAGGCAGACATGTTCGTTCTTCTGACAGTCCAAGGTATACTCAATATTCTTTGTCAAAACCATAATTCAAGTGGATCAATTCTTCTTTGGTCTTCCTTATTCACTGTCCAGCTTTCACATGCATATGAGGCAATTGAAAATACGATGGCTTGGGTCAGGGGCACCTTAATCCTCAACTTGACATCGTTGCTTTTAACACTTTAAAGAGGTCTTTTGTCCAGCAAAATGGCGCGCTAGACAGAAGCACCACGCCGTCCCTCCACAGCAAAGATCCGAAAAACTAAGCCGAACAGAGAACACAACAATCCTGAAACTCTAAAACATCAAATGAAGAGATAAAGAACCAGCCAAGCACCAAATGGAGTGAGAAAACTGACAGAGAACGAGAGTGAGGAGAGATTCATGCAGAGGTCCCCTACCAGCTAACGCAGCGCGGATCCGCCATCTTGGACTCCTACCGGAGATGAGCAAATGGGGTACGAGAAAGTAGCCTCATGGAGCTTCCAGTGGGAGACAAAACAACCAGTAATTGGTGATATACGCTTTCCCACCCCCCACCCTTCTTCACCCCAACTCGGCCTCCTGTGCTTCCCATGGCCACAGTCTCTTGACAGGGAAACAGCAGCTGCTTGGATTCCACACACCCGAACGGGTGGCTCTCTGAGTGCCATTTGTTGGCTGCTGGTGTTGCTTTTTTTCTGCTTCTTCTTATTTCTTCCTTGCCTCTCCCCACCTCCCCCTCCTTTTGCTCAAGTACCTCGCTCTGTGCGCCATCTTTGCTTCTTCCTGAGGGGCTGCAGAGCTCCAGTAATTTGTGATATACGCTTTCCCACTCTCTACCCTTCTTTACCCACACTCGACCCCCTCTGCTTCCAATGGACACAGTTTCTTGTCCAGAAACACCAGCCCACACTAGCTGGCTCTCTGAGTGCCATTTGTTGGCTGCTAGTGTTGCTTTTTATTTCTTTTTCCTGTTTCTTTGATTTCTTACTTGCCTCTCACCACCTCCCCCTCCCTTCGCTCGAGTACCTGGCTCCATGCTCCATCTTTGCTTCTTCCTGAGGGGCTGCGGAGCTCTGTTCGAGTGTGGAGCTGCTTCCCAGTTTGGGCTGCCATGCTGGTGGGATCCTGGGGCTTTTG
>NW_004443977.1:12287030-12294320 GCF_000243295.1 Trichechus manatus latirostris
TCCTCATGAGCACAATTAAGTGTTCTGGAATTCCCATTCTTTGCAATGTTATCCATAATTTGTTATGATCCACACAGTTGAATGTCTTCACAAAGTCAATAAAACAACAGATAAATATCTTTCTGGTATTCTCTGCTTTCAGCCAGGACATATCTGACATCAGCAATGGTATCCCTGGTTTCATGTCCTTTTCTAAATCTGGCTTGAATTTCTGGCAGTACCCTGTCAATATACTGCTGCTTTTGAATGATCTTCAGCAAAATTTTACTTGTGTGTGATATTAATGGTATTGTTTGATAATGTTCACATTTGTTTGGATCACTTTTCTTTGGAATGGGCAAATATATGGATCTATCCAGTGGGTTAGCAAAGTAGCTGTCTTCCAAGTTTCTCGGCATACAGGATTGAGTGCTTCCAGCATTGCATCCATTTGTTAAACCATTTCAGCTGGTATTCTGTCAATTCCTGGAGTCTTGTTTTTTTCTAATGCCTTCATTCTTGATCATATGCTACCTCCTAAAATGGTTGAATGTCGACCAATTCTTTCTATTACAGTGACTCTATTCCTTCCTTCTTCTTTCAATGCTTCCCGTGTTGTTCAATATTTTCCCCACAGAATCCTTCAGTATTGCAACTTGAGGCTTAAACTTTTTTTCAGTTCTTTCACCTTGAGAAATGCCGAGTGTAATTCTTCCCTTTTGCTTTTCTAACACTAGGTCTTTGCACATTTCATTATAATACTTCACTTTGTGTCCTTGAGCCACCCTTTGAAATCTTCTGTTCAGCTCTTTTACTTCATTATTTCTCTCATTTGCTTTAGCTACTTGTCATGGATTGAATTGTGTCCCCTAAAAATATGTGTCAACTTAGTTAGTCCATGATTCTCAGTATTGTGTAGTTGTCCTCCATTTTTTGATTGATGTAATTTTCCTATGTGTTGTAAATCCTAATCTCTGCCTGTGGATAATGAGGCAAGATTAGATTATTTTAAAGAGAAGTAGGGTGGGATGTAACATCCTCACTTAGGTCACATCCTTGATCCAATGTGAAGGTAGTTAACCTGGGGAGTGGCCTGCACCACCTTTTATATTACAAGAGATAAAAGGAAAGGGAAGCAAGCAGAGAGTTGGGGACTTCATACTAACAAAAAAGCAGTGCTGGGAACAGAGAGCATCCTTCGGACCCAGGGTTCCTGTGCAGAAGCTCCTAGCCCTGGGGAAGATTGATGTGAAGGACCTTCCTCCAGCACCAACAGAGAGAGAAAGCCTTCCCCTGGAGCCGATGCCCTGAATTTGGACTTCTAGCCTACTACACTGTGAGAAAATAAATTTATCTTTGCTAAAGCCATCCACTTGTGGTATTTCTGTTACAGAAGCACTAGATGACTAAGACACTATGTTCAAGAGCAAGTTTCAGAGTCTCTTCTGATATCCGTTTTTGTCTTTTTCAAGACCTTTTGCTTTCTTCATGTATGATATCCTTGATGTCATCCCACAACTCATCTGGTCTTCAGTCATAGCGTTTAATGTGTCAAATCTATTACTGAGACGATCTCTAAATTTAGGTGGGATATACTCAAAATCATATTTTGCCTCTTGTGGACTTGTTTTAATTTTCCTCCACCTCAGCTTGAACCTTATATGAGCAATCGATGATCTGTTCCTCAGTCAGCCCCTGGCCTTTATCTGACTGACGATATCGAGCTTTTCCATCATTTCTTTCCACAGATGTAGTCGATTTGATTCTTATGCATTCCATCTGGTGAAGTCCACATGTAGAGTTGCCTTTATGTTGCTGAAAAAAGAAGTCATTGGTCTTGCAGAAGTCTATCATTCAATCTCTGATGTCATTTCTGTAAGCAAGGTCATATTTTCCATCTACTGATCCTTCTTGTTTCCAACTTTTGCATTCCAATCACCATTAATTATCAATACATCTTTATTGCATGTTTGATCAATTTCAGACTGCAGAAGTTGATAAACATCTTTAATTTCCTCATATTTGGCATTAGTGGTTGGTGGGTAAATTTGAATACTAGTCCTATTAACTGATCTTCCTTGTAGGTGTATGGATATTATCCTATCACTGACAGCATTGTACTTCAGGCTAGATCTTAAAATGTTCTCTTTGACAATGCCGATTCTCTTCATTTTGTCATTCATGGCATAGTAGACCATATGATATTCTGATTCAAAATGGCCAGTACCAGTCCATTTCAGCTCACTAATGCCTAGGATATTAATCTACAAGTGTTCCATTTCATTTTTGACAACTTCCAACTTTCCTAGTTTCATACTTTGTACATTCCACATTCTAATTACTAATGAATGTTTTCAGGTGTTTCTTCTCATCTTGAATCATGCCACAGCAGCAAATGAAAGTCCTGAAAGCTTTACTTCAGCCACATCATAAAAGTTGACTCTACTTGGAGGAGGCAGCTCTTCCCAAGTCGTATTAAGATTTACTTCCAACCTGAGTGGCTCATCTTCTGGCACTATATCAGACAATGTTCCACTGCTATTCACACGTAAGGTTTCACTGGCCAATTTTTTCACAAGGACACTGGCAGGTCCTTCTTCCCAGTCTGTCTTAGTCTGGAAGCTCTGCTGAAACCTGTCCTCGATGGATGACCCTGCTGGCATTTGAAATAATGGTGGCATAGTTTCCAGCATCACAGGAACACTGATCCACCACAATGCAACAAACTGACAGAATTACTAAATTCTGTAAGTCTACAATATCTCAAATTCTATGATCCTATGATCTTTCCACACATAGTTTGTGAATGTTATGTGCTTACAAAATCCTCCAATTTGCCACACATAGCCCATTACCGCAGGAGCAAACAAACACACTCGCTGTAACAGGGGGAATCTGGGCACTGGACCATGCATTCTCTTGTTGCTTCAGCCCAACTCTGCTGACACTGACTATGAGATATTATTCACCCCGGGCTCCTATTTCTGAAAGTTAAAACTCTCTAGAGGCCACGAGATTCATTGTTGTCTACCCTTCCCCTCTGGTATCCTAAGTGTTCTCTGCCTCTCTCCAGGAGTTTTGTCAGTAACAATCTCAAGAAAGCATAGATAATTTCTGAACAAACTATGAATGCTAACTAGCAACCCCTCCTAAAAAGAAAAAAATGGCATGCCACTTTACCTCACAAGAAACTTTCAGTGGGCTTTGTCTTATTTAGTCAGTGACCTCTAATGACACATGCTTCAAAACAAACAAAAAAAAATGGATGTTCATTTGTGGCCCAGGCCACCCTGGAGGAGATGATCAAGTTCTCTCCCTGGGTCAACTCCTCCAGGGGCATTAACATCTGATTTCCACCTAATTGATCCCATCAGCTCTGCTCTGATTTGAACTGGTCACCAAGACAATGAAAACCCTGCATCGACCCTGCCACCATCTGCTGTTTTTCAGTTGTCTAGACATAGTCATAAATAGCTGGATGACTGCCCACTGTAAATTTTTAATGAGAGATTTTGAAATTAGAAAAGGAGGGAAGCAATTGCAATTTATGGCCTGGAGTTCTTCAATAGAGAGGGATCCACCTGAAAAGTGTACCCTGGGTTTCCTTCCATCAGCCTCCTCACATCTCAGCTCCTGATTATACAAGCCCAGAGTGTTACTTCCATATTTAAACCCCATCCTGCACACAAACACACACACACACACACACACACTCTTCCTGTAAAATCCCCATGATACCTCCTCCCAATTCTTATCTTATAGAATGAGGGTTTTAAAATTATCCGGAAAGCATGATCTAAACAAAATGAAGATGATTTTTATATTATCTGTTGCCTGGTAAAGTAGTTCTTAAGCAGATTGGATCAATAATGACTTTGAAAATATGAGACAGGTATATACATTCTCCCCAGAGTACCCATACATAACAAAGAATTTTGGGAATGTACAGGTATCTTCAAGCCTATCTATGCACTTATGGTACCAGGATTCCAGGTAATACACCTACATAATTCCCCAATTCCCTTCTCTGGCATGAATCTAAGTTTACTTGGCTCTGTGAGATATCAATTTGGATATTCCGAAAGCAATATACTAAAAAAACAAAATAAAACCCATTACCTTTGAGTCAATTCCAACTCATAGTGACCCTATAGGACAGAGTAGAACTGCCCCATCCGGTTTCCAAGGAGTGGCTGGTGGATTCGAACTGCCCACCTTTTGGCTAGCAACCATACATCTTAACCACTGTGCCACCAGGGCTCCCAGAAAACAATATACCTGTGCTAAAGGAGCCCTGGTGGCACAGTGGTAAAAGCAATTGACTGCTAACCTAAGGTTGGCAGTTTGAAACCACCAGTGGCTCCTCCGAAGAAAGATGTGGAGGTCTGCTTCTGTAGAGATTTACAGCCTTGGAAACCCTGTGGGGTCCCTATGAGTTGAAATCGACTTTAAGGCAGTGTTTTTTTTTTTTTTATATTCTATTAAGGAGCCCTGGTGGTGCAATGGTTAAAGCACTCGGCTGCTAACCAAAGGTTACCATTCAAACCCACCAGCCGCTCTTCGGGAGAAAGATGTGGCAGTCTGCTTCTATAAAGATTACAACCTTGGAAACCCTATGGGGCAGTTCTAGTCTGTCCTATATTGTCTTTAATATTTAGAATCAACTCAACAGCGGTGGGTTTGGTTTGATTTTGGCTATATTCTAATAAAATATGCTTACTGAATTAGGAGTCCCTGGGTGGTACAAATAGTGCCTTGGAAAAAAGACCTGAGGATTTACTTCTGAAAAATCAGTCATTGAAAATCCTATGAATCACAGTTCTAGTCTAACACACAAGGGACCACCATGAGTCAGAACCAACTTGATGGCAACTGGTTTTTTTGTGCTCGCAAAAAGGATAAAAACATTGTAAATCTACATGTAGAATGTGTGTGTGCATGTGGAAAATTATTTTTCCAAAACTGTACTAGACAGCATGGTTGTTGATTTTACTCAATGTGTCTCTTATGTAAAGATCTCAGTGACAAAAAGCTTTCTTCCCTAGTTCTACTGCTGAGATTTCTCTTAGAGGCCATAAAATTATACAACTCAATATGTTTACTTTTTGTCTTGGCTTTCAGAAATCTTATAACTAAAGTTTATTGCCAGCAATAATAACCAATTTATTCTCAGTTCCTCAAAATTGTCCTTTAATTTAAAAGTTTAATTATTTTAAACTAATTTTCCAGTTGCCATAGAGTTGACCCCAACTCATGACAACCCCAGGTGTGTCAGACTAGAACTGTGCACACTAGGGTTTTCAATGACTGATTTTTCGGGAGTAGATAACCAGGTCTTTCTTCCAAGGTATCTCTCGGTGTACTCAATCCTCCAACCTTTCAGTTAGTAGCTGGACGTGCTTACTGTTTGTACCACCCAGGAATTTGTTTAGCTAATTTAACTAATTTCAGCCACTTCAAAACTTGTTTTTTGTTTGATTGTTTGTTTTTAACAGGAAGAGTTCAAATGATACCAACAGAAAAAAAATTAACAAGCCAGGAAATAACAATTACCCCCAGGAACAAGATAAATTTCAGTTTTTTAGTTGAAAAAAATATTAATGGTTTTCAAAATCTACTCAATAGAGAGGCGGGGCCAAGGTCGCGGAGTACTCACATGCTTCCAGTGGTCCCTTTCACAACAAAGACCCCCCCAGAAAAGTGAATTGATTTTATATGACAATCTAGGAGCCCTGAACATCAAAGGCAAAGCTGAGGTTGGACTGAGCCGCAGTGGGAGGGAGAGATGGTTCGGAAGCAGTGAGGAGTTGCCAGACGTGACCTGGTGGGAGCTGGAGCCCTTCAGGCCAGATCAGCTCCTGGTGTGCGGTGAGACAAGCAGTGGTGCTCAGGAGGCGTTTTCCAAGTCGGGAGAGACCCAGTGGCAAAAAGTCTATTCGGCCATCCAGAACCAGTGAGAAACAGCCCTTGATCAGTGAAAGATAAGTACTTGCATCTGGACTACTGTATGATTCAAAAACACCCCCCCTTGGGGAAAAACCTCTTTCCCATTTACCTCCATGCTCCCTGCTCTGCACTGGGTCTGGGATGGCTTCAGCGATTGTCAAGTCCCCTGGGCCGGAAGTAGGACCCATCACGTGCCCTGAGCCATTCTCCCAGCCTTGGAGAGTGAACAAATTAACAAACAGGGGAAAAGGAATCTGCCAGCTCCCCTAAGCCGGGAACTCAGGATAAGCACAGCTCCTTTGCCTAGGCACAGGCATAAGGGGTACACAGACTTTGAGTGCCTTTCCTCCTGCATAGACTTGTGTGGGTCCATTTCAACAGCATAGGCCTTCTCATTACCACAGTACAACAGGGTTTATACCTGAAGTCTAACTTCAACTGTTTAAGCTGTAAAGTGGTAGGTTCGTGACATTTGACACTGCTCTGCCAATTAAGCAGGGTCTTCACCTACCCACCTTAGGGCCTGCGGACTGGTGGCTCCACCCATACCACCTAGCCACCTGTGAAAGGGGCCCAAGAATAAGTGGTGCCCCCCAGTCCTTACAGCCAACAGTTTTGGGTGCTCATAGTCTGGCTGCAAAACCCACCCACCTATGTACTCTAGGGACCAGAGAAATGCCTTCTTCCTGGACGCTCGGGGGTGGCTGTCAGCCCCCTACCTAGCTCAGTTTGTGACCCCCTGCTGCAGCCGGATGCCCGTGACTACACTAATCACCCATGCCTGTCTAGTACTATATGGTGAGAGCTTGCACCACACACTTCATGGCTGACTACCTGGAAACCTGATCTGAATCCATACAGGAGGAGTGGGAGGACTCCTGGGCTCACATATTTAGTGGCAGTTCTGGGGACCTGGTGGCAGGATGTTGGAGCTTCAAAGGCTCCAATAATCAAACAAGCTCACACGAGCAGCCTATTAGACCATATCGAAAGAAAACAAAAAAAGAAACTAGGACAGAGAAAGCAAACACAGAATAAATAAACATAACAAATTATTGATGGCTCGGAGACAATAGTCAATATCAAATCATATAAAGAAGAAGACCATGATGGCTTCAGCAAGCTCCCAAAATGAAGAATCTACAAATTTTCCAGAAGAAGAAAATTTCTTGGAATTACCAGAGGCAGAATACAAAAGATTACTATAGAGAACTCTTTAAGAAATTAGGAAGGAAATTAACCAAAACGCAGAACATGCAATAGAGGAACTTAAGAAGATTTGAGAAGAGCATAATGACAAATTTAACAGACTGCAAGAATCCATAGAGAGACAGCAATCAGAAATCCAGAAGATTAACAATAAAA
>NW_004443977.1:12295350-12340135 GCF_000243295.1 Trichechus manatus latirostris
AAAAGTTGAAAAAAAATACATAAAGAAAAATGACTCAGCACAGAAAATTAAGTGGAATAAAGAAACTGTGAACAACACACAAAAAAAGACATCAAAATGACAGCACTAAACTTGTACCTATCAATAATTACACTGAATGTAAATGGACTAAATGCACCAATAAAGATACAGAGAGTGGCAAAATGGATTAAAAAACACCATCCATCTATATGCTGCCTACAAGTGACACACCTTAGACTTAAAGACACAAACAAACTAAAACTCAAAGGATGGAAAAAAATATATCAAGCAAACACCACTCAAAAAAGAGCAGGAGTGGCAATATTGGTCTCTGATAAAATAGACTTTGAAGTAAAATCCACCTCAAAGGATAAGGAAGGACCCTATATAATGATTAAAGGGTCAATACATCAGGAAGACATAACTATAATAAATATTTACGCACCCAACAACAGGGCTCCAAAATACATAAAACAAACTCCAACAGCACTGAAAAGAGAGATACACAGCTCCACAATAATAGTAGGAGACTTCAACACACCACTTTCAGTGAAGGACGGAACATCAAGAAAGAAGCTCAATAAAGACAGGGAAGATCTAAATGCTGAAATCAACCAACTTGATCTCATGGACATATACCGAACATTCCACCCAACAGCAGCCAAGTATACTTTCTTTTCTGACACACATGGAACGTTCTCCAGAATAGACCATATATTAGGCCATGAAGCAAGCCTTAACAGAAGCCAAAGCATCGAAATATTACAAAGCATATTTTATGAGCATAAAGCCATAAAAGTAGAAATGAATAACAGAGAAAACAAGGGAAAAAAATTAAACACATGGAAACTGAACAACACCTTGCTCAAAAACTACTGGATTATAGAAGAAATTAAGAATGGAATAAATAAATTCACACAATCCAATGTGAATGAAAATACATCCTACCAGAGGCTTTGGGACACAGCGAAAGCTGTGCTCAGAGGTCAGTTTATAGCAATAAATGTACATATCCAAAAAAGAAGAAAGGGCCAAAATTAAAACATTAACCCTATAACTGGAACAAGTAGAAAGAGAGCAGCAAAAGAAGCGCTCGGTTGCCAAAAGAAAGGAAATAATAAGAATTAGAGTAGAATTAAATGAAATAGAGAAGAGAAAAACAAATGAAAGAGTTAACAAGAACAAAATCTGGTTCTTTGAAAAGATCAACAAAATTGATAAACCATTGGCCAAACTGACAAAAGAAAAACAGAAGAGGAAGCAAATAACCCGTATAAGAAATGAGATGGGTGATATTACAACAGACTCAACTGAAATTAAAAGAATCGTAACAGAATACTATGAAAGATTGTACTCTAACAAATTTGAAAACCTAGAGGAAATGGACAAATTTCTAGAAATGCACTACCTACCTATCCTAACACAGAGGTAGAACAACTGAATAAACCTATAACAGAAGAAAAGATTGAAAAAGTAATTTAAAACTCCCAACCAAAAAAAGCCCTGCCCCAGACAGTTTCACTGGAGAATTCTACCAAACTTTCAGAGAAAAGTTAACACCACTACTACTAAATGTATTTCAGAGCATAGAAAAAGATGGACTACTCCCAAACTCATTCTATAACCCTGATAACAAAATCAGGTAAAGACACCACAAAAAAAGAAAATTACAGACCAATATCCCTCATGAACATTGACGCAAAAATCCTCTACAAAATTCTAAGCAATAGGATTCAGCAACATATCAAAAAAATAATTCACCGTGACCACATGGGATTCATACCAAGTATGCAGGGATGGTTCAACATTAGAAAAACAATTGATGTAATCCATCACATTAACAAAACAAAATAAAAGAACCATATGATCTTATCAATTGATGCAGAAAAGGCATTTTGCAAAGTCCAACACCTGTTCATGAAAAAAACCCTCAGCAAAACAGGAGTAGAAGGGAAATTCCTTAACATAATAAGCCAAGAGTCAACATCATCCTAAATGGAGGAAGTCTGAAAGCATCCCCTTTGAGAACAGGAACCAGACAAGGATACCCTTTATCACCACTCTTATTCAACGTTGTGCTGATGTCCTAGCCAGAGCAATTAGGCCAGAAAAAGAAATAAAGGGCATCCAAATTGGTAAGGAAGAAGTAAAAGTATCTCTATTTGCAGATAATATGATCTTATATGCAGAAAACCCCAAAGAATCCAGAAGAAAACTACTGAAGCTAATAGAAGTTCCCAGCAAAGTATCAGGATGCAAGCTAAACATACAAAAATCAGTTGGATTCCTCTCCTCTACATCAACAAAGACAACTTTGAAGAGGAAATCACCAAATCAGTACCATTTACAATAGCCCCCCAAACAAAATACTTAGGAATAAATCTAACTGGAGACGTAAAAGACCTATACAATGAAAACTACAAGACACTGCTGCAAGAAACCAAGAGACCTACATAAGTGGAAACACAAAGCTTCTCATGGATAGGAAGACTCAATATTGTGAAAATTATCTATTCTACCCAAAGCCATCAATGCAATCCCAATCCAAATTCCAATGGCATTTTTTAATGAGATGGAGAAACAAATCACCAACTTCATATGGAAAAGGAAGAGGCCCTGAATAAGTAAAGCGTTACTGAAGAAGAAGAACAAAGAGGGAGGCCTCACACTACCTTATTTTAGAACCTATTATACCACCACAGTAGTCAAAATAGCCTGGTACTGGTACAACAACAGATACATAGACCAATGGAACAGAACTGAGAAGCCAGACGTAAATTTATCCACCTATGAGCAGCTGATATTTGACAAAGTCCCAAACTCTGTTAATTGGGGAAAAGACAGTCTCTAACAAATGGTGCCCGCATAACTGGATATCCATCTGCAAAAAAACTGAAACAAGACCTATACCTCACACCATGCACAAAAACTAACTCAAAATGGATCAAAGACCTAAATATAACATCTAAAACAATTAAGATCATGGAAGAACAAATAGGGACACTGCTAGGAGCCCTAATACATGCTATAAACACAATACAAAACATTATGAACAACGCATAAACACCAGAAGAGAAACTAGATAACTGGGAGCTCCTAAAAATCAGACACTTATGCTCATCAAAAGACTTCACAAAAAGAGTAAATAGACAACCTACAAACTGGGAAAAAGTTTTGGCCACAACAAATCTGAGCAGCGTTTAATCTCTAAAATCTCCAGGATACTGCAAAACCTCAACAACAAAAAGACTAATAGCCCTGTTAAAAAAATGGGCAAAGGATATGAACTGGCACTTTGCCAAAGAAGACATTCAGGCCGCTAACAGATACATGAGGAAATTCTCAGGTTCATTAGCCATTAGAGAAATGCAAATCAAAACTACAATGAGATATCATCTCACTCCAACAAGGCTAGCATTAATCAAAAAAACACAAAATAATAAATGTTGGAGAGGTTGTGGAGAGACTGGAACACTTATACACTGTTGGTGGGAATGTAAAATGGTACAACCACCTTGGAAATCTTTTTGGTGCTTCCTTAAAAAGCTAGAAACAGAAGTACCATATAATCTAGCAATTCTGCTCCTTGGAATATATCCTAGAGAAATGAGAGCTGACACAAGAATAGATATATGTACAACCATGTTCATTGAAGCACTGTTCACAAGAGCAAAAAGATGGAAACAACCTAGGTGTCCATCAACGGATGAATGGGTAAACAAATTATGATATATTCACACAATGGAATACTACACAATGATAAAGGACAACGATGAATCTGGGAAAGATCTCATAACATGGATGAATCTAGAAGGCATTACGATGAATGAAATTAGTCAGCTGCAAAAGGACAAATATTGTATGAGACCACTAGTATAAGAACTCAAGAAAAAAAAATTCTTTGATGGTTACGAGGGTGGGGAGGGAGAGGAGGGCTATTCACTAACTAGATAGTAGATAAGAATTATCTTAGGTGAAGGGAAGGACAACACACAATACTGGGGAAGTCAGCACAAGTGGACTAAACCAAAAGCTAAGAAGTTTCCTGAATACAACCAAACACTTCCAAGGACAGAGTAGCAGGGGCAGGGTCTGGGGACCATGGTTTCATGGGACATCTAGGTCAATTGGCATAACAAAGTTTATTAAGAAAATGTTCTGCATCCCACTTTAGTGAGTGGCATCTGGGGTCTTAAAAGCTAGCAAGTGGCCATCTAAGATGTATCAATTGTTCCCAACCCACCTGGAACAAAGGATAATGAAGAACACCAAAGACACAAGGAAAATATTAACCCAAGAGACAGAAAGGGCCATATAAACCAGAGACTGCATCAGCTTGAGACCAGAAGAGCTAGATGGTGCCTGGCTACTACCAATGACCGCCCTGACAGGGAACGCAACAGGGAGTCCCTGATGGAGCAGGAGAAAAGTAGGGTGCACAACTCAACTTCTAGTAAAAAAGGCCAGACTCAATGGTCTGACTGAGATTGGAAGGACCCACAAAGACATGGCCCCTGGACTCTCTGTTAGCCCAGAACTGAAACCATTCCTGAAGCCAACTCTCCAGACAAAGATTAGACTGGACTATAAGTCATAAAATGATACTCATGAAGACAGTGCTTCTTAGATCAAGTAGATACATGTCTGGAGGCAAGATGAGAAGGCAAAAAGGGTCAGGAGCTGGTTGAATGAACACAAGAAATCTGGGGTGGAAGGGAGGAGTGTGCTTGCCACATTATAGGTAGAGCAACTGGGGTCACCTAACAATGTATGTACAGATTCTTGTACGAGAAACTAACTTTAGCTGTAAACTTTCACCTAAAGCACAATAAAAAAATATATATATGTATATATTAAAAAAAAAAACCCTATGGAACAGTTATACTCTGTAATGCTATGAGTTTGAATCAACTCTATGGCAACAGGTTTGTTTTTTCTTTTTTAGATATTAACATTAGTGGAAGCTGGGTAAGAGATATAAGGGAACTCCATTCTATTTTTTGCAATTTTTCTGTAATTCTGAAGTTCATTCTAAATAAAAAGTTTTTTTAATTGCTTTCCCCTAAGTAGTCCTTGATTCAGCATCTTTCAATTCTCTTTAATATATTTATAAATCATAGACAAAGGTAATCATAAGATTACCCAAAAATGGCTGTCTTCCTAGTGCCAGACTCTTAGAGGAATTCCTTCTCAATCAGGCTGATGATGCTAAGTTGAGAAACTCAGCTGGTAGCTCAGAAAGACTGAACCACTGCAAAGATAGTCGTTGAATCTGCAGGATTGAAAGCAAACAGGAAGACCCTTTCTCATCACCTCCATCATCTGCATCTGACTCAGACACTCAAGATATGTTTGAACATGAAACCCTGCCAGCCTTGTCTCCACATGGGTGCTGTTTTCTAAGGCAGCAGGAACTCCCTTCAGTGTGGGCAGATGCCTCTGTGGTTCTTACTATCTGCCTGAAACACAGCGAGGCTTTGGCACACTGAGGGCTCCAAGGACCATGCTGGCGCTGGGCTCTTGGAGGGCTCCAGTGCCAAGCTGCACCTGTATGGTGCCCATGCCCAGCTCACTGGAATTTCAGGGACCCAGCCCTGGAGTCTGGGGACCTGCATGGTGGTGAGGAGCCTTCCTAATGTTGTAGGCAGTCAAGCCTCTGTAAAAGATTTCAGCAGCGAATGTTACCAAGCAGACCTAATTCAGGAGAGGAAAAGCTTGGCAAAGCCACCAGCTTGTTTGTGAGCACATATGAGACCTCTGAGAACTTTCAGAAATTACTGGAAAGCTTTGGAAAGTGTTAATGATACTGCATGGCAAATGCAGGTGACAGCCAGTGAAATATGGTTTGTGTCTGTGTGCCTGGCATATTACTGGGTAAAGACTTAATAAATGTTGGCTATTGTTCTTATTAAGAAGCCCTCATGGTACAGTGGTGAAGAGCTTGGCTGTTAACCAAAAGGTCGGCTGTTCAAACCCACCAGCTGTTCCACGGGAGAAAGAGGTGGCAGTCTGCTTCCATAAAGATTATAGCCTTGGAAACCCTGTGAAGCAGTTCTACTCTGTGCTTTAGAGTTGCTATGAGTTGGAATCAACTCAGTGGCAGCAGGTTTGGTTTGGTTTCTTTTATTCTTCTTATTGTTCTCCCATTTGCTCCCTCTGGCTGCAGAAATCTGATCAGACACTGCTCAAACTAAGTTTAAGTTAATAACTTCTTTCCAGGCACTATGAGAGCTTAAGGCAGCAGCAGGACAGACATTATGTATTAGCATGTAAAATTTGCGTAGCATTTGAAGATAACACACAGAACCTTAAATAACATCTAGCAAGAGAGTGGCTGTTTCAGGTCACTCCAACAGGCCAGTAGGATTAAGTATCTAATTTCCTCTGAATAGGGGACATCTAGGTCAATTGGCATAGCAAAGTTTATTAAGTAAATATTCTGCACCTTACTTTGGTGAGTGGCGTCTGGGGTCTTAAAAGCTAGATAGCGGCCATCTAAGATGCATCAATTTGTCCCAACCTACCTGGAATAAAGGAGAATGAAGAACACCAAAGTCACAAGGAAAGCATTCGCCCAAGAGACAGAAAGGGTCACATAAACCAGAAACTGCAACAGCCAAAGACCAGAAGAACTAGATGGTGCCCGCTACTACCAATGACAGCCCTGATGGGGAACACAACGGAGAGTCCTTGTTGGAGCAGGAGAAAAGTGGGGTGCAGAACTCAAATTCTAGTGAAAAGACCAGACTTAATGGTCTGACTGAGACTGGAGGAACCCCAGAGAGCATGTCCCCCAGACTGTCTGTTAACCCAGCACTAAAACCGTTCCTGAGGCCAACTCTTCAGTCAAAGATTAGACTGGACTATGGGACATAAAAGGATACTCATGTAGAGTGTGCTTCTTAGCTCAAGTAGATACATCAGATTAAATGGGCAGCGCCTGTCCAGAGGTGAGATGGGAAGTCAGAGAGGGTCAGGAGCTGGTTGAGTGGACATGGGATATTAGGGGTGGAAAGGAGGAATGTGCTGTCACAGTATAGGGACAGCAATTAGGGTCACATAATAATCTATGTATAAATTTTTGTATGAGAGACTAACTTGAATTGTAAACTTTCACTTAAAGTACATAAAATTAAATTTAAAAAAAAAATTCCTCTGAATACGCGAGTCCTACTCAAAAACATTTGAGAATTTAGCGCTATATCACTCCAAATTGCCTTCAGTAATACCAACATGTTATTTTTATAATCAAGCAAGGGTACGTAGTAAGTCCTAGCATATATTTAGTAAGCTCCTGATCTTTCATATTTAAATTGCTAGCAGAAAGCACCCAAATGCTCAACATATAGAGTAGGTGCTGAATAAATATGTCACCTCTTTCATCAGAAACTCCTGCCACTTAGTTCACTTTACTCTCCAGCCCTGCTTACTCAAAGCATGGTCAGCAGACCACCACCAGCAGTATCACAAAACTTACTGTAAATCAAGAACCTCAGACCCCACTCCCCTTCTATTTAATCAAAATCTGCTTTTAGTAAATCTCAGAGGATTCATATGCACATTGAAATTTGAGAAGCATCACTTATCTCATCCACCTTCTCCCAAAGTTGATGCTCTAGTAGATCACTGGTTCTAACATGTGGTCCCTGGACCAGCAATATCAGCATCACCTTAGAACTCCAGAGCTACTGAATCAGAAACTCTGGAGGTGGGGCCAGAAATCTGCATTTTAACCAGCCTTCCAGGTGATTTTCAAACTTTGCTTCATGTTAAAAATCACCTAGAAAAGATTTTCAAAATCCACATGCCTTGGCATTGCCTATATCTATTAAAACATAAACCCTTAAAACAGTAGTTCTCAGTTCTGGATGCAGATTAGAATCACCTGGGGGAGCTTTTACCCTATGCCAATGCCTAAACCCCATCATTCAGAGATTCTGATTCAACTATCAGATGGGATGCCTAGGTATGGGGACTAAAAAATATATATATCCCCACTACTACTTTGTTATTATCTATGGGTAGACCACTTTCAAAAATCAATTAATCTATCCCACTCTCTGACCACATCCTCCTATATTTCCACCTCAGCTCTTCTAGTGAGCTCTAGCAATTCTTTTACCCTTTTGGGACCTCAGATCCATCGATACGTCACCTACCATTGTTTTACTGCTGAGTAACTCCCACACAAACATACACCCTATGCTCAATTTCTTCCCTGCCTAGCTTAGATTCCATGGACCATTATTATAAGCATTGCTTTGTATTCACCCTCATTTCCTTTGCCCCTCTATTTCTTCTTCTTCTCTACCTAGATGTCTTAGTCAGAGTTCTCTAGAGAAATAGAACCAGAGAGAGAGAGAGAGATTGAGTGGGTGATTGATTGATTTTAAGGAATTGGCTCACATGATTGTGGGAGGTCACAAGTCCAAAATCTATAGGTCAGGTGGCAGGCTGAAGATTCCTGCAGTTTTTTGTCCTAACACCCATAGGTCAGGCGGTGTTGGAGGGAGAGAAATTCTAGAAAGTCTATTTATAGTCTGGAGGCAGAATACTCCCTGGGAAAACCCATTTTTGCTCTTAAGGCTGTCAACTGATTAGATGAGGCCGCAACATGGAGGGTGTGATGGTTAAGACTGTGTGTCAACTTGGTTGGGCCATGATTCTGTATTTATATGTGATCATCCTCATTATGGGATCTGCTGTGAGTAGCTAATCAGTTGAAAAGGAGTTTCCTTGGGTGTGTGGCCTGCATCTGAATGTAAGTGGACGTTCTGGCTTTTGTCTGCTTTGGATCCTGCAGCTGGCTCCTGTTCATCTGACCTCGGTTCTTGGGACTTGAGCTAGCAGCTTACTTGCCAATCTTTGGATTCGTCAATCTTCACAGCCTTGAACAAGAGCCCTGCTCTCCAACCTACCGATCTTGGGTTTGCCAGCCCCTGTGGCTATGTGAATCAAGAGAGGCCTCTATCCTGATCCACGGACTTGAGATGTTCCAGCCTCTACAATCGTGTGAGCCATTTCCTTGATATAAATCCTTCTATAGATTTATACACTTTACTGGTTTTCCTTCTCTAGCGAACCCAGCCTAAGACAGAGGGTAATCAGCTTTACTTAAGGCCAACTGATTTAATCACATGTAACTACTTCATAACAGCATCTGTACTAGGGTTTAGCCAAACAACAGGCATCATAGCCTAGCCAGGTTGACACATAAAATTAACCATCACACTAGAAAAATCCCCACCCTGGTTAAACAAACTCTTCTCAAATTCTACAACTGAACTTGAATAGCTGAATTTCACTGGAGGAAAACACCAGCTACAGCAACTGGTGACTGACTTCATATTGTATTTTGACAGCAGATCTCAAGTGGACCCTCAGCACTGCCAGGTGACCCTAAAACACTCCACAGTGGATTCACTCCCTGGTATCCCACATGGCCAGTTAACAATTTTTCCTTGCCCCTCACACTTCAAATACCTTTTCTCCATTCAGCACTCTCAGCTCATGGCCTGGCTTCAAATTTCACTGAGAAAATAGAAGCAACCAGAAGAGAACATACTTCTTTACTCACTACCAACCTTCCAAATGCCCTGCATCTGTACCATCATTCTCTGCCTTTCTTGTTATGGTGAATGAGTCATCTGGGCTCTAGTCTCAGGCTAGTATTTCCACTTGTTCTCTAGATCCCTTCCTATCCTCCCACTCAAGGGCTTTGCTCTTGTAATTTTCTTCCTCCTCCACTGCATCACCAATTTCCCCCACACACACACTGGATCATTACAAACATGCTGTAATATTTTCTTTAAAAATTCTTCTTTGATTCCCATATCTCTCTATAGCTCCTGAATCATTTCTCTGTTCCACTGTGAAAGAAAACTTGGAAGAGTTGTGTGTGTAGCTTTTTGCGCTGTCTCAGCTCCCATTCTCTCTCAAACTCACTCCTATGAAGCTTTGTCTCAACACACTCCCTACCTTCCCCTCTACTGAAACTGGCAAGTTCACCAACGACCCTTTTGTTGGCAAATTCAATGGTCAATTTTCAGTCTATATTTTTCTTGACTTATGAACAGCATTTGGCAAATCTGACCATCCTTTCCTTGAAACATTTTCTTCTCTTGACTTCTGATCAGCCAGACTCCTCTTGTTTTATTTTTAGTTCGCTGCCTTTTTTTCTCAGTTTCATTTACTGGATCTTCCTGTCTTCTAACCTCTAAATATTGGAGAGTCCCAGGCTTTGGACCTCCTCATATATCTTTTCTAGCTACACTTACTCTGTAGCTATTTCATCTAATGCCACAGAGTTAAATATCGTCTATACTGGAAGCTCACTATTTTTAGTCTCTGTACTCCCATGATGGCATTAATTTTCTTCTCTTCCAGAGTTTCATACTTCCTTCCATGTCAACTTTTCAAGACAATTCTCAAGGCCTGCTTCCTTATCTCTCCAATCTAGAGCCTGTAGTCTCTGAAACCTCTGATATTAACCCATCACTTAGTTTTCTGACCTATCTCTTTGATGCCTGAGTTCCACACACTGAGTCCAGTCACAATCCTTTGTGGTATAATTCTTTCAATCTCTATTCTAATTCTCATCTACAAGGTCCACGTCTCGTGAAACGAAGAACCGGCCCTATAAAGAAATAGAAGCAAGGAAGGATAGAAAACCTGTGGCCATCGAGTCAATTCCACCTCATAGTGACCCTATAGGACAGAGTAGAACTGTCCCATGGGTGTTCAAGGAGTGGCTGGTGGATTCAAACTGCTGACCTTTTTGCTAGCAGCCAAGTTTTTAACCACTGTGCAACCAGGACTCTGCAAGCAGGTTGAAAATATCCTGTGAGCTTGAAAAGATGAGCCTGCTCAAATGAATTCTTGTTTTGGATTGAGTTCTATAATCAAATCAGATATGTTGTCCTTATTTTCCAGTGTATTTCTCCCCTTTGCAACTTTTAGTATCGTCTTGGCCCCACTAGGAAAAGCCCTTCTGTGGTACAGAATCCATGTTTTAAAAGCCATTGATCAAATACTGACTGTTACTAGGCTGTTTATTAATAGACATAATGTGAACAGGGGAAAGAAAAGGCAAGGACATTCGTGTAACATGTTTGATTCCTCGGTTTCAATACAGGGTCCTGTAGGCAATCAATACGGAGGAGAACTAACTGAGATGTATTAAGGTAAATAGCAAATCATGTTTGGATTTCCTTGTATCATGTCAGCAAAGCCTATAATTGCTAATCGTTCCTAAGATGGGCGGCTGTTGTGAGTGACCACATAGTTATAGGAATTTGATTTTCAGAGGCTAAAATGCAAAGAAAGGTTGAAGGAAATGAATTAGGTTGTCCTGTCTCCTTTCTTTGTTCCGAAATGGTGACTGTGAGAAATTAATCTGTTGCGTTTGGTGTAATTTTGTAAATATAAAGAATTCTATTAATCCTATTAAAAATAAATTGATGGAAAATGTAGGGGATTAGTTTTCTCAAAACTGAGCCGGGAGACAGCTAATAAATTGCGCTGTCATCTCTTTCTCTAGTCTCTAATCCCTCTTCTATCAGGAATGGTCTCCTACTGAACAGGTGTTTGAATAATAGACTGGAATTTACTTAAAAAATGTATCCCTGGAATGGCTTTTCTGAGGTTCTTAAAGCTAAGACCGGCACTATAAGAACATCAAGCTACAAAGCTGCCGATCAAGAGGAGGCCGGTCCTTAGATACAGGTGCAACAGGTGAAAGCAGGGGTGATGGCAGGAGTGTTGAGACAGCTCTCCTGTGATCAAGGTTCCCTCACCCGGCCTGGTGAAGCCTAACGTTGAACAACAGGAGGTTTCCTTTTAGATTAATACTTTTAAAATATCCCGAAGCCAGATAGAACGAGCCTGGTGGTGCAACATTTAAGCGCTTGGCTGCTAACTGAAAGGTTGATGGTTCTAATTCACCCAGCCACTCCATGGGAGAAAAACCTGGCCATCTGCTTCCATATAGCCAACAAAACCCCATGAGGCAGTTCTACTCTGTCACATGGGGTCACTATGAGTTGAAACTGACTCCATGGCACCCAACAACTACAACAAGCCAGAGAGAATACATTATGTTTATCCGTGTGTGTGTGTGTGTGTTTACGTGCCTGTGTCAGTGTATCTGTGTGCATGTATATGAGTGTGTGTGTTTATGTTTTGAGGTGTGTGTGTGTGTAGCTTTTTTCAGGAGCAGTTTTTGATTTTTAGGAAAGCAGGTGAGAAGAACTTGAAGACCCTAAAGTCAGTGTGTATGTCTTTGTTTATACGTCTGTCTGTGTGCCTGTGTGTCTGTATGTTTGTGTGTCTATGTGTGTGTGCATATGTGTATGTGTGTGTCTATTTGTGTGTATATCTATGTCTGTATCTGTGTGTTATTGTATGTGTCTATGTTGTGTATATGTCTGTGTCTGTGTGTCTATGTATGTCTGTATGTATGTGTCTCTGTGTGTCTGTGTATGTGTGTATGGATGTACATATATGTGTCTGTGTGTATATGCTGGTGTGTCTCTGTATCTGTGTTTTCATTAGTCCCTTTTCTAGGAGCAGCTTTTGGTTTTAGGAAACCAGATAAGGAGATTTTGATGACCTTGGCACTGAGATGTGGGAGAGGAAGAAAGAGAGTCTCTAAAGAGTGACATTTTTTGAGAATATGGGGCTGTAGGAGGATGTGAAGGAGCCGTGCCCCAGAGGGCTTCTCCACTGTACGATCTTGCTCACAATCAGCCTTGACGGGGTATTTCAGACTCTTTACATATTAACTTCTGAAGTTCTTATTTATAATTTGATTGATTCTTATACCAAAGACAGGGAACATGAAATGAAATGAAAATATTCTAATCAGTGACCAGGTATAAATTCAGGAGATTTCCTTAAGAATATTTACTTTTTATTGATTGGCACTTTATAAGGGAGTCTCTCCCTGACCACCCTACCAACACAGACCCCTCACTCCCTTCCCCATGCCCTGCTTCATTATCACCACCTGATATTTGGCTATTTATTTGATTGTATTTTGTGAGTCTCTGCCCACCATGATGTGACCTCCACGGAGCAGCCTTGGTGCCAGGAGAGGCCTTCTTGGTACCTCCTGGGACATCAGAGTTACTCCAACTCCCCTGCTCCCAGCCTGATCCCCAGGTTCCCAAGCAAGGCCCAGAATCCTGCATTTGGAGTGGCAGGCACAACTGCAGAAAGGGAGGTGGCTACTGAAGGATCTGCTGACCTCGGACTCTTTCAACAGCTCCAGGGTGGTTAGTCAGGGCGTCCAAGAGGTTGGGCAGGAGAAAGACAGCATGAGGGACATCCCAGAAGCTGACTGTCCTTTGTAAATGGGGGGGGGGGACATTAGAGAGACTGAGGCGAAGAATGACCTGTTTTTTGTTGTAGAGTCAGGCTCTCTAGACTATAACAGTGATTTCTATGGTCTTTCTGACTTTGGACAGGGTATTTATCTTTCCTGTTTTCTAATTTTTTTATCTGTAAATGAGGTAAAAATCTGTGAAAGCAACCACAACGAAACGACAGATAAAACCCTCATTTGTTCTAAGATTAAAAGAGATAATGCATATACAGAGATGGCTTGGAACCCATCAGCACTCAACAAATATATTATTATTATTATCACTACTCAAATTTCTATTCTTAATCCTACCACTAATCTCAATCACACCCCTGGAGAAATAATTTATCAGCCTTTAATTTCACCATATGAAATGTATTGAGCCTCTACTGTATGCATAATATAGAACTAAATGTTGTGGAAATTTTGAACATGAAGAAAACACTGTCTGACATCTATTTAAGATCTAGTACGGTATGTAAGACATACAAAAAAACAAATCAAATTAAAGCAAGGTAATATCTGATAGGCATTACAGGAGAGATATAAACAAAGGGCTATAGGCTGTACCCACTACCCGTCTGTCAGTTTGTCGTACTGTGATGGCTTTTGTGTTGCTGTGATGCTGGAAGCTATGCCTCCAGTATTTGAAATGCCAGCAGGGTCACCCATGGTGGACAGGTTTCAGTGGAGCTTCTAGATTAAGACAGACTAGGAAGAAAGGCCTGGCGATCTACTTCTGAAAGTTGTCCAAGACAGTGCTGGAAGATGATACCGCAGGTTGGAATGCATTCAAAATAACCCAGTAAGCACAACAATGGATACCAGTGATCATGAAAATGGCACAAGACTAGGCACATTTTGTTCTGTTTTACATAAGGTCGCCACGTGTCACAGCCGACTTGACAGCAACTAATAACAACAGCATGGACTCTATGGAAGACAGAGAACACTTCCAACTGGAGGTTGACTTATTCACGAAGGCCCAAATCAGTGTGGAGGGAAGGGGATTAACAGAAGGAAAAAGTGGATGGAAAAGACATTTCAGAGATGGAATTCACAGATATTTTGCTTGCAAGGATAGAGGGGATGAGAACATCGCCCGTGTTTTGAGCCTGGAAATCTAGAAGTTTAACAGAAATAATAATAACAAAGCAGGAAAGGCTTTTTTGGGAAGAAAAAAAATGGTGGTTGTTAATCCATGTGGGCATCGGATCAAATGCTTTTGCTCTCACTCTAAACAGGACTTGTTCCTCAGCCAATCTCTTCCTCACAAGATCTTCCTATAAGTAAGGGATCATATGTGTTTCTTATCTGCCTTAGCTTCAGTGTTCATGGCACTGTTTTTTTCTATTCTGGATAATATTGCCCATGGGAACAGTCATCAACAAACGAATGCATTTCCTTACTGTGGAAGTGAACCACACTCTATAAATAAAAAAAGCAAATTCTCCTGCATTTCTCCACAGCCCAACTCAAAGCCATTAATCATCCCATCAAACCTGAGGTAACAAGTGACACATTTTAAAGCCCATCAAATAATACTTGCCGTAGACCACCCCTGCTACTTAGTAACAGGTGTTTCTATGGTTGCAATATACTGGGAAAATTTTTCACTCAGTGGTCCTTGTACTTCCACTTCCAACAGTGTTGTGTGCTATTGTTAGTATCTTGGCCCATAATAGAAACCATATTGTAGAAATACCAGCTGGCTCCTGTGTAAGACACTAAAGTTATTTTTTCCCCAAAGACTCTGTTCTTTTGTTCATGTGGATTAATTTTTTGTGTGTTTATCAAAACAACCGGGAACAAGTAGAAAAGAGAAAAGAGCCCACACTGATTTTCTTCACAGGAGCTACAAAGACAAGCCTTTTGGGCCATGCCTAAGGGAAAGTTGGGGCCTTGGAAGTACTCAGACCGTGTGTTCTAGCATCAAAGAATGTTAGCACTAGAGGTGAGGCCTGTTGTTGTTGTTGGGTGTTGCGGAATCAATTCTAACTCATAGTGACCCCATGTGACAGAATAGAGCTGCCCATAGGTTCTCTTGGCTGTAATCCCACTGGAAGCAGATTGCCAGATTTTTCTCCTGTAGAACCACTGGGTGGGTTCAAACTGCCAATCGTTTAGTTTATAGCTGAGCGCTTAACCAGTGTACCACCAGGGATCCTGAGAAGTAAGGCCTAATTCCCACAAGTTATAGACAGAGAAATGGATAGAAAGGTGAAATGACTAAAAACCAGTTGCTGTGAGATCAAGTCCCACCCATGACGACCCCATGTGTGCCAGAGTAGAACTATGCTCCATAGGATTTTCAATAGCTGATTGTTTCCAAGTAGATTGCCAAGCCTTTCTTCTGAGGCACCTATAAACCAAAACCAAAACCCACTGCTGTCGATTCTAACTCATAGAGACCCTACAGGACTGAGTAGAACTGCCCAATAGTGTTTCCAAGGAGCACCTGGTGGATTCGAACTGCCGACCTTTTGGTTAGCAGCCATAGCTCTTAACCACTATGCCACCAGGGTTTCCGAGGCACATATAGGTAGACTCAAACTTCCAACATTTCAATTAGCAGCTGAGTGTGTTAACCATTTGTACCATCCAGGGAGTCCAGTGACATGACTAGCCTAAGTTTATTCAGCGAGTTAGAGGGAGCACCAAAATTAGAATCTAGGTTTCTTGTAGTCTAGGCATCTTAGTACCGAAAGAAAAGAGAAACTTGGGAGAGAAGAGAAAACTATGGAGGGTAGGGAGGAAAAAGGGAACCAATTACATGGGAAGATCTGTGCTTAGTCACAACGAATACTAGGTTGTCAGCCTGCGTGTGGCCGAGAAGATGGTGACCCCAGGTCACTGGTGGCCTGAGGACAGATCAGCATGAGCTGGGCCAAGAAATCCAGCCAGAAGCCATCAAGAAGGCAGGTGACATTGGTCTTCATATGGAGCAGGGAATGTAGCTTAGGAAAACCACAGAGCAACTTAACAGTGCAGTTTCCTGACTGATGTTTACAACAATATGTACTCTTCCTCGGCTTGCTTTTCTGAATGCACAGACTGGCTGAAGGCCCCCTGTTCACTCATGGCAATTCTGTTGTGTTTTTAAAAATTGAGATAGCAAATTGGAAAGTCTTGGAGTATCTATTAAGGACCTTCACTACTTCTGAATTAATAGATCTGAGAGAAGTCAAGCCAGTGTTCTCGGTCCTTCGAGCTTAGGAGATTAATGCAGGGACACACACTAGTGTGTGTAACCAGAACTCACCTTTTATTCTTATTCTCTGCCTCACTATCACTCCTTCTCATCCCTTCCCCAACTGGTTTGAATCAGGGCTTTGAGCCAGTTCGTTGGGGTTCGAACCCCTGCTGAGAATTGGCACTTCTCACAAGTTCTCTGCTGAGAATCTGCATTTCTAACAAGTTCCCAGAAGTTATACATAAGAATTACCTGGGGTGCTTGTTAAAATGTAGATTCTGATTCAGTATATCTGGGGTGGATATGGAAATTCTCAGCAGGGAACTTGTTAGAAATACGAATTCTCAGCAGGAGTTTGAACCGGTTTGAAGCCCTGGTTGGAACTGGATCTTCAGCATTAGATTCTAGGACATACCCTTTCCCTCAAAAGAGGGTTGTTGTGAATCCAGGGGAGAGTAAAGCAAAAAGAAGGTCACAAAGTTGAAATGTAAGTTTCACCTGCATCACAATTTTTTTTCCCCAGGACTGCCTCATTAACCTTCAAATGATCACAGACAAATAAAAGCTGTGTGCAAAGGCAGTGTTGACCTTGCTCGAGACACACACAAGCAACTTAATGGAACACAGCTGCTAAGTATCAGTATCTGTAAAGACCGAAAAGACCTAACTATTCAAGTATGTGCAGGGTTGGCTATAACTGTGGTGTGTTGTTGTGTTGGTATTGAGGAAGACAGCAGTTGCTTTTTCTTGCAAATTAATGCCTACTAATTCCCAGTCTATTTCAGTGTAATGCACTGGAGATTTTCAAGGATAAATAATTTCTAAAGATATTAGCCTACCTTAACATCTCTTCCTGTGATAAAAATGGAAGAGCCTATATCTTGACAACCACAGTCTTTTGTTTTAAGGCAGAGCCAAGTCATTCATTTGGATGTGGATTTTAATTTTGTTTAATAGGAAAATCAGACTAGCTGTTTAATTTAACATCAGGAAAACAATGAAACTGGTTTGTTCTCTCTTAGTGGAAGAACAGTTCCTAGTTATATCTGTGATTATTCTGGCTGGTCCACTTGATTATTTTCAGGGACAATAGAAGAGGCAAAGGGCAGGTTTGCGAAACTGGGAGTCTTCCTAATTACAGATTAAATCAATCCATTAGTCTATTCAAGGTGTAAGGGTTTTATACCCTTGCCTTTTCTTTCCCAGATGTTTCTTTTAAGTCAAAATTTAATGTTACTTTTGAGCTCTCTGACACCATATACCAGGATCACAGAAATCCTACAGATACCAATTCTCCCTTATTGTGGATTAAGGAAGGCCAAAAACTCCTTGCCACTCCTCCTATCCAGAAGCGAAGTCCATCCCTGATATAGGCTAATCTTGTGACTTGCTTTGATCTATAGAATGAAGCACTTTCAATATTCTTCCTAGAAATAACCTTAGCCAGAACCATGAGTTCATTTACTACCCTTTCTTTCTTCTAACAATTTCACCTAATTATTCTCTAAGTGTATAAACTAAGTCCCCTTTCTCCGATGTCCAATAACATTTTCCTCCCCATCCTTCAGACCTTCACCAACAGGATCCTGGAAGCCCTTGCAGAGTCCATCTGCCACCCAGTTCAAAAGTCAATATCACACATTTTAGCTTTTATCATGGCAGCACCATAACTCCAGAACCAAATTCTTTTCAATTATTTATTGTCATGGAACAAACCACCACTCCAAAATGAAGTGGCTTAAAACAACAACATTTTATTATCTTTCCCAACTGTGGGTTGACTGAATTCAGCTACGTGGTTCTTCTACTCCCTGTGATCTCATCTGGGCTCTTGACTGGGCTGGAACCTCCAAGATGGTCCCCTCCTATAGCTGGCAAATAATGCTGGTTGTCAGGTGGGGCACCTACATGTAGCCTTTCCATAATACTTGAGATTCGCACAGCCTAATGGCTGGGTTCCTAGAGGGAGTATACCAAGAAAGAAAGTGGAAGATTCCAACCCGCTTACAGGCTAGATCCAGAACTGGCACACATCCCTCTTACAACATTCTATTGGTTAAAGCTCAATTAAGCAATCACAATTCCAGGGGAGGGAAAATAAAGTCTACTTATTGATAGAGAAATCATGGCCCTGTTTAATCTACCTTATGGAGCCCTGGGAGCCCTGGTGGTGCAGTGGTTAAGAGCTCAGCTGCTAACTAAAAGGTCAGTAGTTCGAATCCACTAGCCACTCCTTGGAAACCCTATGGGGCAGTTCTACTCTGTCCTGTAGGGTGTCTATGAGTTTGAATTGACTCAACGGCAACGAGTTTGGTTTTTTGGTTTATGGAGCCCCTAGTGCTCAACTACTAGCCGAAAGGTTGGTGGTTCAAACCCACCCAGAAGTGCCCCAGAGGAAAGGCCTAGCAATCTACTTTCGAAAGGTCCATTAAAAAAACATTGCCATTGAGTTGATTCCGACTCACAGTGACCGTATAGGACAGAGTAGAACTGTCCCATAGGGTTTCCAAGGCTGTAATCTTTTCAGAAGTAGACTGCCACATCTTTCTCCTACAGAGTGGCTGGTGGGTTCAAAGCTCAACCTTTCAGTTAGCAATCAAACAACTGAGTGCTTAACTACCACACCACCAGGAATCCTTTTTGAAAGGTCACAGCCTTGCAGACTCTATGGAGTGCAGGTCTACTCTGTACACATGAGGTCTCTATGACTTGGAATCAATGCAATGGCAACTGATTTTGTTTTGTTTTGTTTTTTAATACACCTTAACGTTCAAATACTATTTTCCTTTCTTTCCATGCATAGTCTCATGTTCTACAGTAGCAATCCAGATACTTTCCCCTCATGTTCTTACATTGTCTGGAAGCATCACTGGTCACTGCTTTTCTGAATATTAGTACAATAAAAAGTATGTAGAGTATACATGAAAGAAAACTGTTCATGATAATTGTTGAAGCTAGATGATGGGTACATGGGGGTTTGTTATACTAGCTTCTCTACTTTTGTATATATTATAAATTTTCCATAGTAAAAAGTAAGAGAGAGAGGTAAAATTAGGGATTGGGATGTACTCTTCAGTAATGATCTTGTAGCTGCTCCTAGCTTACTAACAAGGCTCTTAGCTGCTTAATAAGTTTTTAAGCAAGTTTTCAAAATCCCAGAATACACACCATATAGACATAGTCACAGGGAACCTAATTACCTGGTTTTGAAATATAGGAAGAGGAACACACTTCTTCAAGTATGTAATTGCCAAAACCTTAGGAGGTATAGCTGTGCAGTTACAGATAGAAACAGAAACACTCGCGGTAACAGAAATGTGCTTGATGAAGACTTCATTATAAAGACAGAACGTTAATCCATTTTATACATACAGACATAGTATACCGTTCATAGTATGTATCAGCACACATAAGACCTGATATGTGTTATATATGCAACATGTTTAAGAATGTTGCCTGGGATATTGTAAGCACCATGTGAGTGTTATCTTTTGTCATTATCAGCAACAGAAGTTGCAAGAACTGACCTGGCTGATAATGGCTAGTGTGACTCTTTGGGACCCTGACTATTTTGGGATGCAGTTGTGAAACAGCAGAGGGCACAGAACAAGTACAGAGATGAAAGGAGACTCAACCTCAAACCAGGACATATATGGCCCTAGAAATTTCACCCAAGTCACAAGGACAAAATATTGTCTTGGTAGGTGATCCCAGACTCCACTTCTATGACACCTGTTTGCCAGTTGTAGTCTGTTTAGCTCATAAAGTTTACAGAGCCAACAGAAGAAGTAATCATAGCCAAATTGAGGGCCATTGACCTGCATCTCCAGGGAGCCTGCATCCTTAGGCCTCTTGCACCATGAAGTTGCTAGTGTTCTTGGATCTTTTTCTATTTTGACGTTATCATCCCAGTTGGTAAGTTGATGACAAACTGAAGTCTAGTAAATTGAAGTTATTTTCTCTTACTTGCTTGTTTATTATTTTTCTCTCCTATTAGAATATAAGCTCCATGAGGGCAGGCCAATGTTTGTCTTGTTTATCCTTATATCCACAGTGCCTAGAACAGTTCCTGATATGTAGTGAGTACTCACTAAATGCTTGCTGAATGGCTATCTATATGATGAATGGCTAGCAGTTTACTAGCATATGAGTTCAAGAAACTCTAGGGTATATTAAGTATAGGTACCCAACTGGATGGATAAAATCAGTAATTATTCACCATCTTGGTTTCCAAAGTTAATGGTCGATATCTCTTATAAAATATTACTTGAATAGGGGCCATTCTGTTTGGATTCACTTTACCTTACAAATAATGAAGTGAAGTTTCATCAGGCTAATTGTTTTTAATCTACTCTGGAATGAGCTTTACTTCCTTTTCAAGAAAATGGAGTTTTATTTTAACAAAACACTACTGAAAAGTATTTTGATCACAAAATTAGCAAAAGCTTTCCATCAGTTAATATCTAGTAACCAAAACCATGTCATGAAATAAATAGTTTCTAAAACTTCTCTACTCTTCCAATTATATTCCAACAACCAAATATTAATTGGTCTTTGAAGTGACTAAATGATCAACTTCATTCTAAAGTGAAATAACAGATATGAATATAGTTTGACAAACTCAATGAAAAACCCAAAGCATGACACAGTCTTTTAAAACATGTTAACACTAAATTTTTATATAATATGGTGTTCGTATTATTTTAAGAAGCCCTAGTGGTGCAGTAGTTAAGGCGCTTGACTGCCAGCTGAAAGGTCTATTGTTTGAAATCACCAGGGGCTCCTCGGGAGAAAGATGTGGCAGTCTGCTTCCATACAGATTTACAGCCTTGGAAACCCTAAGGGTTTGTTATGAGTTGGAATCGACTCAACAGTGGATGGGTAGGGGTATTACTGTAATCTGCCTATAGCTGTTAATACTAACTAATAATATATTTTTACTGTACTTTATAGTTTGAAAAATACTTTCATATAGTTATTGCCCTTTTGATCTTCACAATAACTCCACACCTTAGGTTTTATTGCTTTTGTTCCAATAACACCGCCACTAAGGTATTATTGTTTCTGTTCCAATAACACCATGCCTAAGGTATTATTGTTTCTGTTCTTTGGATGAAAAACTGCAGTTTAGGTATCTTGAGTGACTTGCTTTGGGTCATGAAGCTATTAGTATTTTGACATATTTAAATATAAGAGGTTTTAAAGCATCTTTATTACATTTAAAACACATTTTTAAAGCATTGAATTTGTGTTTGCTACCAGTCCCTCTATATTTTAAGAAAGACAAAAAAGATTCCCATCCTACAGGAGGTGACGGCCATTTTGGGGAAAATGCCACTTGAACTGAACAGGGTTAAACACATCTTACTGCTTGGACTCTATACAAGAGCAAAGACCTCCTATGATTCAATTTTCTCCTTCCTGAACAAGTTTTTAATCATCCCACCCTTCTAGAATTCACATCTGTTCATGACATAATGCTGTGGGTCAGCCTGGGTTCTGTCAAAATGAAGCCAGTATTACCAAATCCCAAATTACAGTATGTTTTACTAACTGGTTTTATAGACTAGACATTTCACTCAGGCAGAAAGGAATTCCCTCTGCACTTGAGGGGTAGCAGAACCTCGAGAGCAGGCTACTGGTTCTGCTTGGCTCCATCCTGCCCACTGCCTCAGGGACCCCAGAAGGAGCAGGGAAAATCAGGAGGGAGATGAAATTAGGAAACTAGCCTTCTTGATTATACCTTGCCTTTATTTATGAGAAGACATTGGGTACCCTGATCTTTTACTGTGCGGTAGCAAAGAGGACAAATTTAAAAATAAAACTTCTTAAAAACAGAAAACTCAAGTCCTGACCGCATAAAAGAGTGAAAATGCACTTTGGGCTACCTCAAAGAGAGGAGGTCACATTTTTTAGTTTTGTTTTTTTTTTAATAAGGTCGTTGCTTCAAAAAATTGGACAGAAGTAATATGTTTTATACAGATTAATTTATACTTTTCCCCTGGCTTTCCTTAACAAAAATAACATCAAAATATGCTATCTAATATCTTTGTTAAACCCCTCAGCTTAGTTGCCATTTTAGAAAAAATAGAAAATCAATAAATGAAGCAGAAGGAAATTAGGTGGAGATGAAGACCAGTAACATGATTCCTAAATGAAGGGCATGGTCTGAGACCTTTTAAAAACATGCGTATTCATGTCTTAAAAATTGCCAGTTGCATTTTTTACTGAACATGTGTTCGTGTGTGTGTGATAAGGATCCTAGAATTATGGACTAAGATCTCTATCCGCTGTAATTTTCTCCATTCATTCATCTATTTTTGATATACCTAGTAAATAGCTTGCGCGACCAGGATATGCCAGGCACTATTCTAGACACGGAAGATACAGCAGAGAACAGAGAAAAATTCCCTGTCTTCTTGCAGGTATTGTGGTGGCTTGCATGTTGCTATGATGCTGGAAACTATACCACAGTTATTTCAAACACCAGCAGGATCATCCATCGTGGACAGGTTTCAGTGGCACTTCTAGACTAAGATAGACTAGGAAGAAAGACCTGGTGATCTACTTTCAAAAATTAGCCAATGACAATCTTATGGATCACAACAGAGCATTGTATGACTCGCTTTAGACATGGCATGAAGAAGAATCAATTGCTAGAGGAGGACATCATGCTTGGTGAACTAGAGAGCAAATGAAAGTAAAGATGACCCTCAGTGAAATGGACTGGCACAATGGCTACAGGGACAGACTCAAACATGCTGGTGATTGTGAGGATGGCCCAGAACAGGGCAACACTTGGTTATGTTGTACATAAGGTCACCATAAGTTGGAGTAGACTCAACAACATGTATCTCTCTATCTACCTATCTCTCTCTCTCTCTGTCTATCTATCTGTCTGTCTGTCTATCTATCACTTAAGAGTTTAGAAAATGACTAGGGTGGGGTGCTGTTTTAGATTTGGTCAGGAAAGTTTATATGAGCAGGTGATGATTTGAGCAGAGAATGGAGTCTGTGGATCCACTTGCTAGAGAACCCTGCAGAACTTCATGGATAGGTCAATGGCTGGATGTAACACACTGATGGTGATATCCAGTCTCTAGGACTGGATTTCTTAATCACCAGAACTGCCAGGGGTACCTACCCCGGGAGAAGGACTTCATGGCGAGAGAAGAAACTCAATGTGCAAAGACTCAGAAAAATAGTTGAAACGTGATTGTTGAGTTCAGCGTGGGGTACTCACACATCACACACTGTTCTCTAGCTCCGCTGCCCAAGGACTCATTTATGTCAGAGCACCTGGGAGATAACATGGAAAAAGAACCGTGATATCCATGTCTCTAAAAATCACTTTGTCACACCCATGACTAGTAGAAGAAAGCAACACTTGTACAGGAGAAAGACATTTTATTTCCCTTTGTTTTGGTGTATGGAATTAACTTCAGAAGGATCAAAGAACATCGTCAGAGTGACATGATTGTGGAGACACATTTGGCCGCTCTGATACCTCCTTCCCTCCTTCTTCTATTAATAGGACCCCTATTTCCTCTAGGGAACCTATTCAATGTGGGTAAGGTGGAGCTAAACCCACTCCTGATCATAGCAGAAATTATTTGGCCCAGCCAGAGTCTACATTCCTTAAATACAATAACAGGTGAGGGACAGGTATGTGATACAAACTGGACTCAGAATCCTCAGCAGAATATTTCTGTAGAGGCTATTAGAAAAGTCTGTTTCTTCCTGGGTCACATGCTAAGCTGAAAAGAGATGAGTGTGGAGTTGTCCGTCATAATTCATGACAGTCATATCGAAGAAAGTGTTAAAGAGAGAGACAGAGCCCTGAAGACATTTGTAAATACCTGGATCCAGCTAAGTCTGAAGGCATAGTTTTAATATATCTCAAACATGTTAAGCAAAACCAGGTACATAAATCAATAAATTCCTGGTTTTGCTTAAACATGTTTGAGTTGGGTTACTATCATGAGCAGTTGTATAAGACCTACATAATGAGAACCAAGGATCCACAGGGAAAAGTGAGTAATGACAAGGAATATAGCAGGGGCATTCACTGCTGGCCAAAGTCAACAAAATGGGACATCCTGGAGAAAAGAGTAAATGTCAAAAGGAACAAGAAAGAGAACCATGGTCTTCCACAGTCATGTGAGAAACACCCCAGGAATGTCATAAAAGAAGGAAAAAGTGGTGAGAGGCATTCCAGGTGTTTTGCTGGAAGACCTACTCCACGAGTTGCTATGGTTTTACTGTCTCTACTTGATTGTACCTTTCAGATTAGTGTGACCTAGACAACTAAGAATTACCATTGTTGCTTAAAAACACTTTCTGGGATGAACAACAATTCCAGAGAGGGCCAGCAGGAAGTCTTTTCTGTTTTTGTTTTATTGTGTGAAAATACATATAATACAAAATTTGCCATTTTAACCATTTTCAAGTGTACATTTCGGTGGTATTAATTACATTCACAATGTTGCACAATCAGTAACTATTTCCAAAATTTTTCATCACCTCAAACAGAAACTCCATACCCATTAAACTATACCCTCCTCTTTTCTCCTTCTCCCAGCTCCTGGTAACCTCAAATTTACTTTCTGTCTCTATGAGTTTGCCTATTTTAGATATCTCATATAAGTAGAATCATACAGGTTTGTCATTTCTGTGTCTGGCTTATTTCGCTTAGCACAATGTTTTCAAGATTCATCCATATTGTAGTATGTATCAGAACTTCATTCCTTTTTATGGCTGAATAATATTCCATTGTATGTGTATACAATATTTTTTTTACCCATTCATCTATTGATGGACACTTGGGTTATTTCTACCTTTCGGCTATTTGGAGTAACACTGCTATGAACCTTAGTATATAAGTATCTGTTTGAGTCCCTGCTTTCAATTCCTTTGGATATATACCTAGGAGTGGAATTGCTTGGTCATATGGTAGCTCTAGGTCAAAATTTTTGAGGACCCTCCGAACTATTTTTCACAGCGACTGCATCATTTTGCATTCCCATCAGCAAAGTACGAGGATGCCAATTTCCCCTCACCCTCACTAACATCTGTTATTTTAAATTTGGGGTAATAGCTTTCCTAGTGGGGGTGAAATGACATCTTATGTGGTCAGCGGCAAGTCTTGGGGCATGACTTTCATTCAGCACACATACAATGAGTGCCAATTTTGTGCTAGGTCTTTGTGAGGTAGGTTCCGAAGGAACAACAGTCAGGCTAGGTGGTTGCTGCTTTTCTTTAAACTTTACTGAAATGACTGCCAGTATATCACACTCTGTGGCTTCCCTAGCAAACTATACAGGTGAAATCTGGGTAGAGAAAGGTTACTTTTGAGGAAATATACCAACAAAAACATAAAATTCTTCCTGCAGAATGCATATGAAAGCAATGAGATAACTTTGATTGATTTTGGCTGACTTGCATACCTGTGCTTTGTGGGCTATTTTTAGCACGGGCTGGAGGCACCTTCCTGTAGATGTTCCCCTGTGTTACTTCCCATCCCTGGCAACATGAGCTCCCAGAATAGCAGTGCAGGGCAGTCCTGTGAATCCTTGCCCCCTACCTTTCCCCTGTAGGATGACTCTCTTTCTCTGATGGAGAGATTGCCCTCTTCCTAAAATGGCTTGTGTTGAAAGAATTCTGCTTCTCACAAGAACCTAAGAATTATGGTACACATGCTTTAGATGATGGCAAACGAATGTCTTACTAAGCAATGTTGTTGTTATCTGCCATTGAGTTGGCTCCTGACTCATGATGACCCCCGCACAACAGAACAAAACACTGCCCCGCTGTGCACAATTACCATGATGACTATGGATCAAAACATTGTGATCCATGCGGTTTTCATTGACTGATTTTCAGAAGTAGATCACCAGGCATTTCCTGCTAGCTTGTATTAGTCTAGAAGTTCCACTGTAACTTGTTTAGCAACATAGCAACCTGCAAGCCTCCACCGACAGACGGGTGGTGGCTGAGCATGAAGTGCTTTGGCCGGGAATCAAACTTGAGTCTCCTTCATGGAAGGCACGAATTCTACCACTGAACCGCCGGTGAGGAATAACACAAGTCACACGAGTCACTATGTTTAAACCCCCATTCAGTCTCTCCTTTTCCCTTGCCTCCAGGTCTGTTTACGATTTGGAGCTACCACCTGCATTGAGTATGTGGAGATTCCATGTGGAAGGTGTACCAGGCAAATGTTTACAAAGCAAAACCAAAAACCAAACCTGTTGCTGTTAAGTCGATTCCGACTCATAGCAACCATATAGGACAGTGGAACTGCCCCATAGGGTTTCCAAGGAGCGGCTGGTGGATTTGAACTGCTGACCTTTTTGGTTAGCAGCCATAGCTCTTAACCACTGGGCCACCAGGGCTCCTACAAAGCAAAGGGTGACAAAAAATATGGAGAAGGGAGTGAAGACGTGGCAATTCTATCAGGGATAAAATTGTGGTGGTTCTGAAGGAAAGTCTGGTGTTGAGGGGTTAATTCTAAGAGATGAGTTAGCATGTAGCATTCCTACATAAGGGTATGCATTACCCACCTTCATCTGGACTTCGACTATGCTGCTTTCTCTCTTCCCCTTATAATTTCATGGTTTTGCACAACATATTCCAAAACCAAACAGAAATTATTTTGCATGATTCCCTTTCACCCAGGAATGGGGCTTCTAGGCTAACTCTGGGCATGTGACGGCCCTCCTCAGAGAATAGAGGAGGGCTCCCTCTTCCCTGCACTCTGTAAAATAGGGAAGAAGAAAAAGGTTGGAATATCATCAGTCCTCTCCCAAGAGGACACAGAGCTGAGCTTCTCAAAGTTTCCTATGGGTATGCACACAGCTAATTTAAACACATTCAAATTAACAGACTGTGTTGACTGAAGGGTGCATTTCTCTCCGTCTGGGATAAAAACTCATTAAAATGTGGTGGTACCAGGCTGCTAGCATATTCCTACAATGAAGTAAACAAATGTTATTGCCTTCACTTAGAGAGTCTTGCCCAATTAGGTTGATTATAGTGATCACAGCGATGTTTCCTGAATGCACAAGAAAGTAGTAATTCTCAGATTTGTTATATAATATTTATAGACTCTACGGTAAAGCTTCAGACGAATTAAAATATACAATCTTGTGTTTCCACAGACAAGGGGAATGTGATCCACATGTTTGCTAAAAGCAAGAGACACCGCCAACAAACTCCTTGACATTTACATTGATAAGACCTTCTCTGAGAAATTGTAAACTCCTGTTGTAAACTGCTATTTTAAACAACAGAGAAACAGCCAGTTTCACTCACCTGGGAGTTTAACCCCAAATCACAATTTGGTCTTTGCTTGGACTTTAGAAACTGTCTCTATCATTTTCTCTTAAATGGATTGACTTATGAAAGTACATACTCTATATAAAATAACCTACATTACATCATCTTCAGCCTGATTATTTTATTATCATACTCAAAGGGATATTAGTAAGCTGATTTACTTAGATATTAGCATAGATTAAAGACGGATGTTACCATGTTTCTGTGACTAGAAAAAGATGTGTCAAGGTCCCCCACCTCAAAAAAAAAAAAAAAAATTAAAACAGATACTCATTTTAACTATAGAATCTATTAATTAACATTATAACTGAGTTGATGAGGAAACATAGTATAATAAAAGAGCAATGGTCCTGGTGCTGCATGGTGAAATTTTAGATGAAAAATTTAAACTCCCGGGGTCCCAGCGCTCTCATGTAAAATGATAGAGTTGTTCTAGGTAATCTCATAGGCTTTCCCAGTCCTAACCACCTGTGATCTTTCATCCTTAACACACAGGCCCTGGGAATGGTAGCGTAGGAAGGTTCCCCAGGCTAGGAGGACCAAGACTAGGAAGGCCAAGTTGTGTAACAAACACTGGTTTAGTATGACAGTCATTTGTAATAATTTGAAATCAAGAATAAGGAGACATCAAGAACAGGGAAGCAAACAAGACTGGAGGAACTATAAATAAATATATATATATTAAATGCAAGTATTTTTTAACTCTCTCATATACAAGCAGCCTCTGGGTTATGAACAATATCTGTTCCTAACTGTGTCTTTAAGTCGAATCTGTAGGTAACTCCGAACAGGTGCATACGGTTCTTATTAAGCCTTACTTTAGTGCAAGAAAGGAGCCCTGGTGTGGCAGTAGTTAAAGTGTTCAGCTGCTAACCAAAGGTCAGCAGTATGAACCCACCAGCAGCTCTGTGGGAGAAAGATGTGGCAGTCTGCTTCTGTAAAGATTTACAGCCTTGGGAACCCTATGGGGTAGCTCTATTCCGTCTTATAGGGTCGCTATGAGTTGGAATCACTGGACTGTAGTGGGTATGGATTTTTGGTTTAGTGCAAGAAAAGGCTGAAAGCCTTTCAAATGATCTAAAAGCTGCACATGCAGCAAGTAAAGGTGATTGTGATGAGGAATTTGTTGTGAGTAGGTGTTGGTTCAATCTTTTCAAAGTGAGGGCAAATTTACATAATATTAAAGGGCAAGTATAAGTTACTATAAATCAGACATTCCTAACCCAGGGACTGTATGTATATATGTATATGTATAATATATATATATATATGAGAGAGAGATTTATATATCTGATAGAGAGAGTTTAAAAAATTGTATTTAAATAAACACTAATTACAGCTTTTTTGCATAATATGTGACTTGGGGGAGAGTGCTTATTGTTTAGGAAATTATTTCAATGGGCCTGTTTGTGTAAAAAGCTAAACCTGGTTGTGGAACAAGAGAGAATTAAGGAGTTCTCCACCCCAACCCTATCCCTACCCCACTACACAATCAAAAAATGTGACAGAATAACCAAGACCAAGACAGATGATTTCCTGGTCAACTTTACAAACCTGATTTCCGTGTTGCCTCTTCCACTTTCTAGCTGTGTGAACTCGAGCAAATGCCTTAACCTTTCTGAACGTCAGCTCCTCAGAGTGGTGGCTATTTTCACTATAAACGTTTTTGCATTGTTGCTGTTAGAAGCCACCAAATCAGTTCCAACTCATAGCGACCCTACCTCCAAAAGAACTACGAAACACTGCCTGGTCCTGAGCCATCCTCACAATCGTTGCTATGTTTAAGACCACTGTTGCAGCCATTCTGTCAGTCCATCTCATTGAAGGTCCTCCTCTTTTTCACTGATCCTCTGCTTTACTAACCATGATGTCTTTCTCCAGGGATTGGACCCTTCTGATAACATGCCCAAATTACATGAAACAAAGTCTCGCTGTTCTCCCTGTCAAGTAGCACTCTGGCTGTATTACGTCCAAGACACATTTGTTCGTTCTTCTGGAAGTCCATGGTATATTCAATATTCTTCACCAACACCATAATCAAAGGCATTAGTTCTTCTTTGTTGTTCCTAATTTATTGTCCAGCTTTCGCATGCATATGAAGCAATTGAAAATACCATGGCTTGGGTCAGGTGCACCTTAGTTATCAAAGTGACATCTTTCTTTTTAACACTTTAAAGAGACCTTTTGCAGCAAATTTGTCTAATGCAGTACATCATTTGATTTCTTGACTGCTGCTTCCATGGGCATTAATTGTGAATCCAAGTAAAATGAAAATCCTTGAAAACTTCTATCTTTTCTGTTTTCAAAATTTTGCGTATTGGTCCAGTTGTGAGAATTTTTGTATTCTTTATGTTGAGGTGTAATCCATACTGAAGGCTGTAGTCTTTGATCATCATCAGTGAGTACTTCAAGTGCTCTTCACTTTTAGAAAGCAAGGTTGTGTCATCTGCATATTGCAAGCTGTTAATGAGTCTTCCTCCAATCCTGACGCCACAGTCTTCTTCGTATAATCCAGCTTCTCCGTATGTGCTCAGCATTCAGATTGAGCAAGTATGGTGAAACGACACAATCCTGATGCGTGCCGTTCCTGATTTTAAACCACGTGGTAGCCCCTTGTTCTGTTTGAACAACTTCCTCTTGGTCTATGTACAGGTTCTGCATGTGCACAATTAAGTGTTCTGGAATTCCCATTCTTTGAAATGTTATCCATAATTTGTTATGATCCACATAGTCGAATGCCTTTGCATTGTCAGTAAAATACAGGTAAACATCTTTCTAGTATTCTCTTCTTTCAGCCAGGAGCCACCTGACATCAGCAATGATATCCCTCCCTGCACATCTTCTTCTGAATCCGGCTTGAATTTCTGTAAGTTCCCTGTAGATGTACTGCTGCAACCATTTTTTAATTATCTTCAGCAAAGTTTTACTTGCATGTGATGTTAATGATATTGTTTGATAATTTCTACATTCTCTTGGGTCACCTTCCTTTGGAATGGGCATAAATATGGATCTCTTCCAGTCGATTGGCCAAGTAGCTGTCTTCCAAATTTCTTGGCATAGATGAATGAGCGCTTCCAGTGTTGCATCTGTTTGTTGAAACATCTCAGTTGGTATTCCATCAATTCCTGGAGCCTTGTTTTTCGCCAGTGCCATCAGAGTAGCTTGGACTTCTTCCTACATTATCATCAGTTCTTGATCATATGCAACCTTCTGAAATGTTTGAACATCGACAATTCTTTTTGGTACAGTGATTGTGTATTCCTTCCACCTTCTTTTGAAGCTTTCTGCATTGTTCAATATTTTGCCCATAGAATCCTTCCATATAGCAACTCGAGGCTTGAATTTTTTTCTTCAGTCCTTTCAGCTTGAGAAATTCTGAGTGTGTTCTTCCCTTTTGGTCTTCTAACTCCAGGTCTTTGCACATTTCATTTTAATACTTTACTTTGTATTCTTGAGCTGCCCTTTGAAATCTTGTGTTCAGCTCTTTTACTTCATCATTTTTTCCAATCGCTTTAGCTACTCTCAGTTCAAGAGCAAGTTTGAGTCTTTTTTGACAACCATTTTGCTCTTTTCTTTCTTTCCTGTCTTTTTAATGACCTTTTGCATTCTTCACGTATGATGTCATCCCACAACATGTGTGGTTCCATCATTAGTGTTCAACGTGTCTATTCTTGAGATGGGTTCTAAATTCAGGTGTGATATACTCAAGGTTGTACTTTTGCTCTCGTGGACTTGTTTTAATTTTTTTCAGCCTCAACTTGAACTTGCATATGAGCTATTGATGGTCTGTTCTGCAGGTGGCCCTTGGCCTTGTTTTTTTTTTTTTTTTAATTTTTTTAAATTGTACTTTAGGTGAAGGTTTACAGAACATATAGTTTCTCATTACACAGTCAGTATGCATATTGTTTTATGTCATTGGTTAACAAACCCACAACATGTCAATACTCTCCCTTCTCGACCTTGGAGGGCCTTTTTTTCTTTTTTGGTGAAAATACACATAGCCAAAGATACACCATTTCGAAAATTTCTACATGTACAATTCAGTGACATCTATTATGTTCTTCCAGTTGTGCTGCTATTCTCACTATCTTTTTCCAAATTATTCCATCACCATTATCTTCAACTCACTGCCCCCTAGGCTTGCCATCAAAACTTTTTACTTGCTGTTGTCAGTTTGATCTCACATAGATAATTCTTTTTTTGTACTTTAGATGAAGGTTTACAAAACAGAATCGTTTCTCATTAAACAGTTAGTACACATATTGCCCTATGAGAATGGTTAACGACCCCACGACATGTCAACACCGTCCTTTCTCAGCCTATCACCAGCTTTCCTGTCTCTTTTGCCTTCTAGTCCTTGTCCCTGGACTGCTGTGCCTCATTAGTCCCATTTTGTTTTATGGGGCTGTCCAATCCCCGGCTGAATGGTGAACCTTGGAAGTGACTTCACCACTGCGCTAAAAGCATGTCTGGGGGCCATACTCTCAGGGTTTCTCCAGTCTCTGTCAGGCCAGTAAATCTGGTCTTTGTGCGTGTGTGTTAGAATTTTGTTCTACATCCTTCTCCAGCTCTGTCCAGGACCTACTGTTGTGATCCCGGTCAGAGCAGTCAGTGGTGGTAGCCAGGCACCATCCAGCTGCACTGGACTCAGTCTGGTGGATGCCTTGGTAGCTGTGGTCCATTAATCCTTTGGACTAATCTTTTCCTTGTATCCTGTTCTCTTCATTCTCCCTTGCTCCCGAAGGGGTGAGACCACTATCTTAGATGGCTGCTCACAGGCTTTTAAGACCCCAGACACTACTCACCAAGGTAGAATGCAGAACATTGTCTCTATAAATTGTGTTATGCAATTGAGCTAGATGTTCCCCGAGAGCATGGTCCCCACAGCCCTCTGTCCAGCAATTCAGTCCCTCAGGGAGTTTGGATGTGTCTATGGAGCTTCCATGACCTTGCCTTGTAGAAGTTGTACTGGCTTCCCCAGTATTGTGTACTGTCTTACCCTTCACCAAAGTTACCACTTATCTACTGTCTATTTAGTATTTCCTCCCATCCCTCCCACCCTGGCCTTGTTTTGACCAATGATATTGAACTTTTCCCTCATCTCATTCCACAGATGTAGTCGACTTGACTCCTGTCTTTCCCATCAATTGAGGTCCACATGTATAGTCACTTTTTATTGTGTTTGAAAAAAAGTATTTGCAGTGAATAAGCTGTTGGTCTTGCAAAATTCTTCATGAGATCTCCTGCATCATTTCTATCACCAAGGCCATGTTTTCCAACTATCAATCCTTCTTCGTTTCCAACTTCCGCATTCCAGTCACCAGCAATTATCAATGCATCTTGATTGCATATTTGATCAATTTTAGACTGCAGAAGTTGGTGAAAATCTTTAATTTCTTCATCTTTGGCATTAGTGGTTGGTACATAAATTTGAATAATAGTTGTATTAACTGGTCTTCCTGATAGGTGTATGGATATTATCCTATCATTGACAGAGTTGTACTTCAGGATAGATCTTGAAGTTTTCTTTTTGACAATGAATGTGATGCCATTCCTCTTCAATTTGTCATTGCCAGCATAATAGAGCATATGATTGTCTAATTCAAAATGGCCAATAATAACAGTCCATCAGCTCACTAATGCCTAAGATATCAATCTTTATGCGTTCCATTTCATATTTGACACCTTCCAATTTCCTAGATTCATACTTTATGCATTCTTTGTTCCAATTGTTAATATATGTTTGTAGCTGTTTCTTCTCATTTTGAGTTCTGCCATATCAGCAAATGAAGGTCCAAAAGCTTAACTCTATTCACATTATTAAAGTCAACTCTACCTTGAGGAGGCAGCTCTTCCCTAGTCATACTCTGACTGCTTTCCAAGGTAAGGCCCTCATCTTGCAACAGTATATAAGACAATGTTCCACCGATATTTATAAGGTTTTCACTGGCCAATTTTTTTTATAAGTTTATCTCCAGGTCCTTCTTCTTAGTTTGTCTTATTCTGGAAGCTCCATTGAAACCTGTCCACCATGGGTGACCCTGCTGGTATTTGAAATCCCGGGTGGCATAGCTTCCAGAATCACAGCAACATGCAAGCCACCACAGTATGATAAACTGACTGATGAATGATGGGTTTTTGCATTAATCAGTGATAATTCCTACCTCAATTTTACCTTACTTGCGCAATGGAGTTGGGAAGACTTTACCTGTGTGGGCTCAGAAGTCCACAGATAAAGCCAGATGCACTGTACAACTTTTGGTTTCCAAAGAAGGCATACATAGGAGGAAACAAGTGGCTCATAGGAAGCCATCAACTTCAGTAACATTTGACCCAATATCAAACTTCCTTTAGTTGATAGTAACCCTCACTGCTCTGAAGTCTTACATGCATTCCTAACCTGTAGCTGGATCACTATCCTAGTGTCTGGTTCTAACATTGGTACCAATATAATTTTTTTGTTCACTCATTCTTTCATTCATTCCATCAACATCTACAAGCTTCCTATGGGGATATAATGATTATTTTGCATAGACATTGTACTAGAAGTGTTTAGAGTCTAGTATACTGGTTTTCAAACCTTGAATGCTACAAATAACCAGAGAGTTTGATAAAATGTGCATTTCTGGAACCCTTCCCTAGATATTTTGTTTAAGTAGGGTGGATGCAGGTTGAAAAATCTATATTTTCACCAGGCTTCCAGGAAACTGCTACAAATGATCCAAAGTTGCCATTTTCAGAAACTCTGACTTAGTATATTCTCCACTTTCTCCCTTACCGAAGTCCACCAGCTTCCCTTGGGCCTGGCTTCCAGTCATTTCCAGAGCTTGCCTCCTAACCCACCTGCCTCTATTCTGGCTATCGCCAGCTCCAGTGCTCAACTTTTATCCACATCCTTTGAGGTGCTGCGGACTGGCACTGAGCATTACCATAAAATGACACAAAGAATAAATAATATGTGGGTCACTATGAGTCGGAATCAACTCAACAGCAGTGGGTTTTTAGGTACTAGCAGAGATGAAATAGATTACAGAACTTTTTTGGGACATACGCAACTGAACTTGTGACTGACTCATCATAGCCAACATGCAATGGAGATTGAATAGCTATCTGATGAATTTGATCAATGTAAGTAGTCCACTTAGATAAGACAAATAAACTCCCAAAGTGTTTCAGAGAATTTTTAGACTTGAACAAACCTTGACTAAAATAAAACTACCTCTGCTTGCCATCATTTTGTATAGTCACTTTGTGTGTAAAGGCGTAACTTGTGTTTAATCAGGACCCCCTAGTCCACAGTGGTACACATTTTATAAATAACACAGAGATCTAGATTCTACCAGTTTAGGAATAAACTACCACATCTAGATGTGTTCTTGTACGTAAAAGTGAATTAAAAAAACTCAGCTAGTGAAGCTAGGGCAAATAAAGGCTGATAAGGTTAAATAGATTGATGCCAGACTCCCATAGATATAATCAACAAATCAATTAATCAGTCCATACGTAAAAGTGCATTGAGCACTTTTGCATAAGGATACATATGCGCGTGTATCTTAGTAACCTATCCCATAGAGGGCAAAGTCACAGATGGAAAATAAATTGGGAAAATTTCTCTGATCTTTGAGTATTTTGTTTGATTCATTCTTTTCCATAATTATAAAATGCACATGGGAGTGAAATTTATGATTCCCAAGCAATTGAAAATCATAATCTTAAGTTAGGGAAATGATGGGATCAACTGCTGGTTTCTAAAATGTGGTTAGGATGTGTACTTAAAGAGGACCTTCGAAGGGCTTTATTCTATAAAATAGCTAGACAAATAAATCTAAGGCATCTGAGGGTAATGGCATCTTGAGAGATAATGGATATTCAGTCTGGAGATGGGGAGGAGATAAACCTTGGCTAGGGTATGTTAAAAAAAAAGTTCAGAGTTCCTGTTACACTGTTGGATAGACTAGTCCCTATAAATTTTCAAAAGGGTGTCCTGGGTTTCATCCAGGAGGCTATTGCAAATGAGATACACACTGCTAAAATTCGCTGCAGCTCTTCAGAAATTTTAGGGCCGGTTCATGTAACATACACCGCCTGCCTGGGGTCAATCACCAGTAGTTCTTGGCAGAACAGAATCTCTAATGCTCTTAAAGCAAACCCATGAAAAAGAAAAATCTACACTAGGTTTTAATTCAGAGATGGGGTAGGTTCCTTATCCAGTCCATTATCAGATATTTTCCAAATGTTTAAAGGAAAACTAAAGCTAATTCTTATTAGTATTTTTGTTCATTTGTTTCCAGAAAGATCGTGCTTTACCTATTTCATTTTTCTGAGAGGGTCCGTTGTCAACCCACAGGACACAGAGGTTTGGTGTAGTGCATTAAGTGACTTTTAGGATGCTCACAATCCACATCACTATTTTCTGGACAACTTCCAGAAAAGCAGTTTTTTATTAAGATTTTCTCCCAACATTTTTTTGTTGGTGGTGGAGGAATGGAAAGTGGGGACAAATATATTCTCCTCTGCTTCATAATTGGTGTGGTAGAGTGAGTGCATAATGTCTTCCTCCTCTCTATGCTCATGCCCTTTGTATCATATGACATTGCTCATCTTCCCGTCAAGGGGTGGAATCTATTTCACCATCCCTTGAATCTTGGCTAGCCTTGTGATTTGCTTCAGTCAAAAAGAACATGACTAAAGTGACATTATGATAGTTTGCAGCATACACTTCATGAGACTCTGCAGGCTTCCCCTCCTCCACTTGGACTCCTGGCTCTGGAATGAAATTAAGCCATGGCTATTCGGTTAAGGCCATCGCTGCTAACTGAAAGTTCAGTGGTTCGAAACCACCAGTGGTTCTGTGGGAAAAAGATGTGTCAGTCTGCTTCTATAGAGATTTACAGCCTTGGAAACCCTATGGGGGTCACTATAAGTCTCGATCGACTCAGTGGCAGTGGGTTTATTCAGCTAAACAATGGGAGACCATATCAAGAAGATCCCAACTTCCTCAACCAGTATCTTCCTAGATAAGCCTACAGACAGCTGACCTGCAAAGATGTGAGAGAGCCCAGCCAAGATCAACAGAGACTCTGTCTGACCTACAGCTGATTGCAAACACATGTGTGCCCAGTTGAGACCATCTAGCTGACACATAGACTTGTGAGCAGTAATAAATACTTACTGTTTTAAGCTATAGAGTTTTGGGGTGGTTTGTTATGAAATAGCTCACTAATATAGTTGGATACATAGAAAAATCAAGAAATGAGTGGAAAGAAATAATAGACATGATTTTGTCTACTCAAGAGGCTGTGTTTGCAAACTACTCATCATGTTTGGTTGGGGCTTAGCTTTGGATATAGGAAGTACCCATGGTGAGAATGACAACAGCATTGAAAAATGACAAGCTAAAAATCCCAAAGAAATGTGGATGGAGTTTATGCAGATGGAAGAAAATTTTGCATGTCTAATGATATTTTTTACAAGGACTTGCAAATCTGTACTATACATTCAAGCCGTGCATCTCATTATGCTATACATTTCATTAGGCTATAGGCTTCATTAGACACTTGAATCAAGAATCTCATTACACACTCCAGACACACATCTCATTATGCCACGCATCTCATTAAGCTCCCAGCCAGGAACAGATGTAAAATAGACAATTTTCAGCAAGGCTTTGATTCCAGCCCACATGGCATTCTCATCAACAACCAAGCAAGGGTGGACCAACAATTGGATGATTTTTGAATGACATTTGACAAAGAGGAACCAGATTAATCAGGCACTATTAAATAACAGGGTAGAAAAAATAGCTTGGTGTCAAATTCTACTTTGCTGTCCACTCTAGGAATGTGTTCCTACTGTCAATCAGGAATCACCTATCAGTGCAAAGCTGGAGATGTGGTAGAAGAGGGCATGTGTCTGTAACATTGCAATCATCTGTCACGAGGCAGACACTCAACAAAGAGAAGCATCAATGTCACCTTGAGTTTGGCTTCAGCCGTTGTATCTGTTCTGTGTCCTTGGCTGTAATCAGTTGTTTGGCATCCATGGATGGGTCCCCTGATGATGTCCCTGGTTAAGCAGTACTTCTTTGGTCACAAATGATAAAAACCCAACCCAAACTAATTTAAGAACAGAATGTATTACGGAGCCCAGAGGTGTGGCAGATTTCAGGCCCAACTCTATTCAAAGGCTGAAACAACATCACTAGGAAACTGATCTGTCCCCATCTCTCAGTTGCAGGTGGCTCTAAGCTTTCATTACCCTCATAGCTATCAATTCCAGAAAAAGACAGTGTCATCCTAGGGTATGGCTCTCATTGGTCAATTTAGGTCAAATGACAATTTAGAAGCCAATCTTTTTCTGTCAAGAGGATAGGATAATCTGAATGCTCCATCCTAGGCCAAACACCCTCCCCTAAATAGTCAAGGACTGAGGATAGAGGGATGCTGGATACCAAAGGGATGCTGGATACCAAAGGGATGCTGAGTAAACAAAAATATCCATTTCTACTTCACCTGCTCCACTATGAGAACTCAGAAGTTCTGTCTGATTCCCAGGAAAATGTTTGCCACTTTAATTCAAATCAATGACATCTCTTTAGCAATACAAGGGTTAGATAAATATCACGGATGTTTCTTAGGCGCTTGTGATGCCATAAATGTAAATAATCAGCATTCTTCAGAATTTAGTTTAGAAAGAGTAAGCCAGCTATAGATAGTATAATTTCCATGTGTCATCAAATCTCCTGTGACAACTGAATGGCTAAAATATTCTTTCCCAACTGTGGCTGATGCCTGAATGTCTTTAGAAAGGGGCAAATAAGGAAACAAAAAATATAAAAAACAAACAAAAAGGCAGAAGGGAGAAAAATAGAGTTGATTTAATTCCACACTCAGGCACAAATGGCATGTCGAGTGACTTCTTGAGAGTAAATTCTGGGCAGAAAAAAAGGAAAGGAGAGTCCTCAAGAATACCAGGTATTTGGTAAGGGTAGAAGACAGGTTAGAAGATATGGAATGAAGGAGGCAAAGGTGAGGAGGAGAGAAAGTCAGACAGTACAGAGGGCAAAATTATTCAACTTCATGGTTTCCTAGGGTTGTCCCCAGATAACCACTCTGAAACTCTGAATAAATAAAAATTTTCCCTAATCTGAAAGGATAGTCATATTGTCCGATAGTGCTATGAAGTGACGTCTGACTACAACCAGTTATTAAAGAATATTTTCACTGGATTTTTCTAGGCAATATTCCTTTGGAAGACTGTTTATCAGTACAGTCTTGACCTTATGGGTCCCCATGAAGCTCCTTGCTATGAAAACTTCACAGTTTAAACACTCCCTGCACATTCCTTTGAGATGAAGTACTATATTACCGATAGTCCAAAGTAGACAAAGCTGTTTCCTTTTCTAGCTTAGCAGTGTTTGTTTTTAAAGATCATTTATCTGGAAGATGTTAGAGAAGAAGGAGGGCTGGAGTAACTGTTATGGGTCAAATTCTCACTTCATGTCGTAATGGACTCCCTCTGGTACTATGTTTCACTGAAGCCAAAGGAATGGACAATGTCTAATTTGCAGCTGATTTTTACTCTAAGAACACCCTAGAACTGGAGGAATTTGATATATTCATGTTAATGGAAACAGCAAACTTCTCACTTACTTAAAAAAAAAAATCATAAACTCTTATTTATTAATTAATAAATAATAAGCACAAAGATAGCTGGACTATATGAAGAAGAACGGGGCATCAAAATTGGAGGACAACTCACTAACACCCCGCGTTATGCAGATGACACAACCTTGCTTGCTGAAACTGAAGAGGACTTGAAGCACTTACTGATGAAGATCAAAGACCACAGCCTTCAGTATGGATTACACCTCAACATAAAGAACATAAAAATCCTCACAACTGGACCAATAAGCAACATCACAATAAACAGAGAAGAGATTGAAGTTGTCAAGGATTTCATTTCACTTGGATCCACAGTCAACACCCATGGAAGGAGCAGTCAAGAAATCAAAGGATGCATTGCATTGGGCAAATCTGCTGCAAAAGACCTCTTTAAAGCTTTGAAAAGCAAAGATGTCACCTTGAAGACTAAGGTGAGCCTGACCCAAGCCAAGGTGTTTTCAACTGCCTCATATGCATGCGAAAGCTGGACAATGAATAAGGAAGATTGGAGAAGAATTGACACCTTTGAATTATGGTGCTGGTGAGGAATATTGAACATACCATGAACTGCCAAAAGAATGAACAAATCTTTCTTGGAAAAAGTACAACCAGAATGCTCCTTAGAAGCAAGGAAGGCGAGACTATGTCTTACATACTTTGGACACGTTATCAGGAGGGATCAGTCCCTGGAGAAGGACATCATGCTTGGTAAAGTAGAGGGTCAGAGAAAAAGAGGAAGACCTTCAACGAGATGGATTGACACAGTGGCTGCAACAAGGGGCTCAAGCATAACAACAATTGTGAAGATGGTGCAGGACCGGGCAGCGTTTCGCTCTGTGATACATAGGGTCGCTACGAGTCGGAACTGACTCAACAGCACCTAACAACAACAACAAAAGCGCAAAGATGAATAAAGCACAAATAATCAAATCAAAAAAGGATCCTTCTCTCCTGGTTTGGTATGACTTGTTTCTAGCTCATTCATTTTTACTCTGTCCGTGAAAATGCTTGTGCCCTCACCACACCGTTCCTGAACTCAGAGATCAATTAGCAGGTATTTAGCTTCCCAGCTCTTTCTTGGCCTTTGGAGACATACGCTCATTCTTTGGTCCACTCTCCACCTACATGTTATTAAGAGAGGGCAGTAACCTGTAGTTAAAAATAAAGGATAGTGTCTCTAATGGGCGTCTTACCTGACATTCAGAATCAGAAGAAACCTGTCTTCCACCTTTGTCTTATAAATGTTATTCTGAAAACACAGACTGAGGTTGTAATTACAGGGTTAAAAGTAAACGTCCATTTGTTTGCCAGTGAGATTTGCTGTTGGGTTGAATTTCAATTCATAGTGACCCGATAGGACAGAGTAGAACTTCCCATAGAGTTTCCAAGGCTGTAATCTTTACCAGAGCAGACTGCCACATCTTTCTCCTGTAGCTGGTAGGTTCAAACTGCCGACCTTTCAGTTAGCAGCCATGTGCTTATCCACTGTGCCACGAGGGCTCCTGACTACAACAACAGTGGTTGTGAAAGGCCATGCATGCCCACACTGCCTCATTACTTCCAACTTTCTGAACAATATGGTAGATGGGTTTTGTTGTTAGTTGCCTTCAAGTCGGCTCTGACTCAGGGTGACCCCGTGTATAACAGAAGAAAACATTGGCTGGTCCTGCGCCACCTTCATGATCATTGGTATGTTTACCAACAAGTTCACTGTTGTGGCCATTGTGTCAATTCATCTTATTGAAGGCTTTCCTTGCCTTCGCTAGCCCTCCATTTTACCAAACCTGATGTCCTTCCCCAGCGATGGCCCCTTCCGATGACCCGTCCAAAGTATGCTAGTTGTAGTCTCAGAAAACATTCTGTGATCCGTACGGTTTTTATTGGCTAATTTTTGGAAGTAGATCACCAAGCCTTTCTTCCTGGTTTATCTTAGTCCAGATGCTCTGCTGAAACCTGCCCACCATGGGTGACCCTGTTGATATTTGAAACACCAGTGGCATAGCTTCCAGCATCACAGCAGCATGCAAGCCACCACAGTACGACAACTGATGGAGGGCGGTGGAGATGAGCTTTGCATGGGTGTTAATTAATGATAGTAGCTTTAAGACTGTCATGATCTCGTTTCCAAATAATGCTTAGGAGACGATTCTTTTATTTATTTATTTATTTTCCTACCACCTTTTATTCTTAATGGCAAGGAAAAGAAAGTAAAGGAAAAATTAGTAACTATGCAGCCAGTCAATTTCAAGGCACTAGTGAGAGAAAATAGGGTCCTAGTGTCCGGTTGTCAAGCTTATGTTTTTCAGGAGGCCCTATTAGCCATCTGGAACACAGTCACCTGGTGGTATATGTGGCTTAAAAAAAAAAATTGTGAGCCTTAATGGGGAAACATATCCCCATCAGGGCTTGTGGGTCTGAACCTATGGAATGTATCAGCTCCTCCCAATAATCCCAGGGCAACACTTTTCTGTTTCTATTTTGCTGTGAAACTCTTGGCACTTGTATTTCATTTTTCATAAACTACAAATAATATTTAGACGTTCAAAGCAAAAAGGGGTTGCTCAGTTGGCTAAGGTGGTAGCATATGTAGACTTAAAAAAAAAAAAGGCATTCTGACCTTTGGGTGAACAGTAGAACTTAAAATGCTATTGTTAAAACATGGCACGGGGAAAGCATGACTTAAATGTAAATCTTTTATCTCCAGTACCATAAAAGACTATGCCTTGGAGGTATGAGAAAATGTAAGCTGTAATGTGGTGCATATAAAAAAAAAAAATTAGAACACTTAGCACAGCACCAAATCTGCTTCTCTGAACTGCATTTTGCCCATAAAATAGTTAGAGTATATAGTACTATATTTCTATTTAAAACGAGCTGCTCTTTACCCATTTAGTGTCCAGCTCCTGGGCCTCTGGTTCTAAAATTTAGCTTCAAGATATGGGCGGCTGGGTTGTCTGTTCTTCCCTTCATCTTGAAGGAAGCTCCTGATCGTGCATTTCAGTCTGCCACGTGAAGGGCCTCACAATGAGCAGATCTGCCCCCGGAGGCTGTCCAGGCTGACTCCCACCTCCCTGTGCTTCAGAGATGGCCCTGGAGGACACTGTCTTTGCTGAAGGTCAGATCTCCATTTTCACATTCCTTCACCTGCCCATGGCTTTTGAAAGAGAAGAAATTAAATCCTGCAATTTTTTGAACCAAGCAATGGGCAGGATTGGGTTTATGACAGCTTTTGTATATGGGCCACATATTGGACACAGTTGGAATTGATGATCCTGCCCACGTTTTGCTCTCTGGTTTCCATATGGCTTTGTTGGTGCTGATCATACCTTTTCGAAGCCCCAGCGCCGCTCTCCCCTTTAAGAGTATCCTGCCGATCCCATAGTTTTCATCTCCTGCTAGCCCCTCTACCCCTGGCACCAGTTTCCCAGGTTGTTTTTATCCCTGATGCCACTTGTGGACCAGGCAGAAGTCTTCTCTCCCTGCCCCTAAAAGAAATGAATGTCATAGGCAGGCTTGAGTAGGGTATTTACTTCACTTCGGGGCCATAGTCTCTGGACTGTGCTGCACTCCTTGAATTGGAGGCTGTGTCTTTTGTGTTTCCAGATCTGGCACAAAATAGTCACTCAACAAGTTTGTTCAATGAATGAATGAATGCATTTCATATGCCTCTGAGGTTTAGATTTCTTTAATCCTTTACCAGAGTCCCTGGGTGATGCAAGTGGTGAAGCCCTTGACTACTAACTAAAAGGGTGAAGGTCCGAACCCACCCAGAGTGCCTTGGAAGACAGACCCAGTAATCTTCTTCCGAAAGGTCACAGTCTTGAAAACCCTATGGATCAGTTTCTAGTCTGCACACATGGGATTACATGAGATGGAATCAACTCAACAGTCTTTCACCATAACCTAAAGTACACATAAACTTCAAAACATTTCCTATCTGTTTCCTCTTCCTAGAATCCTCTTCAACTCCACCTCCTCCCACATTCCAGGCTAGAGGCTCCCTATCGTAAACTTTCACTGCACCCTGCATTTTTCTCTTTAGCCCTGATGCAACTATAATTAAATGATGGTGTGTATAATTTAATGTTTACTGTTCTCCAAGCTAGACTGTAAGCCCCTAAGAGCAAAGGATCATGTTTACCTTATTCCTCACTCTATTTACAACACCAAGGCAATACTTGGCCTGTAAAAGACAGAATATTGTATTTGTTAAATGAGTGATGAAGACTCAATCCATCAATGATTTTCAAAATGTGCATGTATATGTGTGTGCTTGTTTGTTTTACTTGTTTGTCTAAGATATATTTACCATATTTTTACGCAAATAACACGTGTTACAGGGTTTATTTTGCCAGCCGCGCATTGACCCCAGATATTTTTGTAAGTGCAATGTGTTAATTTTTTACAGCAACATGTAAAACAATTAGCATAACACTTATGAAAATACCTGGGGGCTGGGAGAGCATGGCTGGCAAAATACTTATAGCATGTTCATTATATGCATAAAAATACAGTAACTTAATCCTTCAAAATTTCTTTTAAACCCACCAGCCCCTGCAGAATACCCCTCCTCACTCTGAATATCTTGCCTTTCACTTCTAACTCTTTATTGGGATGCTGTGCCGTGACATTCACACATACAAATTCAGGAAAATCTCAATACACTCCCCACATATATACTTGTCCACACATAAAACTTTCTCCTGCATTCTATCTTAATGAAAATAAAACAGAACTCAGAATTTTCTTTGTCTAAATTATGTACAATAACATACATGACAATTATCCATCACTTTATACTTCAAGATCATTAACCCTAAGAAGTACTCACTGCCATTCTATTCCACAGGTAAAAGAATCTCAGGTTCTCTAAGACACAGCAGAGTAGTCGTTGATTCATTCTGGACCATTCTCCGAGGACTCTTGGGTCCAACCTCACTATATCTTCCTACAGTAATATACTTTCTTTTTCTCTGTTCGACTAATCACAGTCTTGAACCAGATCCTGATTCCTTCTGACTGGGAATAAGAAACTTTTTCATTTCTAGAATGGTTTCTTTTAAATCTGTCTTTATCATTTTTCTATCATTGTATCTAAATAATATTCATCCTTAGAGCTTTAAGAAGAAGCCCTGCCTAAAGGAGACTGGAGAAACCCCGAGAGTATGGCCCCCAGACACCCTTTTAGCTCAGTGGTGAAGTTACCTTCGAGGTTCACTGTTCAGCCTG
>NW_004443977.1:12340543-12353267 GCF_000243295.1 Trichechus manatus latirostris
TTACATGAGAAACTATCTGTTCTGTAAGCCTTCACCTGAAGTACAATAAAATATTAAAAAAAAAAAAAAAGAAGGAGCCCTGGTGGTGCAATGGTTAAGGGCTTGACTGCTAACCGAAAGGCTGGCGTTCGAACCCACCAGCCTTTCCATGGGAGAAAAGACCTGGTGATCTGCTCCTGTAAAGATTAAAATAAAAAAACCAAACCACTGCTATCAAGCTGATTCTGACTCATAGTGACCCTGTAGGACAGAGTAGAACTTCCCCGTAGGTTTTCCAAGGCTGTAAATCTTTACAGAAGCAGAATGCCACATCTTTCTCCCATAGAGTGGCTTGTGGATTTGAACCACCGATCTTCTGGTTACCAGCCAAGAGCTTTAACCACTGTGTCACCAGGGCTCCTATAAGATCACAACCTAGGAAACCCTACGGAGCAGTTCTACTTTGTCATATAGGGTTGCTATGAGTGGGAATCGACTCCAGGGAACCCAAGAACAACAACAACAGAGCTTCAAGAAGTCTCTGTAGTTGCACTGTGGTTCAAAGAAAAAAAATCCCCCTAAAGCAAACAGCTCAGTGAAAATATTTTCTAGCAAATATAGTTAACAGATAATAACATCCTTAATATAGAGAGAGCTTGTATAAATTAATATAAAAATTCTTAAGATTATTGTTAAAAACTAAGACTACAAATATTTAATAAAAGGAGAAATACACAAGGCTAGTAAACAGAATGCAAAATATTCATGATCACCAGCTATCGGAAAAATTGAAATTAAATAAGAGAAGAAACCAAAAACCCACTGCTGTCGAGTCACTTCCGACTCATAGCGACCCCACAGGGTTTCCAAGGCTGTAAATCTCTACGGAAGCAGACAGCCACATCTTTCTCCTGGGGAGCCGCTGTGGTTTCTAACCACCAATCTTTCCATTAGCTGTGGATCGCTAACCACTTAACCGTCAATCAAAAAAAGTAAGTGTCTTCTCTTTCTCACTTCCTTTATTTTAAAACAATCATAGTTAATGTCAACAATGTCTCATTTTCCTACTTTATTGGTAAGATGGCTACCACTTTCTGAAATTTGTGTCTCGCCATAAAAATGTATGACCCAGTGGTGGTGCAGGACCAGGAAGTGTTTCATTCTGTTGTACATACGGTTGCTACGAGTCAGAACCAACTCAACAGCATCTAACAAAAACAACCCAATAATCCTCCTTGTAGGATTCAAATATTCTTCACTGTGCTGACTTAAATCCTAAACTAAGGGAAAAAAAAACTTTAAAAATGGACTTTGAATTAGATAATGGTATTATAATAAAAGAGCCCTGGTGCGCAGTGGTTAAGAGCTCGATTGCTAATGAAATGGTCAGCAGTTCAAATCCACCAGCCGCTCCTTGGAAATGCTATGGGGCAGTTCTACACTGTCCTATAGGGTCGCTAGGAGTTGGAATCGACTTGATACCAAGGGGTTTGGTTTTTTGGGGTTTTTTTAATAAGAATATAAAATTTCCAATTTTTGAAAATTGTGCTGTGGTTATGTAAGAAAAGGTTATAGTTCTTAGGACATATCTACTGAAGTGTTTAGAGATAAAAAGACAGTTTACACTTAAGTAATTCAGAAAAAAAATGTATGCACGTTTGTGTCTGTGTTGGGTGAAGGGAGAAAGAGAGAGAGAATGATACACCAGATGGGGGCAAAATGTAAACAATTGATGAAGCCGGGTAAAAGCAAGGTGGGAGTCCCTTGTAATATTCTTCCAACTTCTTTTGTAATTTTGAAATTATATTAAAATACAAAGTAACAAAAAATGCTCTTCACTGTGTTATTTATTAAAGTGAGAAAAAAATGGAAACAACTGACATGCTCAAAATAGGAGAAAGGCTAATTAAATGATGATACATCTACCTGATGGAAAATAAAAATGTCATTATTTACAAAAAATTATTAAGGAAATGGAAAGGTGTTTACAGAATATGAAGCCAAGTGAACGAAGACGAGTAAAAATTACAAATACAGCATGATGTTGTTGTTGGCTGCTATCGGACTGATTCTGACTCACAGGGACCCCACGTACAACAGAATCAATGTCCTCTCCATTCCCTTTAATAGACGAGGAAGAAACTGAAGCTCTAAGACCTGCACAGGTATCCTTCTTTGACTCTCATTCTGTGGGTCATGAAAAAGCAGACAAAAATAAATTAATAACCAGTTGTTGCCAAGTAGATTCTGACTCATGGCGACCCCATGTGCTGCAGAGTAGAATTGCTCCACAGAGTTGTCCTGACTGTATCCGGTTGGAAGCAGATCGTGCTTAACCATTTGTGTCACCCAGGGACTCAAAGAGAAGACAAAGGAGGGAAAATTAGAATAGCATCATATTAATACCATTGAGGTTTCAGTAAGTCATGTCCTATCCTGAAATTCAAAACCACTCGCCTGTAAAGAAAGAGAACTCCTATGCCTTTTTTAAAGTCAGGCAAAAAAAGACTTTCCACAAAACCAACAGAAGTATTGCATTCCTCTTCCCTGCCCCCCATTTTTCCTCCACTGCTGCTCATAGAGTAGTCAGTTGCTGAAATCGTCTGCCTTCAAGCTCTCCAGTTTTCATGGCGCACAATTGCTTTCTCCAGAAGACTCTGCCAAGTTTCTCTGCTGAGGCCGCTGGGCCTCGCTGCTGAGTAAGCACAGACGTAATGGACAAAGGCCACAGGGAGCCAGTGGTAGCTTTAGGCCCCTGTCCTTCCCAGCAGTATAAAGCTGCTTCCCCTGCAAGGGTCACCTGGGTGAGACTTAAAGAATCTAGAAAGGATAAGAATTTAAGGGTCAGAAATGTAAAAACTGCAGGCCCTTTCATGCAGCTCTGCAAAAAAAAAATGAAATCAATTCATAATATTTGTTAGATAAAAAATACTGCAACCCCAAAAGAAATAATCTTTGTTGGTTACTAGGGATGGGAGGGGTTGGAGGGGATACTAAATAGACAATAGATAAGTGGCAACTTTGGTAAAGGATAAGGCAGTATACAATACTGGGGAAGCCAGCATAAAAGGTCATGGAAGCTCCATAGACACATCCAAACTCCCTGAGGGACTGAATTGCTGGGTGAAGGGCTGTAGGGACCGTAGTCTCAGGGAACATCTAGCTCAATTGGCATAACACACTTTATAAAGAAAATGTTCTACATTCTACCTTAATGAGTAGTGTCTGAGGTCTTAAAAGCCTGTGACCAGCCAACTAAGATACTCCACTGGTCTCACCCCTTCGGGAGCAAGGGAGAATGAAGAAAACAAGATACAAGAAAAAGATTAGTCCAAAGGACTAATGGATCACGACTACCATGGCCTCTACCAGACTGAGTCCAGTACAATTAGATGGTGCCCAGCTACCACCACTAACTGCTCTGACCGGGATCACAACAGAGGGTCCTGGACAGAGCTGGAGAAAAATGTAGAACAAAATTCTAACTCATAAAAAAAGACCAGATTGACTGGCCTGACAGAGACTGGAGAAACCCTGAGAGTATGGCCCCCAGACACCCTTTTAGCTCAGTAATGAAGTCACTCCTGAGGTTCACCCTTCAGCCAAAGATTAGACAGCCCCATAAAACAAAACGAGACTAACGGGGCACAACAGTCCAGGGACAAGGACTAGATGGCAGGAGGCAATAGGAAAGCTGGCAATAGGGAACCCAAGGTTGAGAAGGGACAGTGTTGACATGTTATGGGGTTGTTAACCATTGTCATAAAACAATATGTGTACTAACTGTTTAATGAAAACTATTTGTTCTGTAAACCTTCATCTAAAGTACAATAAAAACAAAATTTTAGATTAAAAAAAAAAATAGTGCAACCATTCAGCCTGCAGGAAAGCTTAAAGCATATTCAGGTTGGTAAGTGAAGATGAGGTCTTGCAAGCAGCCCTTATTAGTTCTTTATAATTGCCATTTCCTGAGAAGAAAACATCTTTCTTAAACTTTTCATTAAGTGTTGTTGTTGCTAGCTGTTGTCGAGTTGATTCCCACTCATGGTGACCCCCTGTACCACAGAACAGAACATTGCCTGGTTCTGTACCATCTACATGATCATTGGTATTTTTGAGTCTATTGCTGTGTAATGCCTCCCAACCTAGGAGGCTCATTTTCCAGCAGTATATGGGAAAATATTCTGTTGTGATCCACAGGGGTTTCACTGGCTAATTTTCAAAAGTAGATCACCAAGACTTTCTTCCTACTGTGTCTTAGTCTGGAAGCTCCACTGAAACCTGTACACCATGGGTGACCCTATTAGTATTTGAAATACCAGTGGCATAGCTTCCAGCATCAAAGCAACACAAAAGCTACCATGGTACAACAAACTGACGGACCAGTGGTGGTTTCATTAAGTAGATTACCCTAATGCAAACCACACAAAATGAACTCCAGAAATCCAATTGTTCCATAACAGAAGCAGAGCAGCTAAACAGCTTTAGTGTCAGGACAGTGATAAGGATGGGGTTCCTACGTTTGGACCACTTTCCCAGCTTCCAGGGCCCACCTACCTCATGATAAACTCTAACTTCTTTCCAAGAATCTTACTCTCGATCACAAGTTCCTGCTTCCTAGCCTCTTGCAGAGCTCAGCTGACAGTCATAAATCCCCCATAAATATTAGCTAACAATAAAGATGTGCTCTCCTTCTCCCCAAGGGCATTTGCATCTAAAAATAAATAAGCTTTCACGTTCCAAGCAAATGAAGCTTTAATGATGGAATAATCAGCATTGAGTTTGAGAGTTAATGTTAGTGCTCATTCATTCCAGAAACTTTATTCTAGGTGTGCATGTAGACTCCAAATCTCAAGGAGCTTACAGTCCAGTGAGAAAGGGGTACTCTAAAGAGATAATTAAAATACTCTGTAAGCTTTCTACAGTAGAGGTATATACACAGGGTGCCATGGAGCACAGACAAAGAACATCTAACTGAGACGAGGAGAATTAGGAATGCCTAAGAGTGATCAGAGGGTGGCATCACTTACAAAGCAATTTCACATCTCCTTTGAGCATTATCAGAAGGCTGAGACAGGTGGTATGTCCATTTCACGGGTGGGCATACTGAAGTACAGAACAAGCAATTCATTGGCTTGGCCAAGGTGAAAGTGCCAGTGATTGTGGAGCCCCTGTTGACTCAAACCCATACCTCTGACCATTCAGTTGGAGCTCATTTCCCTGGACCTACCAGTAGTTAAGAACTTGGCTGCTAACCAAAAGATCGGCAGTTCGAATCCACCAGCCACTCCTTGGAAACCCTATGGGGCTATTCTGTTCTGTCCTATAGGGTCACTATAAGTCAGAATGGACTTGATGGCAACGGGTTTGTTTTGATTTTTTTTTTTTTGCTATGTGTTCAAACCAAAAAACCAAACACATTGCCACCAAGTCAATGTCAACTCATAGCTACCCTATAGGACAAAGTAGATAGGACAGAGTAGAACTGCCCCATAGGGTTTCCAAGGAGTAGCTGGTGGATTCGAACTGCCGACCTTTTGGTTAGCTGCCAAGCTCTTAACCACTCCAGTACCAGCGCTCCACTACATGTTCAGACTCATAAAAACCAAACCAATTGCCATAAGTCAATTCCAACTCATGGCAATCCCATGTGTGGCAGAGTAGAATCAAGTTTCATAGGGTTTTCAAGGCTGTGGCCTCTTGGAAGCAGATCATCAGGCCTTTCTTCCAAGGTTCCTCTGGGTGGGATCAAGCTGCCAATCTTTCGGCTGGTAGTTAAGCACTTAACCGTTTGTGCCACACAGGGACTCCTGTTGTCAGCACATGCCCTTTGTAAAGCCGCTAAGTATGTATCGACTGCTGATAAGATTCACTCCTCATCAGAGCAGGACCAATCACGTTGAGTGAAGTGACTCAGACGTTTCAGGTCAAATCTAAATTGAATCACCATAATGTGAAAATGTAGCCTAATCTTTCTCCTTCCTCCCCGTGAGGAAAGAATAGGAGGTGGGAAGTGATATATGACTTATTTTCCAGGATGTCAGCGGTTGGTTTTGTCTGATACTGATGTTTCAAACCAATCTGGCAGTGAAAAGACTGGATCGTTTAACTCCCGAGCCCAGTCCTCATACAAGGACAAAACCAACCACTGGCTTCCTGGAAAATAAGTGATATGTAAGTGATGCTCGTCAATATAAGTAAAAATAGAGGTAATGCTTTTTCATTGCCTCTATTTTAAAGAAAAAGTAATTCTTAATAAATTAGGTGAAGAGGAGTCTGATTTCACCAAAATTCATGGAGCAAGATATTGTCATTATTCTTTAAAGCCTGCAAGAGTCTATTTATTCATTCAACAAACACTTGAAGCCTACTATGTTCAGGCACTGTCACTGACCAATCTTTAGATACAAAGATTAATGTTGTAAGGGTCTTACTTTCAAAAACCTCAATCCCTGGTGGCAGAGACTTCCAGGGGAAAGGGCAACATGAGTTTAGTGTGGATAAATTTTATCCAGGAATAATATGAGTGACCTAATCCAGACCTGGGAGTGTGAACTAAGCAGGCCACCCCGGCAAGGAGGTGATGGTGACGTTGTGGATGAAAGATGTGTAACAGGTAGCCAGGTGCAGAGAGAAGAAAGAAGTTTCCAGGCCCAGGGAGCAGTAACCACAAAGGCAGAAGCAGAAGGGCTTTTGAGGAAATGGGCAGGATTGAGGAGAGGAGTAGGTAGAAGTGGGACAGGGAAACCAAAGCCTGTGACAAGCTACAGACTTGAACTGTTTCCTGAGTGCAATGCCACTGAATAGAGCAGGTATGCAGCATATCAGATTTTCACTGTAGATAGATCATATTGCAGAATTATGGTGGATGAACCAAACAGGAGAAGGTTTAGGGATGCTAACAAACTTACAGTGACATAGCTGATTAGGGTGGGAAAAAATCACACAACTAATTTTTAGAGAACATCTAAGGAAGGAGGAGGCTAAATTCTACCAGGATACAGTCAGAGCTCATTAGTGGTACAAACGGTTTGCCCTCAGCTACTAACCAAAAGATTGGTGGTTCAAATCCATGCAGCAGCACTGTGGAAGAAAGGCCTGGAAATCTACTTCTGTAAGGTTATAGTCATTGAAAATCCTATGGAGTAGTTCTACTCTGAAACAAGTGGGGTCATCACGAGTCCAAACTGACTCAATAGCAATGGGTTCAGGTTTTTTTTGTTTGTTTGTTTTTATTAAGAAAATTGGTATTCCACCTAGGTTGAACCAAATGTTCCCTGTTTGCATTATTGCAAAAATAAAAAAGAAATATTTCAAGCAAGACAATACTGTGTAAACCGAGATTGCCATGGGACTATTTTTTGCAGAACAATTTTCCTGTTTTCTTTTTTTTTCCAACTGCTAAAATATCCATTTACTTATCAAAAGTGTTCCTGAGTAATTACAAATGAGTATTATTTATTCATCAAAACCAACCTGGAAGTTCAGTGATCTTAAAAGCACAAGACTGCATTTCTTTTATTAAAAAACTCTAACTTTTCAGTAATTTAGACTGGCCTCTCTCCAATACGAGGATTTATTCTACCAGCTTTAACTGATTTGCTCACGACGTTAGCAAGCAATTTTGGAATTGTGTAATCAAAATCTAAATGGATCTTAATAGCCCCGAAGAATTAATATGTCTGGGACAACATGAGTAATTTATTCCCTTCACACCAGTGGATTCTGGTTCAGTGATTATTAAATTCTGGATTATTTGTAGGAAAAACATTATACGAACAAAGTAGTCTTTTAGATTGGCCTTTTTTTGTTTGATTTTGTTTATTTTTATTGGGTCTCTTCCATCGCTAGTAAGTCATTCGTTTCTCAAATATTGAGCATAACTCTGTGCCGGACACTGTGCTATTCATCTCAGAGTCCTGGACGCCAAGGGCTTAACCCCTGCCTTCAAAGGCATCACCATCTGGTCAGGGATATTGGGATATAAACAAATGCCTACTAAATGATGCAATAAATCCCATAATAGGAGTGTACTTCAGGGGGTTATGGGAACCTATAAGAGCAAGAACCCAACTGACCTGGGGGTGAGTTGAGAGAAGGTTCCCCAGAGGAGCCTGATGAAGAACTTAGAAGAAAAAAAAGGCACTTCGGAGGCAGAAGAAATGAAGACATGAGACAGCATTGGGTGTGTTAGAGAAAGTGTAATTAGTGGAGACAGGACAGAGAAGGCTGTATGTAGAGAAGGTAGGTACAGAGACCAGGATGGGAATGTAGGTGGCGCATTGCACAAGGGGCTCCATGTGCCTGTGGAGTATCCTGGAGATGGCTGTTAAAGCATCTATATGCAAACTTCATGCAGACCACCAATTTCTCTAGACTTGGAATGTTGTTTCTTTCTGTCCCCATGGTTCCCAGGAGGTGCTGACATCCTGATTAAATGACAGGGCAGTGATAGACTCTGGCATATCTATAGATGAACACTGATGTCTGCCCTCACACAGCTTGCAATATAATAAAATTGTGCTCAGCATACTACTTTAATTTATTTCTCAGTCTCCTAGGTGTACACTCAGATAAGATTAAGAAAAGGCAATTGAAATTCAAAACATATCATTTTAATCAGGAAATAATGAGCAAACATTTGAAATAAGAGAAAACGATGCGAGAAAAGATACTCAAAATTGTGCATGTGTGTGCACGTGTGTGTGTTTACTTTCTTTTGCCCCCAACTATTTAAGCAGCTCTGGGGGCTTTTGCTGGGGCCCTGGTGGCACAGTGGTTAAACATTTGGCTGCTAACCAAAAGGTCTGCAGTTTGAATCCACCAGCCGCTCCTTGGAAACCCTATGGGGCAGTTCTACTCTGTCCTATAGGGCCATTAGGAGTCGGAATCAACTCTGACAGCAACGGGTTTGGTTTGGTTGGAGGGCTTTTGAGATATACTCCTTTCAGAGTAGGGTTATAATCACACAGTGCAAGATAAAGTCGTTACAAAAACTTGATTTAAATATTAAGAACAAACACTGGAAGATTCAGAGCCAAACATTTATGTTGGAGTGGGGAAGAATTTAGGAGGATTCAAGAGCTGTTTTCTGACCACCCCTTGAGAGGATCTGAATCTTCTCTGAGAAAAGGAAGTAGAGAAGGAACAGAAGGGAGCCTAGTGTGAGAATCCTGGTGTAGGATTCCTGCCCATAAGCCTGTGTCCAGGGTTGGAGAATTAAACAAACAAACTCAGATATGTTCTAGCATATTACAGAATAGAGAATTAGCCTTGGAAAGAGAAACTTCCTTGGAAAAGTCATGCCCTTTTCCTGCAGGAGAGAAGAGGTGACAGGACAGACCCAACAGAATGAGGGCCTGCGAGACATCCCCAAATTTTTCATGGCTGATAGCAGTGCAATAAAGCAGTTGAAAGCTTTCTGTTCTCCCAAGAGGGCTACAGAAGAAGCTGAGAGGGGTAGGGCAAGCTGAGGCTCCTGATGGTGTGAAGAGGAAGCAGCTTGTGAATCCAACACATGTGGCCATGGTAGGACGGGTACAGCAACAGCTGAGGCCACACAGACAGAGGATGGCCAAGACCAGCGCGAGTAATCACTCCTGAGTAGGCCAGCAAACGGGAAGATGCACATGGACTAATGCAAGCCTGCTCTGAACCAAGAAGCAGAATACAGAATACTAAGGAATACTGAATTGACTGAGTAGTTACCCAGAAATGATTAGTTGCCTTGATTTGGCAAAACTGTTATCTGACACCAGCAAAAATGGGATCTTGTGAGCAGAGCTGGCCTCATTAATTTAGAAATAAGTAAATTCCTTTTGTACACCTGCTCTCATCACTGCACATTTTAGCTCCACGTCACATGTGTTCCGTCTTAAAGGAAGCAGATGAAGCACAAAAAAAGTCTCCTATAAACTAGATGAAGCAACAAGGGGTTTAGTTAATAGGAGTAAAATCAGTCCAGACAGCTTTGCCTTGGCTGTCAGTCATGAGACAAGGTGAAGTGAATTGGTCCATACTGGAATCAAACCAACAAGCTTGAGCTCATTAGCATTTTCCTATAATTCTCTTCAAATGGGGTTAGCATCATATTCTATTTCTAGCAAATGATATTTAATGATGATTTGTCCGAAGAAAAATATCCCTACTTCTTAACAGGATCCCTGGGCATGGAGGACATCTTACTATCATAGGAAAGAGTCACTGGTCCCTCTTTCCATTGCTCCATTGCCCACTGAAGGTGAAGTCCTACTTGAGTTCTGACCTAGAGCTTCTCTCTTTCTAGGGTGGGAACATAAAATAGAGAGGCTTAAGTCTCTTGGGAAGCTGGCCTCCCTCCAATTCTGCCTTCCTGATGTTGTTGTTGTCAGGTGCTATCAAGCTGGTTCTGAGTCATAGTGACCCTATGTAAAACAGAACAAAATACTGCCCAGTCTTGTGCCATCCTCACAATCATTGTTATGTTTGAGCAATTGTTGTAGCCACTGTGTCAATCCATCTCGTTGAGGGTCTTTCTCTTTTTCACTGATCCTCTACCTTAGCAAGCATGATGTCCTTCTCCAGGGACTGAACCCTCATGATAATATGCCCAAAGAGCATGAGACCAAGTCTCACCATCCTCCCTTCTAAGGAACACTCTGGCTGTACTTCTTCCAAGACAGATCTGTTCATTCTTCTGGTAGTCCACGGTATATTTAATATTCTTCGCCAACACCATAATTCAAAGGCATCATTTCTTCTGTTTCCTTATTCATTGTCCAGCTTTCACATGCACACGAGGCAATTGAAAATGCTATGGCTTGGGTCAGGAGCACCTTAGTCTTCAAGGTGACATCTTTGCTTTTTAACACTTTAAAGAGGTCTTTTGCAGCAGATCGTCCAATGCAATGTGTCATTTGATTTCCTGACTGCTGCTTCCATGGGCATTGACTGTGGATCTAAGTAAATGAAATCCTTGACAACTTCAATTCTTTCTCCATTAATCATGAAGTTGCTCATTGGTCCAGTTGGGAAGATTTTTGTTTTTTTTTATGTTGAGGTGTAATCCATACTGAAGGCTGTATGTAGTGTTTGATCTTCATCAGTATGTGCTTCAAGTCCACTTTCAGCAAGCAAGACTGTGTCATCTGCATAACGCAGGTTGTTAATGAGTCTTCCTCCAGTCCTGATGCCCCATTCTTCTTCCTATTGTCCAGCTTCTCAGATTATTTGCTGAGCATACAAATTGAATAGGTATGGTGAAAGGATACAACCCTGATGCACACTTTTCCTGACTTTAAGCCACACAGTATCCTCTTGTTCTGTCGGAAGGACTGCCTCTTGATCTATGTATAGGTTCCTCACGAGCACAATTAAGTGTTCCGGAATTCCCACTCTGTAATGTTATCTGTCTTAGTCATCTAGTGCTGCCATAACAGAAATACCACAAGTGGATGCTTTTAACGAAGAGAAATTTATTTCCTCACAGTCAAAGTAGGCTAAAAGTCCAAATTCAGGGCATCAGCTCCAGGGGAAGTCTTTTTCTCTCTGTTGGCTTTCTTCTCTTCAGTGTTCCCCTGGACTAGCAGCTTCTCTGCACAGGGACCCCAGTCCAAAGGACGCGCTCTGCTCTCAGCACTGCTTTCTTAATGGTATGAGGTCCCCCTGTCTCACTGCTCACTTCTGTGTTTTATATCTCAAGAGATTGCCTCAGGACGCAATCCAGTCTTGTAGATCAGGTCCTGCCTTACTAACACAACTGCCACCCATCTTCCCTCATTAACATCACAGAGGCAGGCTTACAACATATAGGAAAATCACACAGTACCAAGAATCATGGCCTAGCCAAACTGATACACACATTTTTGGGGGGACATAATTCAAACCATGACATTATCCATCATTTGTTATGATCCACACAGTCAAATGCCTTTGCACAGTCAATAAAACACGGTTAAACATCTTCCTGGTATTCTTGCTTTCAGCGAGGATCCATCTGACATCAGCAATGATATCTCTGGTTCCATGTCCTCTTCTGAATCTGGCTTGAATTTCTGGCAGTTCCCTGTCACTGTACTGCTGCAGCCACTTTAGAATGATCTTCAGCAAAATTTTACTTGTATGTGATATTAATCATATTGTTCAATAATTTCTGCATACGGTTGGATCACCTTTCTTTGGAGTAGGCATAAATATGGATAGGCTATCCTGATAGAATAGAGAAACTCTGGGGAAACGGGGAAAATGGCCACTTGATTCTATGTGTCACCATGGGGGGAATCTGGGCAGAACAACATTATTTTACTATTTCAGCTGTCTTAGGAGTCTTCAATAGATCTGATTTCCTAATGCCCACATCCAACTTCCTCTCAATATGAAACCTGATAAAGCACCTATAAGATGAGTGTGGAGGAGACCAGTCCTGTCTTAAAGGAGAAGGCAAAACATCCACTGATCCTAGAGATCTTTCCACTCACACCTTTTACAACAAGCCCAGATATCAACAACCACCCTTTTGTATGATACAAATCTGTTGCCCTATGCAGAATATGTCATACAGGGTTCCGGCAAGATGGCGCTCTATGCAGAAGCACCACGCCGTCCCTCCACAGCAAAGATCCGAAAAACTAAGCCAAACAGAGAATGCAACAATCCTGAAACCCTAGAATATCAAATGAAGAGATAAAGAACTCAGCCGAGCACCAAATGGAGTGAGAATACTGAAAGAGAATGGAGAGCGAGAAGAGATTCATGCAGAGGACCCCTA
>NW_004443977.1:12360045-12363533 GCF_000243295.1 Trichechus manatus latirostris
ATCCCTTCAGGAGCAAGGGAGAATGAAGAGAACAGGATACAAGGAAAAGATTAGTCCAAAGGACTAATTGTCCACAGCTACCAAGGCCTCCACAGGACTGAATCCAGTACAGCTAGATGGTGCCCAGCTACCACCACTGACTGCTCTGACCAGGATCACAACAGAGGCTTCTGGACAGAGCTGGAGAAGGATGTAGAACATAATTCTAACTCATAAAAAAAAAAAAGACCAGATTTACTGGCCTAAAGCAGACTGGAGAAACCTCGATAGTATGGCCGCCAGACACCCTTTTAGCTCAGTGGTGAAGTTACCTCCAAGGTTCACTGTTCAGCCTGGGAGTGGACAGCCAGGTAAAACCAAATGAGACTAACGAGGTACAGGAGTCCAGTGACAAGGGCCAGAAGGCAGAAGGGGACGAGGAAGCTGGTGATAGGGAACATAAGATTGAGTAATGATATTGTTGATGTGTTGTTAGATTGTTAACCATTGTCATAGGGCAACATTTGCAGTAACTGTTAAATGAGAAAGTATTTCGTTCTGTAAGCCTTCATCTTAAGTGAGAATAACAGCACAATTGGAAGAACGTAGTCAATGTCACTGAACTGTATGTAGAAATTTTTGAAACGGTGTATCTTTGGCTATGCGTATTTTCACCAAAAAAAAATTTAAAAAAAAAGGTTGAGAATTTAGAGGGTTAATATGTTGTGGGGTTGTTAACCAATGTCATAAAACAACATGTGTACTACTGTTTCATGAGAACCTATTTGTTCTGTAAGCCTTCTCCTGAAGTACAATAAAATATATATATAAAAAAAATATGTCATACAGAAAAATTCATCCCACACCTTAAATACCTGAGATGTAAGCCTATTGCCAGGAAAAAAATTGTCAAAAAAAAAAATTATCTCCCAAACTATATGAGAAAGAAACTATGCCAACTGATTGGGTATAGAAAGATTTTGTTTTTCAATGCAGTCATTGGGTTTAACTGGAGAAAACAAACAAATTGATCTCTACAAGTCAGGACCTAGAAACAAGTAGGTAATTGCTAATTACATACTTAGGGGTTTATTCTCCCCTAGATACATATGCCCAGCTCCCACAAAAGCTATTCTGAATCACATTCAAGTGCAGAAGGGAGTATAGTCTCTCTGGTTGTAACTGCAGAAGTAATGAAATTCCCTTATAAGCCCATGTTGCCTCATAATAATACTACAATATTGAAGCTCAAGTTTGTGAAGGAGCAAAGACTCAATACAACTATTCACTGTGAAGCTTTCCCAGGAAAAGACCCCGGTGTGTATTGAATATTTTAGTATTTTCTTAGAAATGATTAGTTTTTTAATTACTTTAATTGGGTGGGGGAGCCTTTTTCATGATTACTCAGGCAAGGAGTAAGTTATAATCCAACGGAGTTGGAAGTAGAGTTGGAAGTTGAGTAGAAGGAGGATTTTACCAAATCCTTAACTTTGTTCTTAATTTTTCATCCTCATTGAATCACATATTTCTTAATTTGCATAGTAAAATAATACATGGTATATACAATGAAGCCATTGCATGCTATCATTTATAATGGAGAGTTTGGAGGGTAGAGACAATGGGGAAGAAAGAGAATCATGTACTTTTTTACAGAAATCTGAATTTCCAGTTAGTGGCTAAGAGCATGTCTGTTAACCAAAAGGTTGGCAGTTCGAATGCACCAGCTGCTCCTTGGAGATCCTATGGGGCAGTTCTACTCTGTCTTATCGGGTTGCTGTGAGTCAGAATCAACTCGACGGCAATGGGTTTGCTTGTTGCTATTATTTTTATGCTTAAGCAAAGGAGTCCTGGTGGCACAGGGGAAAGATGCAGCAGTCTGCTTCCATGAAGATTACAGCCTTGGAAACCCTATGGGGCAGTTCTACTTTGTCCTGTAGGGTCACTATGAGTCAGAATGGACTCGACAGCAACGGATGTCCTGTTTGATTTATATTGTCCTGTTTGATTTATACATGTCCTGTTCGATTTATATTGAAACCTGTGTTTTTGGAGCTCAGTCTTGCTAAGTAGTTATTCTATCTTCTCTTCCTAATTCAGATAGATTAAAAAGGAAAAAACAAATCAAACTCATGAAAATGGCAAAGCAGGTAGAGCTAACTTGAATGGACAGAATGCCGAACAGTTTTACTCTGTAGTCCCTGGGTGGTGTGAACGGTAAATGCACTTGGCTGCTAACCAAAAGGTTGGCAATTTGAGTCCATCCAGAGGTGCCTTGGAAGAAAGGCTTGGCCATCTAATCCCGAAAACTCAGACACTGAAAACCCTATGGAGCACAGTTCTACTCTGATGCACATGGAGTTGCCATGAGCTGAAGTCGGCTCGATGACAACTGGTTTTCACTGGTTAGATGCTGCAGTAGGTTGGGTGATTGCTAAAGCTTCTCTCTTCCAATGTGCACAAACACCCTTACACACGCAATGCACAGCACAGCATTTGTATCACATTTTGCCTAACTTTTACAGGTCACGCTAAGTGCCTGTATATTGTTTCCCAGAGGTGATACTCCTGGGAGATTCTCTAGCCTTCTTTCCCCCTGGCATCAAAGGGTTATGCCCAGGCCCTCCTTTTTGCTGCTAGCAAGTTTTTGATACATATTAAAAAGTCATATCTTCCTGCAGAAGTCAAGTTTCTTCCAATTATAAGTGACAAAATCATAACTCAAACTAGTTTTACAAAAGTAGGTGGGTTTCTTGACTCTCATAACCTGGTTTGAGGGTTCAGATAATGCCACTGGGGATGATCTGTCTTCTATTTCTTAGTTCTGCATCTTGAGAATCAGCCCCATTCTCTGCATACCACCAGTGATGCCAGGTCTGCAGCAGCGTGATTGAGCAGAATCAGGAGGGAGCCAGCTTCGTCTTCCCAGCCACAATATAGAAACGCCATGGAAAGGCCCAGACTGCCCATCCCTGAGCTGGTCTCAGTGCTTGGGGAGCTCACTATGGATGGCTCAGCTTTGGTCTCATCATTTTTCTCCTCCAAGAAGACAGGGGTGAAAAAGCGTGCCTGCGGACAGATAAAAACAATAGCCACTGCCATCTATTGCCATTCAATTCTGCATCCACCAACACCTCATTTGTGGTACTGCAAATGTCAAGAAATATCTTGGAAAAAAGTTGGTAAAAATATCCCAAAAGATCTTTCAAATAAAGCTTCACACCACAATACTTCTGAAAACACTGGTAATGGGGTTGTCTTTGGAAAAGGCAACCAAGGACCAGAGTGTGAGGACATTTTTTTTTTCTTTTTCTTTTTTTATTGTACTTCAGGTGAAGGCTTACAGAACAAATAGTTTCTCATGAAACAGTAGTACACATATTGTTTTATGACATCGGTTAACAATCCCACAACATGTCAACCCTCTCCCTTCTCGACATTTTTTTTTTTTTTTTGGTGAAAATATACGTAGCCAAAGATACATCATTTCAAAAATTTCTACATGCACAGTT
>NW_004443977.1:12370225-12403726 GCF_000243295.1 Trichechus manatus latirostris
TCCTATATGGGGTTTGTTGAGCTTCTTGGATGGCCAGCTTTTCATCCTTCATGATATTGTGGAAGTCTTCTGTCAGCAGTTCTTCAATGATCCTCTCCGTGTTTTCTGTTTTCTCTCCATTCTGGAACTCCAATCACTTGCAAATTTTTGCTTTTGATTGTATCCCACATAACTCTCAGGGTCTCTTCATTTTTCTTTGTTCTTTTTTTGAATTTTCCTCAGAGTTGTATCCAAGTATTTGTCTTCAGTTCCACTGATCCTGTCTCCCACCATTTCAAATCTGCTTCTCAGCCCTTTTATGACACCGTCCATTTCTGTAATCTTGTTTATCTTTTGGATTTCTAATTGTTGTTTTTGTATAATTTCTGGTTGTGAATTTATTTTGGCATTTTGTTCCTGCATTATTTTCTTGAATTCTTCCAATTTTTTGTCTGTATTTTCCATGAATTTGTCTATTTTTTCCTCATTTTTGACTGTTTTTTGCTTCAGCTCTTGGAGAATTCTGAGTATTAGAGATTTGAATTCCCTATCAGGTATTTCTAGTGTCTTTTCTTCCACTGGAAAGTCATCTGGTGTTTTATTTTGGACACCTACTGAAACAATCTTGTCCTGTTTTTGTAAATGTTTTGATATTTTCTGCTGTCTTTGGGGCATTCTGGAGTTATTTTTCTCATTTATTGATGGTAGATTTGTTTATTTCTTCCTTTTCATTTTTAATTTGGCTATGTATGAGCAGGCTGGCTATGTGTTCTTTGTTGTTTACTTGTCTGTGGGCACAATACTTTTCACCTCCTTCTCCAATTGGCAGGGTCAGTCAGTCAGATATGGTGCTGCAGGGCAGGTCCAGCTGAAGAGGAGTTACTGAGATGGGTTGTTTGTGAAACTCACTACAGCCACCAGGGCGGGTCGGTAATCAGTGCAGGGCAGGTTCCAGTAGGGCGTGCCTGTGCTGCTTGGTGGTGTGATGTCAAGCGCACGGTGCAGGTAGGCAGGATATAGTGGGGAGATTGTTACGTATGGAGCTAAGATGGATATGGGAGAGATGAGAGAGGAACAGGAGCCAAAAACATACAAACAAACAAAAAAGAATACTAGGGGAGCTTGCCGTTGGAGTGGAGAGATAAGAGGCTATGAAATGGAGAAAAACAAAAAGGGGAAGAGCAAGGAAAAAAGAAAAGAAAAGAATGAATAAATAAAAATCGGTAAGGGAAAAGAATAGCAAATTTCCCAGGGATTCCACTGGTGTGGCTATGAGGTCTGGGGAAGTTGTTCTCAGGTGTTTCAGTACAGCCTGGCTAGAAGGTGTGGCGGTATACAATGCCAGGTATTCAGGGAACAGAAAGAGAAAGAAGATATAGAGAGACGAGAAAGTGAGTAATGAAGAAAGACAAAAAGGGAAAAAGAGGGAAAAGAAAACAAAACAAATTAAAAAAAAAAAAGAACAAGCAAAACCCCCCAAAAAACAGAAAAAAAGAAAAAAAAAACAACAAAAAAGAAATACCCTCAGGGATCCCTCTGCACGTCTGTGCAAGCTGAGGGGGTAGTGTCCAAGCCACGCAGCACTCCCTGGCCAGAACGGGCTTCTAACTCAAGAAAAAGAAAGGAAAACAAACAAACAATTCAAAACAAACAAACGAACAAAAGCCCCGGGATCCCACCAGCTTGGCAGCCCAGACCAGGAAGCAGCTCCACACTCGAGCGGAGCTCCACATCCCCTCAGGAAGAAGCAAAGATGGCGTACGGAGCCAGGTATTTGAGTGAAAGGAGGGGGAGTTGGTGAGAGGTAAGGAAGAAATCAAAACAAGTGGAAAAAAAGCAACACCAGCAGCCAACAAATGGCACTCAGAGAGCCAGCTAGTGAGTGCTGGTGGAATCCAAGCAGCTTGTGCTTCCCGGACAAGAGACTGTGTCCATGGGAGGCAGAGGAGGCCGAGTGTGGGTGAAGAAGGGTAGGGGGTGGGAAAGCATATATCAAAAATTACCAGAGCTCCGCAGCCCCTCAGGAAGAAGCAAAGATGGCGCATGAAGCCAGGTATTTGAGCGAAAGGAGAGGGAGGTGGTCAGAGGTAACGAAGAAATCAAAAGAAGCAGAAAAAATCAACACCAGCAGCCAACAAATGGCACTCAGAGAACCGGCCCATTCAGGTGGGTGGAATCCAAGCAGCCGGTGCTTCCCGGACAAGAGATTGTGGCCGCGGGAAGCAGAGGAGGCCAACTGCAGGTGAAGAAGGGTGGGGGGTGGGAAAGCGTATATCGCAAATTACCAGTTGTTTTGTCTCCCACTGGAAGCTCCGTGAAGCTGCTTTCTCATACCCCCTGTTTGCTGGTCTCCAATAGGAGTCTAGGATGGCAGATCTGTGCTGCGTTAGCTGATAGGGGACCTCTGCATGAATCTGTCCTCGCTCTCCGTTCTCTGTCAGTTTTCTCACTCCATTTGGTGTTTGGCTGAGTTCTTTATGTCTTCATTTGATATTTTAGGGTTTCAGGATTGTTGTTTTCTCTATTCAGCTTAGTTTTTCAGATCTTTGCTGTGGAGGGATGGTGTGGTGCTTCTGCCTAGAGCGCCATTTTGCCGGAAGTCTCGTGAGGACATTTTTAACAGTTTCATTTGATTGTCTGAGTGTTTCACCATGCCCTGGCATTACTTAAAAAAAAAAAAGTAAAAAACAAACAACAACAACAACAAAAAATTATAAGAGAGAGCTGCTAAAGAATCTTACTTGCAGGACTATGCTCAGATATTTGATACATAGTGTGAGGTACAAGAACGTAGACCTCAGCTTACTTATAGCACAAAAGGGGAGAGGAAACACAACCTAAATAACCCAGATGGTTAAATAAAATAAAATAATGTTTTCAGTGATCCAAGTAATTAAAATAATGTTTTCACAGATCATTTAATAAAACAAACATGACTATTAAGAGCCCAAAAGTATAATATAGAACTGTATAGACTCTGAATCTTAATTTTGTAAAACTAAAAGTATATCTACAAAAAATGATCAAAATATGAGACAATATTAATATTGGTAATTTCTAGGTGATGTAGTTCCAGTGGGAGTCTGATTTTTTTCCTTGTATTTTCCATCTTCTCCCCAATGAGCATTACTTATGTAACCAGAAGAAAAAACATTAAAATATAAGTATAAAAAAACAAAAAGCTTTGCCTCTGAATTGATTCTGACTCATAGCAACCTTATAGGACAGAGTAGAACTGCCTCATAGGGTTTCCAAGGGTGTAATCTTTACAGAAGCAGACTGCCACATCTTTCTCCTGTGGAGCACTTGACCACTGCACCACCAGGGCTCCTTACATGTATTACTAGGTGGGAAGTATCTATCTTTGGGACTTTAACACCACCTGTAGTGGTTCTTTCTGAAATGTGAGCTTGGAGGGCCCAGGTCCGAGCCTAAGACTCATTCACCTACGGGTGACATGGGCAGTGCTTTTTCTCTGGGCATACCTACGGCAGGCTGAATGGGGAGAATCAATGTACTTTAGCAAAGCTTTAACACATATGCACACACATGCATGCTCACACACTCTGTGCACACACCTGTGCACAGATGTACACGTATGCACTCCTACTCACATACATACAAACGCTCATAAGCTCACATTTATAAACATGCCAGCCTTAATAAGTCAGTAAGCAACCACTGTGATACCACCATTCCTTGTGTGAGGGGAAGAAAGAATTGGAACCTACCCATAAGCTTCTGATCTTTCACTTGGACTTGAGTTTACACTACTAACGAAGAAAAATTAAATAATGTGCTAGCATTTTATCATTCCCTGACAATCAGGATTTGTAATAAATCCCCAGGGAATTTGGACTCATTCATGCTCAGATTCCCATAATCCATTTGCTCTATTTAGCCAAGCTATCGAGTGTTCTAAGATGTAAAAACGCCTCCCCACACCCACACCTCTGCTTTCTGTCCTCCTGATAGGAATTGTAGAAGTAAAGCAAACAGAGGCCACTGTTAGAATTTCCTTTTTCACAAATGAGCCATAAAATTGTTCATTAATCAGTCGTGGCTCCCAGGGGCCAGTTTGCATTGTGGAGGTTTCCCTTTTCTTTTCTGATCCCCATTTTGTTGAAGAGATTACTCAAAAGAAAAAAGTCACACAGCCATAAGCCCCAAAGAATACGCTTTGGAAAACCAGCTTTTTTTTTTTTGTAAGTAGCCTTTGGCCGAAGCCAGATTCTCATCACTCAGCACCATTCAAAACTTTAAAATTTACTCTGTTCCCTTGAGACTTCCTGTAAAACCTATTCTCCTCCCCTTCCCAGAGGGCATGGTGCACCCATCTACTCAAGTAAGGGCTCTGGTAAGTTCTTTAGCACCATTAAAAGACTCCTCAGGTTCTCTGGGGCAAGAAAGCATGAGCACAGAAGGAATGAAACACGGAGAGAATTCTCTCTAAATTTGGCATTTCAGCCCCCCCCCCACCTTAATTCCTACACAAAGTGTCAGTTTTGATAGTTCTTGCATTTATCTTGAGGGTATTTCCTTTAAAAGACAGAAGGAGGAAACATATATCAGGCTTTGCAGCTGTTTGAGAGGGGAGCAGACGCTGAGTGTTCCCCCTTCCCATCTGCAGCCTTCTCATTGGGTGGCTCCTTGCTGAGACCAGCCTGTCCACCTGAATTTTCCTATGAACTAGATTTCTTACCTGAAGTAATGCTCCCACACACAAATACAGAGACTGCACAGGCATCATCAACAGATCAGATCTATGTGTATGTATTTATAACACCAAACCAAACCCATTGCCATGGAATCGATTCTGATTCATAGCAATCCTACAGGCAGAGTAGAACTGCCCCATAGGGTTTCCAAGGCCGTAATCTTTACAGAAGCAGACTGCTACAGCTTGCTCCCACAGAGCAGCTGGTAGGTTCGAACAGATGACCTTAGATTTAATTGCCAGTTTTAAGTGTATTACCAGTTTTAAGTGTAACTAAAAAAAAAAAAAATAGAGACTGCAAAATATGGGCACTGATGGGAACATTAAAAAAAAAAAAAAACAGCCATTTTTATCTGTACACCAATGTTCATTGAAGCACTATTCACAAGGGCCAAAAGGTGGAAATAACCCAAATTTGCATCAACAGATGAATGGATAAACGAAATACTATATATATATATATATATATATATATATATATACAATGGACTATTACTCAGCCATTAAGAGAAACGATGTTCTGATACATGTTACAACATGGATAGACTTTGAAAATAGTATGCTGAGTGAAATAAGTCAGTCACTAAAGGACAAATACTATATGATCCCACCTACACGAAAAAGGCAAATATATAGAGACCAAAGTTTATTAGTGGTTACCAGGGACAGGAGGAAGACGGAAAGGCAGAGTCCTCTTTCAGGGGGCACTGAGTGACTTAAAGATGGTAATAATTTAGAAACTGATAGTGGTGATGGTTGCCCAACCTGATGAATGCAATCAATGTTACTGAATTATACACGTAAAAAAATTGTTGAGCTGGCAAATGCTTTGTTATTTATTTTTCTACCACAATTTATTGGCGCCCTGGCGGCATAGTGGTTAAGAGCTCAGCTGCTAATCAAAACGCCGGCAGTTCAAATCCACCCACAGCTCCTTGGAAACCCTATGGGGCAGTTCTACTCTGTCCTATAGGGTCACTATGAGTCAGAACCGACTCCACGGCACCTAATACCAACAACAACGACTATAAAAAAAAAAAAAAAAAGAGCTGGTTTTGTTTACTTTGGGGTTGCTGGGTTTTGTTAGCTTTCAAACCCACTTCCCCTTTCTCTGTTTCTCTGTTTATATGTTGTCCTTTATTTACACCAAGGGTAAAGCTTCCAAAAGCTGTCTTATGGTTTTCTTTATTTTTCCTTACTGTTTTTTTAGGTACCCTGTGTGTCTAACCTGCGGGTGGAAGATAGTTAGCAAAGATTTTTATTTCTAAAGCAGAGTCACCCCAAGGTTAACCTAGAGGCTAAAGAGTTTTAAAAGTTTATCTCGCAACAGTAGAAGCTAAATACTAGAGTGTGGACTCCCCTGTGTAAAATACAGCTATTTCCCCTAGAGGGGACCTGTTGTTGATGGGTGAGATGGCATCTAAGCGCTTTAAAAAAGCTGAGTGTACCTAACCAAGAATGTCTCTCTCTTGGTCATTAATGTTGTTTAGATATCACTCTCGGTAAGTTAAATACATTGGTCTGAACTGATTAATCGTTCCATAAACTGTCCTCTGAGGAAGTAGGTGGGCTTTGTAATTACTTCTCTGTTTCTTGAGAGTTCAGTGTTCCTCCAATAACATAGCATTTGTGCACATAAAATTCTGGAATGTCTGGACTTGATTCGATGGGGCTCACTCATACCTCGGGATCCATTTCTCTCCTTTGGAGACTAAATAAGTGTGAGTTCTTTGAATCATTGATTTTGTTAGCATAAACATGTTGGAGTTTGCTAACATACCTTAAGACTTTATTATCCTACCTTATTATATACGTCCTACAGCCTTTGGCAGTTTTGCACATTTAATCACATTGGCTTCCATAAAATAAGAACTCACTTAAATCAAAAAGGAATTTCCCTTAATCTCTCTAATAATAACACTTGGTTGTTTGACAGTACCTGCTGCACCCGCCGTTTCACGTATGCAGCTCAGATTTGAGGTCTCTTCTGACTAAGTATCTGTTTCAGTCTTCCTGCCTGAAATCTCTTTGCTTTCGTGTGGATGGGGAGGAAGCAGGGACAGATAACCCAATAAGCAAGGTACACATGGGCTTACTTGTGCTTCCTTACTAATCGGTAGCGCACAACTTCACATGGATTTCACCAGATGTGGTATGAAATTGTGCACTACCGATTAGTAAGTAAACACAAGTAAGCCCTTGTGTACCTTGTTTACTGGTTGATAGGCTCCTGGGAGGAAGTTCAGGTGGGGTGTCGGGGGTGGAACGCTGTGTCCAGACTGGACGCCAAGAGAGACCTTCATTATGCATATTTCCATTAGCTCTTGTGTCACGCATGAAAGTCATCCTAGAAAGGGAGTAGATGAAAAGAAGCTCCTGTGACAGGGTGAGCGTGGCTGGAAAGGAACCTGCCAAGTCTTTCCTCCTTTGTCTGCCCAGGTCCCACTGACTTCTGTGCATTCCAGAGTAGCTTAACCCCCATTTACCTCTGGGCTAGCCAACTACTGCTGAGATCTTCTGCAAGCAAACTGCATTACCCTTCTTTGAAACAAGCAATGCATTTTAGGACTAACATATGCAGGCCCTGGACTCATTCTCTGGCATGTTATTGGAAACCAAAAGCAGCTCCTGACAGGAAAGGGTAGCCTAGTAGGAGTAGGTGAAAATCTCAGATAATCCACTTTCTCCATGTAGCCGGTCTCCTAATTCTTTCCTTGTTGACCTTCACGGGAGAGGTAAGGATGTTCTTGGATGGCGAGGCAGGGCTGCACGCAGTCTCACACTTCACTATGATGTGCAGGGACTTCCACTCTCTGTACTAATTTTTTGTCTTCTTTTCTTCATCCAATAATCCAACCAGTTACCTCTTTCTCCAACTGCCTGGCTGATACCACTAGATACGACTTTTATTTTTAATAATATTTTATTGTGTTTTCGGTGAAGGTTTACACAGCAATTCAGGTTCCCATTCAACAATTTCTTATTATCTCCATTCTAGTTGTTCTATTTCCATTAATCTAGTTTCCCTGCCCTCTTACATTCTCATTTTTTTTTAAAGTAATTGTTGATCGTTGGGCCTCATATAGCTGATTTTTTTTAAAGGAACACAGTACTTACAGGTGATATTCATTATTTTTTGAGCCAATTTGTTATTTAGCTACGAGGTGACCTCAGGGGTTAGTTTTGGTTCAAGGTTTGAACAGTATCTCAGGGAAATAGTCTTAGGGAGTTATCCAGTCTCAAACAGTCCAGCAAGTTTGTTTTCTTGGTTTGGTTTGGTTTTAGAGATTTGAGGTTCTGTTCCACATTTTTCTCCTATTCTATTGGGGTCCATCTCTTGTGGCCCTGATTAGAACAGTCAGTAGTGGTAGCTGGGCACCACCCAGTACTTCCAGTCTCAGGGTAGATGAGGCCACGATTCGTGTAGACTATTTGTCCTATAGACTCATTTCTTCTATGAGTCTTTGGTTTCCTTCTTTCTCTTTTGCTCCAGACGAGTAGAGACCAATAGTTGTATCTTAGGAGGCCATTTACAAGCTTTTAAGACCCCAGACGCTACTCACCAAACTAGGATATAGAACATAACTTTATGAACTATATTATGCCAGTTGACTGAGATGTTCTATGAGACTATGGTCCTAATCCTTCATATCCAGAAATACAATCCAGGTGTTTAGTTATGTCTAAGAACTATCCATAACTGTGTTCCCCTAGATATGACTCTTGATATGTTAAACAATGAGGTAAAGGAATTTAGACAATCCATTTCTATTTCACTAATGCTTGCTTGGAAATATTTTGGGGAGAATCATACAGGATATTTACCCTTTCTTTCTCTCTTCATTATTTCTATCATATTCATATTCATAATTTCTCCCTTCTCCCCTCTCTTCCCCTCTTGCACTTGCCCTCCCTTCCTCCCCTCAAGTATGTCTCAGGCTGACTAGGGAGCATATCTAATAAACAGAAATGCAGAAGAAACACGCATTAATTTGATTCCTTGAAACACTTCACTGGCCTCCAGAAAGCTAAACTCTTTCACATCTCCTTCCTCACTAATCCTCCATCCCAGCTTCCTTTTAACAGTTCTCCACTGCCCCCCCCACCCACCTCTTAAAGGTTGGAGAGCCCCACAGCCCTGTCCTGCAATTTCTTCTCTATACTCTTTGTCTTAGTGACCACAGTTTATATCTCCAGTTCAAACTTCTCTCTGAAAGGCTGGACTCCTATATTCAGTTGGCTACTAGACACCTCCACTTGTTGGTTTCATAAGAGTTTTTGTTGTTGTTCTTGTTGTTAGGTGCCATCTTGTTGGTTCAGACTCATAACAACCCTATGCATAACAGAAAGAAAAGCTGCCTGGCCCTGTACCATCCTCACAATTGTTGCTATGTTTGAGCCCATTGTTACAACCTCTGTGTCAATCTATCTCATTGAGGGTCTTCCTCTTTTTCACTGACCTTTTGTTTTACCAAGCATGATGTCCTTCTCCAGGGGCTGGTCCCTCCTGATATAACATGTTCAAAGACATGTTATCAGGAGAATAAGCACCTTAAATGTAACATATTCAAATCTGAACATCATACTTTCACTGCAAAATCTGCTTCTTCCACAGCCTTCCTCATCTCAACTGACCACAACTCCATCCTTTCAATGGTTCAGGCTCCAGATCTTTTGTTCTTGCTTCCTCTCTTTAAACCTCATATCCAATCAACAGATCCTCTTGGTTCTACCTGATAAAATAGATTCAGAATCCACCCTCCTGTGGCCCCTACCATCACCACACCAGTGTGCACCACCATCATCTCTCACCAGGCTTACTCTGGTAGACTCCATCCTGGTCTCTGTGTTCCACCATTGGACAAGAAAAGTCAGCAGCTAGAATTATCCTTTAGAACCATATATCCAATTAAATCTTCCTTCTATTTCCAGTGGCTCCTCATTTCTCTCAAAATAAAAGCAAAAGAGCTCGCCATGGTTTGTAAGCAGGGTACAGCTGCCCCCTCCTAAAACTTTGTATGAATTAAAGATAGGCACGCAAATTAGAAAAAAAAAAAAAAATGGCACTTAAAACCTTAGAAACCTTATTTCCAATAATGTATCCCAAGGGCATAATCATAAACTGAATCTAAAATGTTCACATATGATTCATAATAACCGCAGTAACACCCACAACAGCGGACATCGATCGAAGGCTTATTACAATGACATTTTCTAAATGCTTTATAAAAATTGACTAATTTAATCCTTGCAAATGTACACACTATCACTGTCCCCATTTTATAGAGAAGGAAGCTAAGGCATTAATAAATACATCAACTTGCCTAAGGTCACAGAGTCAGGAAAGAGTAGATCAGGGATCTGAATTCAGGCAGTCTATCTGCAAAACTAGACTCGTAACTACTCTGTAAACTGAGCAAATGAGCTAGAAACCACACAAATATTCAACAAATATTCAATGTTTGGTGGATAAAATAAAGTGTAACCATATGATCGTTAAACATGTTATTTTCTAAATCTATAACGATACGAGAAAATATTTGTAAACATGTTAAGTGAGAAATGATCAGGTTATACAGAAAAATTAAAACTTAACAAGTGCAAACACAAACACACACAGACATGTGTATTTATAAAAAGCAAGGAAGGAAATGTCCCAATGTGTTTATTTCACAATGGCCCAATTACTAAAAGATTTTTTATTTTCTTCAATATACTTCCTCTTTTTAATACATTGTCTTCTGTGATTGTGTATTTACTTTATAACCAGGAAAAAAAAAATTTTTCTAAACTAACTTTTCTTTCCAAATTGCTAATTAAATAAGTATTCGGTAAGTTCATATGAAAATAATCATGAAGACTCTGGCATTATGTAATAATTATATAAAAGAAGTTTCCCAATGTTTTACTACCAAGAAGGATTTACAATTTTCCCTATATAAATCCCAGATTCTGAAAGATTCTACTTGAAAATAATGCCTTTATTAATTTTTACTCATTTCTTAAATACTCAAATACATACCTATTTTATGCAAATAACGCGTGCCTTCTACATTTGTTTGCCAACTTCGCCCTCCCTCGGCAAGGTATTTTCATAAGCACCGCTACGCCAATTTTTTTTTTTTTTTCATATTGCTGTTATTTGCATAAAAATACAGTAGACTTGTAAGATTCTTGCCTCTATGAGCAAACTGGGACAACCATCCTGGTTTGCTAGAATTCCTGCCACAAGTAAGGAAACATGATTATGAATTTAGTTAGAGCAAACATAATAATATCACCAGGCTTTTAAAAATGTTGACAATTACTTGAAGACGCTCATTTCTGCCTTCACAAAAACAACAGCAACGACAAACCATTTGCTTGTGAGTTAATTCCTACTCACGGCGACCCCACATGTGCAGAGTAGAACTACTCCGTAGGGTTTTCAATGCTGTGGCTTTTTGGAAGCAGATTGCCAGCTCTATTCTTCCAAAGTGCCTCTGGGTGGGTTTGAACTGCCAACCTTTCTGTGAGTAGTCAAAGGCTTAACTGACTGCACCACCCAGGGAGGGTGCCTCTGAAAGTGACTGTGATAAACTGTTAAATGAAGAAAACAGAATAGAAAGTTGTTGCTGCACTTGAAATTCAGTATCAGCTTGGAATGCATTCGGCTGGGGGAACAGAAAAACTACCAAGCAGAGCTGAACTCTACCTCACATGCATATACATACATGTACTAACATACTAACTCGGTCTGCACAACAACCCCAGGAGTATTATCACAGATGAAGAAAACGAGGAATAAAGATGTTAAGAAACATATCCAAAGATACACAGCTATTAAAAAGCAGAGCTGGGATTCAAACACAGGTATGTTGATTCCAGAGTCTCTCGGCTCTTCACCTACACTGCCCTGTCTACAGAAGGGGACAGGACTCCATACATTAGCCAGAAAAGCATTTAAGAGTCTCTTCAGCGGTGCCTGTAGATGATGAGTTTGTGGAAAGCATCAACCCAGAAGTCAGCGTGATTTTTGTTTTCTTTTTATTTAAATCAGGAGCCATTTGGGAGTTTTGCTAATGCAGCACTTTCTCCACCTTTCTGTCTGCAGTACGATTGAAAAGCCTTCCTCCTCACAGGAGAGAACCGCAAATGAAACAAGGAGACACAGTTGCTCTCCTCGGTCAGCTGTTTGAAGGGCAGACGATTCCTGGTCCATCCATTACCATGTAAATAATTAAACACCCTGAGCCTGCAGCCAGGGTTGGGAAGTCTGTGGAGGCAATTTGCTTTAAATATTGGTGAGCAAGCATGCAAGTTGGTCAGTCATTAGCTCCTCCTAGTGGCTTTTCTGGCCCTCAATCAGGAGGCAGCTGAGGTGTTGCTGTCTTTGAGGAATGGAAATCCTGACCAATGAGTAGCCTGAAGTTAACTCAGAAGGAACAAGACCTTTCTTCACCCCTCATGCCACCTGACATCACCTCTCAGTCAGAGCTGCCCCACCCCTGAGAATGGAATCTGATTTAGTCAACAAACTACTTTTGCATAACCAGGACATAGCATGGTCCAGACTATGTATGTGGCATTTATGATAGATTGTCAGTCAATCCTTTATGTATAATTCTGCCTATAAATACAGCCTGATGGCAAATATTTCTTCTGCTGAAGATGAGTAGAGACATGGATAAACCCAAAAAGGCAAATAATACACTGAACAATTTAAATTTGGCTTTTAATTAAGTTTTGTGCCTGCATTTGAATGAAGACACGTCTGCCACACTAAAGTTTATTCACTTCAAGTAAATAAGAAGGCCACAAACTCACTAAACCCACTGCCACTGAGTTGATTCTGACTCACAGAGACCCTTTAGGACACAGTAGAACTGCCCCAGAGGGTTTCCAAGGTTGTAAATCTTTACGGAAGCAAACGGCCACATCTTTCTCCCATGGAGCGGCTAGTGGGTTTGAACTGCCACCTTTCGGTTAATAGCTGAGCGCTTTAACCACTGCATTACCAGGGCTCCAAGAAGGCCACACCTATAGAAAAAAAGAGAAAAAGGCTGGAAGCTGTCCAGTTTCTCCATCCTGCTCGCCTACTCATGTCCTCTGTGGTAACAACTCCACATTTGAATCAACAGTTCTTTCTCAGACTGATGGAAGGTTCACCATCCCCCAGACCTTTGCTGGATTAGGTGAAGAAGTCCAGTGTTTGAGTTTCAAAGGACGTCTTAGCAATACAAGTAAACAGAAGGAGCTGAGATGTCAACAAAACCCTAAGTGTAGAGTCGGCATCATGAACAAACCTGAAAGCACATTTTTCCTTAAGCAAACCCACACTAGAGTAATCTAACTGTAGATAATGCAGGGTAGAGGCAGATAAGCGAATCCAAACAATATAGAGAAAAAATAAAATAAAATAAGGAAATCTCTTTATTCTATCAGAGTGTAAATATAACAAATAGAAAGACATTCCAGCTACCAATATTGCTACTATAAGTACAGTCATAGTTTGATATGTGATCCTTAATCTATTCCATAGCGAGTAAACATACTATTGATTTCATTGTCATCATTAGGTATTAAAGTCCCATCTCTCTCGTTTTTTTTTTTTTTGCCAAGCAACATAGCTGGAATGGAGAGGTTATTCCAAGGATTTGGCACATTTCTACCCATTCAGCATTGCTTAGAAGACAGGATACACATGTATGCATGCCCATGTATACATACACACACACACACACACACACACACACACTCACTCACATGCACACACACTACCCTGTGGCAGCTTTATAGATTTAAGAATAATTTGGGTTGCCCTGGGACCCCAGAAGCCCTAGAAAAAAGACAACTACACTGCAAGGTCTTTACTTAAGGAGGGTGTTATCTAGAAATGATGGACTCTGGGAGTCAGAACTAGATCTAGGTTAGTCTCCTGGGTCTGCCCTTGAACACTTTTTCCCCTTAAAGCAAATCTCATGACATCTGTAAGCTCCATTCTATAAAAGAGCGCCATTAACACCTAATTCACAAATCTGCCTGTGGAATGGAATGATACCCTCTGTAAACGGCTTAACGGTGCCTGGCACAAGGCAAGCGCTTCAAAATGCTTACTGTCTTCCTACTTTCCCCTTCTTGTTCTGGAGAATCTCCAGGGGTAGGTTAAAGCAGACACACTCCTGAGAATTCTAAGGTCCCTGGAATACTTTTCTGCTCCTAACAGTACTACTGAATGGTTTAGAACCTTCTAGTGAGAAATGGCTTTTTTTTCTTCCCTCACATCTTGGCATATTCTTGGATTTTTTAAATCAGTATTCTCTCTGAATGAGTCAGCCTGTGTGTCATGCTCAGCCTGTGTTCTCTTGAGGTTGTGATTCCTTCCTAAGTTCAAACTCTACATCCCTGCTACTCATCCATGTGGAGCCCTGGTGGCACAGTGGTCAGCAGTTTGAATCCACCAGCCGCTCCTTAGAAACCCTGTGGGGCAGTTCTTCTCTGTCCTATAGGGTTGCTATGAGTCAGAATTGACTTGACGGCTAGGAGTCTACCAGTATTCATCCACGCATTCAACAAATGTTTATCATGTGCCAAGTGCTGAACCCAGGGGATTTAATGGTGACTAAGAAGGCATGGTTTCTAATTCCTGCAGGTCACGTCCTTGAGGAGGAGACAGACAGAAAAGAATTAAGCAAACACATAAAGGCTTTAATTATAATGTGTGAAAGTGTGGTAAGTTCTGGGATGGGGCTCCAGAATCAGAATGGAGGTATAAGCGTGAGGGAATTTCCGCCATCATAGTCAAGGAATCCTCTCTAAGGAGGGGCCCTTTAGGCAAAAGCAAGCAGCATCCCAAGAAAGGAACAGGCTTCCTGGCAAAGAGAACAGCTTGTGCAAAGGCCTCAGGTAGGAGGGAAACCAAAGTAGCTGCATTTGGGACCTTTGAAATAGAAACTTTTGGGGATAGGGTAAAATGTCAAATTCTTTTTCCTAGATTCTTCTTCCATCCTTACAATCCCTCACTCCTTCCTGAGGCTTTACTTCATATATATGCTTCTCAAGATAATAGCTTTCTGTGGCTTTTCCCTCTTTTTTAATTTTTAAATTTTTGCCTTTCCACGTCAAGGTCTATTTAATCATCTAGATTCCCTTTCTCAACTGGAAAAATTAGAAGCTAGTACTGCCTGGACTCCTACTTCCTTTTGATCGATGCAGGATTTGTGTAACTTTGCTAGTCTTATGGATGCTCCTGTGGAAAGAAAGCAAGGGTCAAACGCAAGGGCTGCCTAAGTCCCAGTCTCAGTCCAGGATACTGTCACAAGATGGCTGCTTCTGGCCTCCTCACATCCATCCACCAGGGACTGGGACCTTCCTTCATGCAATACAAGTTACAAAATACTCCCACAGGCAGTTACCTCCCTTGGAGATGGGCCCCATATTCTACAAAGATCAGCTTGGGAAAAAGAGCTGTATGGCTCCTGGTGGCTGCCTGCTTTCAGCAGGGGTCTCAGCCAGCCTTTCCTCCTGCAGGGCAGTCGGAGTTTTCTTCTAGCTGCTGCTTTGGAAGGCTCCACAAGCTCTTTCTGGCACAGTTTCCACCCTCCTCCCACTTCCCTCTTTCTCTCCCACCCCACACAGATCCTGTGCTGACTGACTAACATCTCCAGGCTTATGTACCAGGAATCAATCAAAAGATACCTTCCCACACAGACCAGCTCTCCTCTCCTCTCACCAGGCTGCTGCCTCTGACATTTCTGCATGCCCAGACTGAGCCTGTTTGGAAGCCTCCAGCCTCCTCCTGTCTCTTCCTATCTGTCTGGACGCAGGCCTGTGTCTGGGCACACCGAGCTCCCACGGCAGCTGCTGCTCCGGAGTCTTGACACTCTGCCACGTCAACACTGGCTGGCCGATTTTCCTCAGCTCTCATCTGCTGAACCCAAACTTCCTCTGCTGGCTCTGGCTCCAGGCTTGAATGGACTCCCCGAAGACTGAGCTTCAGCAGCTCACCTTTTGCAGCCTTCTGGCTAAAGGATGTTGGATCAGCTCAGTGGTCAGTTAACAAAAAGAAATTCAGTTCCACACAGCCTCTACCAAAGCCCCCTCCAATGGCCATCCTTGCAGATGGTGCCTGCTGGCCTTGGCACCAGCCTTCCTTTTGGATTGCTCACACTATGGCTCCTTCTTTCTGGGAGAGTGGGATGGGCTCAGGACCTGGGGGAAGTGGTGCATTCCTTTCATACTGACCTTGCTAAAGCTTTTTTTTTTTAATAACTTTTCAGTCAATTTCTTACCTTTCTACCTAGAATGAACAACAACAAAAAAATTCCTCTCTGTTCTTTTTCCCCAAACAGATGTCCCTTTCTAATGTTTCTGGCTCAAATTTCAGGTGACTATATACTGAGAGGAAACCCTGGTGGCATAGTGGTTAAGAGCTACGACTGCTAACCAAAAGATCAGCAGTTCGAATCCACCAGGTGCTCCTTGGAAATTCTCTGGACCAGTTCTACACTGTCCTATGGGGTTTCTATGAGTCAGAATCGACTCGACGGCAACGGGTTCGGTTTTTGTTTTTGTTTTCATTTTAATATATATACATACTGAGAAGGAGCCCTGGTAGCACCGTGATTAAGTGCTCAGCTGCTAACCAAAAGGCATGGCTTCGAACTGGTTCGAACCGGTTCAGTCATGACCGACAAAGCGAAACCAGCATAGATCTGAATTTTTACAATTTGGGAAACCAGAACCATAACCAGAAGGGGGAAAATTATGGGTCGAAGCTTTGGAATGGGATACTTGGAAGAAGTGTAGTGAGCCCATTCAGAAGCCTGATGCGTGAAGTGGAATTATTGGTAGGACTGTGGACAGCGACACACCTTCAAAGCAGCACGGTCGGCCGCCATGTTTGAGCAGGGCATCACTGTTTCCAATTCTGCTCAAAATCCGATGGGCAAGAGATTTAGTTACTCTACAACACAAACACTGTCTTTGTTTTCTAAGAGGGAGATTAGGTTTCTAGGTTTTGACTCGTAATTTTTCCCATTCCAGTTATCATTCCAGTTCAGCTAAATTTTAAAAATTCCAGTCTGTTCTGGATTCACTTCCTTGGCCATGACTGAACCACGAAGAACCAGTTTGAAGCCCTGCCAAAAGCTCGGCGGTTCTAACCCACCAGCCACTCCACAGGTGAAAGATGTGGCAGACTGCTTCCGTAAAGATATACAGCCTTGGAAACCCTATGGGGAAGTTCTACCCTGTCCTACAGGGCCATAATGAGTCAGAATCAACTCATTGGCAATGGGTTTGGGTTTTGATATACTGAGAAAGGAGCCCTGGTGGTGTAATGGTTAAGCACTCTGCTGCTAACTGAAAGGTGGGAGGTTCAAATCCATCAGCAGCTCTGCAAGAGAAAGACATGGTGATCTGCTCCCATAAAAATTACAGCCTAGGAAATCCTACAGGGCAGTTCTACTCTGGCCTGTAAGGTTGCTGAGTTGGAATCAACTCAACAGCACACAACAACAATACACTAAGAACAAGGCTGCTCCTCATAGCAAATCTCAGCAAACTCCTGAGCATAGACTAACTGGAAAATACAGAAAATCACACAGAGGTAAATTTAAAAATTGCCCCTAACTAAGGAGCAAGTGATAACACCTACTTACATGTTGGGGTATATCGTTATAACTTTCTTATCTGCATTATACCTGAAAAGAATAAATACACATACATTCCTCTTTGTACATAAAAGTGACATCACTTTACATCTCTTATAACCTTTTCTGATTTAATATTTTATAAAGTGTACAGGCAAGTGTATTCTTTGACCCAGCAATTCCATCTCTAGAATGGACAGATGCATCAACGTGTATGTATAAAGGTATTCACTACGGCTGTCAACATTATAGCCCCAAATCAGAGACTATTTAAATGTCCGATAATAAGGAATTGATTAAATAAATTGTGGAATAATCATACAATACTATTAAAATATTAAAAATGGTGACATAAATCTATATTTATTAATGGATAAACATAGACAAGGCATTTTTTTAAATGACCACAAATCGGTATGTATAATGTAATATATATATGCATGCATGTATATTACATATACATACTTTTATAAAAGAATATCCAAAATAATAATAATGTTTATTTCTGGGTGGATATTTTGTTATTAGTATATATTTTTAGTTAACCTGCTCATGTTAACATTTTTACAATCAACACTTCTAATGATGTATAAAGTTAATAGGAAAAAATATATTAGAAATGATTTTTCCATACTATTATTTTTCTCCAAAGTGCCAATTAGTGGTTAGGTACCACAATGTATACAAATAACTCTTTATTTCAACTCCATTATTTTATAGGGGGAAAAGTGAAATCACAGTTTAGAGACAAGAAGTAACTGACTAATTTGGGGAAAAGCCACAAGTAGTATCTAAGTCTTCTGCTTCAGAGGTCTAAATCCTACATTGCTTTCTGGTTGTTATAAATCCAAGAACCTCTATAATCGATTACAAGAGCACCGTGTGTGTGTGTGTGTGTGTGTGTGTGTGTGTGTGTGTGTGTGTATAAACTCATATGCACATAAAATTTCAAAATTATTATTTTTAAAAGAGCAACTTGAAGTTGACTTTAGAATGACTGGTTATACTTTATACTTTTCCAGATTCCTAGCGCTCTCCCTTCTTGAACAGTGAAATCTCTTCATATTCTAAACTTATCTCAACTTTCATCCAAAACCCACTGCCGCTGAGTCAATTCTGACTCAGAGCAACACTACAGGAGAGAGTAGAGCTGCCCCATAGGGTTTCCAAGGCTATAAATCTCTATGGAAGCAGATTGCCACATCTTTCTCCTGCGGAGGGGCTATTGAGTTCAAACCACCGACCTTTCTGTTAGCATCCGAGTGCTTAATCACTGTGCCACCAGGGCTCCTTCAACTTTCATCAAAACCAAAAAACCAAACCCGTTGCTGTCAAGTCAATTCTGACTCATAGAGGTGGTTCTCAAATTGTGGTCCCTAATCAGTAGAATCAGCAGCAACTGGGAACTTGTTAGAAATGCAAATTCTCAGATCTCACCCCAGACCTAGGGAATCAGAAACTCCAGTGGTGGAGCACAGCGATCCGTGTCTTAATAAGCCCACAAGTGATTCTGATGTACAGGCAAGTTTGAGAACATCTGCTCTAAGTAAAGCACATAAGCATGTCAATACACAAAACTAAGACAAAATCCAAACAACAGAAAAACTATCGTGGTCTTTGTTTCCCATTATTTTCTTTCCTTCTCCCCAAACTGCCTCTTCTTTCTCCAAATTATCCTATTTAATTGTTAAAAATGGGGATTCCAAAGTCAGATTACTTGGGCTTAAATCTCAACTCTTCACATATTAGCTGTGCACGAGACCTTGGGCAAATTACTTAGCATCTTTGTGTCTGTTTCTTCGTCTATAAAATGGGGGCAAAAATCACAGTACCTATCTCCAGGGGCTATTGTAAGTACAAGCTTGAGTGCCTGACTATGGAAAGCATGTATAGTTTGTGTTATGTATTTTTATTTCTCCCCCTGCTCCTCTCCGTCCTGATGCTGCCTTTTGGTTTTGCCCATCAGAAGCCCTACATGCTTTGAATGCCGCCCCCCATCCTCATTCACACTTACAGGTCCTGTGTTAAGTTCCTCAGGTTTTCTAGGTTGGTAAGAATTTTCTGATAAACCACTCTGTATTAATGGTTACTAATGGTTTGAAGACAGGAGCCCTCGTGGTGCAGTGCTTAAGCCCTCGACCACTAACCAAAAGGTCAGTGGTTCAAACCCACCAGTCAATCCATGGGAGAAAGATATGGTAGTTTGCTTCTGTAAAAATTTACAGCCTTGGAAACCCTTTAGGGGAACTCTACTCTGTTCTACAGGGTCACCATGAGTAGGAATTGACTCAATGGTAACAAGGTGTTTTTATTTTTTAATGGTTTGATATATTGGCCCTGTAGCTCTCATGTATTATTATCCTACTTATCCAGAAGGCATGCTTTTAACATCTTCAATAATATGGAGAATAGTTGTGAGTCTTAAATTTGAAGTCAAAGCCCTGGGTCCAAATCGCAACTCTAACACTTCCTAGCTATGCAAACTTGGATTGTTTCCTAAGCTCTCTGAACTCAGTCTTCTAATATGTAGGGTTTCCAGATAAAATGCAGACACCCAATTGAATATGATTTTTGGATAGACAACAAACTATTCTTAGGTATAATTATGTCCCATGCAAGCATGTCCCTGGGTATATACTTATACTAAAAAAAAAAACAAAAACATTGTTTATGTGAAATTCAACATTAGCTGGGAATTCTGTATTTCTATTTGCTAAATCTGGAAATCTAATTAACATAAAAATGGAGATAATAATCTCTGATTTGCACTCTTACTGTACAAATTAAAGGGAAAACTTATATGTGAAAATGCCTGTTATATTTTAAAGTGTTCAACAAATGTAAATAATGATAAGTCAGCAAAATTGTCTTTGAGTGACTCAAGTAAAGAACATAAGCTATTTCACAGAGGAGTTCTCAGGCCCTCACTCAAATACTACTTATTATACTCAATTTTCACAAGCATGATTTATCTGGTTTCTCATCATCAAAGAGATTTAGTTAGAAGAGGATGTTAGAGATAGTTAGAGGTAAGATCATTGGTAGCAGTATCTATCTATCTATTGTCTATCTCCCTCATGTGTCTGTCAGTTTGTTGTACTGTGGGGGCTTGCACGTTGCTGAGATGCTGGAAGCTATGCCACTAGTATTCAAATACCAGCAGGGTCACCCATGGCAGATAGATTTCAGCTGAGCTTCCAGACTAACACAGACTAGGAAGGACCCAGCAGTCTACTTCTGAAAAGAATTAGCCATTGAAAACCTTATGAATAACAGTGAAACATTGTCTGGTATAGTGCCGAAAGATGAGCCCCTCACGTCAGAAGGCACTCAAAATAAGACTGGGGAAGAGCTGCCTCCTCAAAGTAGAGTCTACCTTAGTGACATGGATGGAGTCAAGTTTTCAGGACCTTCATTTACTGATGTGGCAAGACTCAAAATGAGAAGAAACAGCTGCAAACATCCATTAATAATCAGAACGTGGAATGTACAAAGTATGAATCTAGGAAAATTGGAAATCATAAAAAATGAAATGGAACTCATAAGCACCAATATCCTAGGCATCAGTGAGCTGAAATGGACTGGTACTAGCTATTTTGAATTGCACCACTGACAGTGATAGGATAATATCCTACAAGCAAGACCAGATAATAAGACTATTATTCAAATTTAGGCACCAAACACTAAGGCCAAAGATGAAGAAATTCAAGATTTTTACCAACTTCTGCAGCCTGAAATTGATCAAACATGCAATCAGGATGCATTGATAATTACTGGTGATTGGAATGTGAAAGTTGGAAACAAAGAAGGATCAGTAGCTGGAAAATATGGCTTTGTGTAGAAATGATGCCGGAGATCGCATGATGGAATTTTGCAAGACCAAAGACCTTCAATGCAAATACCTTTTTTTACCAACATAAATGGCGACTATACACGTGGACCTCACCAGATGGAATACACAGGAATCAAACCGACTACACTGTGGAAAGAAATGATGGAAAAGCTCAACATCATCAATCAGAACAAGGCCAAGGGCTGACTGCAGAACAGACCATCTATTGCTCATATGCAAGTTCAAGTTGAAACTGAAGAAAATAGAACAAGTCCACGAGAGCCAAAGTATGACCTTGAGTATATCCCATCTGAATTTAGAGACCATCTCAAGAATAGTTTTGACACTTTGAACACTAATGACCCAAGACTAGATGAGTTGTGGAATGACATCAAGGACATCATACACGAAGAAAACAATAGGTCATTAAAAAGATAGGAAAGAAAGAAAACACCAAAATGGATGTCAGAAGAGACTCTGAAACTTACTCTTGAATATCGAGTAGCTAAAGCAAAAGGAAGAAATGATGAAGTCAAAGAGCTGAACAGAAGATTTCAAAGGGACGCTCGAGAAGACAAAGTAAAGTATTACAATGACATGTGCAAGGACCTGGAGATAGAAAACTAAAAGGGAAGAACACAAACTCGGTATTTCTCAAGGTTAAAGAACTGAAGAAAAAAATTCAAACCTCGAGATGCAATATTGAAGAATTCTATGGGGAAAATAATAAATGACACAGGAAGCATCAAAAGAAGATGGAAGGAATACAGAGTCACTATACCAAAATGAACTGGTTGATGGTCAACCATTTCAGGAGGTAGTATACGCTCCAGAACCAATAGTAACGAAGTAAGAAGTTAAAGCTGCACTGAAAGCATTGGTGAAAAACAAGGTTCCAGGAACTGACAGAATACAAACTGAGATATTTCAGCAAACAGATGCAGTGCTGGAATTGCTCACTCATCTATGCCAAGAAATTTGGAAGACAGCTACCTGGCCAACTGACTGGAAGAGATCCATATATACGCCTATTCCCAAGAAAGGTGATCCAACCAAATGTGGAAATTATCGAACAATATCATTAATATCACACACAAGTAAAATTTAACTGAAGATCATTCAAAAGCGGCTGTAGCAGTACATCGACAGGGAACTGCCAGACATTCAAGCCAGATTCAGAAGAAGACATGGAACCAGGGATATCATTGCTGATGTCAGATGGATCCTGGCTAAAAGTAGAGAATACCAGAAAGATGTTTACCTGTGTTTTACTGACTATGCAAAGGCATTCGACTGTGTGGATCATAATAAATTATAGATAACATTGAAAGAATGGGAATTCCAGAACTCTTAATTGTGCTCATGAGGAACCTGTCCATAGATCAAGAGGCAGTCGTTTGAAGAGAACAAGGGAATACTGCGTAGTTTAAAGTCAGGAAAGGTTCGCGTCAGGGTTGTATCCTTTCATCACACCTATTCAATCTGTATGTTGAGCAAATAATCCAAGAAGCTGGACTATATGAAGAAGAATGGGGCATCAGGATTGGAGGACGATAAACATTACCAACCTGCATAATGCAGATGACAAAGCCTTGCTTGCTGAAGGTAAAGAGGACTTTAAGCACTTACTGATGAAGATCAAAGATCACAGTCTTCAGAATGGATTACACCTCAGTATAAAGAAAACAAAAATCCTCACAACTAGATCAATAAGCAATATCACAATAAATGGAGAAAAGATTGAAGTTGTCAAGGATTTCATTTTACTTGGATCCACAATCAACTCCCATGGAAGCAGCAATCAAAAAATCAAAAGACGCATTGCATCGGGCAAATCTGCTGCAAAAGACCTCTTTAAAGTGTTGAGAAGCAAAGATATCACTTTGAAGACTAAGGTGCGCCTGACCCAAGCCATGGTGTTTTCAATTGTCTCATATGCATGTGAAAGCTGGACGATGAATACGGAAGATCGAAGAATTGACACCTTTGAATTGTGGTGTTGGCAAAGAATAATGAATGTACCATAGACTGCCAAAAGAACAAACACATCCTTCTTAGAAGAAGTACGACCAGGATGCTCCTTAGAAGCAAGGATGGCGAGACTACATCTCACATTCTGGACATGTTATCAGAAGGGATCAGTCCCTGGAGAAGGACATCATGCTTGGTAGAGGGTTGGAGAAAAAGAGGAAGACCCTCAATGAGATGGTTTTACACAGTGGCTGCAACATTGGGCTTAAGCAAAACAACGATTGTGAGGACGGTGCAGGACTGGGCAGTGTTCTGTTCTGTTGTACTTAGGGTCGCTATGAGTTGGAATCTACTCGATGGCACCTAACAACAACAATTATCTATTTATTACTGGATATATGTACTGTTAGATATATATACATGTATATACATATCCATTCGTTTATAAATGTGTGTTTATAAAATTATGTACGATATACATGTAGATAGACAGATATAAAAGTGTGACAGTAAGGATGTAAAGAACTATTATAAAAAGCAGACACAGATACTCTGAAAAGGCCATAGTTTGGGGCCATTTAGTGCAGGGGGAAAAGCAACCCTATACAGCAAGAACTCTCAAGTATATCATGGTTTCATCAATCACAGTTCAGTGATTAATGACAATAATTATAACTCTGTGTCATTGAATAAAGGTTAATTTGTGATTGTTATGCTGTCTTTGTGGCAGCAGGGCTGTGTGTACTCTTTCAGAAATCTTTCTGAACTGCAAATCTAAATAGGCTCAGGCACTAAAAAAAATAATCTTTACTCATCTAGAAATTTCACTCTGTAGTAGATATCAGTGTATTTTAAGAACGGTTTTCCAGAGATATAAGGCCTTAAGCTGAACATTTAATAATATGGTGGAAATTTCCAGTATTTTGGACCCCTGGGGAACCCCCTCACCTGACATCTAAAGGATGGTTACTTATTTTGCCTTCACAGATAACAGATCTGAAAAATAATGTTTTAGCTTACTAATTTCAAGTCAAAACAAAATCATTGAATAATTGATTTACTGAAAGTAAGTGACAACGAGTGAAAACAATATAAGACAAAGAAGAACAATCGCCTGAATAAAAAAGTTTAATAGAGTCACATTGCTCATCTGTAAGTGCCAGAATTCAATTCCAAATACTGTGTTAGTTTTTATGAATCTAATGTTTTTAGACCCCTTCAATAGTTACTATTGAAAAATAATTAAATAGAAAATACAGTCTTTAACTCAAGAGCTTAATCAAACAGAAAATACACATTCATGAGGGTACATATAATCACAAAATTTTAGTCCTATGATAATGAAATTTTATATTTTAAGCCTGCATTTCCTATACTTATTTGACAAAATAAACCTTTTTTGTTTGCTTATTTCAAGAACATCTACTAACGTGCAATGGAATACAATTTGAGAAACACTGGACAGCCAACACTATTGTCTAGACCCTGCCTAACCTACCAGCATCATCTCTGATATCTGCTACCCATATATCCTGCCATATTGAAATGCCCACTGTTTAGTTTTCTGAAGCAACAGGGTTTCCAAGTGGGGAATGCATAGCCCAGGGTGTCGTAAGAATTTATTGGGGTAAAAAAAAAAGCAGACTGTCTGTTTCTATTTATGTTATCTAAAAATTAAAGTAAAAAATAAAATCAATATTGCAAGTATTTAATACACAGATTAACATTAGTACATGTATATAATGTGTTAACAATATGGATATACTAATAGTCTATGTTCAAAGTGTTTTTCCAGAATGGGGTGTGCAATTAGGAATAGAGGGACCCGATCATTGTTCTAAAGATGCTGAGGTGCCTTTTTTCAGGCTGCTGTTTGTCCTTCTAGAGTCTCCCTTAGGCTTCCACCACTCCCAATGCAGCAGTGGACGTCATCTCTGTTTCTGTTGCCCTTTGTGTTTACGAGTAAGTCTATTCCACTGAAATAGACTTAATATATCTTTGAATCTCTGAGACCCATTATAGTATTAGGAATTCAGTGAAGGTTTGTTGAATAAATGAACGAACGAGCTAATGAGTGCCAGAGCATGGAAGCTTAGTCTGAATCACATACAAAGGCAACCTGAAATAACAAATCATCTTTCTGCCAATTTGGATTCGTTTCTGCCAAAATCATATCTATCCAGCCAAATATGCTTTCCCTTGTATTTGTACAGGTTTTTTGTTTTGTTTTGTTTTTTTCCAGAGAGGATAACTAGGCAATTCTCCCTTTACATCAGTGCCTGTCAGGTCTTCATAACTTAGATAGACTAGGCTGCAGAAGACAATGGCAGCTAGGAATTAGAAGCTATGGGAAAATGTAAGAAGCATAATTATTTACTGAGGAAAACGTAATTAACTGACAGATGCCTTGCCCTAATTATAACACTCTGTCAATTACTTGGCTCCCTTTATCAAGATCTCCAACTTCTCCAGATAATTTTGCTGCTAAAATTAGTATGAGCAGGGATATTTTTCCACTCCCTTCACTAGACTAATACGCTTCTCTCCTTAGAAGTTAAGTAATGATAGTTGAATCTGGTTCCGCTGTGTAACACCTCTCCAGGCACTTTCCCATGAAAGAAAAGTGCCTTGAGACATCTCAAGATTATCCATATTTGCATAGATCAAGATTGTTCCATGTCCTATTAAATATGAATATGTCCAGATATACATGTATACTTTAATTATATTAAGTGGAAAAATGTATTTAATAAAGATTATACCCAATTGTTCAAAACAAAGACTAAAGAAAAAGAAAGGTCAGCAGGAGACACTTCTGTTAGAAAAAAGACCTGCGATTAACAAGATTTCCACTCGACTACTAACTTAAAGGTTGGTAGATCAAAACCACTCAGTGGTGCCACAGAAGAAAGACCTGCCAATCTGGTTCCGTAAAGATTATAGACAAGAAAACCCTGTGGAGCTCAGTTCTACTTTCTAATACATGGGGTCGCCATGAGTCAAAATTGAGTTGACAGCAATGGGTTTGGTTTTTGGTTTTTTATTAAGTATTAAAAGATAAAAAGCCCCACCCTCTTTGGTTCAGGATTTCTAGAATATGATAAGCAAGTCCAGGATGGTTTGCGTTTAAATTTGCCTGTAGAAAAAAAAGAAAATGATTTTTCAAGGTCTTTCCAAACTCTCTGGGGATGGGAACACTAGCTATGCATGAAGACTGCCAAGGACCCAGAGAGACATGATGATGATTTACACATTTATTTGCATTTTATATTGTGCTATTGAGCGAAGAGAGGAGGGCTAGTTCTGTCTTGAATTACGACTTCGAGAAGGCATTGAGTTGTGGGTTGGTGAAATCACACCTAGAATACCACACTCAAGTTGGGGCATCAAAGCGCCAGAAAGAAGGCAGTAGATAAATTGGAGGGAGTTGAGAGACAAGCAACAAGAATGACAAAGGTACTGGAAGACCTGACTTATGTGGCAAGACTGACGTACCAGACTGTGTATCCGTAAGCATAGCTCGCAGAGGGATGACTAAGGTGATGACATGGTGATACTTGAAAGGCATAAACAACCAAAGAGCTGGAAGATGGCTGGCATCTGGGGTGCTCATAACTTACAGAGATGAATAATTAATGTTTTCAAGGGCAGGAAAGACAGGGTTAGTCTGAATATCAGAGAACAACTGTGCTCACAGAGTTCAACTAAACTGATTGGGCTTTTTTTTTTTTTCCTTACCAAAATTATGATTGTTCTTAGATTATGTGATGTGCTAGAGAAATAAGGAAAGAAATTGAACTCCTGGAGTGGGAATGGAGGCAAACACAATTAGTATGCCTTTCTGAGACCGTGAAGTCTTTGGAGAGGACCTGCCCAGCAAAGCAGATCTGCCCAGGACTACTTCTTGTAACTGTAATATTGATTGTAAATCTTCCATAAACTACTAGGAACAGAGTACATAAAAACATCTGACATTTTTATATAACCCTTTCTTACATGGATATAAAATAGTTGACATAAACATTTGAGGAAATTTAGGGAACTAAAGTGTCATCGTTCATAATTCTTTTTAGGGTTTCTTGTTCTATAAACAATATTTTTGTGCCCCTAGTCCTCAGTTTCTTCTTCTATAAAATGAGTGACTGGGATGAGATAATCTACAAATTCTTACTTAATTAGAAACATTTATAATGTTACATTTCTAAGTCACTCACCTTCATAAGGAGTCTAAATGATTAAGGCACTCGACTGTTAACTAAAAGGATGAAAGTTCAAGTCCATCCAGGGATGCTTTGGGAGAAAGGCCTGGCAATCTATTTCCAAAAGATCACTTCCATTGAAAACCTTACGGAGCAGAGTTCTACTCTGACACACACAGGGTCACCATGAGTTGGAATCAACTCTACAGCAACTAGTAATATTTAAAAACAAACTTGAATACATTTTTCCTTCTCTCTTCCAGATATCCTTATAACCAAATGGTCAGCAAAATATTTTTGTAGAGGGCCAGAAAGTAAATATTTTAAGTTGTGCAGGCCATACAGTCTCTGTTGCAACTATTAATGTCTGTCGACGGAGCAGGAATTTAGCGACAGATAATACATAAATGAATGGGTGTGGCTATGTTCCAATAAAATTTTATTTATGAACACAAATTTGAACTCATATAATTTTCATGGGTCCTAAAATATTGCTCTTTTGATTTTTTTCAACCATTAAAAATTGTAAAAATATTTTCAGCTCGAGGGTAGTACAAAAACAGGTGGTGGTCAGATTTTCTAACCCAATAAAATTTACGAGTATTGCTTTCAATTTTATTTTCCAAAACATTGTTTACAACTCTAACTTGGACATATAAAAAAATCTCTGAAAAAAGAACGTCAAAGAGAAAAGTCCTTCAGCTACAACTGGACTGCCTGAAATTTATGAAAAGCAATGATGACGGCCCTGATGTGACAAGAAAAATACATCATTATATGAAAATACCCTAGGACCTTTGTCAATTGCCAACTACTTTTACTTCATAGAGACAATCAGGTAGGTCTCCCAAATAGGAAGAATAGGAAACTAACAAGTATAAATATGCTCTGCCTGATCTATGCTTCTCTTTTTTCAGATTTCCCAAAAAGAAAAAAAATTCCACCTTCCATGCCACAGAAGACAAATAGGAAATATAAATTCTCCCACAGCCACCTAGACTTCCGTTTTGAAGGTTTAAGGCATCCAGGCATCTTTTGGTAGATTAGACTATCAGTTTACAGGGCATTGGTTAAATTAATGTTTCTCCTTCTAAATGGAGATGGAACGTTACTAAACTATGAGAAACAAAGCAAATAAAGGCCATATCACAATAACGATGGATTAGATAATCCTATAAGGTCAGAGTAGACCCTACAGCAATCGGTTTGGTTTTTTGGTTTTATAAGTCAGAAAGGAGCCCTGGTGGCACAGTAGGTAAAGCATTCGACTGCTAACCTAAAGGTCAGTGGTTTGAACCCACCAGGCACTTTATGGTTTCATAAAGATTCACTGGTGCATTGGTTAAGAGCTCGGCTGCTAACCAAAAGGTCGGCAGTTCAAATCCACCAGCTGCTCTTTGGAAACCCTATGGGGCAGTTCTACTCTGTCCTATAAGGTTGCTATGAGTTGGAATTAACTCAATGGCAATGTATTTGGTGGGATTTTTTGTTTTTGCTTTTTTAAACCCTAGGGGGCAGTTCTACTGTGTCCTATAGGGTCTCTGTGAGCTGGAATTGATTCGACAGTAATGGGTTTGGGTTTGGTTTCTAAGTCAGAATGTCCATCAAACCGGCTCATTAGGAGCACTGTGAAAATAAGCCAAACAATATGAATTTAAAAATAAGCTCAAAGAGCACCCAGAGATCAAGTGGTATTTCAATGGGATTATCTTCTTAAAATCAGTGCCTCTAGCTCAGATGGTGAATCATCAGGGCAGCAACCTAAATTCTCATTCTAGTTTCACTAGTAGAGAAAGAGATGGCTTTGGTTTCTGGTGCTGTCAGTTCACTTGAGTAAAAAAGGCTTAGAAACCAACACATGTGTATCTTTGCAACTAAAAAGAAATTATTTTCCCTCTCGGCTTTATACAGTTGGGTAAAAAGAAGCCTGGCCTTCACAACTGCAACTTTACTGAGATTTATAGGAGTGGCTTTATGTTTTGCAATGTCTTTTAATCAGTTTATAGCATCATAGTTGGCAGCAGTTAATAAAGTCAATAAATAACTGCCTTATAATTTTGAATGTTTATGTCAAAGATAAGGTAACAAATTCACCCCTAGTGGGACAAAATATTGTAGAACACATGCAAAGAAGAAAAAAGAGGACAGAAGCATCTCCATCTTAACAGTTACAAGGCCAGCTGAGTTATTACCATTTTCTAAATCACAGGAAGCAGTGAGAATTTATAATGAAAGCATATTGTCTCTACAAAATGGAGTGCAAACTTTGATCACTGACACTAGCGTAACTGCATATTCCATACTACTACTGCTAACCAAACCAAACCCATTGCCATCCAGTCAATGCCGACTCCTGGCAACCTTACAGGACAGAGTAGAACTGCCCCCATAGGGTTTCCAAGGAGCACTTGGTAGATTTGAACTGCTGACCTTTCGGTTAGCAGCTGAACTCTTAACCACTATGCCACCAGGATTTCCACTACGATGGCTAGCTGGTAGTAAAATGAGAAAAAGTTGTACATTCTGGAGACAATGCATACTAATTTCAATAAATTTATATTGAAACAAAATTTGATTAGTTCCCAGGCCTCTATGAAAAATAAAAACGGAAAATACATAGATGTGACGACACACTGAAGCTTAAGAAGACATGGAATTGATGAACTCAATGTTTGATATATTAAAACAGTGATACAACAGGAAGGTGCTCCAGAAAGTGTGGATCAGGAAGGGAAGAATGAAATACCATGAATACAGAGGACTGAACAACATGAATCTTAGTATCTCTTGCTTATAGATCATCTGGGCCAGCCTCAATAAAGGTTATTACAAAAATGAAGCTTAGCCCAGTGTTTAAACTCATGGACTCAAGAGCTTGAATGCAAACCCCAGCTCTGCTACCCCGCTCTATGTCCTTAGGCAAGTTACTTAACCTCTCTGTGCCTTAGCTTCTTCATCTGTAACTGGAGAATAGTACCTACCTCATAAGGTTGTAACGAGGACTCATTGATTTAGTATTTGTAAAATGCCTAAAATAGCCACTGATGGAGAATAAAAGCTAAATAAGTCATTGTGAAATAAAAGCTTCTCTTTCTTGACCCTGTATTTTCTTTTCTCTGTTTAGTAACCAAGTCCACTAGGGTGTTTGAAGTCCTTTACGCCCACCTTGAACACCTTCATGAATAAGTCCAGCCCCCACTCCACTCTCTCTTCCCAGTCTATAACTCCCTTTCCTCTTACCAAATCTTGCTTTCCCTACATCTCATTTTTTGGCTTGCTGAATCTGAAAAGCTACTTACAATAGGCAGTATTTTTTGAAGTGTGCAGTATGTTCTGGACAAAATGCCAAGGTCTTCCCATATAGCATCTCATTTACTTTTATTTCATTAATTTCCTCAAATAAATCCAATTTCACTTATTTAGGAAAGTGATGCTCAGAAAGGTGAGTGACTTGCACAGGATCACACAAGCCAGCAAGTGGCAGACCTGGGGGCTGCATAAAGGAAAAAGTACCAGGGTTAGGGCTACCTACCGTGTACTGCCAATACTCCCTTCACTGCACATTGGGGCCAACATGGAAAAGTTCACTGTGCCTGGTTACATGTATGCATTCTAACAATGATCTCTGCCTAAACCCCATCATTGAGCCCTGATTTCAGTTCCTAACAACTAAAGGAGAAGTGTGGGAAGGACAAGTAGAGCTACAGACACTGCTCAAATCATCCCCTCTCTTGTGACTCTGCAGACCATTTTCACTGAAGGGCTTAGATATTTTTATAAGAGCTGGGATAAATTTGTCCTGGGGTAGGAGCCACGAGGGTGTTTTGGTTTCTTTCTCAATGGAGGCAAGATCTGTTCCGGCCCCATTGTTTTTGTAAGGTGCCATCCAGTCTATTTCAACTCGTGGTGACCCCATGTGACACAGAAGAACTACCCTATAGGGTTTCCTAGGCTGTAATCTTTATGGGAGCAGACTGCCAAGTCTTTCTCCATTAGAACTGTTGGGTGAGTTCAAACCGCCAACCTTTTAGTTAGCAGCCAAGCACTTAACCTTTGCACCACCAGGGCTCTTTCTTACAGCCCTAAATCCCATAAGTATTCTGACTTGATTGCTCATCATGGAGCTACATATCAAGCAGAAGCGTATGCGTGTGTGTGTGTGTGTGTGTGTGTGTGTGTGTGTGTGTGTGTGTCTGCATGTGTGTGTCTGTGTGTGGGGGGGTGGTACTTGGAGAATCATTCTATTAAGGAAAACACTTTAAAGATCTGAATGAGGACTGTGGGGCCAAGACGGTGGAGTAGTCAGCTGCTTCCTGTGGACCCTCTTACAACAAAGACCCAAAAAAACAAGTGATTTGATTATATATGGTAATCTGGGAGCCCCAAACATCAAATGCAGAGTTGAGGAACCAGACTGAATGGCAAGGGGAGGGAGAGACGGTTCAGAAGCAGCGAGGAGTTGCCAGACATGACACGGCAAGAGCCTGAGCCCTTAGGCCTGAGCAGCTTGTGCGTGAGCAGTGAGGCAGGCAAGCAGCGATCCTCAGGTGGCATGTTTTCTGCACCAGGAGACACCCAGCACCAGAGAGTCTACACGGCTACCCAGAACCAGTGAGAAGCAGCCCTCATCAGTGAAAGATAAATACATGCATATGGGTTACCTCACGGATCAAAAACACCCACTTAGGGAAAAACCTCTCTCCCATTTACTTCCAGCTCCCCACTCTGCCCTGGGTCCCAGGCCAGCTTCAGCAACTGCCGAGTCCCCTGGGCCGGAAGTAGGATATGTCACACACCCGGAGCCATTCTCCCTGCCTTGCAGAGTGAACAAATTAACAAACAGGGGTAAAAATAAACTGCCGGCTCCCCTAAGCCAGAAACCCAGGGTAGGCACAGCTCCCTTGCCTAGGCACAGGCATAAGGGATCCACAGACTTGGTGCCTTTCCCCCTGCATAGACTTGTGTGGGCCCATCTCAACAGTGTAGGCCCTCATTACTGCAATATAACAGGGTATATACTGGAACTCTAACTTCCACTGTTTCAGCTGTGAAGTGGCAGGTTTTTGACATCTGACACTGCTCTGCCCATTAAGCAGGGTCTTCACCGACTCACATCAGAGGAATGAGGACTGGTGGCTCCACCCACACCACCTAGCCACCTGCGATATGGGCCCATGAATAAGAGGTCTCCCCAGTCCTTACAGCCAACAGCATTAGCTGCTCATAGTCTGGGGGCAAAACCCACCCACTTACACACTCTAGGGAACAGGGACACACCTTCCTCCCGGACACTCAGGGGTGGATGTCAGCCCCCTGCCTTGCTCAGAGTGTGTCCCCCTGCTGCAGCCAGATGTCTGTGCCTAAACCAATCACCCATGCCTGTCAAAGACTGTAAGTGAGAGCCTACACCACACACTTGGTGGCTATCTACCTGGGCACCTGAGCTGAATCCATACAGGAAGAGTGCGTGGACTCCTGAGCTCACATACCTAGTAACAGATCTAACCACCTGGTGACTGGACATTAGGGCTTCAAAGGTGACAATAATCAAACTAGCTCACACGAGAGCCTATTTGGGCATATCAAAACAAAATAAGAAGCTAGAACACAGTAAGCAAACATAAAATAAATAAATATAATAACTTATTGATGGCTCGGAGACAACAGTCAATATCAAATCACATAAACAGACAAGCCAAAATGGCTTCAGCAAGCTCCTAAAATAAAGAATCCAGAAATTTTCCAGAGGAGGAAAATTCCTTGGAAATACCAGAGGCAGAATGCAAAAGATTAATATAGAGAACTCTTCAAGAAATTAGGAAGGAAATTAAGCCAAACGCAGAACACACAAAGAGGAAATTAAAAAGATTAGAGAAGAGCATAATGACAAGTTTAACAAGCTGCAAGAATCCACAGAGAGACAGCAATCAGAAATCCAGCAGATTAACAATAAAATTTCAGAATTAGACAACTCAATACAAAGTCATAGGAGAATAACTGAGGTAATGGAAGTCAGAATCAGTGAGACTGAAGATAAAGCACTTGACACCAATTTATTTGAGGAAAAATCAGATAAAAGGATTTAAAAAAATGAAGAAACCCTAAGAATTATGTGGGACTCTACCAAGAGGAATAACTACAAGTAATTGGAGTACCAAAACGGGGGGGGGG
>NW_004443977.1:12403826-12427512 GCF_000243295.1 Trichechus manatus latirostris
TGATCTTATACACAGAAAACCCCAAAGAATCCACAAGAAAACTACTGGAACTAATAGAAGATTTCAGCAAAGTTTCAGGATACAAGATAAACATAGAAAAATCGTTTGGATTCCTTTATGCCAACAAAGAGAACCTCGAAGAGGAAATCACCAAATCAATACCATTTACAATATCCCCCAAGAAGATAAAATACTTAGGAATAAATCTAGCCAGAGACGTAAAAGATCTATACAATAAAAACTACAAGACACTACTGCAAGAAACCAAGAGACCTGCATAAGTGGAAAAACATAACTTGCTCATAGATAGGTAGACTCAACATTGTGAAAATGTCAATTCTACCCAAAGCAATCTACAGATACAATGCAATCCTGATCCAAATTCCACTTGCATTTTTTAATGATATGGAGAAACTAATCACCAACTTCATATGACAAGGGAAGAGGCCCCGAATAAGTAAAGCATTACTCAAGAAGAAGAACAAGGTGGGAGGCCTCACACTACTTGATTTTAGAACCTATTAGAACACTATGGTAGTCAAAACTGCCTGGTACTGGTACAACAACAGATACATAGACCAATGGAACAGAATTGAGAATCCAGATGGAAATTCATCCACCTATGAGGAGCTGATATTTGACAAAGGCCCAAAGTCCATTAATTGGGGAAAAGACAGTCTCTTTAACAAATGGTGGTGGCATAACTGGATATCCACCTGCAAAAAACTGAAACAGACCCATACCTCACACCATGCACAAAAACTAACTCAAACTGGATCAAAGACTTAAATATAAAATCAAAGACGATAAAGACCATGGAAGAAAAAAATAGAGACAATGCTAAGCACCCTAATATATGGCATAAACACAATACGAACCGTAAGTAACGATGCACAAGCACCAGAAGAGAGACTAGATAAATGGGAGCTCCTAAAAATCAAACACATGTTCATCAAAAGACTTCACCAAAAGAGTCAAAAGACAACCTACAGACTGGGAAAAAAATTTTTGGCTATGACAAATCCGATCAGCGTCTGATATCTAAAATCTACAAGATACTGCAAAACCTCAACAACAAAAAGACTAATAGCCCAGTTAAAAAATGGGCAAAGGATATGAACAGGCACTTTGCCAAAGTAGACATTAAGGCAGCTGACAGACACATGAAGAAATGCTCACGATCATTAGCCATTAGAGAAATGCTGATCAAAACTATAATGAGATATCATCTCACACCAACAAGGCTAGCATTAATCCAGAACACACAAAATAATAAATGCTGGAGAGGTTGTAGAGAAACTGGAACACTTAGACACTGTTGGTGGGAATGTAAAATGGTACAACCACTTTGGAAATCGATTTGGTGCTCCCTTAAAAAGCTAGAAATAGAAGCACCATACAATCTTGCTATCCCGTTCCTTGGAATACATCCTAGACAAATAAGAGCCATCACGTGAACAGATATATGCACATCCATGTTCACTGCAGCACTGTTCACAACAGCAAAAAGATGGAAACAACCTAGGTGCCCATCAACGGAGGAATGGATAAACAAATTATGGTATATCCACACAACGGAATACTATGCAACAATAAAGAGCAACGACGAAGCCGTGAAACATCTTATACCATGGAGGAAGCTGGAGGTCATTATGCTGAGTGAATTTAGTCAGTCACAGAAGGACAAATATTGTATAAGACTACTATTATAAGAACTCAAGAAAAGGTTTAAACACAGAAAAAAACATTCTTTGATGGTTACGAGGGTGGGGAAGGAGGGTGAGGGTTATTTACTAACTAGATAGTAGATAAGAATTATCTTAGGTGAAGGGAAGGACAGCACACACTACAGGGGAAGTCAGCAGAACTGGACTAAACCAAAGCTAAGAAGTTTCCTGAATACAATCAAACACTTTGAGGGACAGAGTAGCAGGGGTAGGGGTCTGGGGACCATGCTTTCAGGGGACATCTAGGTCAATTGGCATAATAAAGCTTATTAAGAAAATGTTCTCCATCCTCCTTCGGGGAGTGGTGTCTGGGGTCTTAAAAGCTTGCAAGCGGCCATCTAAGATGCATCAATTAGTCCCAACCACCTGGAGTAAAGGAGAATGAAGAACACCAAGACACAAGGAAAGTATTAGCCCAAGAGACAGAAAGGGCCACATAAACCAGAGGCTTCATCAGCCTGAGACCAGAAGAACTAGATGGTGTCCAGCTACTACCAATGACCGTCCTGACAGGGAACACAACAGAGAGTCCCAGATGCAGCAATAGAAAAGTGGGGTGCAGAACTCAAATTCTAGTAAGAAGACTAGACTTAATGGTCTGACTGAGACTGGAGGAACCCCAGAAATCATGGCCTCTTGATTCTCTATCAGCCCAGAACTTAAACAATTTCCGAGGCCAACTCTTCAGACAGGGATTGGACTGGACTGTGGGACATAAAATGATACTTGTGAGGAGTGTGCCTCTTAGCTCAAGTAGATACAAGAGACTAAACAGGCAGCTTCTGTCTGGAGCTGAGATGGGAAGGCAGGGAGGATTGGGAGCTGGTTGAATGGACATGGGGAATAAGGGGTCGAAAGGAGGAGTGTGCTGTCACAGTATGGGGAGAGCAATTAGAGTCCCATAACAATGTATGTATAAATTTTTGTATGGGAAAAAAAAAAAAAAAAAGAAAATCCTATGGAGCTCAGTTCTACTCTGACATAAGAGTAGTATAAGTAGTATAAGTCAAAGTCAACTGCATAGCAACTGGTTTTCAATTATGTTGAGCATATCTTAAGTGCCAGGTGTTAAAAAAAAATTTCCACAATATTAGCAACAAAAAAAAAAATGACTCTACTGCAAGTGGCAGGGTATCCTGTGGTTGTACAGGAGAATGTCCTTGCTCCTAGCAAATACACATCAAAGTGTGATGTCTGCCCCCTAGTCTAAAACAGTTTAAAGAAAAAAAAAAGACTATAAAGGTATGTATACACACAAATACACATATATACATACATATATAGAGATACAGAAATTAGTAAAACAGTGGCATGCTGATAAAATTTTAACAACCAACTCTCTGTGGGGGGAAACCCAGATTGACAATTTCTGTGGTGTAAATACTTTCCCTCCATGGCCAATTTCAAGGTATCAACATGAAGTCACTGAACAAGGAGTTGGGGAGAGATGCTCACAAACAGCTCCAGCATCCAGCACACCTCTACAGAAGGAAATGGTGAAAATCTGACATTTGGGGAAACTGAGTGAAGGGAATATGGAAATTGTTTGTACTATTTTTTCAACTTCTATGTAGTCTGAAATTGTTTTGAAATAAAAGGTTAATTTTAAAAAAAATAAGATCTGAATGAACTGGATAGTGTAGATGGATACTCCTGCACAATGGACACGGTGTGAACTTCTCGATGACATGAAACCTCAGGAGCCTGCTGCTGCTGAAGGAATGGTTGGAGGGCGAGAGCTGGCCCTATTGCTATGCTGATCCTGCTCTGCAGGTCCAGTTACAGATGGAAGGATCCAGACAGGACCTCAGTGCTCCCACACACCTGGTGGGCATCAGAACATCCTCAGAAACCTTTGGAAAACACATATGTGATGGTTAAGATTGTGTGTTAACTTGGCTGGGCCATGATTCTCTGTTTTAATGTAATCACTCCCATGATTGAATATACTGTGAGTAGCCAATCAGATGAAAGGGAGTCTCCTTGGGGGTGTGGCCTGCATCTGTATATAAGCAGACATTCTGGCTTTTTGCTCTGTCTGGATCCTGCAGCTGCTTCCTGTCATCTCATCTCCCGTTCTTGGGACTTGAGCTCTCTGCTTATCTCCTGAACCTGGGATTCGTTGATCTGCACAGCCTGTTAGTGGGAGCCCTGCTCTCCGAACTACCAATCTTGGGCTTGGCAGCTTCTGTAGCTGTGTGACTTGGGAGAGGCCTCTGCCCTGATCCACGAACTTGGGACGTTCTAGCCTCTACAATCGCGTGAGCTGTTTCCTTGATATAATCTCTCTCTATATATATATTTACGCACATTCCTGGTTTTGCTTCTCTAGAGAACCCAGCCTAAGACAACATATTTTGGGGCCCTCCCCAGGCCTATTGTAGAACTGTCTAGAATTTTATTTTTTAATTTCCCTAGGTTGATATTGATGCTGCCAGCTGGTCACTGTCTTTGGATCTGTATTGAACACCATTCATCTCCAGTATCTATGCCACTGTCAGATAAAGAAGCATTGACCTATTATACTGTTTACTCTGCAGATGATTTTTTTTTTAATTCACAATTATGTTTTTCCTCATTGAATATCTTGCTTATAATTGATTAGCTTCATCAGCTGAAAACAAAACCATTACTTATTTACAGAACATTCTACATTATTTGAAGGTCCTTGGGTGGCACAAACAGTGTGTGCTCAACTACTAATCTAAAGGTTGGTAGTTCTAACTCACCCAGTGGCACCACAGAACAAAGGCCTGGCAACCTGCTTCTGTAAAAACTGCAGCTAAGAAAACTCCATGGTGTAGCCAGGAGTTGGAATCAACTCAACAACAACAGATTCTACATTATTAGATCATCCTTTCCAAGGAGAAAAAAATAAAGCTCATGCTTTTGAAGTTAACAGTGCAAGGAACTAGAGTTAGCAAAGCTAGATAAATGAATAAGTTTGGAAGTCGATTGAATGAATGAGTCAATCAACTTCACCTGCGACCATTTTTCTACTCTTCACTTTCTCAGATTTCGAAGTGTTAGTTCCCTAACTCTTCTCTGAATCACTGTACACTGTAAAAATTCAGTTTAAACTTGGAAAAGACATCTCAGGCATGAGCTTTGTGACAGGTAAAATCAAAAACAAATAAGGAAACGTCCATTACTCCTCTCCTCATCTGAACAAGATGCAGACCTGCAGAGGCCACTCAGCACAAGCTGCCATATACGTATGCAGAAACTTTAAAGAGAGTACAACCTAGTTTTATTTTTCTGCATTGCTAATCATTCATTCCCCTGTAATTCATCATAGTGTGTTTAATTTTGAAATTAACTCCCCAGCTAATTTTAAGATTTATGGCTTAGTCTTTGTCTCAAATGCCGATCATGTTACAAAAAAAAAAAAAATTCAAGTGAAAAAATAATTAATCTTTTATTTTCAATTGCCTTCACATTGAGCTTAGATGGGTACACTATCAGTCCAATGGACTAAATCAATTTTTTTTAATAAATTAAGAGCGAATATATACACACACACACACACACACACACACACACACACACACCAAAACTCATCGCCATTAAGTCAGTTCTGACTCATAGCGACCCTACAGGACAGAGTAGAACTGCTCTATAGGGTTTCCAAGGAGAAGCTGGTGGATTCAAACCACTGACCATTTGGTTAGCAGCAGAATGCTTAACCACTGTGCCAGCAGGGCTTCATACACACACACACACACACACATACACATATATATATACACATACATATGCAGTCATTTAAATTTTTCAACGAGATGCCAAGTATGTCTTTAATTCCAGAAGAAAAGATTCATATCTCAATAATGAGCTTTAAGAGAGAAATGGTCATGATTTAAGTATCTACACTGTACAGTCTCCTCTCATTGAGTCATTGTTTGTGGTCTCTGGGGAAGGTACTGTCAACCACATTTTATGGGCGGATGGGGAAAACGAGGCACAGAGCAGTTACACCATCTGCCCGAGGTTGACGTACACCTGGAAAGTCCCCTGCCCCGCACCCTGCAGCCTCTCCTCTTGCTTCACCTGTGCTCACAGGCCTCATTTTGAGGGTTCCATGAACAGGTCAAGCTCTTTTCTGACTTAGGGACTTTTTGCACTATTTCCTTCTCTTTGCTAGGCTTTTCTTCTGGCTCCTTCTAGTACTTCAGGTCTCAGTGTGGGTCCCTTGAGGCCTTCCATGATCATTGTATCTGAAAATAGATCCAGAAACTGACAGGGCAAATTCGAATTATTGAAGGTGTTCTTGTCATCAATCAACTTCAGTCCTTTCAGGATGCTGGCTTCCTAAAATGTTCTGGAAAATAGACTCTTAGTCTCATGTTATCGGTTCACAGGGGCTCCAAGGAAATCACATCCTAATGGCTGACAAGGGGTACAAAACAGCTTTTTTCCAGAAGGAACTGAGAGGTGTGGCTTGAGCACATCATTTAGGAGACACTATACGAGTTTGGGACATATTTCTTTCCCATATCTGTTGTGATTCATTGCCTACTTTGGGATCATACAGAGTTCAGTGAAGAAACCAGGTCAAACAGGTGTAGTCTGAGAGTTCACCTCTTCATTTCCCCTGGGAGTCCAGGTAATGGTTCAAGCTGACACTTTGTGAGTTTCAGACCAAAACTCCTTAGCCTGCACCCAACACCTAAAAGACACTAGTCATTTTGGGCTTTCAGCCAAAGAAAACAAGGTGAGGACAAGAGCAGAAGAGACGTACTTGGGGTAAGAAGGACAGACGGTGTTTTATTTCACTTGGCCATCCCAACAAACCAAACACGTTGCTGTGAACTCAATTTCGACTCATGAAGACTATGTGTTGCAGAGTAGAACTTCACTCCACAGAGTTTTCAACACTGACCTTTCGGAAGCCGCTTACCAAGAATTTCTTTCCAGGGACCACTGGATGGGTTAGAACTGCCAATCTCTAGGTTTAGTAGTCGAGCACTGAACGGTTTTTGCTACCCAGGGACTCCATCATCTGCCCATGTTGTTGTTGTTGTTGTTAAGTGATGGGGAGTTGGTTCCAACTCATAGTGACCCTACATATAACAGAACAAAATGCTGCCCAGGCCTGTGCCATCCTCACAACTGTTGCAGTGTTTGAGCCCATTGTTGCAACCACTGTGTCAATCCATCTCATTGAGGGTCTTTCTCTTTTTCACTGACCCTCTACTTTACCAAGCATGATGTCCTTCTCCAGGGACCGGCCCCTCCTGACAACACGTCCAAAATACGTGAGACAAATTCCCACCATCCTTGCTTCTGCGGAGCATTCTGGCTGTACCTCTTCCAAGACAGATTTGTTCATTCTTCTGGCAGGCCATGGTATATTCAATATTCTTCACCAACACCATAGTTCAGAGGCATTAATTTTTCTTCAGTTTTCCTTATCCATTGTCCAGCTTTCGTGTGCATATGAGGCAATTGAAAATACCATGGCTTGGGTCAGGCGCACCTTAGTCCTCAAAGTGACCTCTTTGCTTTTTAACACTTTAAAGAGGTCTTTTGCAGCAGATTTGCCCAATGGGTGGGTTAGAACTGCCAATCTTTTGGTTAGCAGTTGAGCACTTAATGGTTTGAACCACCCAAGGACCCCATCATCTGCCCATAGGGAGGCATATGTCAGGAGACTCCATGAAGCAAAGGGAAATATGAATTCTAATAGCACCTAACGTAAGTTTTTCTAGTTGCCATATTTATAAAAATGAATTTCAAATATTCTTCAAAAAAATTCAAGATAAATCTTCAAAAAAAATTATGTGGCTCAGTTATATTCTCTGTAATTTGAAAAAAATGACAAGTGTTTGTTCTTTCTTTTTTATACCACCCCAAATGCGTCTATCTGCCGTTCGCCTTCTACCTCCCTCACCGCCCACCCTCTCCCCCCAGGAGCTATGCAGTTATTATTTATCAACTGCCGGTTGGTTTTATAGGCTTTTTATCAGAAGGGGACTCAGTCAACTTTTCTAAGGCCTTTCAGATGTTTGAAGATCAGAATGCTCACATATAAAACGAGAAAAACCTTTGTTTGATACCTTTCCAGGTCATTTTAAGTGACACTGCTATGTTTGAACAAAGAAAGCATGAGAAGAGGGGAAAAGATAACTAGGCCAGATAAATAGTCTGGGTTTTACATTGTGCTTTTTGTCACGAAAACGTTTTAAAAATCTTTAGACATTCCAACTTTGAAAAAGTAACAACTGTATTCCACATTTACAGCATCCATCTGTAGATTATAATGCTGAGTGAACAACCCCAAATTTCCCTGGCTATTTAATATAAAGTATAATTTTTAAAGGTTAAAAACAACAAAATCCAGATCTTCAAGGTGTCTCGTATTTAATATGTACTCGATGTAAGCGTAAAGATGATTTGATATTATTTTAAGCCACTTAAACAACCAAATAGCCAATATAATCCATCTTGCCAAATAATAGCTCCATGTACATAGCTAAAAACATAAACCATTAATTTCCATGGAGTGGAATATATAAGGGTAGGATTTATCTTCCCTTGTTTGATTTTTGTTTTACATTTGTTTCATCATTAAATACATCGATAAACATAGCCATAGAAATAGTTAAACATAATTTTATAAGCAACTAAGGAAATACACCAAGCCTGAATAAACATTAATGTTTCATATTGATGCTTTAGCATTATAAATAAAAGTAGGTTTTATTTTTCTCTTCCAAACACAAAACTGGATAAAAAGTGAAAATGTAATTCAACTGAGATTTGGGGCCATGCAGCTTTAAATAAACATCTGGATTGTCTTTTAACCAAATTCATTCATTGCTTTTAAATCACATACAATGAATATATTTAAACCACGTTTTAAGAATACAGGAAATAGGTTTTATATAAAGATGATTAGAAAGAAATAATACTTATTTTTCTTGTGTATTCTGTAAGCTAATGTGGAAAGCAATTTTTTTAAACATCCAAAAAAAATCTTTATCATTCATGAAACATACATGTATCAAGGTTCAAATTTCAACCTCCAGTCCAAAATTGTTCCATGATCTTAAAAAACTAATTTAAACTCTTTAAGCTTTGGTTTCCTCATCTATGAAGTAAAATAATGACAGTTATCTACTGTATAGATTTGTCAAGATTTTAAAAGATAATGGATGTCCCTCCATGAACAACTACCTCCTTTGCCGTGAGACCTGAAGAACTGGATGGTGCCTGGTTTCCATTACTGAACTTTTTGATCAAAGATTCTACAGAAGAATCAAAATCAAAAGGAGGAATAGGAAGAACAGACTTTCAAATTCTCATGGACTCCAGACTTGTTGGAGCCAAGATGGTTGTGTGAACCCCTGAAACTATTGCCCTGAGATAATCTTTAAACCTTAAGCCTTTAAGTCTTCTTAAAAGTAAACAATAGTTTAGCTTAACTAGTAAAAAAATGTCGGCCTTGAGCATTATGTTCTTTTAAGAACTCTCTATACGGGCTCAAATTGACAACAGCAACTAGAAAGATTAGATAGGAACCTTAGAGGGTAGTAAGTTTATGTTAATGGAGGAGGGACAACTCAGAAAAGAGGGTGAGAATGGTCGCACAGCTCAAAGACTATAACAAACGTCACTGAATGACAGATGCAGAAACTGCTGAATTGGTGTATGTTTTGCTGTGTATATTCTCAACAATAACAACAAAATAAATAAAACTATATATATACAAAAAGATAACGCATGTGGAGAGTTCAGGATGATGTCTGATATTTCAAGTGCATGGTATTTCTTAGCTGCTATCATTGTTCTCATCATTATCATTGGTGCCTTCCAAGTTTCTGCTGTGCTTGTTAAAAATTCAATACAGTCAAACCCGCAAAAGCCGGAACCTATGTAAGGTAGAAGCCTATCAGAGAAGGAAAATTCAAATATTTTCCACTAATCAAGAGTGATAGAAAAGTGGTAAGGTTGCACTTGTCAAAGGCAAAAACTTTTGAGACCTCGAAAAATAAAGCAACCCCATGGAGTTCTGGCTCTCACAGGTTTCACTGTATTTCTAATTATAGAATCAGGAGTCACCAAATGACCCAGCAATTCCACTGGTAGATATAAACTCAAAAGAACTGCAAGCAAGAACTCAAACAGATACTTATACACCAATGTTCACTGCAGTTCTATTCACAATAGCCAAAGGTGGAAACATCTCAAATGCCTATCAACAGTTAAATGGATAAACAAAATGTGGTATGTATATGCAGTAGAATATTATTCACCCATAAAGAGAAATGAAGTTCTCATACATGTTACAACATGGATGAACCCTGAAAACATTATGGTAAGTGAAATAAGCCAGACACAAAAGGTCAAATATTATGTGATTTGACTTATATGAAATATCTAGAATAGGCAAATGCATAAAGGCAGGAAGTAAATTAGTGGTTACTAGGGGCTTGTGTGTTTGGAGGAATGGGTACTGAGCTGTTTGGGGTGATAGAAAAGTTTCAGAGATAAACAGTCGTGGTTGTACAAGATCAGGGATATAATTAATGCCACTGAATTATATATTTGAAAATGACTAAAATGGCAAATTTTAGGTTATATATATATATTTTACCACACAAACTATAATTCAATATTTTACTTGATATCAAGCCTTTTTACTTGGTATCTTACCTTTTTAATAACATGATGGTGGTTTTTGGAAGGTAAACAGACTCTTTGGACAGTCCTAAAGCACTCTTTAACGCACTCCTATATGCAGATAAAAATATTTAGACAAGGGAAAATATATCAGCAACCTGAGGAAAACAAATGATGAAATGTGTAAGCAATTTTATATCAAATTAGAAAAATTTGCCACATTGTAAATTTCATAGTAATGCATTAGTGTGATGTGTGCACACTAGAAGCTCTTTTATGCTCAGCATCTTGGACTTTCTCTTTCCATTTATGATGAAGGACAATAAATGCTACAATTGACTTGTTCCAATGACTTGACAGACCCTCAGGAATCGCCTACAAGAGGGCGTTCAATCCATATTCGGTTGTGCCGGTTTATAAATCTTTCAGGATTAGCTGCCTCTTGACAAGAAAGCTTGGAAAATGTTTTCAGGGTTACATTTGGTACTAGTTCTTGTTAATAAATGTTAAAATACTTATCTAAAAAATTCGGTGCTGATTAGATACAAATCCTGAGCAAACCAAAATCCAATTCTAAGAACAGCTTTCAAGTTTGGGAGGTTTTCTCTGTGTTTCAGGAAAGCACTAGGAGAAGCATTAATTGCAAAGCGCATTTAAAAATAAAGACTTCACGGAGCATTCAGGACGTCCTTAGCTGGATTTTCAGTAGGAAAAAAATAGGTCTTTCATGAAAAACAATCTCAAACTACTCCCTTCCACTCAGAATTCATAATTATGCTTAATCTGCCGCTCCTTTGGCTCGTTTGCAAGTCCTGTTGGCAGGTAGTGAATGCAAAATCATTTTAATGGGGGTCTCCTGGGAATGGAGCAAAAATTTTGAGCATTTACCATTTCACAGTGGAGTATGGCCAGCTGTTGGGCGCCCTGAGTGCCAGGGCCCCAGTTCCCCCGAAGCAGGCATTTACATGGATGGCTTCAGGTCAGCAAGCTGGAAAGGAAGAGGCCGCCTTCGAGCAAAGGATGGCCCCGCTTGAGAATGGGAAACGTGAGCGCTCAACAGCACGTGGCTCGCCAGAAACAAAGCCGATCAAGGAGCCAAGGAGCCAGACAGGAAAGCGCTCGTGTGATAGGGCAATGCCCAGCGCGGGGAGTGCCCAGGTCTGTGCTCCTTTGGAGAGTGCTATCTCCCGAGAGATGGGAGCTGCTTGGCTCCATCAAAGGGCCCATTCAAAGCTGCACTGTCTCCACCACCCAATCATGAGCTGCCAAATCAGCTTAAGTTACTATCTTCCCCGAGTACCTTAAAGGTAGGGTTACTTGCCGGTGGGACAAAGAGAGAGTAAAAGAGAAAACATTTCAAAGTGTGTGTGTGTTAGATACTGACATTATGTTGAATGCATTTTGATTGTGTACATGTGTTTTTTAATCTATATTTAAAATACATTTGAAGGGACAATAATATTACCAATTCCAAGGAAAGCTCTCTGTGTTTATCAAAATCATTCATTTATTCAGTCATTCACTCATTCATTTAAACAAGTCTTCTTAAATGTTTAGGGCTTTAGATTATAAATCACCTCTGCCCTTTAAAAAGAAGAAAATAAAGCTGTTATCAAAGAGAACTTTCTTTAGCTGTTTTTTGTTTTTTTTTGTTTTTTTAAATAAAGAAGATACTCATTCACCAGCCACTAGCATTTTAAAGAGGCATTGGTGGTGCGGTGGTTAAGAAGTCAGGATGCTCACCAAAACGTCGGCCGCTCAAATCCACCAGCCGCTCCTTCAAAACTCTATGGAGCAGTTCTACTCTGTCCTATAGGGTCATTAGGAGTCGGAATTGACTCGTGGCAATGTCTTTTGTTTTGTTTTTTTAGATATTTTGCTTTTTTTTTCCTCTTGGGAAAATGACTTTTACAAACAAAATGTATTATTTTTCACTCCTGATTTCTGTAGTCCCTTAATTAGAGATAAAGCATATGTATGTGTGCATGTATACACAGATTTATTTGTTAATAAAAATATTTACTAAGCACCTACTACGCACTGGTCTTTGGAATAAATGCTAGGTCCCTGTGTGGCACAAATAGTTTGCACTTAACTATTAATATAAAGGTTGGCGGTTCAAACCCACCCAGCAGTGCTGTAGAAGAAAGCCCTGATGATCTGCTTCCATAAAGATTACAGCCGAAAATATCCTACGCAACTCTTCTATTCTGTAACACATGGGGTCACCAGGAATTGGAATCAACTTGACAACAGTGGTTTGGTTTGGTTTGGTTTGGTTTTATCTAAAGAGTAGGACACAGCCCAGACCTTCTGAAACTCCCCCTGAAAATGGGAAGATGTGCATGTCAGCAAATCTGGAGCTGAAAGCTGTTAAAGGCTTTGAGGGTAGTGCGTATCAGGCACACTAATGACGATAGCCCCGAAACAGAATGTCCTCAACATCAGGGAAGGTTTTACATAGGCAGAGGTGCTTGACTTGGATCCTGCAGCTGCGCTTTAATTTTAATCAGAAACACCAACAGCATTGTGTCTCTGAATTTCTATCTAGCATCTCTCTTTTATTCTGAGTAAGCCCTGTAATTAGGTAATGGTTGGTAAGGCTCACGGAGTATTAAACAGGCAACAGCTACACCTTGAGTGGGGGCCATACTGCCCTGGTCTGTCAGCATGGAGGGATTAGAGAGCCTGCACTCCCAATATGTGCAGTTTTCACATGGAAAGCCCTAGGCCCCCATAAGTGAGAAGGAAGATGTCTGGGATCATTGGTTTTCATCCTTGGGCACTTTTAGACTCTAGAGAGACCCAAGCAGCTCAATAGTCAATTAAAAAGGAAAATATAAGAAAACCCTAGATCATGGGATCTTTTAATTCAATGCTTTTTCATTACAGGGAACATTCATTAAATATTTCTAGAATCTAGAGTTTTTTGTAATCATAGCTGGCTGTAGGATGTACAATATACACGCGCATGGGCATGAACATGCACACAAATGAACATTTCTGAATAATAAGCACTAACCAATGGCAGTTAAATCTAGTACAGTCCCTTCTCAGGTTCTTTATCTGGAATTTGTGCCTCTGGGTCCCTGCCAGTTGGTCAATTCCTTTGTCAATAAACATATATTGAACACCAATTTGTGTTAGGCACTATTCTAGTGACCCTCAAGGAGTTCATAGTCAAGTGGGAAAGTCAAAGAGGTGAATTAAATCAAAAATTATAATACAGAGTAAAAAAAATATAACAATAAAAGCATGGACATTGCTGAGCAGTTTTTACTAATAGTAGTAAAGCCATTGAATAAAATAAGAATCCAAGAGTCTAAACTGATATAAAATAGACCATAAAGGAAAAGTGAAAGTCAACTAATAAGGCATAACTAACTTTTGGGTGAGAGGGAGAAAGAGGTCGCAGAAAAGTAATTAGTGCCCAAGAATCGAGAGCAGGAGAGTACGGTGAACTGAGCTCACCTGGATTCAGGTGTGTCTACATTTGCTTAGCACCAGTTTATAAAGTACAAGACGATCTTCACTAGCTGCCATTTCATTCTGCTGCTCCGATGTTTTCAGTGTTTCTACTTCAACAATCTGAATGGAATTGTTTAATGCGGGGTCTTAGAAACCAAGGAACAATTGAGTAGAATCCAAAGACTGTGGCTAGGGCTTTATACATATACCTATTACATATACGTACATAGGCTGTATCACAAGCGGTGGTGCTATCATCAAATTGTCCATACTCCTGCATTAGAAAATGCTGACAAGGATTCAGGCCTCATTGTGATTTGTTTTCACCCTCCCTACCCCAAGAGTCCCTGTCCCTTTATCTGGATCATTTGAGAGTAAGTTGTAGACATGATACCTTGCATCTCTGAATTCTGTATCTCTCATTATCATCTGAAATGTTATTTGACTTGTATTTATGTGTTTGTCTGTCTCCCCCATGAGTAGGTAAGGTGGTCAGGGCGGGAATTGTGTTGCAGTGGCCAGCGCTCTCGTCCCAGCCTCGGCACATAAAAGCTCCTCAATTACTATGTATGTATTAAGTGAATCAACATTTAATGCTTATCATAAACCATATGTATAGGAATAGAATGCTTGTAAACAGAAATATGTTTCCTTTAGTAATGCAATTTTTATATCTATCAAAGTTGGACCCAGTTTTTTTTTTACTAGTGTTACAAATTTATAAAATATTGATCACAGCTGTTCTGAGACGTACACTGGTGCATAATGACAGGGTCAGTTATCCCTGGTTAGGTTGGCAGCCCTTAACGGACCCATCAGTGCCCCATGGTTACAGGTCTCCTTGGGTCAGACCTCCGCCCTAGACTAGTCCGCCCAACCACAAGCCAGGAACCGGCCACCTTCAGCCATCACGTTTCTGTGGTCTCCCCTAAGGCTCCAACATCTCTCAGAATGTTCTTGGCATTCTGTGAGGGGTTCATTGTTTTTGCCTTCATGGGTTGGGGCTGGCAGGAATAGTTCCTGAGGGAAGTATCACTGTGATTTAACTTCCTTAGAAAACAACAGATTATTTTCTCTATGGCCCTTTTTAATTCCTCTTTCAGAAACCTTCCCCACATTGGTGGGAGTAGGACAAAACATCTGTGCTTAATATTCAAAAGCCATGGCTTATGTTCAAACGGCTGCAGTCCGAGTAGGGGAAACATCAACTGGTAGCTCCTAAAATGCTTTAACTCCTTCCTGCCTCGTGACTTCATTTTATGTGCAGATGTATATCAAGTTCTCACGGTCTGGTTTGGGTAATGATAAGGCAAATACCACTTACCTAAGGAATCAGGACGGTATGTTGGAAAGAGTACAATGTTTTAGAGTCGCACAGATCCAGTTTTGAGCCCTAGTTCTCCTACTGGCTCTACCTAACAGGTGACCTTGGATAAGTGACTTAATCTCACTGGCCTTTTGGTTTTTCAGAGGCTTTAACTTCTGCCTCAGAGGGGCTTGAGGGGGTTTAAAAGAGAAAACAGATGTGTGCCACCCAGCATGGAGTCTGACTCAGAGTGGATGCCAGTTGGTTAGAACACACCCAGTTGCCGCTGAGTCGCTTCCAGTTCATGGTGACCCCATGTGTATTAAAGTAGAACTAAGCTCCATAGGGCTTTCAATTGCTCATATTTCGGAAGTAAATCACCAGGCCTTTTTCCCAAGGTGCTTCTGGGTGGACTCAAACCTTCAACCTTTTGGTTAGCAGTTAAGCGCATTAACCATTTGCACCACCCAGATACCCCCTCATTGCACCAGACCGGCAAGTAGTAGGATCTCAGTAAATATTCGTAGGATGGATGAACGAATGAATGTCTGCAAAATGTGAATTCCATCCCCCTTCTCCCTTTGCCAGAAGCTCCAGATCCATTTTACCCCAAAAATTTTTATAGGAATAGTAGCATTAATGGTACTAAAATTCATCAGTGTGAATGCTTTAACATTGCATCACTTCTAGTCATATTCATTGCCAGGAAGGTCTTAGAGATATATTTGCTTATAGAGATAAACAAAGAAAACACAGAGAGAAAACAATACTTTTTTTTTTTGGTTCGTAAAAGCCTCAGTACAGTTGGAAAGTCGAATTCCCTAGCAGATGGCTCTTCGGGGCGGGGGTGGGGGGGGGGAAGGGTACTAATCCACTATTATATTAAAATGAGATATTCAATTAATACATAACTTTGGGCCCATCCATCACAGTCACTTATTTTACTCTGAGTTGTTTGATATCTGAAGACAACTTTTCAAACTGAACTGATACGGCAGGTCATTAAACTAACATTAAACTAACTGGGCCACCTACTTTTCTTGGTCTCACAGTTTATGACAGAGACTTATGGATGTTCCCAAATTTTATATTCTCTTCTTCCATCTGTGCACACATCTAGACTACATTTCCCAGTTTCCCTTCCAGTTAGTTGTAGCTATTGGTTAATTTCTAGCCAATGGAAAGTGAGCACAAATGAAGCACACCACTTCCAGTCATGGTCCCTGAAACCTCCCACTAGCCACCTTCCATACTTCCCTCCTTCTAGTTAGAGAAATGGAGACAACCCCAGGGTGACCTCAGAAGGAACATATTAAAGATGGCTGCAACGCTTTATGTCTCAGTCCCTGAATGATTTTGTGGAGGAGAGCTATCCACCAACCTATTCATCTGCCCTTACGTGAGCAAGAAATCAACTTCTATTGTATTAAACCATGGTGACACATTGAACCATGGTGACCTCATGTGTCGCCATGAATTGGAATTGGCTCAATGGCAAATAATTTTTTTTTTTTTTGGTATTGAACCATTATACATTTGGGGGTCAATTTGTTATAGAATTCATCCTCTATTAACATACTGCAAAGAAGTAGTCTTTCCACATCAACCATAGCCTACAGAAATGAAAGAATTATGAAGTCGATGATCAATCTCAAAATGGGTACTCAGCATATATATAATCCTTAAACTGTCTTTATTTTGGAATTCTTTATGTTCAAACATTTTCAGACCAAACATAAGTATGTTCCACTAGTATTCGTCATAGTGTCTTAATACATTTTGCACTCAGTATTGCTTTAGCTAATACTGAGATAAATGATATCTATATTCATTTCCAGAATCTTGGTGGTGCAGTGGTTAAGAACTTGACTGCTAATCGAAAGGTCGGTGGTTCCAATCCACCAGCTGTTCCTTGGAAACCCTATGGTGCCGTTTTACTCTGTCCTATAGGGTCGCTATGAGTCGGAATCAACTCGACCGCAACCGGTTTGGTTTTGGTTTGTACTAATTTCCACATTTCTATTATCAACCCTTAATTACTAAACAGAGATTCTTTATAAAGAACTGTGCATCTGATACACATTTCAGCAGCCTGCATATTCTTCCTTCACTCCATATGGTGAATTACTTGAGGGCAGGGCTGAAATATCTTGTCTAGGGACTTCTTGCACTTAGTAGAGTGCCTGGCATGTAAGAGGCACTCATTAAACATCAGACGAACAACTGAAGCATTTGAATTCCGGTATTGGCAAAGAATATTGAATATACCATGGACTGCCAGGGGAATGAACAAATCAGTCTTAGAAGAAATAAAACCAGAATGCTTCTGAAAAGTGAGGATGGCAAAACTTAATCTTGCATTCTCTGGATACGTCATCAGGAAAGACCAATCCCATCATGTCTGGTAAAGTAGATGGTCAGTGAAAACGAGGGAAACCCTCAATGAGATAGAACGACACAAAAGCCATAACAATGGGCTCAAAGATGTTGAAGATCATGAAGATGGTGCAGGATCAGGCAACATTTCCTTCTGTTATACGTAAGGTCTCTATGAATCAGAGTTGACCCGACGGCAACTAACAACGACATTAAGCATCAAGCTTCTTGCAATCAGAGAAACATAGTCATGGGAAACACATTTTTGAATTAACTTAGTGTTTCTATACTTTTAGTCCATCAACGACATATCGTGTATTTAATATTTGCACAGCAATAATATGGGCCATTTGAGAAATGGGAAAAATGGAAAAGAAACCAAAATGCTCTCATTTATTAATGAGTTTCATGAAAAGCACAACACAACAGAGATATTGAGTAGGAGGATGTGACCCTGAAACTCTGCTCTGCCACGACTTCACCATGCTCCTCCGTGGCTCCCCCCGCCCCGCCCCCTTAGCCCATAGCACTTGCAAACCGCTGTCTCTAACTGCGGGTTGCTCGGAGCCAGCGGCCTGTGCAAACCGCAGCCTCTAACTGCGGTTTGTATTTGGCGCCACATCCGTGCCAGTGTGCGGGCCGGGATCTTGGCGCCCTTGGCTCTGTTCAGGATTAGGGTTGCACCTCAAACCAAACTGAAGGTAAGCCCTTTTGAGCTCATGTACAGGCATCCCCTCCTCCGTAACTTTTGGGAGTCCTTAAATACTTCGGGTCCTGAAAACACGCAGGAGGCTAAGAACACGCATGAGCAAGACTAGTTTGCTATTAAACAATATTTGCATTCTGTGGCAGGGGTGCTTGACTACCTTTATAGGTACACAACATGGCCGACTCTTCCACAACCCGAAGTCTCTCTCCACGTCAAGACCTGGAACACTACAGAGCTGGAAGGAAAATGGGAAGGACCTTTTGAGGTGTTGATGTCAACCCCCACTGCAGTCAAGATCGATGGAAAGGGAGCGTCGATCCACCACTCTCGCATCAAACCAACTCCTACTCCCCATATCAACCAACAAACCCTGTAAAACAGTAAGAATTGGCGGGACAGTGATAATTGGGAGACTCAGGCTTTAGAGGATTTAAATAGACAATTGTGATAAACGACTGTGCCAGATGATTGTCATCCCCTGGCGGCCATGTGGGTTGTTTGCCTCATTGGTAGTTATTTTCTGGCTTTGTGTGACCGTGCCTGTTTCCCGCTGGGCTCAGTGACTGACTGTCAACTAGCTCTATTCATAACTCTGGTCGTGTTTCCCATCCACATGCAACCTCATATCCTGTTTGTTTATCTCCTATGTCTCTCTAGGGGAGAGGCAGGGCCCCCAGAGTGGCAGGATGGCTGTCTCATGAGTACCTCGAGTGCTCTCCACTTGGAAGATTGCTGGGTCTGCTTCACCCTCCACCAGAACTGAGGACAGTGTGGAGGCAGTCCTGGTCATCAGTTGTACCCAGGTGCCCCCACCTGCAAAAGCCACCACCAGATTCCCTACGTGATAAGTCTCCCTCTGGGCCCATCTTTCATTCACTCCCATGTAGGAACTCGGCATTTCCTGGGCTGAGGGCCGGGCCTGCTCTGTCTATTCCTGGTCCATTGGCCAGGAGATTGATTCTTCTGGTTGCAGTGGGGACTTTGTCCAGCTGACTGTCTAGAATCTCGCTGACCCCAATGCTAGGGCCCTGGATGGTTGGAGTGAGACAACTTGTATCTAGGCTGGTCTAACCCGCCAGGTCTGCAGCACAGGGGCACCTTCCGGGGTGTAGGGGAGGTCCAGGAGTTTCCCAGGAGCTTTTTATTTGCTCCCTAACTATTGCTTGCCCAACCACATGGAGCCTATAGCCCCGGGCACACTCAGTTACCCCCAAGGCGTGTTTGCAGTGCCACGGGAGAGAGTGCCAGGGCCCAGCGTGCCAAGTGTACCAACCTGAACTTTGTGGTCCCCTGGCCCCAAACTTGCAGGGTGGCACTGGGCTCGAGCAGTTTGGCACTGCCCTTGGTGGCTGCGCCATCACTGAATCTTTGTATGCCCCTGTGGATGTGTCTGGATATGCTGATCTGGCTCATACCCAAATAGCAATAGCCCAGCTTATCACTATCCAGACTATGGGTGGGCAACTCCTTGTAGCGACCCTGTCACCACCACCGGTCAATGCTCCCTAGGATTTTTGTCCCCCTCAAGTACCAGTTTCCACATGTACTGGACCTCTAACTGAACCTCAAGTTATAGACGAAAGAGAGCACTAGGTTTTATCCTGACTGGGGCAGGTGCAGTAATAGGGCTCCTGGCCCCTTTGGATTTGCCTACTAGGAAGCCACCCTCTGTAATCTGACATTGTTCATAGAAAATATTGCACAATCCACTGCTCGAGCTGTCGAAGATCAACAAAAGAGCCTTGACTCTCCGGCGAGGGTGGTCTTAGACCATCGTATAGCTCTGAACTACCTGCTAGCTGAACAAGGAGACGTTTGTGCAGTAGCCAACACCTCAGGAGAGGGAAATAAATGTGAAAAAGATTTACGAGAAAGCTAAACGGCTACACAAGTTCAAACAAGGCCCAACTTCACAGGGTATCTGGGATATAGTAAAGGCTGCAATCCCGAGCTTAACCTGGTTTCTTCCCTTCTAGGACCCTTGATCACAGTCATCCTGCTACTTGTATTCGGACCGTGTTTGTTTAACTTTTAGTAAAGTCTGTGTCTTCCAGGCTTCAGAAGTTCCACCTACAGATGATGTTACAACACGGATATGGCACCGTATCTCCCGAACCGGTTCCAGCCAGAGCCCAGTTCTACACCAGCACCCCTAGCCAGCATGAAGAAGCTACAGAAGATGAGACCTTCAGCCCCAAACCCCTCCTAAGAATAAAAGGAACCTGTTAGAGGGAGGATTTAAACCCCACTCTGCTGTGGCTTCACCTCGCTCTGCTGCGGCTGCCCCCCAATACTCCGCCACCCTTGGAAACCGCAGCCTGTAACCGCGGTTTGTATTTGGCACCAGATCTTTGCCCATGCGCGGGCCAGAATCTTGCCATATGCACAAGACCCTGGACCTGAGCATTGCTGGAGGAGAAGATATTCTATGCCACACAGGACCTCTGGAGCCCCTTTGCAAAGCTAGAAATCCCACAACTCGGACTTCCTATGAAGAGTGACTCAGCATGACTCAGCACCGGGGTCTCCAAATTTGGGCATGGGAGGGCTTGGGGTGTAGGGTTTCAGGCGCCAATCCCTGCCGCCTGGGGACTGGAGGATATAAAAGGTCCCCGATGGCCTTGGGCAGGGAGCCCGTGGTCTTTCGGGCAGTAGGCTCTCTGTTGCTCCTTATCTGCTGAGACGATGAATTGCCACTTTGTTTCCCTTGAAATTGGTGTCCGTCTTACGTCGATCAGCTAATAGGGCAGGAAAAGAACCCGAGGAATTCGGTTACAACCCCAGCAAGGGACCAGTGCTAAGCCAGAGAAGACTCCGTGTTGCTCTGGTTTTTTTGCCCAGTGCGTGTATACACCTTGCTAGATACGCTGCTGCTTTAAACCTATTTTAAGACTCAGCAGCCTATAAGCCCTTTTTTTCTTGTAAAGAAGCTTTCCTAAGCCTTTTTGTTACACAAAGAAAAAGCTGTTTCTCCAAAAATAAAGGGTAGCTGAAAGCCAGAAGCTTTTGATTCAACAGAAACCTCCAAACTCATCGATTTTAATCAACGCCAAATTGGGAGACCTCAGGATCTTAGATTTTGTACATTTCTTAACATCCAGTGTTTTAGGGAGTATTTAATTAAATCAGCTACCGGAAAAAAATAGAGAGTCAAGAAAAAATACAGCGAAATGTCTCAGGGCTTACACAGAGACTTCTTTTATTCATTGCAAAAGTTGTAGGTTCATGGGCCTGTAATCCAAGAAAAAATAGTTCATACATCTTTAGCCATACGCAGAGATGTGCCTCTTGATATTTTTACCGTGCCTACGCTAATTCGTAACTGTCAATCAACTTTTAAAGCCTTGATTATGTCTGATGATCTAGGTGAGTTTAGCCGGCCACATTGTAAACTCCTCCTAAAAACCATTATATTTCCTTCAGTACCAGTGATCACCACCTAAAGGGAGTCTTCTTTTCAAAATCATATCCCTTATTCCCTTACTTGCTACAAGTCAATATGAAGGGCTTTGTCATTATTATGAAAGTAATATGCAATTTAAATATCGCACTAGTGACATTAGCTAAAAGAATTAACCAATTTCCATCAGTAACACCCTTTAAATTTGCTTTTAAGATTTGTTATCCTTCTTGGGAGTTTTAACAGTCTGTGTTTTCTTCTATATTATGGCCGATAAATTATTTGCCAAAATTTAAAATTCCTAAAATATTCTGTATTGTTCAGGAGCCCAGCTTTGTCTTCAAACGACCTACAAATCTACCCTAAATGTTAAATTCAGTCAACCGCATGTGGATATCACCACATTTCAAGAATTGATGCCTTTGAATTATGATGTTGATGAAGAATATTGACTATACCATGGACTGCCAGAAGAACTAACAAATCTGCCTTGGAAGAAGTACAACCAGAATGTTCCTTGGAAGCAAGGATGGCGAGACTATGTCTCACATTCTTTGGACATGTTATCAGGAGGGATCAGTACCTGGAGAAGGACATCATGCTTGGTAAAGTAGAGGGTTAGTGAAAAAGAGGAAGACCCTCAATAAGATGGATTGATACCACGGCTGTTAACAATGGGCTCAAACATAGCAATGATTGTGAGGATGGCACAGGACTGGGCAGTGTTTCATTCTGTCGTACATGGGGTCGCTATGAGTCCAGACTGACTTGGTGGCACCTAACGTGACATCACATAACCAATCTGCTTTGGAAAACAAAAAAAGATTATGCATTACCTTTTATAAGTAAACTTTTTTTTTTTTTTTTTTAATTGTACTTCAGGCGAAGGCTTACAGAACAAATAGTTTCTCAAGAAACAGTAGTACACATGTTGTTTTATGACACTGGTTAACAACCCCACAACATATCAACCCTCTAAGTTCTCAACCTTTTTTTTTTTGGTGAACGTTATATTTTTTTTTATTTTTTGTTTGACGAATTGTCTTCTAATTGATTGAAGTGAAATTCCTGTCACAATATTAACCGTTTTAAAGAGAACGATTTAGTGGCATTTAGTACAGTCACGATGTAGTCCAACCACAAACTTCATCTAGTTCAAAACATTTCCATCACTCGAAAGTAACTTTGACCTCATTATTTTTAACCCTTTCCTTCTCCACACTCCCACCTGACTCCCACATTCTCCCCCTCCCAAGGCTGCAAAAATTATTGCATTACAACAACACAAGAAAGCCTTTTCAAACAGGGAAAATAAGGCGTAAAATTATAGATCAACATAATTATCCTACAATTTCATGTATTATTTTCTGGGGAAATACATGTATTTGAATCCTTGTCGTAAGAAAGCTCAGTGGTTCTCTAAGTATCGAGAGGCATAAGGTTGAACAAGATCTCTTTAGAAAATCTAAACCTTTCTACATTACTACATATCTCAGCACGTGTTTCAAATGCTTTACTGAGAGGAAAAGATCATTTTCAGTTTGCTGCTAAGATACGCGTTACTGGGATAAGCACATCATGTTGATAACAAAGATTTGGCTTCATACATCGGTCTGGAGTTATAGAGAACATTTTCACATTCAGAACAAAAAGAACTGGAGGTATGAATTCCCCAACACACAAAGAGAAAATTCAAACCATTTCCTAACTTATCATCTGTGAATTTCTATTAATCTGCTAATGATAACATTCTGCCAACAATTTAAAATTTTAAAATTTATTAACTAGAAGCACTGAGATGATTTAGGAATATATATGTACATGTGTATATATCTGTATATATATATGCATATATATGTATGTGTGTGTATATATGTAGATATATTAAAAAACAAAGCCTTTGCTGTTGAGTCAATTCCAACTCATAGTGACCTGGTGGATTCGAACTGCCAACCTTTTGGTTAGCAGCCAAACACTTAACCACTGCGCCACTAGGGTCCTATATATATATATATGTATATATATATGTATATATATATGTATATATATATGTATATATATATGTATATATATAT
>NW_004443977.1:12427612-12484488 GCF_000243295.1 Trichechus manatus latirostris
TAATTATAAATATATAAGGAATAACAATATATCTGTGTAAGCTGTTCAAAATATAAGATTATGTCTTTAAGTGGATGATCAAATTGAATACATGCTTCGTTCATAGGGCATTATAAATAGACACCAATAATCCCCAGTCCTTGACATCCATAAACCTGTATACGTATTCATTCATTAATGTTGATGTTTATTAAGCATCTACTACGTGTTGTGGATGCTGGTAGGCACTGGGACCTAGCAGTGCATAAAAGGACTCTACCATCATGTAGCTTACACTCTAGTCAAAGCACACAATTAAATATGTTCCCCGTGTCAACTGCACATGCAGATTTGTTCTTTATTTTAGTTCTATATTTAAGTTTAACACATTGCCAGAAAACAAAATAGTAGTCATCATTCGGCTCAACTTTAGTCAATGAAATCAAATCTCTTAAGGACAAAAAAAAAAAAAAAAGATATGTAGGCTTGTAATAGTTCACAAATATCATTTTATAGAAAATGCTAAATTTTTTGAAGTATTTAAAAATGTCATGTCCAAGCAACAAGTTTCAGTGAATTTAAAATGTCTTGAGATTTTCTCCCTCTCTGCTCTTCCACTTGTGTTTTTAAAATAATACTTTATATAGGCATATCTATAAGTATATATAGAACAAGATAATGACTATTTTTATGTGAAGTATGAAAAGTATAAAATCAAATCTTTAAAGACCAGCTATGTTTCCATAGATTTTTTTTACAGTTCCAGGATCACATAATCACATTAAAAATTGTTGTTGTTGCTTTTTTAAAAAAAAAATCTTTTTCCCCTCACTGCTCTTTCCCGTTGTTACCCTTTTCCCAAAAATGGGATACGAGGAGACAGGAGAAACAAAATTTTTGTTTGTTTGTTTTATTTAAAGAAAAAATACCTTATTCCATGATGACTAATTCTTGACCTCAACTTAGACTATCCTACAAATTTTTTAAATGGTCAACTGATTCTAATTGCAATACGATTTCTGTCTGACCGCTGAATCTAGTGTCAATGCAATTTTTATTTTATCAAAACTTCCAAAACAATCATTGAAGTGGTCCCTGGTCACCACTGCCTTCAAGCCCAACACCACTGTGCATCATAATCATAGACCCTGTGAGAAGTGCAGTGTCTGAGAGCCAAATTCCCAGTAACTATACTAGTTGATGGAGCCCTGGCGGCACAGTGGTTAAGAGCTACAACTGTTAACCAAAAGGTCCGCAGTTCGAATCCACCAGCCGTTCCTTGGAAACCTTATGAGATAGTTCTTCTCTGTCCTATAGGGTCTCTATGAGTTGAAATAGACTCAACAGCAATGGGTTATGCTATCTGATGTCATACTGAGCATCTATAAAAATATAGGTGCAAAGTCAGGCAGACTTTCCTTCGGAACAGTTGGAGTGGCTAAATGGACAATACGAATTAATGCTGGTACCATAAATAGCAACATGGAGGAGGCTTCTCCTACACTAAAATCAGAGAAGGCATACTGAATCAGAGACCAGTCTGAATTTGAGGACTTTTTCAGATTGCCCCCAATGTGACTTAATAAAGAGTAGGCCTTTGTCTGTTTGCTGATGAGTCCAAGTCAGGTATCCACAGGATTCAGAGTACAAGGGCAGGCAGCAATATTAGAAGCTGCAATAGCAATATGCTGTCAAACCAGATTCCTTGAATAAAATGAGGAGGATGTAGGATGTAGGAAGGAACAAGTCAGAAAAGGAGGGTGAAAATGGCTGCACAACTTGAAGAACGTAATCAATGTCCCTGAACAGTACCTGCAGAAACTGTTGAATCGGTGTATGTTTTGCTGTATATATTCTCAACAACAACAAAATAAATAAAAATTTAAAAAGATCAGGATGTCAGTAACTACCAACTATTTATATATAACAATTTTTTTCTCTCTCTGTGTATCCAGTCTAGAAAAACACTTCCCCTTCCCACTCATAAGCATCTATTTTTTCATCCATTTGTACGTGTGGGATTTTACTCTGTATCTCAGAAAGGAGAGAGGCAGTTTTGGTGATGCGGCATTAGGAAAGGAGTGGAGAGGTTTAGACTCTGTCCCTCACTGTGTCCAGCTGAATCATGTTGACCTACTACAGTGAGGAGGGATTAAAGGCCAAAGTTGGTAGGGTTAATCAAAAGAGACTTTGTGTGGAACGGGGTACAAGGTGATGGGGCCTTTTATTACAGAAGTGAGCCCTGGTGGCACAGCAGTTAAGCACTCAGTCACTAACAAAAAGGTCAACAGTTTGAACCCACCAGCCACTCTGCGGGAGAGAGATGGAGCAGTCTGCTTCTGTAAAGATTACAGACTTGGAAACCCTATGGGGCAGTTCTACTCTGTCCTGTAGTGTTTCTATGAGTCGGAATCAAGTAGACAGCAATGGGTTTGGTATCAGAGAGAGACACAGAGTGGGGAGACATGTAAATTCTTCTAGCCCTGAATATATCCTGTGATATTGGTGTAATTGAAGACTAGGAAGCATTAGAGGCATTCAGGGACATTGAAGTTACCATGGACCATGGCAATGGAGAGTTTTCTAAGTAGTGTGTGGATAAACATGGATACGTGGGAGCCTGAGCTGAAGAAAACACCAAGGTCAAGTTTGTGTCGACTTCTGCTAACAGACCATTTTGTGAGATCATGTGAGACATTCCTTTAAATGCTCCCCAAAATAGCACGGGGCTTTCAGTTGAGGTCCTACTGCTAGGAAGATTGTCCTGTCAATCTAGTAGACATTTAGGGTAAGAGGTAGTACATGAAGGTGAACTACCACAAAATAATTTGAATTTAAAGAAAATCAGGTTGTATTTTGAGAGTTAACTATAAGACTCACTCAATTGGATCACAGCAGAGGTGTGAAAAATCAATATAAAGAGACTAAATAATCTTAGATGTGCAATCCTTGTTTATACCCTATCAATTTTAATGTATGAAAGGAAAGAAAGTATCAGTGGGAAAGGAGTTTTTCAGTATAGGGGTGTATTTGTGTCCTATTACTGCTGTTAAAAAACACCACAAACCTAGTGGCTTAGAACAAAACAAATTTATTATCTTATAGTTCTGGAGGTCAGAAGTCCAAAATGGGTAAGTAGGGCTGCATTCATGCTAGACGCTCTAGGGGGGAATAGTTTTTCTTGCTTTTTTCAGCTTCTAAAATCTGCCCACATTCCTTGATTTGTGGCCCCATTCCTGCAAAAGAATCACTCCAGATTCAGCTTCCATCTTCACATCTCTTTCTCTTCCTCGGCTTCTGATATCACATTGCCTCTTCTAACTCTGACCCCCCTGCCTCACTTTTATAAGGACCTTATATATTGGTCTTATATCCTGCACCCTTGGGCTTCCTCAGAAATTTCCATGCACTCAACTATGATGACTGCTTTTTTTTTTTTTCTCCCCTTACTTTTTCTTGCCTTACTGTACTGAGTAGGGAGCCCTGGTGGTACAGTGCGTTTAAGAGCTCAACTACTAACCAAAGGGTCGGCAGTTCAAATCCACCAACTGCTCCTTGGAAACACTATGAGGCAGTTCTACTCTGTGCTATAGGGTCACCATGGGTCGGAATCGACTCGGCAGCAACAGGTTTAGGTTTTTTTTTTTTGGTACTGGATGTTGTTGTTAGGTGCCATCGAGTCAGTGACCCTATGTACCACAGAATGAAACACTGCCCAGTCCTGCACCATGCCCACAATCTTTGTTATGCTTGAGGCCATTGTTGCAGCCGCTGTGTCAATCCATCTCACTGAGGGTCTTCCTCTTTTTCAATGACCCTGTACTTTACCAGGCATGATATCCTTCTCCAGGAACTGATCCCTCCTGACAACATGTCCAAAGTATGTAAGACGTAGTCTCGCCATCCTTGCTTCTAAGAAGCTTTCTGTCTGTACCTCCTCCAAGGCAGACGCGTTTGTTCTTTTGGCAGTCCATGGTATATTTAATATTCTTCGCCAACACCACAATTCAAAGGTGTCAATTCTTCGGTCTTCTTTATTTATTATCCAGCTTTCACATGCGTATGAGGCGATTGATAATACTATGGCTTGGGTCAGGTGTACCTTAGTCATCAGAGCGACATCTTTATTTTTTAACACTTTAAAGAGATCTTTTGCATCAGATTTGTCCAGTGCAATGCACCTTTTGATTTCTTGACTGTTGCATCCATGGGTGTTGATTGTGGATCCAAGTAAAATGAAATCCTTGACAACTTCAATCTTTTCTCCATTTATCATGATGTAGTTTATCATGATATATCATGTTTGACATAGTGATAGAAGACAAGCCCCTCAGTTTGAAAGGCATTCAAAATACGATTGATGCAACTAAGTCTGGATACACTCAACAGCTGCCATTCTCACTGTGAATTACCACATTGACACTGACCCCACCAGAGCTTTCTTAGCTGGAGTATTATTGGTAATAATAATAATACCATTCACAGTCATGCACTGAACGTAGCTGCTCTGGGCCAGGCATTGTACTAGGCACTTATATAATTTTATTTATTTAATTCTCACAAGAACCTCGGAGATACTTTAATTTAGCCACAACTTTTCTTTCAAATTTCTATTCACATGCTATCAAACTATCATCCCAGATAATGGATACTGAGTCCACTTCGATTTGGGTCATTTTATGGCCTTTCATGAGATTTCTCCATCTGTACACATCCGTTTGGCTCCAAAAGTAGAAGACATGTGGTACGTTAAACGTTAAAGGAAAGAAACATCCCTTTACTGATGAGGAAAGAAGAGTCCCAGCATGGGAAGTGACTTGGGTAGGTTCATACCGCTGCTGTCGTTGTTGTTAGTTGCGGTGGAGTTGGCTCCAATTCCCAATGGCCTTACATATAACAGAATAAAACATTGCTTGTTGCTTGGTTCTGCGTCATCTTCGTTTAGCTCTAGGTAGTTTTGAAACTTCAGCTGCACAGTCTCTTTCTTCATTTATTATGGTGCCTTCCAATATGATCTAACTTTAGAATCAGATTTCTCTTTCTCTCAGTAAAATCAAAGCTCCCTCCAGCTTGCTCATTGACTTGCTTATTTGTTTCTTGTTTGTTAAATGAAAATCTAACTTAAGTGTTTCATTTTCATATGCTTGCTCATAACATTAAATATAGTCATAAAAGCTTAATACAAATGCACAAATCGATATTGGGATTGTGGACAGAGAGCAAGAAAATAGAGGAAGAAACCTTGAGAAACAGGTGGCATGATATTCATCTAAGAAGTGAGGCTAAATGGAGATGTTATAACGATATTAGAAAAAAATTGATTACATTTAATTAAGTCTCCCAATTCATGCTCAAAGCCACGCCATAGAGAACTCCAAAGAAAAGTGATCTGGGCAAAATGGATTTGTATTTGACCTCAGCTATTTTTATATTTTTCAAAGATAGTGCACTAAAATGTTTTTGTTTTTCTCTCTCTTTTTTCTCTTTTTAATATTGGCAAATATTACCTTGGAAGATACGATTATAAAAGGGAAGTAGTTTGACTTTGGAGGCAAACAGCTCTGTACTTTGTCCTGCAGTTTAAGAGCAATGTGACTTAGGATAAAGTTCTCTATTTATAAAAAGGAGCAAAGGACATAACACGTTCCAGGGCTGCCCCTTTGCACAACTCCAGGGAACTTCACTCACATCAGAATCAGAGACTTAGGCAAGGCACAGCCTATGTCTGATGTGGCATCTATGATAGTCTACCTCAGTGGCAGTAAGGATTAAGTGTTATGCACATGTATAGATAGTATCTGGCACCAGCATGTACATCAGTGCCTGGCATACCTAGGAGCCCAAGCAGTGCAGTGGTTAAGCAGCTCAGCTGCTAACCGAAAAGTTGGCAGTACAAACCCACCAGCTGCTCCATGGAAGAAAGATGTGGCAGTCTGCTTTCATAATGATTACAGCCTTGGAAACCCTATGAAGCAGTTCTACTCTGCCCAACAGAGTCACTATGACTCAGAATTGACTTGATAGCAATGGTTTTGTTTGTTTTTACTTGGCATACATGACATCCTCAATAAATTACTGTTGAATAAATAAAAATATTAGTGTATACAAGTATTAGGGGGAAAACTGGGAAAACTGTACCTGAATATAACCAGTAAACCAGTTGCTGTCAACTCCGACTCATGGCAACCCCATGGGTGTCAGAGTAGAACTGTGCTCCAAAGGGTTTTCAAAGGCTTGTTTGTCAGAAGTAGATTGCTAGGCCTTTCTTCAGAGGTGCCTTTGGGTGGACTGGAACTTCCAATCTTTTAGTTAGCAGTCAAGCACATTAACCATTAGCATTGAAAATTCTGCCTTACTCTATAATAGTGGTCATGATAATATACTGGAGCCAGTATATATAGAGCTTTCTTTGTGTTGGTTTTTGTTACAGAAACAATTCTAAAATCACAAGCATAATTCTCTGGGACTGGTTCTTCTTCCTAGACCAAAGTAGACCAGGGGTTGGCAAACTATGGTCTACAGGCCAAATCTGGCCCAGTACTTGTTTTGTGCAGTCCATGAAATAAGAATGCTTTATATATTTTTAAATGGTTGAAGAAAAATCAAAAGAAGAATATTTTGTGTCACTTGAAAATTACATTAAATTCAAATATCAGTGTTTCCATAAATAAAATCGTATTGGAACATAACCATAGTCGTTTGTTTACACATTGTCTATAGTTTCTTTCCCATTACAATGACAGAGTTGAGTAGTTATGATAAATATTATATGGCCTGGAAAGCCTAACATTTTTATTATCTGAACTTTTTTCAGAACAAGCTTGCCAACGCCTGTCCTAGACAACATATTTGTAATATTAACAGTGACCCATATGTAGACGATGGTTCCCTTTGTTGTATGTACCATGCCAAGCAGTTGGTATTAATGAAAGAGAGTGCAGTATTTTTTATCTGTAAAGTTAAAACTTCTCTAATAACTGCATATATATTACATACAAATTACCTATATTTATGTAGTGATGTTGTGGTTAAATACTATCCAATGCAAGTTTTTAACAAATAGTACACCAAAGATAAACAGATGCTTTGACTCTAAACTAGTGGTTCTTTACCTTTTTCTGAATCATTTATGTTTTTGAGATGAAAACTGTAAGTTCTCTTCACACACACACAATTATGCTCATGATTTTTTTCAAGGCACTTTGGGCTTCCTGAAAACCACATTGTTCATGGCCCTCAGATTGAGAACTTTATTCAAATGATAATTTGTTATCATTATTTGATATTAACTTTACTGAACTTTGTATTACAAACTGTTTCTGGAAAGCTTGTTTGGAAATTCTAGCAAAAGAGGCCTGTAGCTTACAAAAACGTCTTTGAAAACATGCCTGTTATTTTTTGCTTCAGCAATGTCGGAGAGCTGTGCCTGAAGAAACAGCCCAACCAGCCAGATCAGTCCAATCAATCCTGAGATCAGCGAGGTAACAGACAGATTTAACAGAGAGACAGATGTCTTAGCCAGATCATTCTATGTCGTTGTTCTTTCTGGAGTCAAAAGCTCTTTATAGCTTTTACTTTCAAGGAATTTTGTCTTTAGCTTGTTCAGTGAAACAAACTCTCCTTCCCTCATCCCACCTCACTTCCCCCATCCCGCCCCATCCCCTGCCAACATTTAATTAACTCCTTACCTTGTCCTAAAAAAAGGTCAGTCTTTTATGGCTGCTAAATGCCATCACTTATCTGTCAGTTTGTCATAGTGTGGTGGCTTACATGTTGCTAAAAGGTCAGCAGTTCAAATCCACCAGCTGCTCCTTGGAAACCCTATGAGGCAGTTCAACTCTGTCCTATAGGTTCGCTATGAGTCAGAATCGACTTGACGGCAATGGGTAGCATGTTGCTATGATGCTGGAAGTTATGCCACCAGTATTTCAAATACCAATAGGATCACCCATGGTGGATAGATTTCAGCAGAGCTTCAAAACCGAGACAGACTAGGAAAGAAGGCCTGGAGAACTACTTGTGAAAATTAGCCAGTGAAAATTCTATGGATCACAACACAATATTGTCCAAAATTGTGCTGGAAGATGGGAGGCATGCAAAATACACAGTGGCCACAACAATATACGTGGGCATACCAACGATCATGAAGATTGCACAGGACTGGGAAAGGTTTTGTTTTGTTGTCCATGGGGTCACCATGATTTGGAGCCAACTCATTGGCAACTAACAACAACAAATGTCCTACAATGAAATTTACCTAAAAAACTCTGCAGCTCACCAACATCTTGGTTTTTCTTTCCCTTTATCTAACTTTTGCCATTTGTTTACTTATTTTGTAAACTCTCTTAAAAAGAATATGGGGCTCTAAAACCTACTGTTCCTCCAGGTGCTCTCATTTTCCTATCTGAATTTAAGTGTGTATTACTTAAGCGTGGTAGCCAGGCAACCCATGCTTTATTGCTGTCTTTCCCGTTTTGATCAGTGATAACCTGTGGCTCCTTTGCTATTACTACCTATGCCTGAATTTTGTTATCACTAGCTTTGATCAAAGCTCTTGGGATGTACATTTTTATAATGTAATCTATCTTTGGTTTGTTGTATGTTTTCATCATACTTGGGAGAAGTGTCTTTTATGTAGTACCTCACGGTAGCCACCAGCTTTATTTTATTGTCCATATTTAACTCACAAATGAAACTCTAGAGGAAATGTTATCTCTATTCTGAAAAGCCTAATTTTACTATATAATATTTCAATTTAAGCTTCAGCCAAGCTTCTATATCTTTCAAACTTGGTTGAGGGGGACTCAGTGTCATTTCTATATTTAAAATATTCAAGTTGAGGAGTAAAGCTTGTTAGCTAGGAACAAATACTCTGAAAGTAAACTATGTGGGCTCTAATTCCAGCCCCTAGGCCTTCTAGCTATGGGATTTTGGGTAAGTTACTTAGTAACCTGTCCACATTTTCCTCATCTTTATGATGGAGTTAATAATTGTATCTACCTCATTAAGTTATTGTGAGGATTGCATTAATTAATACAGGAATCAGAAGATAGCCTAGTACAGAGTAAATACTATGTAAGGGTATGTTATTAACAAACATTATGTGTATTTTTGCTTATACAGAAGAATCACTGAAATATTCCCATAAATAAAAAAATCTGGCATCCTTTCCATACATCCTTGCCTTCCTCTGTTACTGGCAAAATAATATTAGCTAAAGTTGCTGTCCATCATCCATCTGTCAGTTTGTTGTACTGTGGTGGCTTGCATGTTGCTGTGATGCTGAAAGTTATGCCACGGGTACTTCAAATACCAGCAGGGTGACCCATGGTGGACAGGTTTCATTGGAGTTTCCAGACTATGACAGACTAGGAGGAAAGATCTGGTGATCTAATTCAGAAAATAAGCCAATGAAAACCCTATGAATCACAACAGAATATTGTCTAATATAGTGCTGGAAGATGAGCCCTTCTGGTTTGGAAGGCAAAATACACAGTGGCTACAACAATGGACTCCAGCATACCAGTGATTTTGAAGGTGGCACAGGACTGAGCATCATTTGCTCAGTTGTACATGAGGTCTCCATGAGTTGGAGCCAACTTGACAGCAGTTAACAACAACAAAGTTGCTCTTGTAGTTCTAAATACCCCTGCATCTAGTGGGGTCCAAGATAAAACTATTTTATCCTGAACTACGCATTATAATTAATTATATTAAAAGGCTCCAATGTTTTTAGGGGAGCCTCTTCTAGGACATTCAAATTACATTAGGGTGTTACGTATCTAAGAAATTATCTTCATATTTGGCAATTTTGCAAAAAAATTGACCAGATCACCTGTTGGTGTGAATTAGTTTGGAAATTCTTATGTGCTCTGCTCTTGGGCAGTTTAAGATGTCGAATCATTAGGTCCATATATTTCTGAGGAAAGATTATATTTACCAAGCAAAATTTTGAAAGGGCAACAAGGGGTTGTTGCTGATGTCAGATGTCGTCAAGTCAGTTCCAAATCACAGCGACGCTATGTACAGCAGAACAAGACACTGCCCAGTCCTGCACCATGTCCACAATCGTTGTTATGCTTGAGGCCATTGTTGCAGCCACCCTGTCAATCCACCTTGTTGAGGGTCTTCCTCTTTTTCACTGACCCTGTACTTTACCAAGCATGATGTCCTTCTCCAGCGACTGATCCCTCCTGATAATACATCCAAAGTATGTGAAACTAAGTCTCACCATCCTTCTTCTAAGCAGCATTCTGGCTGTACTTCTTCCAAGACAGAGTTGTTTGTTCTTTTGGCAGTCCATGGTATAGTCAATGTTCTTCGCCAACATCCTAATTCAAAGGCATCAATTCTTCTTTGGTATTCCTTATTCATTGTCCAACTTTCCCATGCATATGAGGTGATTGAAAACACTATGGCTTGGGTCAAGCACACCTTAATCTTCAAGGTGACATCTTCGCTTTTCAACTCTTTAAAGAGGTCTCTTGCAGCAGATTTTCCCAATACAATGTGTCGTTTGATTTATTGACCACTGCTTCCATGGACATTGATTGTGGATCCAAGCAAAAATATAATCCTTGACAGCTTCAGTCTTTTCTCTGTTTATCATGATGTTGCTTATTGATCCAGTTATGAGGATTTTCATTTTCTTTATGTTGAGGTTTAATCCATACTGAAGGCTGTAAGTAGTCTTTGATCTCCATCAGTAAGTGCTTCAAGTCCTCTTCACTTTCAGCAAGCAAGGCTGTATCATCTGCATAACGCAGGTTGTTAATGAGTCTTCCTCCAATCCTGATGCCCCATTCTTCTTCACGTAGTCCAGCTCCTTTGATTATTTGCTCAGCATACAGATTGAATACATATGGTGAACAATACAACCCTGACACACACCTTTCCTGACTTTAAACCACAGGGTATCTCCTTGTTCTGTTCGAACGACTGCCTCTTGATCCATGTATAGGTTCGTCATGAGCACAATTAAGTGTTCTGGAATTCCCATTCTTCCCAGTGTTATCCATACTTTGTTATGATCCACACGGTCGAACGCCTTTTCATAGTCAAAACACAGGTAAACACCTTTCTGGTATTCTCTGCTTTCAACCAGGATCTATCTGACATCAGTAATGATATCCCTTGTTCCACATCATCTTCTGAATCTGGCTTGAATTTCTGGCAGTTCCTTGTCGACAGACTGCTGCAGTTGCTTTTGAATAATCTTCAGCAAAATTTTACTTGTGTGTAATATTAATGATATTTTTTGATCATTTCCACATTTAGTTGGATCACCTTTCTTGGGAATAGGCATAAATATGGATCTCTTCCAGTCAGTTGGTCAGGTAGCTGACTTCCAAATTTCTTAGCATAGATGAGTGAGTCCTTCTAGAGCTGCATCCTTTTGTTGAAACATCTCAGTTGATATTCTGTCAATTCCTGGAGCCTTGTTTTTCACCAGTGCCTTCAGCGCAGCTTCTACTTCTTCCTTAAATACCATCAGTTCCTGATCATAGGCTACCTCCTGAAATTGATGAATGAATGTTGACCAATTCTTTTTGGTTTAGTGACTTTGTATTCCTTCCATCTTTTTTTGATGCTTCCTGCATTGTTTAATATTTTCCCCCATAGAATCCTTCAGTATTTCAACTTGAGGCCTGAATTGTTTGTTTCTTCATTTCTTTCAGCTTGAGAAATGCCGAGTGTGTTCGTCCCTTTCGGTTTTGTAACTCCAGGTCTTTGCACATGTCATTATAATATCTTACTTTGTCTTCTAGAGCTGCCCTTTGAAATTTTCTGTTCAGCTCTTTGATATCATCATTTCTTCCATTTGCTTTAGCTACTCAATGTTCAAGAGAAAGTTTCAGAGTCTCCTCTGACATTCATTTTGGTCTTTTCTTTCTTTCCTGTTTTTTTAATGACCCCTTGCTTTTTTCATGTACAATGTCCTTGATGTCATTCCACAACTTGTCTGGCCTTCTGTCATTAGTGTTCAATGTGTCAAATCTATGCTTTAAATGGTCTCTAAATTCAAGTGGGTTATACTCAAGGTCATACTTTGGCTCTTGTGGACTTGTTCTAATTTTCTTCAGCTTCAACTTGAACTTGTATATGAGCAATTGATAGTCTGTTCTGCAGTCTGCCCCTGGCCCTGTTCTGACTGATAATATTGAGCTTTTCCATCATTTCTTTCCACATATGTAGTCAATATAATACCTGTATTTCATCTAGCAAGGTCCATGCGTATAGTCACCATTTATGTTGTTGAAAAAGGTATTTGCAATGAAGAAATCATTGGTCTTGCAAAATTCTATCATGCAATCTCCAGTATCGTTTCTATCACCAAGGTCATATTTTCCAACTAGCGATCCTTCTTCATTTCCAACTTTCACATTCCAATCACCGGTAATTATCAATGCATCCTGATTCCATGTTGGATCAATTTCAGACTGCAAATGTTGATAAAAATCTTCCATTTCTTCATCTTTGGCCTTAGTGGTTGGTGCCTAAATTTGAATAATGGTCGTATTAACTGGTCTTCCTTGTAGGCAGATGGATATTATCCTATCACTGACAGTGTTGTACTTCAGGATAGAGCTTGAAATGTTCTTTTTGATGATGCATTCAACAGCATTCCTCTTCAAGTTGTCATTCCTGGCAGAGTAGACCATATGATTGTCTGGTTCAAAATGGCCAGTACCATTTGATTTCACCTCACTAATGCTTAGGATATGATGTTTATGAATTCCATTTCATTTTTGACAATTTTCAATTTTCCTAGTTTCAAACTTCATACATTCCAGGCTGCGATTATTAGTGGATGTTTGCAGCTGTTTCTTTTCAATTTGAGTCATGCCACATCAGCAAATGAAGGTCTCAAAAGCTTGACTAGATCCATGTCATTAAGTAAGATTCATTCTACTTTGAGGAGGCAGCTTATTTTGAATGCCTTCCAACCCAAGGGGCTCATTTTCCAGCACTGCGTCAGACAGTGTTCCACTGTTATTCATAAGGTTTTCACTGGCTAATTCCTTTCAGAAGTAGTCTGCCAGGTCCTTCTTCCTAGTCTGTCTTGGTCTGGAAGCTCAGCTGAAACCGGTCAGCCATGGGTGACGCTGCTGGTATTTGACTACTGGTAGCATAGCTTCCAGCATCACAGCAACATGCAAGCCCCCACAATATGACAAACTTACAGACGTGTGGTTAAAACAACATTGTTCCCAAGTTGCAATGATTAGGTGGCTGTGAGCAAAGCATCCCTCCTCTTTTTGATTTATTCCTCCTATGGTGTTCCTCCCATTCCCACCCCAGGGGAGGATAAAGTAACAAGACTTGTTCTCAATATCCACAATTATTTGCTAGATAACCCAAAGAAAAAAACAGAATTAGGTCTTCTGAGACAATGAAATGAATACTTAAAAAGAATGTGAGGATTTCTGAACCCATAGTGAACTCATGGTCTAACTATTTATAAGGATCTTTAGACTAGGGCAAATTTCACAACTGAAATATAAGCTTCAAATATTTCTACTAGATTATTAAACTTTTATATTTTATATTCTTTAAAGCTGTATTCATGACTCTATAAGTGAAAAGAAAAATATAGTTGTAAGGGCACTTATGGGTGTATTTATTATATCATGTAAATACTTTCTTTGATCAATATCATTGAATTGAGCAATTGTTTTGGTATAGTTTCAAAATGTTGTGAAAAGGATAGTGTAGAATTGTGGTCAAGTTCAGGTGTATTTATAGTGGAACAGACTGGCTTTGGAGGTCACCCTTATCTCCTAATAGCCTTAGGCAAGTTAGTCAACCTCTGTAAGACTCAGCTTCCTCATCTGTAAAATGGGAATGAAAAATACCTCACTCACAGTGTTGTTATAATGATAAAATGAGTGATAGCAAGGGCTTGGTCAACATCAAAGACAGCCTCTACACGGACTGGGAGATTCAGTCACCCTCTAGATATTAAATATCTGATATGTCTGTCTTCAAGAATCTAGTTTATTCTACAAGTCTTAATCAGATTTTACTTTTGTTTACTTTAGGTGTTTACTTGCTTGAGCAAAACATGAAGCTCTACGTAGAAACCCTGTACGTTCATTTTAGGAATCAGTTTTGTATCTTAAACCAAAGTGTCAGCTGAACAGGTTTCATTTCTAAACTGATTTCAGTACAATTTTTTATGTGGACTAGAGTGAGGAGATGTGCGCTAGTGCTGAATGAAGGCTAAGGCCTATGAGATCCCTTCTCTATAAGCATCCTTGTCTGCCCAGTCTGCTCTAGGTGCAGTGGGAAATTTAAAAGAAGATGAAAAACTTGAATATGAGAAATAATTGCAGTACACTGTGGGTGTACATCATTACAAAAATAAATGTTCTATGAGATAGAGAGGGAAAAAACCTACTAGGAGTTCCATTGCTATATCTTACATTGAACTGAGTTGAATCATTGTAGGCTGCATTGCATGAAAAGGCTTGGAAGAGGGTGGCTGAGATACTGGGACTGTTGGCAGTGACTGGAAACACATTTGAAGCTAAAGGAGAATAAATGACCATTGTCAGAAGTGAGTGTGGACGGAAGAGAGAAAGGAAGCACCTAATAGCCCAACAAGACCAGAGCATTTGTGTGGAGGGAGGTTAGGCAGAGCCACAAGCCCAAACAGCAGGACAGCATGTTGTAGGGATGAAGGTCAAAGCCTATGGGACAGTGCCCAAGGTCAGCTACTTGCCCTTCTGATTAAACCCATGTGACCCAAACCTCACCATGTCTCAGTATTGTTACATATAAAATAGAGAGGCTAATACTGGCTGATCCATCAAGGGGTTGTTATAAGAATAAGATGATGCAAATGAGCCACTTAGCACAGAGCATGGCGCACAGCAGTCAATAATATTGGCTATTAGTATATATTGAGTAGCAACTGTGTGACATGTTTATATATGTGGCAGCTACTTAGTACTCAGCATAAAGCCATCAAATAGGTGTTTTATCCCCATTTTAAAGTTGAGAAAATGGAAGCTAAAAGAAGTGAAGTGAGTTGCCAAAGTCACACAGCTGCTAAGTAGTGGGTTCCAAACATGACCCAAGGCCTGCCTGCTTCCATAATCCATAACAATACAGTTAATATATATAATAATATAGTTAATTTCAGATTTGTATCCCAAGTTCCTAGTACAAAGTCTAACATATAGTAAAATTAAACACACACACACACACACACACACACACACCCGTAGAAACTAAACCAGATGTAAATCCCAATCTTATCAATGGAATTAAACTTTTTATTTTGTATCATAGATCCCTTTGGCTGTCTGGTGAAGTCTGTGAATTCCTCGTCAGAATGTTTTTAAATACATAAAATATGCCCAGAGTTACAAAAAATTATTGGTATAGAGTCATTCAAAATATATAAAAACAAACTTGTGACATTGTTTGGTTTGTGCTTATTTCATATTAAGTAACAAGATTCTAGCGGCTGATCTAACAACCATAACTTCAAAGAAGTGATGAGTTTAAACAATATTGTGAGATATCTGCAAAGCCGTATAAAAATAACTGTGATCGCTTTGGTGACAAAGTCAAAGGCACTGCTAATACTATGGTGGTTTGTTGTCTTGATTCATAATTGAAGGAAATGCTGCTAACTTTCAGTTAGAGGTTAGTGAAAATATAGATGTAATATTTTCCAATCTATGTTCGCAGACTTCCTTAACACTAGGTCAAGGTCCACAAGCTTGAAGCCTGATTGATAAAAATCCATGCATTCCACTAACACAGCCTGCAGCAGTGACTAGATGAAGCTGTTGATTGAGCCTTTGGTCATGAACTTTACAGGCTAGCTCAGCTCCATCCAATACCTTTGATTGATAAGGACCATCCAGTATGGTTGATTTTGCTCAACAGGTGGTGATGTCTCAGAAATAATATGGCCCATCCTGGCCTTTCCTAATTCTTTCCTTCAAACAAAGTCCAATTTAGAAAACTCCTACTTAATGGATTAATTATTGCATTCAGAAAATGTAAATATGATACTTTGGCTTTAGCTGGAGAGGAAATATGTCCCATTTACAATGCAGGCACCATGTCGAAGTGTGAGGCAATTTGCACTAGAGAAAGATGGCTCTCCATTGGACTGGAGCCAGGAATCATGATAACGCTCCCTTTCATCTGAGTGAATCCTGGGCTGCTGCCCTGTTAAGCTGTCCAATCTCTTTTAATTTTAATTCTGCCTTTTTAATACAGTACCAAAATCAAATAGGATTCCACACTCCCTGTTCCTGTCCTTTAGATGGTGTTAATTTGTATTACTTTTGCGTAGGGAGAGGATCCAGGGAAGGTGAGAGTGACATGAGTAATTATACTAATGTGCCTATAACTACTTCTGCAGTGGAAAATTGGACATCATATGGATAAGTCCATATTTGTATTTAAATATTATTAAAATGTTTTTATTTTATAATGAATTCAGAATAGTGTGTTAATTTGAACTGAAAAGGCAAGAGGAAATGACAAACGCAGACAACTCTGGCAAGCCCCTTCTTCTTGGGGGACCTTGAGGAAGCCTGCTGCAGTCTCTAGGCACCACTTGGCTCATCTGTGAAAAATGGGGTCAGTACAGCATTCTTCACTGTGCTGTTCTTGCTGCTGTGTGCTGTCAAGTCAATTCCAAGTCATAGCGACACTGTATGACAAAGTAGAACTGCCCCATAAGGTTTTCCAGGCTATAATCTTTAGAGGAGCAGATAGCCAGGTCTTTTCTCTTGTGGAGTCACTGAGTAGGTTGGAACTGTCAACCTTTTGGTTACCAGCAAACGCTTAACTGTTATACCACCACGGCTCTTTCACGGTGCTGTTATATGGATAATGTGACAGTCAACTTTCTGTGTCAACTTGACTAGACTAACATGTCCAGTTGTTCGGTCAAACACTGCCTCATTCGATCAGTTGAAGGTCTTCAGAGCAAAAACCAAAGTTTTCTGAGGAAGAAGATTCAGTGTTGAGACTGTCATGTAGCTATCCTGCCAGAGTTTCCAGTCCCCTGTGTGGCATACCCTGACTAATGCAAATAACATATATGAAAAACATGTTGTAAAGTATAAAGTGCCATGCAAATAGTAGTTTTATTATTAGATTATCCATATGATATTCTCTATTTTATTTCTCTGGTACAGAACTATTGTATGTAATGGCAAAAGTTATGTAACACTTGGCAATGTTAAAATGATTCAGTCAGGTAGAAAGTTAAATAAGTGCATTTCTGAAGATCAATATATTTTTGGTAGATTGGGAACAATGACCAAAAAAAAAAGTGTTTCATCTAAGAAATATTGGAATTACTAGAATTTAAAGATATTTTTTAAATGCTAATATAGTTAACACTTAAAAATGGTGATGATCCAAAGACTATCCAGCTCCGTGAAGACTGGCATAGACATGCTCAACCATTTACTAAAACTAGAACAGATTGTTGAGTGTAAAGTTTTACAAGATATGTTCTGGTCTGAGGATTGGTATCATATGCTTAGTGAAAAGAAGGAAAGCTACTTTAACTCAGCTGCTGGAATCTTTTTTTTTTTTTCCTTCTCTGCAAACATCTGAAATATCAAATTGAACTGGACTGTTGTATTAAAGCATTATTAAGGTTAGTTCTCTTAATACTCAAGGGCTGTAAGATCCATACAGCAGGGCTGAGAAAAATGTTATCCACTAGGATTGTATATTTACAAAACATATGGCCCATAAAAAGCTGGAACAAAAAAAAGTTCTGAGTTCCCTAAATGATGAAAGGTAGGAATGTGTCCTTAATTATATTATAAATCATAATAAAGACATCTCTATAGAAATGGCATTGTACTCTCGTCATTCTGCTCATTAACTTTTCATTCTACATAATGTTTTGGAATATTAATTCTGTCAATAAGAATAGTTCTACAATTACTTTTGTAGTGTTATTTGTCTTGTGTACTTTTTTTTCTTTTCTTTATTCAAAAGAGTGGGGCATGTATGGATAAGCAGTGACAAGCTTAATAAAACTTACAGATGTGAGGGATTTATAGCAGAAACATGAAACCTAAATGGCATTCATATTACTATATGATTTCAAAAATCCTCTTTTCCATTCTGTAGGATTATTACAACTTAGAATAAAAATTGTAATGCCAATAACATAAATTTAATCCTAGAAATTACGATTGTGGATTGTACTTCTGCAGTATAGATGTCTGAAAACATCGTGCACCATTATTTTAAGTGACAAAACTTCACATGCTTTAAAAAGGTAATCCTGCAATATTCATATTTTCAAAGAAATGAGGGTTCATTTTAAAGGAACTGTTTGAGGCATGCAGTTAAAAAAAAAAAATTAGGTGATTTCTCCTTAAAATACGGTCTATCTGGTTTGTCATAGCTCATCTTCAGGGCCAAGTCATGTGGCCAGAAGCTGAATGCAGGGCTTTGCTGAACCAGGTGGACCTTATTTTTACAGCCTCACGTTCAGTTTGCTGTCTGTCAACACATGGCCTGAATGTCAAGAACTGACAGGTTTCAGATATTGATGGGCCAGTGCTGCTAGATTCAGAAACTTGGAAGCTGCCCAAAATATCTGAATCTCACAAGTCTGTAAAATCAGCCAGGGAAGCAGGCTGTTTTGTGAAATGTCCACACTCTCCTATTTTCACGTGGGATTTAAAAATTAAAAAAAAAATAAATAAATAAGCAAAAACTGTCCTTTTGCTATCTTAACACATGAATTTTTTGATGTTTCAGCCCCTGGATTTGGAACCTACTTTAGAACAGATAATATTACCCTGTGAGAGAGGCAGAATAAATCTTTTCAAGTATATTTGGGACATAAAAAAAAATTTACTTGAGAGTTTTTTGTTTTTTTTTTTAATTCCTTTTTCCCGTATATTTTTCTATGTGCGTTAAGAGGGGATATGAAATCCACTCACTGCTTTAGTGAAGGAGGAAGGGACAGGTGAAAATTGTGCTGATTCTGTGTGTAAATGGAGTGCGTGCAGGCTCTCATGCACTTCTTACCTGGAGAAGTGATTTGATATTCTTAACTATTCCATGCTAACCATTTGTCCATGTTTGTGTTTGTGGCTAGTACTGGGGAATTGTTGAGTGCATAAGAAAAGAAACATTCCACAGTGTCTTTTTCAAGTTCTTACTCTGTGTGTGTATGTATGTTTAAGACACAGATACAGAATCAGGTTGTGTGCGCTCGAAATTCTAATGCTGAAGGAAAGAGCAGATTTCGGGATTTGAATAATTTCATTTAGTCAATAAAGGGATAAATCACTCCGCAGGAGCTATGCTTCCTTGATGCGACTTTGGATTGGAAAGTCAGTCCATCTCGGAGAAGCACTTATGCAAATACTGGCGACCGTGTTGTGGCGGATTGAGTTTAAGCTGGGGGTCACTGGATTACCTGTGCTGCTGTGATGAAAAGCTCAGTGTGTTTCATGCTGAGATGAAATGAGGCAAGGCATTGGATCATGTCATCAGCAAATGTCATTTTAATAGGACTACAAATCATTTTAACATCAACAACCTCCAACAAATCTTCTGGATATTTAAATACACTGATTTTTCCCTGAAGGCCAATGAAAGATGTAAAGCCAAAAAAAAAAACAAAGAGACTATCTCAGTTGTAAAGATAGTAACATCTAGAAAGCAGACTTTTCATTTATTTTAAGCTATAAAGTAACTTAAATGACCAGAGGACAAGTGATGTTGTGGTTTTTATGGGACTGTGGATGAGTAATTCCCAAACAACTTACCACCACCTCTCAATGCCAGTGCTAAAAACATGGAGAACAGTGGCATGTATATATTATTGGCAGGAAAATTGGAAAAAATATGTATAGGTGCACTGTTCATCTCTTATCTCTGTATTCATGAAGAGAAAAAAAAAAAGCTCTCAGAAGCAAGGAATGCTTCCAGTAGTAGTTTTCCGACTTTGGTAATACATAGATCATCCAATCTGGAATTTTCTTATAATAGAACTACTCAAAAGAACTGTGATGTCACCAAGTACCTTCTTGGTCACAATATCCTATGATCCTTCTATGTAAAATAAAATAAACAACCTCTACAACAAAAAGATAAATAATCCCATTAAAATTGGGCAAAGGATATGAACAGACACTTCACCAAAGAAGACATTCAGGTGGCTGACAGACATGGCTGACAGATATGGCGGTCACTAGCCATTAGAGAAATGCAAATCAAAACTACAATGAGATACCATTTCATCCCAAAATTACTGGTACACATCAAAAAAACAGAAAATAATAAATGTTGGAGAGGCTGTGGGAAGCTTGGAACTCTTATGCACTGCTTGTAGGAATGTAAAATGGTACAACCATTTTGGAAAACGATCTGGTGCTTCCTTAAAAAGCTAGAAATAGAAATACCATACGATCCAGCAATCCCACTCCTAAGTATACCCTACAGAAATAAGAGCCATCACCCAAACAAACATATGCACACCCATGTTCACTGCAGCATTATGCACAATAGCAAAAAGATGGAAAAAATCTAAGTGCCCATCAACAGATGAATGGCTAAACTATGGTACATACACACAGTGGAAATACTATTCAACAATAAAGAACAAGGATGAATCTGCAAAACATCTCACAACATGGATGAATCCGGAGGGCATTATGCTGAGTGAAATAAGTCAATGACAAAAGGACAAACATTGTATGAGATCACTACTACAAAACTCATGAAAATTTTACACACAGAAAGAAACAATCTTTGATGGTTACAAGGGAGGAGAGAAGTCGGGAGGGAAAAACACTAAATAGACAATAGATAAGGGGCACCTTTCGTCAAGGGTAAGACAGTACACAATATTGGAGAAGTCAGCACAACTTGACCAAAGCAAAGTCATGGAAGCTTCATCCAAACTCCCTGAGGCACCAAATACTGGGCTGAGGGCTGGGGACCATGGTCTTGGGAAACATCTAGCTCAATTGGCATAACATAGTTTATAAAGAAAATGTTCTACATCCTACTTTGGTAAGTAGCATCTGGGGTCTTAAAAGCGTGTGAGCAGCCATCCACTGCTCCACTGGTCCCACCCTGTCTGGAGCAAGGGAGAATGAAGAAAACCAAAGACACAAGGGAAAAATTAGTCCAAAGGACTAATAGGCCACAACTACTACAGCCTCCACCAGACTGAGTCCAGCACAACTAGATGGTGCCTGACTACCACCACCAACTGCTCTGACAGGAATCACAATAGAGGGTCCCGGACAGAGCTGGAGATAAATGTAGAACAAAATTCTAACTCACAAAAAAGGATCAGAGTTACTGGTCTGATACAGACTGGAGAAACCCTGAGAGCATGGCCCTTGGACACCCTTTTAACTCAGTACTGAAGTCACTCCTGAGGTTCACCCTTCAGCCAGAGATTAGACCGGCCCATAAAATGAGACTAAATGAGTACACCAGCCTAGGGCAAGGAGGAGAAGGCAGGAGGGGACAGGAAAGCTGGTAATGGAGAACCCAAGGTCGAGAAGGGAACGGTGTTGAAACGTCGTGGAGTTTGCAACCAATGTCACAAAACAATATGTGTATTTGTTTTTTAATGAGCAACTAATTTGCTCTGTAAACCTTCATCTAAAGTACAGTAAAAAAATGTAAAAAATAAACAGTCCATGCCCTAAATTATTTTAGCAAAATTTGAATCAACTAACAAGATCAGATGAGTAACTAGGAGTGTTCTAGAATGCTATGGTAATTATATAGTAACTGTGACTTTGAGCACCATTCCTGATATGCATAAAAAATAAGACATACAAAACAGTACATTTTAAGCATTAAATAGTATTTCAGATGTGTTATTATTGCTTTAGTTTATTTCAAATTATTAGAGACTTAGAAGAGAAAGTGGAGGGAAATAATAGAGTAAAAAATCAATTTGATGTGTCCTTTGGGTGCCCTTTAGAAAAGTAAATTTAGGGCAGCCTTTAAAACACTTATTGCCTAAGGAGAGTTATTCTATTACCCTCTTAAAAGTACAAAAAAGGCAAATATGAAGCCACAAATGCTATGATTACAACAACAGAATCCTCAGTAAAGCCAAGAGAAGGACTCTTGGAAATGTATTCTGAGATTTGAGTTAGATCGCCCTGGCTGGAATTCCAGTTGGTGGGATACTGAAGGCGACCACAGACATTATCCACAGAAGGGTATTCCAAGCCTTGCTTATTTGTACATTTTTAGAACACAAAAGTGTTTATGATGTGTTCTGTCTGCAGATGAGAGTCTGTGGTCACACTTCAAGCTGTTTCAAGTGCAGAATTATTTCCGATTTAATAAGACAATGCCATGTAAAATGGCAGAAGATTACTGAAAGCATAATTTTGCAGAGGTTTAGGAAAGAATGAAAATAGCTTATTTATTCTACCAACATAAGTTCTTCATCCTCCCTCACTTTGCAGCCTAATCATTGGTGTTTTCATCCACAAAAATAAAATATCCCCCCAAATAATTATAAGTGGGATATCCATTAGTCTCTTATATTGTTTTCAGTTTTTTTTCCTAGATCAAACCTAAAAATGCCCCCCCTTTACTTGTTTATTTAAAAACACGCCAGTCTCTCTGGGAAAATCCTTTTTGCTTATTGTCATGGATTGAACTATGTCCGCCCAAAAATGTATGTATCAATTTGGCTGGGCCATGATTCCCAGTATTATATGATTGTCTACCATTTTGTAATCTGATGTGATTTCCTTATGTGTTGTAAAGTCTATCACTATGATGTAGTAAGATGGATTAGCGGCAGTTATACTGATGAGGTCTATAAGATTAGATAGTGTCTTAAGCCAATCTCTTTTGAGATATAAAAGAGAAAAGTGAGCAGAGATACATGGGAACCTCATACCACCAAGAAAGCAGTGCTGGGGGCAGAGTGCATCCTTTGGACTTGAGGTTCTTGGGCTGAGATGCTCCCAGACCAAGGGAAGACTGATGTATCACAAGGACCTTCTTTCAGAGCTGACAGAGAGAGAAAGCCTTCCTCTGGAGCTGACAGCCTGAATTTGGATCGTAGCCTACTGGACTGTGGGAGAATAAATTTCTCTTTGTTAAAGCCGTCCGTTTGTGGTATTTCTGTTATAGCAGCACTAGGTGACTGAGACATTTATCTCCCATTTTCTCTTAATATTCTAGAAATACAAAGGCTGCTTTGCCACTATTTACATTCATGGTGACACATGGGATCATGCTGATAGGCTAGATGGAACCTTTTCAGTACTGGACACATCATTTGCTGAAAATGTAAAATTATGGCCGTGGCCATTTCTCCCATCTATGGAGGTTGATTTAACATTACACTATGAAAATAATGGTATCATTTAACTTTTGTTTCAATTCCAAAGCTTAATGCATGTTCCCTACTGACAATTGATTTTCTTATCTAACCAATTCATGAACTTGTCAATATATAATTTATTTCTCATAATTAGCCTTGAAATCTTCCTAGCTTAAAAAAAAAGTCTCAGTAAAGAATCTCTGGAAGATTAATTACTTCATGAACAGAAGGGCACCTTAACCCAAACAACCAAAAATAAATAAATAAATTGAATTCTAACATTAAAAACACTGATTTAACTTCATTTTTAACTGTATAATTATGAGTTCCAATGAGTGTGGCATTATATAGCCTGTTGTAGGTACATCTTCACAGCACCAGCAATGAAGTACAGTCCATAGAGACTATTATTAGAAGGTGTGGATTCTCAACGACAATCACAGTAAAGAATTGAGCTTCCTGAGGATTTCCTTAGGATTCTTAAAGTCAAAAAGTAAAGTATGAACCAAGTTGATATGTCTGGATTGGTCACTGTTGTAAATTAATGAGAAATACATCCTTTGAGAAGGAGGATAAAACTGTAAAGGGTTAATTCAGACTTTGGGATTTTACAGGATTGAAAAAATTTTTTTTAATTGTATGACCTATATGAAATTGCCAACCTTTTATTGTAGGCATTAATGACATTGCTATTAATATCTACTATCTACTAACATATCATTTAGAAAATGTTTGAGACTCAGGGATAAGTCTTTAAATGCATCTGATTTTTTTTAATCATTTTGCTGCAAACTAATAAAAATTACATCATGGAATTGCATCTGTTCCTTTGTCAACATTTGTGAATCACTTAGATGAATGTGCTCAAACTTAGTATTCAGACATCTAGATCATTTATTCCTTCTTCTATTCGCTCTAAACTACTCACGGAGTACCTTCTAAGCACTGGTCACTGGCAAAGGAACTGGAAAAGCATGAAGAGTGAGAACAGACACTGCCGTAACTTACGGGCTAGTTGAGCACAATTCCACCTCCTCTTAGCTCTAAGACCTTATAGCAGTTACTTGAAAACTGTGAAACTTGGTGGGTTTCCTCTTGGATAAAGTGGGGAAAACAATACTCCTGTTCAAGAGTTGAGAGGTTAATTGACATCCAACAGACATTTAACTGATGAGAGTTATCATCATCAAAGATCAATACATGTTGAGTCATCTGCGAAAGGCTTGCTCTGGGACGGGAAGGAGATGGAGAAGTGGCAGGTTGTCCTTAAGACATTTCTAATTTCCCAGACCCTCAAGGCACAAAGACAGATGCAGCCACTTTTTTTTTTTTTTTCTGGTTCTCTATTTATTTATTTTATCCTACTTTAGATGAAGGTTTACAGAACAGTAGTTTCTCATGAAACAGTACACATATTGTTTTATGACATTGGTTAAAACACCCACAACATGTCCATACTCTCCCTTCTTGACCTTGGGGGACCTTTTTTTTGGTGAAAATATACATAGCCAAAGTTACACCATCTCAAAAGTTTCTACATGTACTATTCAGTGACAAAGATTACATTCTTCCAGTTGTGCTGCTATTCTCACTATCCATTTCCAAATTATTCCATCATCATTATCTTCAGCTCGCTACCCCCTAGGCTCCCCATCAAAACTTTTGAGTTGCTATTGTCAATTTGATCTCACATAGATAATTCTTTTTTTTTTTTTTGTACCTCAGATGAAGGTTTGCAGAAGAAATAGTTTCTCATTAAACACTTAGTACACATATTGCCCTATGACAATGGTTAACAACCCCATAGCATATCAACACTCTCCCTTCCCAACTGTGGGTTCCCTATCACCAGCTTTCCTAACCTCTCCTGCCTTCTAGTCCTTGTCGCTGGACTGCTATGCCTCATTAGTCCCGTTCTGTTTTATTAGGCTGTCCAATCCCCGGCTGAACGGTGAACTTTGGGAGTGAGTTCACCACTGAGCTAAAAGGGTGTCCGGAGGCCATACTCTCCAGGTTTCTCCATTTTGTCAGGCCAGTAAATCTGGTCTTTTTTTGTGAGTTAGAATTTTGTTCGACATCCTTTTCCAGCTCTCTCCAGGACCCTGTATTGTGATCTCGGTCAGAGCAGTCAGTGGTGGTAACCGGGCACCATCTAGCTGTATTGGACTCAGTCTGGTGGAGGCCGTGGTAGCTGTGCTCCATTAGTCCTTTGGACTAATCTTTTCCTTGTGTCTTGTTCTCTTCATTCTCCCTTGCTCCCAAAGGGGTGAGACCAGTATGGCTGCTCACAGGCTTTTAATAACCCAGATGCTACTCACCAAGGTAGAATGTAGAACATTGTCTTTATAAACTGTGTTATGCCAATTGAGCTAGATGTTCCCCGAGACCACGGTCCCCACAGCCCTCCGCCCAGCAATTCAGTTCCTCAGGGAGTTTGGAAGTGTCCATGGAGCTTCCATGACCTTTCCTTGTACAAGTTGTGCTGGCTTCCCCAGTATTGTGTACTATCTTACCCTACACCAAAGTTACCACTTATCTATTGTCTGTTTAGTTCCCCCACCCACCCCTCCCATCCCTTGTAACCACAAAGATTGTTCCTTTTTGTGGGTAAACTTTTACAGGAGTTTTTACAGTAGAGGTCTCATACAATATTTATCCTTTTGTGATTGACTTATTTCACTCAGCATAACGTCCTCCAGTTTGATCCCTGTTATGAGGTGCTTCACAGATGCATCATTGTTCTTTATCGTTGCCTAATACTCCATTGTGTGTGTGTACCATAGTTTGTTTATCCATTCATCTGTTGATGGGCATCTAGGTTGTTTACATTTTTTGCTATTGGGAACAGTGCTGCAATGAATATGGGTGTGCATATGTCTATTTGTGTGATGGCTCTTATTTCTCTAGGATATATTCCTAGGAGTGGGATTACATTTTGTAGTGCTGACGTTTTCTTTGTTTCTCTTACTCTCCTGTGCTGAGTTCCTTTTGTTTGTGGATTTATTTTTTTCATTTCTTTTGTTTTTGTAGGTTTTGTTTTTACTGAGACTTTATGTTTTTCTTCTTTATTTTGATGAGTAGCTTTGTTAAATTTCGTTGTGGTTACCTTGAAATTTACCCTTATCATCCTAGATCGAACCAGTCTATTATTACTTGGTATCGCCTTACCTTCCTCTCCATTAGAAGGTTCTATACCTGCACCGTTTATTCTGATGCTGTTGTCATTTAAAGATTAACCTCTCTGTTCCCCGTTGGAATTCTTTTGGTTTTGCATAGTCCTTAAGAGTTCATTTCCTAGGTTATCGGGCTAGTACAATCCTGCCTCCCATATTCAGCCTGTGGTCTGATGTTGTTTGTTCTCAGATCAAAGGACTACCTTTAATAAATCTGGTAAGTTTTCGTTTGGTTTTACATAGTCCCTTAATTTCTGTTTATCTGGAAATGACCTAATTTCACCATCATATTTGAACAATTTTTTTTCTTTCAAGGTTTTATATATGCCATCCCATTGCCTTCTTGCTGCCTGCACGGTTTCTGCAGAATAATCCAAGCTTAGTCTTACTGTTTCTCCTCTGTATGTGACTTTTTGTTTTTCTTGAGCTGCTCTCAGGATTCTTTGTTTGTTTTTGGTTTTAGAGAGTGTGATTATGAGATGCCTTGGTGATTTTTCTTTTGGGGTCTATCCTATATTGGGTTCGTTGAGATTCTTGGATGGTCAGCTATTTATCTTTCATGATATTGGGGAAGTTTTCTGTCAGCAATTCTTCAATGATCCTCTCTGTGTTTTCTGTTTTCTCCCCCTGTTCCGGAACTCCGATCACTCGAAGGCTTTTGCTTTTGATTGTATGCCACATAATTCTCAGAATTTCTTCATTTTTCTTCATTCTTTTTTCTGACTTTTCCTCAAACAGAGTTGCGTCCAAGTGTTTGTCTTCAATTTTACTGATCCTATCTTCCATTGTTTCAAACCTGCTCCTCACCCCTTCTATAACACTGTCCATTTCTGAAATCTTGTTGTTTATCTTTTGGATTTCTAATTGTTGTTTTTGTATGATTTGTAGCTGTTAATTTATTTTAGCATTTTGTTCCTGTATTATTTTCTTAAATTCTTCTGTTTTTTTGGTCTGCATTTTCCATGAATTTGTCTGCCTTTTCCATGAATTTGTCTATTTTTTTCCTCATTTTTGTCTGCTTTTTGCTTCAACTCTTGGATAATTCTGAATATTAGAGATTTGAAATCCCTATCAGTTAGGTCTAGTGCCTTTTCTTCTACTGGAAGGTCATCTGGTGTTTTATTTTGAACGCCTACTGGAACAATCCTATCCTGTTTTTGTAAATGTTTTGATATTGTCTGCTGTCTTCGGGGCATTCAGTGGTTATTTTCCTCATTTATTGATTGTAGATTTGTTTGTTTCATCCTGCTTTTTTGTTTTATTTGGTATGTCTGAGCAGGCGGGCTGTGCATTCTTTTGTTTGCTTGTCTGTGGGCACGATACTTTTCACCTCCTTCTCCAATGGGCAGGGTCAGTCACTTAGGTATGGTACAGTGGAGCAGGTCTAGCTGAAGAGGAGTTGCTGGGATGGGTTGTTTGTGGCACGTACCAGGGCTAACAGTGAAGACCGGGAATCAGTGCAGGGAGGTTCCAGTAGGCCGTGCCTGTGCTGCTTGGGAGTGTGATGTTCAGCACACGAACCAGATAGGCAGGAAGGAGTGGGTAGATTTTCATGTGTGGAGCTAATACGGGTATGGGAAAGATGAGAGAGAGGAGAGAGGAACAGAAGCCAATAACATACACACAAACAAAAAAGAGTGCTAAGGGAGCTTGCTATTGTAGTGGAGAGATGAGACTGAGAAATGGGAAAAACAAAAATAAAAAAAAAGAACAAGGGTAAAAGAAAAAATGAATTGAGAAACTGGAAATGAAGAAAGACAAAAAGGGAATAAGAGAGAAGAAAATAAAAGAAAGAAACAAGAACAAACCCCCCCCAAAAAAAAACCAAGAATAAAGAAATGCCCCCAGGGATGTCCCTTTGCGTCTGCGCAGAGTAAGGGAATGGCTTCTAAGCCACGTGGTACTGCCCAGCTAGAAGGGGCTCCTAAGCCAAGAAAATAAAAAGAAAACAAATAAACAAATCAAAACAGAACAAATCAGAGCAAACAAACAAACAAAAAAGCCCCAGGGGTCCCATCAGTGTTGCGGCATGGGCCGGGAAACAGTTTCACAGTCAAGTGGTGTTTCGCAGCCTTTCAGGAAGAAGCAAAGATGGCGCTCGGAGCCAGGTATTTGACAGAAAGGAGGGAGAGGTGGTGAGAGGCAAGGAAGAAATTTAAGAAGTGGAAAAAAACAACACCAGCAGCAATAAAAGGCACTCAGGGAGCTGGCCAGTGCAGGTGGGTGGAATCCAAGTGACACCAGGGTGAAGCTGGTGCTTCCCAGCCAAGAGACTGTGGCTACAGGAAGCAGAGGAGGCTAAGTGGGTGTGAAGAAGGGTGGGGGGTGGGAAAGCCTATATTGCTGGTTACCAGTTGTTCTGTACCCTGCTGGAAGTTCCGTGAAGCTGCTTTCTCATACCCTCTGTTTGCTGATCTCCAATAGGAGTCCAAGATGGCGGATCCATGCTGCAGTAGCTGACAGGGGACCTCTGCATGTATATCTCCTCACTATCTGTTCTCGGTCAGTTTCTTATTCCATTCAGTGCTTGGCTGAGTTCTTTATCTCTTCATCTGGTGCTTAGGGTTTCAGGATTGACGTATGACTCTGTTTGACTTAGTTTTTCTGATCTTTGCTGCAGAGACGGAGTGGTGCTTCTGACTATAGCGCCATGTTGCCTGGAAGTCAGATGCAGCCACTTATGAAGAAATGACTTTGGTACCAGCACAGACAGATACTTCCCTGATAAGGTGCCCACAAATCTATTAAATGTATCTGATGAATAATTTCATCAGTTATTGGGTACAAGTGCACAAAACCACCTCTTCAAATGAAAATTTACAATTTGTCATAGGGAAATGGGCCAAAGATTGGAGACAAAATCTGAAAGGTATCATAACTGGGCTCCGGAATTACATTTTTGCTAAAGGTTATACAGCTTAGAAGAATCTAATAAAACATCTGACAAAAGCAATAGATTCCAGCTGACAGCATAGCCTGCAGGCATGTGCTCCCACTGACTAGGAAGTTAAGATGTCACAAAAGTCTTCCACCTCTTCCTTCATTTTAACCTCTAAGTATTGGATGTGAAGTGGAGTAAAGGCACTGTCAAATGTAAATTTTAAATAGATACATATGGAGCAACATCTTTTTTTAGGAAGATTTTTGACTCATTTCTCATAGAATCCACTGTCAAGAAACTAATAAAGCCTTTCCATAAACTGTGTTAGGGTCCTTGATGTCAGCTGTATTGTCACCTATGCACAAAGCACAACCTTGAAAAAACTGTCTTGGATAGTTCCTAATTAAATGACATTCTAAATGTTTTTCAATGGAGTTTGTTAGGGGTAGGTTTTGCAGGTTCTCTCCTCATCTGTCAGTTTATCGTATTGTGGTGGTTTTTGTGTTGCTATGATGCTGGAAGCTATGCCACCAGTATTTCAAATCCATGCAGGGTCACTCGTGATGGACACATTTCAGCAGAGCTTCCAGACTAAGACAGACTAGGAAGAAAGGACTGGCAATCTACTTTTGCAAATCAGCTAATGAAATCCTATGAATCACAACAGAATATTGCCTGATATAGTGCTGGAAGATGAATCTCTCAGGTTTGAAGGAACTCAAACTACAAAAGATCTAGAAAAGAACACCATGTTTGGTAAAGTATGTTGTTGTTAGATGCCATCCAGTCGGTTCCAACTCATAGCGACCCTATGCACCACAGAATGAAACACTTCCCGTTCCTGAGGTCCTGAGCCACACTCACAATCATTATTATGCTTGAGCCCATTGTTGCAGCCACTGTGTCAGTCCATCTCCTTGAGGATCTTCTTCTTTTTTGCTGACCCTGTACTTTACCAAGCATGATGTCCTTCTCCAGGGACTGATCCCGCCTGACAACATGCCCAAAGTATGTAAGATGTAGTCTCTCCATCCTTCCTTCTAAGGAGAATTCTGGTTGTACTTCTTCCAAGACAGATTTGTTCATTCTTTTGGCAGGCCATGGTATAGTCAATATTCTTCACCAACACCACAATTCAGAGGCGTCAATTCTTCTTCGGTCTTCCTGATTCATTGTCCAGCTTTCACATGCATTAGTAAAGTATAGGATCAGTGAAAATGAGGGAAACCATCAATGAGATGGAGTGACACAATTGACACAACAATGGGTTCAAACATACCAATGATCAGGAAGATGGTGCAGGACCGGGCAATGTTTCCTTCTGCTGTACGTAGGCCACCATGAGTTGGAGCCAACTGGCAGCAACTAACAACAACTCCTGGATCCTCTTCCCTACTCAATTAAAATAGTGTCTATGGCTTCAAGCCTACAGCACTCTCAACCTTCTGTTATGTTGGTATGAGTCTTACTCTCAGATTCTTTGTTTTGGCTGAAGGGTAATGACCTTTACTGGTTTATTTATTTTATGTAGATTTGTGCTAATGTGCTAGATACCAGGGCAAAGGGTTAGAATCCCAATGGACAGGTTAGGGATAGAAATTTAACAAAAGTTGCTCAATAGGCAGTGTTCTGTTTCTAGGGGCAACCCAAATTTTCCTTTGAGAGCAACCCTACGGATGTACACTGCACCTCAAGACTCTCTGTGCCCTGGTGCCCATCAACACTTGGCATTGTAGGAGAAAAGGAGGGAGAAGGCAAATACTGAGCTTCTAGGTCTGGAAGATACATTTCACGTGAAGGTTTTCAGTCTTCTTTATACAGGTTTAACTGATGGTAGATGAGGAAATAGTTCAACAAAGAATAATACATTGCAAAATAGAGCTAACTGTCTCTTGAAATCACAGAGATCATTTTTTCCTTTGCGCCACCAGTACATATTTGGTTCTCTTTTAGTACAGTCTGTGGCCTGAGATCTCAAAGTTCCAGGTAGCTACCAGATGGTTGGTTTCAGTGCAGACTGCACGTTGATGGCTAGCTCTCCGTGATATGCCTACATCCCATGACCACTCAGTCCTGAACATATTTACCTTACAACACCTCTCACATAGATCCTTCTCTTCATCTTCCTTGTGTTGTGCAGCCCCTTTCAACTTCACAACAGGGTGTTTTCTATGAGCTTTTAACTAGATTCCCTACAATCATACATACACCACCACCAGCAACACTACCATCCCTTCCATGATCAATCCATTCAACGCCATGTGCCATGGTCAGGAAATAGGCAGCACGTTCCTAAAATACTGCTTTTATCTTACTCTCTTCTCAAGAACTTGCCATGACTCTCAACTATGGAGTCAATAAATAATAAAATCTGCCAAAAACTATAAAGTTCATAGAAGAAAAAATAGGATCAATGCTAGAGGCCCTAATGCACGGCATTAGCAGGATACAAACCATAACCAACAACACACAAACCCCATAAGATAAACTAGATTACTGAGATCTTCTAAAAATAAAATACGTAGGCTCATCAAAAGACTTCACCAGAAGAGAAAGAGAGAACCTACAGCCTGGGAAAAAATTTTTGGACATTACAAGTCAGACAAAGGTCTAAGCTCTAAAATCTATAAGAAAATCTAACACCTCTACAACAAAAAGACAAATAATCCAGTTAAAAAATGGGCAAAGGAAATGAATAGACACTTCACCAAAGAAGACATTCAAGTGGCCAACAGACACATGAGGAAATGCTTGCAATTACTAGCCATTAGAGAATTGCAAATTAAAACTACAATGAGACACCATCTCACCAGGGAATTACTGGCACAAACCAAAAACACTGGAAATAACAAATGTTGGAGAGGCTGAGGGGAGACTGGAACTCTTGTGCACTGCTGGTGGAAATGCAAAATGATACAACCATTTTGGAAAATTATATGGCTCTTCCTTAGGAAGCTAGAAATGGAAATACTATACGATCCAGCAATCTCACTTCTAGGAATATATCCTAGAGAAATAAGAGCCTTCACATGAATAGACATATGCACACCCATATTCATTGCAGCACTGTTCACAATAGCAAAAAATGGAAACAACCTAGATGCCCATCAATAGATGAATGGATAAACAAACTAATACACACAATGGAGTATTATGCAACGATAAAGAACAATGATGAATCTGTGAAGCATCTCATAACAGGGATCAAACTGGAGGACGTTATGTTGAGTGAAATAAGTCAATCACAAAAGAACAAATATTATATGAGACCCCTATTATCAAAACTCATGTAAAACTTTATGCACAAAAAGAAACAATCTTTGTTGGTTATGAGGGATGGGGCGGGGAACTAAATAGACAATAGATAAGCAGTAATTTTGGTGAAGTATAAGACAGTACACAATACTCGGGAAGCCAGCACAAATTGTACAACGAAAGGTCATGGAAGCTCCGTAGACACTTCCAAACTCCCTAAGGGACTGAATTGCTGGGCAGAGAGCCATGGGGACCATGGTCTCGGGGAACATTTAGTTCAATTGGCATAACACAGTTTATAAAGACAATGTTCTCCATTCTACTTGGTGAGTAGCGTCTGGGGTCTTAAAAGCCTGAGAGCAGCCATCTAAGATGCTCCACTGGTCTCACCTCTTTGGGAGCAAGGGAGAATGAAGAGAACAGGATACAAAGAAAAGATTAGTCCAAAGGACTAATGGACCACAGCTACCACAGCCTCCACCAGACTAAGTCTAGTACAGCTAGATGGTGCCCGGCTATCACCACTGACTGCTCTGACCTGGATCACAGTAGAGGGTCCTGGACAGAGCTGGAAAAGGATGTCGAACAAAATTCTAACTCACACACAAAAAAAAGACCAGATTTACTAGCCTGACAGACTAGAGAAACCCCAAGAGTATGGCCACTGGACACCCTTTTAGCTCAGTGGTGAAGTCACTCCCGAAGTTCACCGTTCAGCCAGGGATTGGACAGCCTCATAAAACAGAACGGGACTAATGAGGCATAGCAGTCCAGGGACAAGGACTAGAGAGCAGGAGGGGACAGGAAAGCTGGTGATAGGGAACCCAAGGTTGAGACGGGGCAGTGTTGACATGTCATGGGGTTGTTAACCATTGTTGTAGGGCAATATATATACTAATCGTTTAATGAGAAACTATTCTGCAAACCTTCATCTAAGGTACAAAAAAAAAAAAAAAAGAATTATCTATGTGAGATCAAATTGACAACAGCAAATCAAAAGTTTCGATGGGAAGCCAAGGGGGCAGTGAGTTGAAGATAATGGTGATGGAATAATTTGGAAAACCATAGTGAGAATAACAGCACAACTGGAAGAACGTAATTAATGTCACTGAATTGTACATGTAGAAACTTTTGAAATGGTGTAACTTTGGCTATGTATATTTTCACCAAAATAAAGTTCCCCCAAGGTCGAGAAGGGAGAGTGTTGACATGTCGTGGGGCTGTTAACCAATGTCATAAAACAATATGTGTACTGATTGTTTCATGAGAAACTATTTGTTCCGTAAACCTTCACCTAAAGTACAATAAAAAAATAAATAAATAAACAATAAATAATAAAATCCCAACACCTTAGCTTAACAACCAAGACTCAGTCTTACCCGTTACTATTCCCTACACAAACTTCATGTTCCTTCTACTCTGGTCAGCTCAGCATTTCCTGAGCATGTATTATGCCCTTCCTCCATATTATTTAAGCTGTTCGCAATTTCTCTACCTGAAATTCTTTCTCCATGCCCTCTCTGACCTTTGAATTCCTTAATACACTTTCAGGTCTAGAACACCACCAGACTAAGGTAAGGGCTTTGCTGGGAGTCTCATTGTTCCTGTCACTTTCTGGTAGTTACTCTTGATATGCAAAATGTTCCCCCAAAAGTTGCAAAAATGTCATAATTTATTATCATTCAGAATCTGGTGCAATGATATTTTAGGGGGTTCCATACCATCTTGATTTTTGAGACTAAGATTATTTTTTCTAATGTTGCTAACCATTTTTCTGGAGGAAGATAAAAAAAGAAACTAGAATGTGGTAGAGGAAACATAGAAATTCTATTGCTCAAAAGTAATTGCATAGTTATCCTTCCATTATCCCAAGAATAGTGGGGAGCACTAGTAAACACCAGAAATGGCCCCTAGATCTTTTGGTACAGACCTGATGCCCCTCTAAGAACGGCAGAGGAGACTCAGAGACCTATGGCCAACGGAATTCAAGAAGTCAGGATAGAAAACAGAAATCCTATCAGTCTGAAAGCCTTATAGCAGGATGGTTGTGTGGTGTTGCTAATCTTAAAACGCATGCCCAGTTTCATGAACTAATGAAAGCCTGTTGTGAATAATGATTCAGAGTGAGGCGGACTGGATTCTGATCTGATGGGCAGTCAACGGATGAAAAAGGCATTTCTAAACAATTAGAAATGGATACAGAACATACTTTTGAATCCATTCATTCATTGGTTAGTTTCTGGAGATACAATAAGGACTAAAATGTGCACGGTTCCTGCTGTCATGGTTCTTAGGGTCTAGAAGTTGATCTATTGCAGCTGAAACAGGAGCGGGGAGCTCTTTTAAAAAGAATCTGGTAGTTTATTCCAAACCTGGGCTCCATAGAAAATAAAACCTTGCCAATTTGAGAAGTGAAATTTGGTTGTGTTACATCCTTATTACTGCAATATAATATTGTCTATTAATTGATCCCCTAGACCTACCCCTACATTTCAGTTTTTTTACTAGTCATATAATATTTACCCAGGTGAAACGTGCAGGGTGTTTTGCTTTGTGTTGTTTTTCAAACAGATAACAAAAATCATATTCTGCCAGGTTTCATACGGAGAAGGAATGGGGAGAGGAAGAAACTGGGACTGTGGAAATGACCCCTTCGCTTATTCACTGAACACTCACCTTTATATTACAAGGTCATTTTGATCTTGCCATATAACAAAAATAACTCTAAAAATCTTTGCTAACTTTCATAGATAATCTCAATGGATTTATGTAAAGAAAGGAAGATGTATAAAACTTTGAACATAGCTATTATATATGCGAAGCCCTGATGGCATAGTGGTTAAGAGCTTGGTTGCTAACCAAAAGGTGGGCAGTTCAAATCTACCAGCCGCTCCTTGGAAACCTTATAGGGGCAGTTCTACTCTGTCCTATAGGGTCGCTACAAGTCATAATCAACTCGATGGCAAGGGTTATTTCACATACAGGAACCCTGGTGGTACAGTGGTTAAGCACTCAGCTGCTAACTGAAGGGTCCATAGTTCAAATGCACCAGCTGTTCTTCAGGAGAAAGATGTGGCAGTCTGCTTCAGTAAAGATTTACAGCCTTGGAAACCCTATGGGATAATTCTACTCTGCGCTATACGTTGCTGTGAGTCAGAATCGATTCGACAGCAGTAGATTTTGAGTATTACAAGCACATAAATGCACAGACTTGTGCATGTATACACACATACATGTGCATACACGTGCATCTTATACACAGACATACACCTTATTACACACACAACTGGTACTGTCTTCAAGAAAAAACTATTCTAAATACATTAACCTTTGGCCATTTTAATTTCAAGTCAATTGTCTTTTTATTTATTATCTTTAGTGATTACTATACTTAATAAAGATTTAAAAGAAAGATAATATTTAATGTTGGCATGGATGTGGAGAAACGGATATGTCTATATACCGCTGGTACAAACAAAATTGCTAAAAACTTTCTGAATAGTAATTTGGCAATACAAATAAACTTTAAGAATATATATGTCACTTGATGCATTAATTCCATTACTAGATATTTATTAAAAGGAATATCAACATACAAAGATATATTTACAAGGATATTCCTTATAATGTAATCTATAACCGAAAAAATCAGACCCCATCTAGCTATGATAATGTATACTATGTTAGTCATAGAAATGAATTCAATTCTATTCAGTGCTCCAAAATGACAGATACATATTTATTGACATGTAAAGGTGTTCATGGTATGCTAGGTGAAAAAGGGGATCTAAACCAGATTATAACAATAACTAATACAGTGCTTATTTACAAGGCACTAATAAAGTAACTCATTTAAACCTCACTGAAATTATTCCTGGTTTGTCAAGAAGAAACCAATTCCAGAGATCTTAAGTGATTTGCCAAAGATAAAACAGCTAAGAAGTAATACATCTGTGATTTAAACTTAGGCAGTCTGGCTGCGGAGTTCTCACTCTCAGTCACCCCAACATATGCTGTGTTTGTATCGTTACATGTGGGAATGTGCCCATAAATTTACCTTTATATGTATACATAAAACCAAAAAACCAAAGTCCTTGCCATGGAGTCAGTTCTGACTCACAGCGACCTTGTAGGAAAGGTAGAACCACCCCTTACTGTTTCCAAGGCTGTAATCTTTATGGAAGACGACTTCCACATCTTTCTCCAGAAGGGCGGCTGGTGAGTTTGACCACCGACCTTGACCTTTCAGTTAGCAGCCTAGTACTTAACCACTGCGCCACCAGGGCTGTTATATGCATACATACAGGAATAAAATATACAATGAACATCCCTCAAAATTTAGTATGGTTATCCTTATTGGATTTTATTTTAACTTGTTTGTTTAGCTGTTTTCCATAGTGAACAATAGATTTCTGGCATACATTTTTAAGAGGGAGAAAAAGAGCAAGGATTACAAATACCTTCTGCTCAGCTGTAGTTAGGCTGTACCATGTTTCCACCTTCCTGATCCAGCTCATGGGCGTAGCCACTGAGGCACTCCCAAAGGCCACAGACAATTCACAACACGGACAATCTGCATGTGGATAATTGAAAGCTGAATAAGCTGTGTTCTCTTAGCTTCCCTTCTATGCACTTCCTTGAAATTGAAGCATGTTGGAATATTGAATTGGAAGTCACTGAATTACTTCTTTCTTATAAAATGCTAAATAGCGCCACAATGGCCTGAAAGACCTAAAGTGGCACCCCTCATACAACCAGGGTTCACGCCAGCTTTCGAAGCAGCTGGCTCTGAAGTTTGTTTTCAGATCCTACTGAAAGACGAAATCATTTACTCGGGATTTACATATGTTGTTGTTTACATATTGTTGTTGTGTGCCGATGGGTTGATTCTGACTCATAGTGACCCCATGCGACAGAGTAGAACTGCCCATAGGGTTTCCTAAGCTGTAATCTTTACGGAAGCAGAATGCCAAGTCTTTTCTCCCACGGAGCCACTGGGTGGGTTTGAACAGCCAACCTTTCCGTCAGCAGCTGAGGACTTAACAGTAGTGTCGCCAGGGCGCCTTTACATATACATTTTTTTTTTTTTTACATATAAAATACTGCAAAATTACAACAAGTTACAGTTTCAATTTCCTTAGATTTTTAAATTTAACAAATTTGGTTTGTTTGCTACTTTTTTTGGTCCAATAAGCTTTAAGAAGAGGATGCTGAAGACACCTGAGAAAAACAGGATCCTTGAATGCATTTGCTCTGGATGGAATTGAACCACGCTTACTTCGTATTTCAGAAAGGAGCTTTATGTTTCTCCTGGTTGCACTCACCAACAGTACCTTCCATTCCTATTGAGTGATAGAGTTGGTTTTTTGTTTGTTTGTTTTGTTTTTTTGCCTTTCTGGTTACATGTCTCCAGTAAGGTAAACTTGAAAATCAGTGGTCCACACCAGCAGAGCGAGTGTCTGTAAATAGATATTATTTCTTTTTTTTTTTTTTAAATAACTGTTCTTTCATTTTTATGCTGTCTTACAAGCACTGTCCTACAAGTAGATTATACAATCTGAGCACAGCTTCTTCGAGAAGTCTGCAACCCTCCCTGTGCTTTCGGGAAAAGCGACGTTTTCAGGAACTGAAACTTAAGCCACCGCCGCCTGCTGCTCTTGTCTGAGCTCTGAGATTGCTTCATTATTTCTCCCCTGAGGATTCAATGGATTTGGTTCAAGCACCATTGAACGTGATGCTGTATTAATTGCCCTGGAGGGTAGCGAGGCCTTTGAACTGTGGCTGTGAGGGATATTTTGCTATAAGACATGTGTCAGCACTTGGCTGGTTAACTCTGGGGCTGGGCTGTGCAGCATGCTGGGACCAAGGATCTGGAAAACTACTTTGCATCCTAATCTTACATCTGTTTTCCATCATGCGGCGAGACTGACTGGCCATTCTAACAGGGAAGCGTCATTCTGGAATAGCTGGAGTCTAAGTACAAATATTGTACTGTCAAAGAATATTAAGAATTTTCCATCATTTTTTCAAGTTCTCCCAAACAGCTGGCACACATAGGTGAATGGTTGATGCAATGGATTAATTGCCTGACCTTTCACCCCACGAGGAACTGTTTGTGTGTAAGTTACGTGTCAGCATTATGATACCGAAACTTAAACGGAAGATGATGCCTCTGCTTTCAATGAAAATGAAACCCCATTTTCCATTGGCCTTATTTTGAACCCATTGGGTAATTCTACGTTCCACATGGCCACTCAGAGCTTATTTATATTCAGCTGAAAAACAGAGTTACACCTGAATTGTAATCAACACGTTTCTTCCTAAAAGTAGAGTAGTCAACTCACCTGTAATTGTTTCTTCTTTCTTCCAAACCTTCTGAGTAGTAACTGCCATTCCCTTTGCTACAGATAAGGACAACTAAGAAAGTTTACAACTGCATAGTAAATCTATGGTTCTAATTCTACATTGTAATCATGTTGTTGGGTGCCATCTGGTAGATTCCGACTCATAGTGACCCCATGTGACAAAGTAGAACTGCTCCATAGGGTTTTCGTCGTTGTAATCTTTACAGAAGCAAATCATCAGGTCTTTCTCTGATGGAGCCTCTGGGTGGGTTTGAACCCCCGGTCTTCTGGTTAGCAGCCAAGTGCTTAACCATTGCACCACCAGGGCTTGGTAGTATAATCATAGGGCTACAATTATATTGCTAGACTTCTGAATATCAGATCACTCATGTTTCTTTGGGAGGCTATGATTTCTTAAACAATATTGGTCATTCTTAATCCTGCCATTGAACCTCAGCTTTTAATGGTTATAGGTATACTTGGTAAATGTATATCATGTAGTTGGGAAGAATACAGCCAGTGTTAAATTTACATGGAAATGTCAGTTTTGAGAGTCATTTGTTCACAATGTTTTGCAATTAAAAAAAAAAGTGAAGATAATTTTTTGCTTGTCTCCTCACATGCCACTTTAAAAACTTGACCCCCTAAAATGTGTGCATACCTCTTGCTTCTTGGGTAAAGGGTAGAGGCTGGAAAGATGGGCCTGGTAAGAGAGCTTCCATAGAGTATGTGGGAGGAGAAAAGTGATAGATGGTGTGGCTATAAAGCCTTTTGCACAGAAAACTGAAGTACAGCATTGCGCTTTTTCTTTTCAAAAATTTTTTTTTTTTTTAATTTTTATTGATTGACTGCTTAACGGATTGAGTTGTAGAAAATGCTACCATACTCATGGTTGCAACGGAGCTGACAGAGTGTGTTGAACACTGTGCTGCTTTCCTTTCTATATTTTTAATTCCAGGGTTGATTTTAGCAAACTCTTTGCAGTCTGGAATCTGGCTCAGAAAGGCTCTACATATGCTCAAGACTGATCTTAGAATAGACATTAACAGAAAGTGGTCCACTGGGCAATTTTTGAGGTCTTTGTTACTTGAAGTAGGCCAATGCCTTTGGAGTCCTGGGGTCTGTGGTTCATCCTCTTTCTTCCTCTGACCTTTTTAGCGGCCCTTCTCAACAATCTTTGGGCAAAGTTTTTACTTGTTTGGTGTTAGTACTTAGTTACTATGACTACTGCTAACACGGATGCACGCCTTTTTAATGGGCATCCACTCATTTACTCATCAACTATTTATTGAGCTCTTTCTGTATGCATACATGGGAGAGGTAGCCTTCACCACAGAGAATATGATCACTGTATGGAAAACAATGATCTAGTTATAATATAAACTAGTTTCGCATTTGTAAAGTGGAACCACAAAAATGTTGAGAGAAATGAGGGCAAATGCGTGTAAAAGTTGTGTAATTCTAAAGCACCCTGAAAATGTAAGCTCTTATTACAAAGAAGAAAGGATGAACAAAAGAATTTCAATTTGACAAAGTGCTCAGGTTGATAACAGTGATCTGTAATGGTATGTTGGACACTAAATTTGTAATCTGTGTTTCAGGGTCTAGTCTTGCAAGTACCACCCTGGATTAACGGGGGCAAAAGGCATGGTTTTGAGTTTTGGCTCTAGTATTTCTAGGTCAAGCCACTTAACCTCTCTGAGCCTAAGTCTTTTCATCTATTATTTGGGAACAAATATGACTTGTGAGAAATAAGATGATGTTTGTAAAAGACTCAACGAATCGATGATTCTCAGTAGATGGTTAGTATTGTTTTCTTATTATAATTATTGTGATTATTATTATTGTTATATGTTACTGTTACAACCCCCTCCTCCCCAAAAGCATTATTTATAGTCATAGCTTCTTTTTAGAAATAAAGAACAAAGTCCACATTATGATTAGATTTATGATGACTAAACCATTTGTTTTCTGTTTTAAGCAATTGTGACTTTATAAAAATGTAAAAACTTCTCTAAAGAGAAACGATGCACATCCTGGAATGTCTGTCAGAGAAGTAATTCTGCTTTCACAAAATATTTAAGTGTGAAGTACTGGAAATATTTTAGAATATTTGAGAGACTAAGATTTAGAATTCTGTTCTGCTTTTTTTCCCCCTTTAGATTAAGTTGTGTTATTTTTTTCTATAGAATTTGCCGTCTAAAATTGAAAATTTATGGAGTTGGTAATGAATTCTTGGGGCAAATACATGATAATTAAATATAAATTGAGCTATTTAAATTGAGATTTAAGTTTCCTTTTTTTTTTTTTGTCCTAGTCAATGTTTCATACATAATCATAGAAAGATGCAGATATCATTAAGAGCAAAGGGAATTCACCATCTACTCTCCACTAGAGTACAATAGAAAGGGCAGATCTGTAAGGAAAAAGGTAAAGGTAAGAATCAACGAACTTGAAAAATGGGTATCGTGTACAAAAGAAAAATAAAGTTTACTGGCGAAAAGAACGAGATAATTTGAAGTTTCAACGACAGAGTCATGGTTAAACCAATGACGGTAGAGCCTAAGATGAGTACATTTATCACCCCAAAAAGTACATTTTACTATTTTTAATACACATTTATTCTCCAATTATCAGTTCAGCTAATGGTAGAATTAACTCTAGATCCAACCCAGGAAGAGTCTCTGTTTAAGAGAGATCTGTGAATTGAGAAAAACTTTACATTTGTGCAGGTCAGTAGAGGGTTCCTCACCCAAAGCTGCCCTCCATGGCCTGGGGTACATCCCATCATGCATTCTCATTAACATAATATGACTCTAGATTCTTATAAGCCTTCTCTTCTTGCCATATTTTTTCATACATTTTCCTATACATTATTTAATGTAATCCACACAGCAACTTCAGATAGCGGAAAACAAGCCTATGAGAAGTTAGTGATGCCCCAAGAAAATGGCCCTTTTCAAATCCAAAGGTCTTTACTTTTGCACTACAACTGCCTCAGAGATGGACCCCCAACTTCTATGTACCCTCTCCTTACTCTGGCAAAAAAGGCTCATTGACCATGAACACCTACAGTTGTGATATAGTAAGTATGAATATTATAGCAATAGTAACTACAGTGTTTTACTATTTGTAAACCATCTAGCCCAATGCATGGCTTATAGTGAGTGTTGTATAAGTTTTTGTTAAACTCAAGATGGATAGATGGATGTAATCCTTATAATCCAAGAGAGAAGGATGCCACAGCTTAGAGATGAACATGGAAAAATGTTTTATATGGTTGACTGCGCAGTTCTACACTAAGGACCAGATGTTGTTTGTGGAGAAAGGGTAGCACTGAATTCCAAATGGGTAATAATTTTGCTTGCTGAATTGTTACTGACTGATCTAGCATCCTGACCGTATCCTAGTCCACCAGCTCCCCCATGATCCTGCCCTTCTCTCCCTTGCTGCCCCTCTCCAGGATGAACTAGAACCAGCTTATCTGAAAATACCTTTGCCACATTCTTTGCTCAGACCTCCCAGCTACTAAGTAATAGTAACATATCTCCAACCCCATACCTGTCTCTGATAATTTATATGGTTGCCAAGATGGCACACATAAATATTCTAGTCCAGCCAAATAATGCCTGGGAAAATTATCTAGGTGTTTCACTACAGACTTAATCACATTATTTTCCTGAGAGAGAACATCCCCATTCTTCTCTGGACTCTCAAATCGCATCCAAATGTCAAGTTTTGGATCAAATCTTATCCCCTCCTTAGAACTTTAGCAGGGGGTAGCAGAGAGTGGTCAATTTTTTAATCCTTGGCTCTATCATCTACTACCTATGTGACCTTGGGCAAGTCACTTTCTACTGTAACTGAATTTCTTCATCTGTAAAATGGAAAATATCTACTTTACAAAACTTTTGTAAGGATTACTTAAAATGGATATAAAGCATGTAGTAGAAACTCAATACATGATATTTTTTAAATTATATTTCAGGGAGTAATTGATTTCTCTTTCTCTTCAGAAATTATCAAGCATATACTTTGACTCCACTTTGTTTGACACTGTGGTAGTTTTAAAACATATCCACAAATTCTTTGGCACACCTTTCGTGTAGACATTGAGTCTAATTTCCTTCCCCTTGAGTATGGGTTGAGTATGAACTGGCCTTAGAAACTTGCTTCTAGTGACTAGAATGGAATGGAGGCGACACTGTATGGCTTCCAGGGCCAGGTAATATAAGGTGATAGAACTTTCTTTTTATTCTATTTCTTGTGTTGCTTGCCATTGGACCACAACCACCATGTTGAGAGGAAGCCCAGGCTACGTACAGAAGTCCACGTGGAAGGGAACCAAGACTTCCAACATTTTGTTCCTGTTTCACTCTCAGCTAACAGTAGAACCAACTTACCAGCCACGTGAACAAGCCGTCTAGGATGTAGATCATCCAGCTCTCAGTCAAGTTGCCCCAGCTGACGCCACATGAAGCAGAGACCAGCCTTTTCCTGCCAAACCTGGTCCAAATTGTAGATTCATGAGCAAACTAAATGACTGTTGTTGTTTTAAGCCACTACATTTTGAGGTGGTTTGTTACACCACAATAGATAAGAGAAACAGGATTTATACTCAAAGCCATGTGATAGAAGACATCATCTTATGTGCAGATATCTATATTCTCTAAAGACTCTTCTCAGAGATAAAAATAGCATCTTGTCTGCCCAAATATCAACACTTGGAGAGTAATAAATGATTTTCTATTATTAATTGACTGATTTGGACCTACTCATATACCCAAGGGCACTGTTTTTCCCTTGTTTGTTTGAATTGAATAGGCATTTATGGCTAGAAAAATATGACGTTAGAACAAAAGCGTTATATTGCAATTTTCTCCTTTGAGATTCTCATTTTGAAGTCGAGATGATCAAAACAACTTTTAAGAAGTTGTTACTTAAGCTGAGACTTACATTTTATAAGCTAGAAATTGCTTGTCATCTTGCAATATTTGGAAGAAAAAAATATATAGAATTGGAAGTTTAAACAGGTAGAGGTGACATTTTCCCATGACAAGAACTGTCTTTTTCATGCACCTGCTTTTGTTATTCACCACTGATTATATGACAGATTGGTATCCTGAGTTTTTAAAATGAAGAACAAAATATAACCCCCTGAATGGATTAGTTCTGAAATCTGGAACATGAATACACCCAACTGAGTTTGGTATTTGGTGTCTCAGAAATCCTACACTCTTCAATAAAGTTGAGGATGGGAGGAAATGGGAGCCGTTCAACTTTTATAAATTCCTTAAAGTAGTAATTTCCTTCACATTCAGGGAGAAAAGAATATAAAATAGAAATAGAAATTATATTTCTTCTTTAAAGCAATAATGAAATATGTGAGACGTATAGGTTGTCGTTGTTAGGCACCATCAAGTCAATTTTCAACTCATAGTGAGTCCGTGGGACAGAGTAAAACTGCCCTATAAGGTTTCCTAGGCTGGAGCCCTGGTGGCAAAGTGGTTAAGAGCTTGGCTGCTAACCAAAGAGTTGACAGTTCTAATCCACCAGCCACTCCTTGGAAACCCTATGGGGCAGTTCTGCTCTGTCCTATACGGTCACTATGAGTCGGAATCGACTCTAAGGCAACGAGTTTAATCTTTACAGAAACAGATCACCAAGGTCTTTTCTCCCTCGAGCCGCTGGTGGATTCAAACTGCAGAAATTTCAGTTGCCAGCCTAGCACTTAACCAACCATTGCCCCACCACAACTCCTAGAAGTAGAAACAGACCATGTTCATGGCCCACTGGTTTCCAAAGGGTATTTGGTAGGAGGAATGGACTGTGGATAAGGAATCCTATTCAGGTTATGGGGAAGAAGGTGCCATTCAACTGTAACAGAATTAAAAATTTGCAGAGATCTCTAGAGGGGGAAAGATGTGCTAGTGGTCCTAAGAAGCTTTCTCATCTCCCTAAAATCCTAAGCCAATTTTTTGAGGCATTTTCTATGTAGTATAGCTAACTGAGGTCTATGAGATGGCAGCGGCTATCTGGTTAGTTCAGGCAAAAGTAGAACGTCGGACTTGAATCATCCCAGTGACTGTGCTTGACTATATACTTCATTTCAGCTGAGTAGACCTGCTATTAGATCTTCATTATTTTTGTTGAAATGTAGGACCAAGTTGACATTAATTAAATCAAGGCTATGTCTCTGCAAAGACAAAAATATCTATCTATGCATTGGAAGTTACCTATCAAAATCTGTGCACAGTGCTCTTTCGTGGTGGATTTCAAGTTTTGGCTGTGATGTTTGTAGGTGGATCCTCAAATAATTTGTAAGTATTAGAGGGTTGGGGGAGAGGAAGAGAAGGAGAAGCTGGAAACTACATAAATGATCACATTCTAATTTACAAAGTGATGATGCTATAAAAAGAGGTTTAAATGGTGATCAAGAAAGGGAACATTTTGCTCAGTTTTGGAGTTTTATATTATAAACCAGGGGCTTCAAGTACTCAGATGGACTTACTACAAACTTGCTTTGGATCTAAGGTTACTCACCTGCCTTCCCTCCTTCCTCAAGTGTACAGTGAAAACATTATTAGGCTAGTGGGGAACTGAGCTTCTTCCCTACACAAATAGACTTCTATGTTAAATTCTACAGAAGATGAGAGGAAAGTCTATACAGCTTTAGAAAAACAAATTAGCTTTCTATAACAACAAATGAATATCCATCAATACACTATAAATCCTGATGCTAGAGATGGGTACCATATTTTTTACGCAAATAACTCACGTCGTCTGCATTTGTTTGCTGGCCTCCCCCTCCTCCCCCTGCGAGGCATTTTCATAAGTTCGCTATGCTAAATTTTTTTATACAGCAACATATGGAAGAGGATTGGTATGGCAGCACTTGTGAGGGTGCCTCTCGGAGGGGAGGGCACAGCCAGCAAACAAACACAGAAAGTGTGTGAGTTATTTGGGTAAAAATACAGTACTACTAATCTGGAATGCATTCTGTTTTTTAAAACTAGAAAATCCTGTTTTACTGAATAGCTAGTTTTTAAAGTAAAAGAAGCTAGTTAAACTTTTCAAATCCCAACTGTAACAGTACGTTTACACTAAAATGTACTTTGGAAGCATTTACCAAGACAGCTTATTTGAGGGACACGTAACAAGTCAATTGCAGAACAAATCTGTCAGATGAAATGCGAGTGCTCTGTCTGACTCTCTCTTACCAAGTTGCCTCGTTATAGAATTTTGAACACATTCTTGGAATGTTCAAACCTTGAATTGATTTCCACGTTGATATTTAATCTGATCAAGTTTACACCATCTGTCTATAAACATTTGGTAATTCTTTTCTCTAACTTTTAAAAAAATCAGATCTACAAGAAATAAAATATAATAAACCAAGTAGTGGCAATTTCATTATACTGTGGTGTTTTAGGATCATTTATTGCTTATGGGAATTTAACCCATTTTAATAAAATAAATATAAATGTATAAATACCTATGTACACTCACATACACACATGACATAGTCATTTCTGACTCAGCATAAGAAAATAAATCCAGTTTGCTATTCTTTTTTAAGCAAACAGGGGAAGAAATTTTATTGAAACTTAGCTCTTGACTATTTTTAAACATTTTCCATGAAGTTTCTTCTTCAGGGACAATGCTTACAGATTAGAATTCTAGAACCAAATTCAATTTTAAGTTACATTTACATTTTCTTTTCTCAAGTGCAAAGGCAATTTTATTTATTCTGTATAAACTATATAGATTGATGGTATGGAGAGTAAAAGCTTTTTAAATTCACTCCCGTTTATAACTCTAGGATATTAAATGCTTTTGCATTTTTATTCAAAAATATGTCTGTATATTAAAATATCTTTTTAAATTTTTTTATTAGCACACAATTTTATTTTAAGTTGATATGATTGAGAAAATAAGGCTAAAAAAACCCCCACAAGATGTATTTTTGAGTGTGTGTGTGTGTGTGCGTGTGTACGTGTGCAAGTAGGTAAATAAATAATTATTTCTATATTTAATTAATGGACAGATATTTCAACTAAAGGCTTAAGGTGGGGTGCCAGAATTTTTTTTTTTTTCCTTTAAAATCTGCCTCATGCTGAGTTCATTTTAGAGGGTTATACAATGCTTCTAGGTGGAGATTACTAGCTTCTTCTTGGCCTAGAAAAAGTTAAGAGTTTTAAAATCTTTTTTAAACTGGTAGGGGTCTTTGGTAATGGATAGGTTTAATGTTTCCTAGGAAGAATAGAAGAAAAAAATTATTCTTAAATATACTTTGTAAAATAACAACTTGCAGGCTAAGAAAAATCATAAAATTGAAAACATTGCCATTCAACTAAAAAGATTTCATTCTATTTGTATTTATTCTCATATTAGAAGGAAAAAATAGCTACCACCCGCTGTACCAACAATGCATCTTAAGTAATTCTAGTTTTAAAATGGTATTAACACCCACACAGAATTCGTACCTCTTTTTGTGAATTGGTGGTACAGTGGTTAATGTGCTTGGCTGCTAACTGAAAGGTCAGTAATTCGTACCCACCAGCAGCTCTGCGGGAGAAAGATGTGGCAGTCTGCTTCCATAAAGATTTACATCCTTGGAAACCCTATGGGGCAGTCCTACTCTGTCCTATAGGGTCTCTATGAGTCGAAATCGACTCGATGGCAATGGGTTTGGTTTTTTGGTTTTTGGTATTTGTGAACAAACATTTTCAAGGATCATTACCCAGAAACCATTTGAAATATCAAATGATAAGTAAAAATAACACCCTCAATTCATGTATTTCAGTAATTTTATGTGACCTTTTCTTTCATACCCACTTTGCTGTGTTTCTTTGCCAACCTCTAGTGCTGAACATAAAAAAAAGAAATTATATTTCCAGTCTATTCGAATAGTTTTCTGGTCTGAGCTTGTTAAGTTTTTCCGACCCTAACTGATGCTTTCAAAAATTCCTTTAGAAAAAAAAAAGGAAAATGGAAAATTACTTGTAAGCAAAGGAAAAATATGACCAACAGCTTTATTGTTTGATAGAGAAGTCCATAAATCTCCAACCTCCGCTCTGCACTCTCCTCAGGGATCACTTTATTTATCTCTTGACATTTCCCTTAGGTACACCTTGAAGATTCCACAGTTTTACCACTCCCTTGAAACCTGACCCTGTATCTCTACCTCTTCAATCTAAGCAGATGACCTCCTTCCTGCTTTTCTGGTGAGGACTCGACAATAAACACGCTGTTTTCCTCCATGGACCTACCACGTGAGTCTGGATCTTCATCCTCCCACTGTCTTTCACCTCCCATCTTTCTGGAAGACCTGCCCCTCTTCCTGTCCATTACTAACCCCTACACCTGTGTTCTCAAACCTCCTCTTGTTCCTCTTGTGTTACATTTCCATTTCTATTGACTTATTACATACATGGAACCCTGGTGGCGCAGTGTTTAAGAGCTCGGGCTGCTAACCAAAAGGTCGGCAGTTCAAATCCACCAGCTGCTCCTTGGAAACCCTACGGGGCAATTCTCTTCTGTCCTAAAGGGTCACTATGAGTCAGAATCGACTCGATGGCAATGGATTATATACGTGTTCAAGTCACCTTAATTGTAAAACTAAAACCTCCCCTTTTATCTTGCTACCACTTCAATCTATTATTTTTCTTTTACTGCCTTTGCATTGTCTAGCTTTTTGAAACGAAAGTCTATCCTTATCATCCTCACCTCTTCGCACAGTCCATTTCCCCTCTAATAGGTGCAATATAGCTTCACTCTCATTCACTCTCCTGAAAATCACCAAATGATCTCATAATCATCAATTTCAGCCACCAGATTCCTCAGATCTCATTTTCTTAGCCTTGCTTTAACATGAAATACTGAGAAAGAGAAGCTAGACAACTTTTAACAAAATGTGTCTACTCCTTTCATAGTATGAATTTATTGCTAGGAAGAGGTCAGCCAACTCTTGTATTCAGATTTGGCTGCGGCTAGTTCTTGTCAGAGTCCCTGGGTGGCACAAATGGTTAAGTGCTTGGCTACTAACCGAAAGGTTGGTGGTTTGAATCTGCTCAGAGGTGCCTTGGAAGAAAGTCCTAGCAATCTACTTCCAAAAGATCACAGCCACTGAACAGCCTGTGGAGTGCAGTTCTACTCTGAAGCACATGGAGTTGCCAAGAGTTGGAATCAGCTTCACCACAACTGGTTTGGTTTTTTTGTTTTAGTTATAGCCAATGGAATATAAGCAGAGGGGGGACTTTTCCCTGTTTCTCTCTCTGAGTAAACAACAGCAAGCCTCAAGTGAGTGTTGGTACCTCAAGGTGGAAGAATCTTATGTCCCTAAATCAGCCAGCAACTAAGAGCACCCATCTTGGACTGTTACGTGAGCAAGAATTAAACTTCTATTGTACTAAGCCAATAAAAATATTGAGGTTATTTGTAACCAAGGCCTATTCTCTCCTAACTGAAGTAGATGCTGTAGACCAGTATCTCCTCCGTTACACACTTTCCTCACTAGAATTTTATGACATGCACCTTCCTGACTCTTCCCTACTCTCTGATATCCCTTCCCAGTTCTTTCTGATTACTTCTTTCAATTCCAGCTCCATAAATAAATGGATTCTGGCCTCAATGTCTTTGTTTTCTATCACTAGACTCTCCTCCTCAGTGTTCTTTCATGCTCATCTGTCCATGGTTCCAGTGACCACCTCCATGAGCATGACTTCAAAATTCATACTCCTAGGCTCCACTGGAAACCCTGGGGGCATAGTGGTTAAGATTCAGCTGCAAACAAAAAAGCTGGTAGTTCAAACCCACCAGAAGCCCCTTGGAAATCCTATGGGGCAGTCAGACTCTGTCCTATACGGTCGCTATGAGTCAGAATCAACTCGACGGTAATGGGTAGGCTCCATTAGCACATTTCCATAGATCTACCCAATTAGTAAGGAGCCCTGGTGGCACAACAGTTAAGCACTCATCTGCTAACTGAAAAATTGGCAGTTTGAACCCATTCAGTGACTCCATGGGAGAAAGATCTGGCAATCTGCTCCCAGAAAGATTACAGCTTAGGAAACCCTATGGGACAGTTCTACTTTGTCACATAAGGATGCTGTGAGTTGGAATCGACTTGATGTCACCTAACAACAGCAATAACCCGATTAGTTAAAATTATTTTGGTTGCTTAAGCAAAGGGGGGAATTTTTAAAGATAGAACAAGACACTGTAATTATCTCAGTTTCGGGAATTTGGGGTCCTCAACTGCTCAAAAGATGGTTTATTCAATATATTTTTTAGTTCAGCTGATAATCTTTTTGTAGCAAGATTTTCTTAATAAAGAAAGCAGTGTCTTGATTTACTTTCTGGCATTAGCTCCTTATCTCATTGCAGGCAGGCATTTTGATGAACACAGGTTTAGAATTCTACCACTGACATAAAACAGTTACCAGCTACTCCCCTTAACAGAAAATCTGATTGCCCAGCTTGAACAAATACTTATACTAGACGAGGATCATGTGTTAAAGTTTGAATAGAATTCCAGTTAATTAAATGGAGTCCCTAATTGTTCTCCATCACAGAGTGTTACCCAGAAAGTTGGCCTTGATCCTCCATCAGTGGCTTGGGACTTAGCAAGCATCTGACATTGAGGACTAGCTCTGTTTCCTACTTAATGATCTGGTGATAATATTAATAGTTAACATAACTGATTACTAATTTAATGAGCCAGACAACCTATTAAATAGTTACCTGCATCTCTTTATTCAATTCTGGGAGGGAAGTATTGTTTATATGCCTACTTTACAGATGGGGGAACTCTAATCTAAAATAATATTGATTCTTCCTATCACAGATGAGCAAATGACATAAAAGCTCAAGAATACTATATTAGAATTGTGTTCATCAGAAATATTCACCAAAATAGCTTTAACACAATTGAAGGAAACTATCAAATCATATTAGAGTATCTTTATTCTTTCATTCAACAAATATTTGCTGTGGATCTGTTTGATGCCAGATTCTGTGCTTGTTCTGGTAATATTGGAATGTGAGGTTTAGTCTCTTTCCTCAAAGAACTTAGAATTCAGTAGGGAACACTAACAAATGAACTGTTACAGAGTACTGAGGATCGTGACAGACACACAGAGAGTAAAGAAAGTACCATAAAGATGTACATGCAAGCACAGAGAGGCATGCCTAGCCCAACCTCATGGGAATAAGGAGAATTCCAAAGGACATACTGAGCTAAGCCTCTCTTTTATAAATGGTGTATGACTATAAAACTAATATATGTAGAATATTTGTAAAATGCAGGTAAGTATAAAAAAGGAAATACAAGTTAACTATAACTGTAACCACAATAAGCATCTGATATATTCTTATCCAAACTTTTTCTGTTCATACACAGTTCTTAAATAAAATGAAGATCATTGTACATTTACTGATTATGACCTGTTTTTTTTTTCTCTTAGCAATAAATCATAAATATTTCCCATGCCATTAAAATTCTTAGAAAGGCTTATTTTTAATGATGTATAGTATTCCACCATGTGAAGTGTATTTGTCAGAGTTGTTGGTTGCAAGCCACAGAAACTGACTCCGTCTGATTGAAAGAGGGAGGAATTTATTGACAGGATACTGGGTATCTCATGAAATCAGTGGGAAGGCTGGAGACCCAGGCATATAAAACGATATGAATGAAGGAAGACATAAAGCTAGTCTGGTGAGGACACTGCCTATTAAGTCTGGACGCTGCAACTTCCAGCCTGAAACCTCAGCCACTACTGACTCGCAAACTGGATGTCACTCCCAGCATTACCTTCTACCTCTGCCAGAAAGAATTTTCTACTGTCCCTGCTTCTTTGTGTAACTAGTTCCCCATTCAAATTCTAGGATTAATGAATCTGACTGATTGAGACCAAGTCACAAGCTCACATTCTATCAGAAAGGGAAGCTGGGCATGATACCTTTTCATTTTCTGTTACAAGTGAGGCAGTCTGCCCCTCCCCCCTCCCCAACAAGACTTATAAAAACTGGGAAATTTTCCAAATATAAAATTATGATTCAGAGACTAGAAGACTGAAAAAAAAAACTACTATATTATTGCTATTGCTGTTGTTAGGTGCCGAGAGTCTGTTCCAACTCATAGCAACCCTATGTACAACAGAACGAAACACTACTCGGTCCAGCACCATCCTCACAATCATTGTTATGCTTGAGTCCATTGTTGCAGACACTCTGTCAATCCATCTCACTGAGGGTCTTCCTCTTCTTTGCTGACCCTCTACTTTACCAAGCATGATGTCCTTCTCCAGGGACTGGTCCCTCCTGATAACATGTTCGAAGTACATGAGACAAAGTCTTGCCATCCTCACATCTAAGGAACATTCTAACTGTGCGTCTTCCAAGACAGATTTGCGCGTTCTTCTGGCAGTGCATGGTATATTCAATATTCTTCACCAACACCATAATTCAAAGTCATCAATTCTTTGGTCTTCCTTATTCATTGTCCAGCTTTCACGTGCATATGAGGTGATTGAAAACACCATGACTTGGGTCAGGCACACCTTAGTCCTCAAAGTGACATCTTTGCTTTTTAACACTTTAAAGAGGTCTTTTGCAGCAGATTTGCCCAATGCAATGCAACATTTGATTTCAGCTGCTGTTTCCATGGGCATTGATTGTGGATCCAAGTAAAATTAAATTCTTGACAACTTCAGTCTTTGCTCCATTTATCATGATGTTGCTCATTGGTCCAGTCTGAGAAATTTTGTCTTCTTTATGTTGAGGTGTACTCCATACTGAAGGCTGTGGTCTTTGATTTTCACCACTAAGTGCTTCAAGTCCTCTTCACTTTCAGCAAGCAATGTTGTGTAACACAGGTTGTTTGTTAATAAGTCTTCCCGCAATCCTGACACCACATTCTTCTTCATATAGTCCAGTTTCTCAGATTATTTGCTCAGCATACAGATTGAATAAATATGGTGAAAGGATACAACAATGATGCACACCTTTCCTGACTTTAAACCACACAGTATCCCCTTGTTCTGTTTGAAAGACTACCTCTTGATCTGTGTACAGGTTCCTCATGAGCACAATTAAGTGTGCTGGAATTCCCATTCTTTGCAATGTTATCCACAATTTGTTATGATCCACACAGTTGAATGCCTTTGCATAGTCAATGAAACACAGGTAAACATCTTTCTGGTATTCTCTGCTTTCAGCCGGGATCATCTGACATCAGTAATGATATTCCTTTTTCACATCTTCTTCTGAATTCTGCTTGAATTTCTGGCAGTTCCCTGTCAATGTACTGCTGCAACTGCTTTTGAATGATCTTCAGCAAAATTTGACTTGTGTGTGATATTAATGACATTGTTCAATAATTTCTTCATTCTGTTGGATCACTTTTCTTTGGAATGGGTACAAATATGAATCCTTCCAGTCAGTTGGCCAGGTAGCTGTCTTCCAAATTTCTTGGCATAGATGAGCGAGCGCTTCAAGCCCAGCATCTCTTTGTTGAAACATCTCAGTTGGTACTCCACCAATTCCTGGAGCCTTGTTTTTTTTTGCCAGTGCCTTCAGTGCAGCTTGGACTTCTTCCTTCAGTGCCATTGGTTCTTGATCATATGCTACCTCCTGAAATGGTTGAATGTTGACCAATTCTTTTTGGTACAGTGACTCTGTGGATTCCTTCCATCTTCTTTTGATGCTTCCTGCGTTATTATTTTCCCCATAGAATCCTTCACTATTGCAACTCGAGGCTTGAATTTTTTTCTTCAGCTGTTTCAGCTTGAAAACTGCCAGGCATTTTCTTCCCTCTTGGTTTTTCTATCTCCAGGTCTTTGCACAAACGTGCCATAATATACTTAATTGATGTCCAGTTAACATATGTTTAGGTTGTTTTTCCATTAAAAATATTGTTGCAATAAATATGTTTGTACATAATCCCTAATTATTTACTTTTTAATAAATTCCAAGAAGAGAAAGATTTTGATACATTGTACCTGAAGAAACCCACTAAACCACACTGCCTTTGAGTCGATTCCGACTCAGTGACCCCAGAGGGTTTCCAAGGCTATAAATCTCTCCAGAAGCAGACTGCCCCATCTTTCTCCCAAGGAGCAACTGGTGGTTTCTAACCCCATACCTTTCAGTTAGCAGACAATTGCTTTAACCACTGCACCTCCAGAGCTCCTTAGTATGTGAAGGTTATATCAAGTTTTATCCTCATAATCTGTGTTCATAAATGTCCATTCCATACATCCTTATCAGCACACAGTGTTATCATAGATAAAACATACCTTAGTTTAATATGCATTTCTTTGATATAGTGATATCAATCAGTCTAGAGTCCAACTCTCACTGATTATTTGTAGCTCTTTTGTCTGCTCATATACTTTGACCATTTTGGACTCTTCATCAGTTTCACTAATATGAAAGAGTTATTTGTATATTAAGCTGTTATTTCTTTGTTTTCAATATTTATGTAAAATATAGAATCATTCCATGTAAACATAGTTTATTCTTTTTTTAATATAGCCAAATTTCTTAACAGTTTTCTTTATGGTTTATATTTGTGTTTGTATTTAAGAAAGACATTTCCCTATCCTAAAATAATCTACCCTTTGCTTCACTTATTTGAAATGTCACCTATACCTTCATGTCATGTTTGGAAAGTAGTGGATGCATTAACCCCTCCTCCTGAAGTCATCGGCATAAACAGAACTGATTGGGGTTTTACCAAGAGAGGCTGCTTGTCTCAACCACATGAGCCAGTGGCAGCTTCTCTCCCATAGGAGTTCCTCTTTCAGCTGTTCCACATAAGCCTTAATTAAGATCACACAAACATCTGGCTTTAGTGAATACAAACAGATAATTTACCAACTAGAATTACTTTAAAAAAGAGCAGCGCTCACTGCAGACTACAAATTAAAATCATGATGGGGAGTTTTTAAAAATACCAATGCCCTCCATCCAGAGATACTGATTTAATTGTCCGGGACTGAGGCTCAGGCAGCAATATCTTTTGAACTTGTCAAGTGATTCTAATATATCACCAAGGTTGATCCATGTCTGGAAGAATTTTAAGAGAAAATATCAAAGAATTAACTTCAGAAACTTGGAAAAGTGGTAATAATATCTATTCTAAGTATGCGAAGAAACAGACCATGTTCACAATTTTTTTTAAAAATTCATTATCTAAAAGTTATTAATTCTAACTTCTGGCAAAATGGCGCTCTAGGCAGAAGCACCACGCCGTACCTCCACAGCAAAGCCGAAAAACTAAGCCAAACAGAGAAAACAACAATCCTGAAACCCTAAAACATCAAACGAAGACATAAAGAACTCAGCCAAGCACCAAATGGAGTGAGAAAACTAACAGAGAACTGAGAGTGAGGAGAGATTCATGCAGAGGTCCCCTATCAGCTAACGCAGTGGGGATCTGCCATCTTGGACTCCTGTTGGAGACCAGCAAACAGGGTGTATGAGAAAGCAGCTTCACGGAGCTTCCAGTGGGAGACAAAACAACTGGTAATTTGTGATATACGCTTTCCCACCCCCAACCCTTCTTCACCCCCACTCGGCCTCCTCTGCTTCCCGCGGCCACAATCTCTTGTTCGGGAAGCACCGTCTGCTAGGATTCCACTCACCCGAACGGGCCAGCTCTCTGAGCGCCATTTGTTGGCTGCTGGTGTTGCTTTTTTCTGCTTCTTTTGGTTTCTTCCTTCCCTCTCAGCACCTCCCCCTCTTTTTGCTCAAATACCTGGCTCCATGTGCCATCTTTGCTTCTTCCTGAGGGGCTGCAGAACTCTGGTAATTTGTGATATACGCTTTCCCACTCCCTACCCTTCTTCACCCACACTCGGTCCCCTCTGCTTCCCGTGGAAACAGTCTCTTGTCCGGGAAACACCGGCTGCTTGGGTTCCACCAGCCCGCACTAGCTGGCTCTCTGAGTGCTATTTGTCGGCTGCTGGTGTTGCTTTTTTTCTGCTTCCTTTGATATCTTCCTTACCTCTCACCACCTCCCCCTCCTTTCGCTCAAATACTTGGCTCAGTGTGCCATCTTTGCTTCTTCCTGAGGGGTTGTGGAGCTCTGTTCGAGTGTAGAGCTGCTTCCCAGAGTGGGCTGCCGTGCTGGTGGGATCCCGGGGCTTTTGTTCGTTTGTTTGTTTTGAATTGTTTGTTTTCTTTTCCTTTTCTTGAGTTGGGAGCCCGTTCTGGCCAGGTGGTGCTGCATGGCTTGGAAACTACCCCATCGGCTTGCACAGATGTGCAGAGGGATACCTGAAAGCATTTCTTTTTCTGTTGGTTTTTTTTTTTCCTTTTTTTCTGTTTTTTGGGGGTCTTTTCTTGTTCATGTTCTTTTTTTTTTAATTTGTTTTGTTTTCTTTTCCCTCTTTTTCCCTTTTTATCTCGCTTCATTACTCAGTTTCTCGTCTCTCTATACTTTCCTTCTCTTTCTGTTCCCTGAATACCTGGCATTGTATACCTCTACGCCTTCTAGCCAGGCTGTACTGAAACACCTGAGAACAACTTCCCAAAATCTCATAGCTGCACCGGTGGGATCCCTGGAATATTTGCGGTTCTTTAACCCTTCTGATTTTTATTTATTCATTCTTTTCTTTTTTTTCTTCCTGTTCCACTTTTTTTCCTCCATTTCATAGTCTCTCACCTCTACACTCCAACAGCAAGCTCTCCTAGCATTCTTTTTTGTTTGTTTGTATGCTTTTGGCTACTGTTCCTCTCTCCTCTCTCCCATATCCATTTAGCTCCACACATAACAATCTCCATGCTACATCCTGCCTACCTGCACCGTGCGCTTAATATCACACCACCAAGCAGCACAGGCACGGCCTACTGGAACCTGCCCTGCATTGATTACCGACCTGCCCTGGTGGCGGTAGTAAGTGCCA
>NW_004443977.1:12490285-12556397 GCF_000243295.1 Trichechus manatus latirostris
ACTATTTTGTTCTGTAAGCCTTCATCTAAAGTGAAAATAGCAGCACAATTGGAAGAGCATAGTCAATGTCACTGAACTGTGCATGTAGAAATTTTTGAAATGGTGTATCTTTGGCTATGTATATTTCCACCATAAAAGAAAGGTCGAGAAGGGAGTGGGTTGACATGTTGTGGGTTTGTTAACCAATGTCATAGAACAATATGTGTACTACTGTTTCATGAGAAACTATTTGTTCTGTAAGGCTTCACCTGAAGTACAATAAAATAAATAAAAGTCATTAATTCTTCCAAAACTGAGCTATAGTTTCAATGTCATCTCAATCAAAAGTTCCGAATTTTTCATAGAAGTTGACAAGTTTATTCTAAAATTTTAATGGAGGAGAAAAGGACCCAAAGTAGACAAAATACTAATGAAGAAGGCAAATGGGGGGAAAACCATCCCCTCCCCCAGATACTAAGATTAAGTACAAAACTTTATATAGTAAAACCTGCAAAAGCCAGAACCTGTGTAAGGCAGAAACCTGTCAGAGAAGGATAACTTAAATTTTGCACTGACACAGAGAGATAGAAAATTAGTAAGACTATACCCTGTCAAAGGCACAAAACTATTGAGACCAAGAAAAACAAGGCAGTCCCATCTCGTTACAACTCTCACAGGTTTCACTGTAATTAAGGTGATTGAGTATTGGGACGGCGCAGTGTTGCATTCTGTTGTACATGGGGTCTCTGTGAGTTGGCTTCTACTCCGCGGCACCTAACAATAACAACAGTATTGGATATGGAAAAAAAATTAACAATTAATAAAGAGTCCAGAAAGAAACCCATACATAAATAAAACCCTTATAGAATAGAGTTGTCATGTCTGATTGCTAGGGATAGAAGTCATAAATTTGATTGTCTGTATGGAAAAGTTGAAAAAAAATTAAAATTATCCCTGTATCTCACAATCCAGGAACCCTTGGTGGCGTAGTGGTTAAGAGCTATGGCTGCTAACCAAAAGGTTGGCAGTTCGAATCCACTAGATGCTCCTTGGAAACTCTACCGGGCAGTTCTACTCTGTCCTATAGGGTCTCTATGAGTCAGAATTGACTTGACGGCAATGCGTTGTATTTCACGATACACAAACATCATTTCTAGATGATAAAGAACACAAATGTCAGAAGGAGAACTTTAATGATTTTAGAAGAAACTGTAGGTGCATATTTTATGATCTTATATTATGTAGAGTCACTGTGAGTTGGAATCAACTCAATGGCAACAGGTTTTTTTTTTTTGGTATATTAAGAAAAGATTTTTTTTAATAAGACATAAAAAAGTACTAATCATAAAAGCAAAGATTAATAAATTCAATCATTCTTAAAAAACAACACAAATTTGAAAAATTTACAAAAGACATGAACAGGTATTCCCAGAAGAGGGAATTCATATAGCCAATAATATAGAAAGATGTTTGATCTTATTAGTAATTGGGAAAATGTATGTAAAGATCAAAATTAAAAATCAAGTTTGATGAGCAAATATTAAAAAGTCTGATAACTCCGAGTGTTGAGATAATATAGATCAATAGCATGTCTTAAATTTGCTGTATAAATGTAAATCCGTGTAACCATATTGGACAGTAATAAGGCATTAACTTTTTTCACTTATGCTACAACTCTGCAATTCTATTCCTTGATACAAACTAAAAATAAGTTTTCCAAAGTATACTCCAGGATACATGTACAAGATTGTTGATAGGAAAAGGATTTAAAATAGCAAAATCCTGGATACAATTTAAAAATGCCCGTTAATCAAAAAATATATAAATTGTAGTATATCCACACAATGGACTATTAAGCAACCATGAAAATTTTAAAGGATTTACGTGTTACATCATGCATAAATTAATCATGTTGACTGAAAAATGTAAGTCACAAAGGACTTCATCAAGTCTGATACCCTTTCATAAAGCTTAAAAGCAAGCAAAGCTAAACACTATGTTGTTTAAAACAAACAAACAATAAAACCTAAACCCATTGCCATCGAGTGGGTTCTGACTCATAGCAACCCTATAGGACAGGGTAGAACTGCCACATAGGATTTTCAAGGAGCAGCTGGTGGATTCGAACCGCTGTTCTTTTGGTTAGCAGCCTGAGCTTTTAACCGCTATCAGGGCTCCAATATGTTGTTAGGCATATACATCCTCAAACTAAATATGAAAAAAAAAGTAAGGCAGGTAGAAATTGTTGAGATAGTGTATGTTTTGTTATGCATATTTTTACCACTATAAAATTTAACAAAAACAAAAACAAACCAGTGGAATGATCAGCACAGCTGTCAGGAGAGTACTTACCTCATGAGAAGCAGGGGACAACACATGGCTTGATATAGGACACTGGTGATGTTTTAGTTCTTAGGTGGGCTTTGGGTGCTCATTATTACAGAAATAAATTACATAAGGAAACAAACAAAGGAGAGATATGCAGTGATAATTGGTTTTGAACTGGGGATTATTCTGAGGACCTAAACGAAGAAAAAAATGGTACATTCATTCATTTTCAAATGCTGTTTTCAAATTTTAGCAACACTTAAGATGATATTAAAATGATTGGGAGTTTTATTTGTATACTTCCTGGGGTTAAGAGTGGTATTCAATTTAGATGCGTCTATTTTTTAAAAAGAGAATGTATGTATACACTGTTTGAAGCATCATGCAGGATATTTTTGTTCGCCAACGACAGAATATGCAACACACCATGTATTGAAAAATACAGGGGATATAGTTTCCATAAGTTGAGAATTCCAGAGGTCTGTAAGGCTCAGGCTCTGTTATTCGGACTTTGCCTCCTAGTCTCTGCAATTCTTCCAGCAACATCTTTCTCTTGCGTTTAGCCTCATCTTCAGGCACCCTTTTCTTGCATCATGCACACCTAATGCCATCCAGAAGAAAGAGTTTGCAAACCATAAACTAGAGTCCTTGCCAGGAAACGCCAACCCAAACGGTGATGTACGTGGTCATCCTTATGTCAATCCCTGTGGCAGAGATTAATCCTTTGAGGAAAGGGCCAGGTGGGAGGCAGCATTCCCATAAAAACTGCACAGCTGGGATTCAGTTAGGAAGGAGAAACTGGGACACATACGCCAAGAAAGTAACCAAAGTATCAACTGTGTTTAGAGAATTAGAAATTAACACGTAAAAAACTAAAAATAAAACCATTAGTGACATAAATTTTCAAATACCATCTATTTTTCATCCCTATGGAATCCCTTCGTTAGTAGTATCTTGTAATGCTGATTACTAGCTCTCTCTGTTTTATTTAATGTTCTGGGGGAAGTGAATTTGAGTATCAGAAGCAGCATTTTAAGCCAGCAAAGTACTAATTACGCAACTTACTTTCACTAGCCAAATGCAACAGAATTCGAAAAGCCTCTCTTACCTAAGATGTCTTAATAATACTAATTTTTTTAAACCATAAAATAAGTACACAGTGTTTAAGGAGACAATTCATTAGCTTTACAGATGAGTTAGTTATAAAAATCTGCCTTGAAATGGAAAAGAAGTGAAGAACCTAAAGTGCTTAGATTTCCAGACTTCAGTGGAATTTCTCTCATCACACGTTATTTCCTGTTACTTGATCCTCACAAGCTGATGTTTGCTAAATGCATTAAATCCTTGACAAATTATTGCTTTACACTTAAACGGCCGCATTTACAAATGCCATCTACATGAACCACAATGGTCCACCAATAGGTAAGTAATGCAACAATGTGACTGTGGATACCTGTAGGTCTCAAATAGTTGCTATTCAAGTTAATTTTTCTTGCTTGGACAGCATAAAATGATGGTGCACCACTCTTAAAAGGACATTTCGGTAATATTTGTATTTAAATATATAGGCATGGACAACAGGAATGAAATGTAACTAGACATGAAAATCTCAGTGAAAATATTTTAAGTGTTATTATTCTTTGTTACAATACCATAAGGAGCCCTAGCGGTGCAAACAATTAAGTGCTTGTTTGGCTGCTAACGAAAAGATTGGCAGTTTGAACCCACCCAACAGCTCCAGGGGGCAAGGACCTGGCAATCTGCTTCCATAAAGATTATAGCCTAGGCAACCTTATGGGGCAGTTCTACTCTGTCACATGAGGTCGCCATGAGACAGAATCAACTCGAAGGTACACAATAGTGACAGCAGAATAATACCATACTTCATAGTAATTGTAGGCAGAATAATGGGCCCAAACAAAGCTAGTCCCTGACTTATGATGGAATTCCCATCCGATGACTTCGTCCTAAGTCAGTTTTGACATTAAGTCAAATACCTCATTTTTTGTTTTTTTTTTTAATTTTCATTATGATTGCCTTTTATTGTCAGTATCTATATAAATCCAATCTTTGTCTTTGGGGGTTGGCATGAGAATGAAAACACCAGCAAACAACATACTGCAACATTATATATAGTACATATTACTAATGATAAGATGTACCAAAAAAAAAAAAAAAGTGCTGTCATAGTAAGTGCGGTTCACTATAACTCGAATATGTTGTAAATCACGGACTACCTGTATGCCCGAATTCTAATCCCTGGAACCTTTGAACAAGTTATCTTGCTGACAAAAGGGTTTGACAAATGTGATTAAGCTAAGGACCTTGAGACGTTACTGACCTTGATTAAGTTAAGGACCTAGATTACCTGGGTGGACTCAATCTAATTACATGGGTCCTTAAAAGCAGAGAATCTTGCCTGACTGAAGTCAGAGGGTGCTTTCTACAGAAAAAGGATCAAAGAGATGCAACATTTCTTGCTTTGAAAATAAAGGAAGGGGGACATGAACCAAAGAATGTGGGCCGAATCTAGAAGCTGGAAGAGGTAAGGAAATTGATTCTCCCCTAACCAAAAACCCAAACCCATTGCCGTTGAATCGATTCCAACTCATAGCAACCCTATAGGACAGAGTAGAACTACCCCATAGGATTTCCAAGCGGCGGTTGGTGGTTTCAAACTGCCGACCTTTTGATTAGCAGCCGAACTCTTAACCACTGCGCCACCATATAGTTCTAATTATTTACAAGGGTACTGTATTATGTATGTAATCAGAAAAAAATCTAAGAATGTTATTTTTACCATGGAAAGTAATTCGCAGTGTTTTGGGAATAGGATCATGTTTAGGCAGGACTCCCACTTCTGTCCTTCTATTGGTGAATGACGAGGTTGATGGCTGATGGAGAGTAGCATGAATATGTATTCTCTCTCTCCAGAGCAAGCGCCAGGACTTCCTTGTGGGTCTCTGTGTGCTTCATCCAGTGGCAGTATGGCAGGTCATGAGCACCAATATGTGTGCACTTGAATGCATGTCATGGTGTTGTGTGTAACAGGGAAGAAGCAACTCCTGCAGAATCTACTACAAGTGCTCGCTTTGGTCTGGGAGACTGTGATGGTTAAGATTGTGTGTCAGCTTGGCTGGGCCATGATTCTCAGTGTTTTGGCAGTCTTGTGATGATGTGGTCACTTTCCTGTTGAGATCTGATATGTGACCTGAGACAGAGGCATTAGGATTGTCCATTGCCCACAGAAGATGGCCTTGGAAAACAACTCTACACACACCTAGTTTGCATTATGCAGATGCATTCAAAACACCCGGATCCTTCGGTATACATTTTCCAGAAGTCAATCTAAACAGTTTGGAAATACCAAACAGGGGGTGACTAGGATGATACTTGGCATGGAGGTCACTGCAGGCCAAGCCTTGGGTTATGCAGAAATGAAGTGGTGAGTCAAGGTGATGAGGTGCAGACTTCTAACAGATGACAACCACAGCAGGGTACACATGCAGAGTGAGTGGTCAACACCACCCCCCACACTGGTACTCAGGAGGTACCACATGTCAGTAGCAAGCCCTGTGTGCAAAGTCACTTTATATCATCTGGTTGAAGCAGATTCTGTAGAATAATTTAGTCTCAATTTTAGGGCTGTCCTTTTCATCCTATGTAAAATCCTGTTCTTTCTCTCTGTGTTAGTTATATAGTGCTGCTATAACAGAAATACCACAAGTGGATGGTTTTAACAAACAGAAAATTATTCTCTCATAATTTAGGAGGCTAGAAGTCTGAATTCAGGGCACCAGCTCTAGGGAAAGACATCTCTCTGTCAGCTCTGGGGGATGGTCTTTGTCTCCTTTCAACATCTGTGGGTCCGACATTCCTTGGAGATCTCCATGTGTCTTGGCATCAATCTTCCCCTGGGTCTAGAAGGTTCTCAGCTCAGGGACCCTGGGCTCAAAGGATGTTCTCCACTCTCTGCTCTTCTTTATTAGTGGTTGTGAGGTCCCTCTCTCTGCATGCTTTTCTCTCCTTTTATCTCTTGTAAGACAAAAGGTATGACTCAAGCAAGGGTGTAACTTGAGTAAGGACATGACTTGAGTAAGGTAGTGACTTGGGTAAAGGCATGACTTGAGTAAGGCAGTGTGACTCAAGATATACCCCCTCCGATCCTGCCTCATAGAGGCTTTACAGCAACACATAAAATGAAGGATAGTTACATAGTATCACAAAATGAAGTATAATTACATGCTACTGGGACTCATGGCCTAGCCAAGTTGACATATATTTTTGGGGGACACAATTCAATCCATGACATGCCACTCTTTTGCTCTCCAAAATTCATGTCCTTGCCATGTGTAAAACACCTTCATCCCATCATATCATCACAAAAATCTTAAATTAAATGGACTCCAAGTCCAAAATCTCATCTTCTGAATCATCTAAATCAAATATGGCTGAGAGTTTAGGTGTATTCTATCCCGGGGTAAAATTTCTCTTCATCTGTGAACCTACGAAACCTAGATTAAACAGGCACAAGGTCCATCACAAATGGGAGAAATCAGAGGGAAAGAAGGGATAAGAGGCATCAAGCAAATCCAAAACCCAGCAGAACAATTTACATTAGTTCTCAAGGCTTGAACTCTGAGACTATCTGGGTAATGGCCGTGCCCTTCCGACTCTGGGTGTTAGCCATGCCTTCTGGATTCTGGGTGGAATCTCCTTAGCCCTTGACTTAGATCCAGGAGCCCTCAGCCCCACCCCTTGAAGCCCCTGAGGCCATGGCTCACCCTTTGAGAACAAGGCAGCTCTGCTTCCCATGGTCCTTCCAATAGTTCTGCTGATCTCCAAGCTGCTCCAGGAATGATTCTTTTCTTTTCTTGGGGGGCAACAGATGTAGCTCTTTTGGCCTGTTTCCTGCCTGTAGAACTCCAAGAGGCAGACAGCGTTCTCTCCTTTCATTCTTCCTCTGTCTCTGTCAGTCTAAGCTGATGGGTTTTCTGCTGTGGTAGTTGGTTATATCCATCAGTCACAGGTTTAATCTTTTTAACAAAAGTTTGTATAGCCACATTCTTGATGAAAATTCTAGGATACATGTCCTTATTTTGTACAATAGAATTTTCCAAATCTTTAAGTTCTATTTTCATTTTTAAGTCTATCTCTTTCATTTCTCATTTTACTATAAATGGCAAGGAGAAACCATATAAGCCTTTTAAGATCTTGCTTAGAAATCTCATCAGTCAGATATCCAAGTTCATCACTTACAAGTTCTATCTCCCACCAAACATTTGAACATAATTCAGACAAGTCCTTTGCCACTGCACCAAAAGCATTGCCCTTTCTCCATTGTCCAATCACATGTTCATCATTTTCTTTTAAAGCCTCACCAGAAGCACCTTTAACGTCCACACTTCTAGCAACATTCTATTCCTTGAGCTATATATATTCTCTAAGACAATATAGACTTTCTCTGTGGCTTTCCTCACTTCATTCTGAGCTCTCATCAGAATCGCATTTTACATCTATAATTCTACCAACAGTCTCTTCAACGTAATTTAGGCTTTTACTATTCTTGTTGTTAGGTGCCGTTGAGTCGGTTACAACTCATAGCAACCCTATGTACAACAGAACGAAACTCTGCCCGGTCATGTGCCATCCTCACAATTGTTGCTATGCTTGAGCCCACTGTTGCAGCCACTGTGTCAATCCATCTCTTTGAGGGTCTTCCTCTTTTTCTCTGACCCCCTACTTTATCAAGCATGATGTCCTTCTTCAGGAACTGATCCCTCCTGATAGGATGTCCAAAGCAAGAAAGACAAAGACTTGCCATCCTTGCTTCTAAGGAGCATTCTGGCTATACTTGTTCCAAGACTGGCAGTCTGTAGTATATTCAATATTCTTCACCAACACCATAATTCAAAGGCATCAATTCTTCTTCAGTCTTCCTTATTCATCATCCAGCTTTCACATGCATATGAGGCAACTGAAAACACCATGGCTTGGGTCAGGCGCATCTCAGTCTTCATGGTGACATCTTAAAACTCTTTCAGTCTCTACCCATTACCTAATAACAAAACCTTTTCCACATTTTAGGTACCTGTTAGAGCAGCACCCCAGTCTTCCAGTACCAAATTCTATCTTAGTTATCTAGTGCTGCCATAACAGAAATACCACAAGTGGATGGCTTTAACAAACAAAATTTATTCTCTCACAGTTTAGTATACTAGAAGTCTGAATTCAGTGTGCCAGCTCTAGGGGAAGGCATTCTCTCTCTATCAGCTCTGCAGGAAGGTCCTTGTCTCCTTTCAACATCTGTGGGCCTGGCATTCCTTGGAGATCTCCATATGTCTTGGCACCAACCTTTCCCTGGGTCTCAAAGTTTCTTAAAGTCCAAAGGATGCACTACACTCCTGGCTCTTCTTTCTCGGTGGTTGTGAGGTCCCTCTCTCTGTTTGCCTCTCTTGTCTTATCTCTTGTAAGACAATGTGTGTGACTCAAGTGTGACTTGATTAAGGGTATGACTTGAATAAGGGGTAAGTTGAGTAAGGGAGTGACTTGAGTAAGGCAGGGCAACTCAAGATACACCCCACCCTAATCCCACCTCACAGAGGTTTTAGAACAACACATAAAATGGAAGATAGTTACATAATATCATAAAATGGAGGATAATTACATACTACTGGGAGTCATGGCCTAGCCAAGTTGACACATATTTTTGGGGGACACAATCCAATCCATGACACTCTACCCTGTACATCTGTAGTCATATATATATACACATAATACACATACATACATATATAAGTCTACATATATGTATATATATGCTTTTTTTTTCTATGTGCTGCTAAGAGTGGAGATTCAGAGGAGGTAGGGTGCTTGCTTTAGAAACACTTCAGTGAGTTTTCAAAATGAAAGTTGAGCAGATACATAGTATTGACTGAGGGAGGACAGTTGCTCAATCTAGAGAAGAAAAATTTGGGGGAAGTTAGTGGCTTTCAGCCAGAGAGGAGAACAGATTTCCAAGAGAGAGGCCTGAAAAAGTGGTGGTATGTCAGGGCCCAGAAGGATGGGGGAAGGAAGCTTGGCCAATGAGAATTGCCTTATGACAGGGACAGCCAACTGAGTAGGAAGACACTCGTGGCTTATTATGTTGTCTCCTAGGTTGTGTTATATTTTGTTGTAATTCGCCTTTATAACTTGCAATCTTCAGTAAAAGTTGGCTGCTACCCTGACAATAGTTATGGCTGTATGACATTGAGGGACAGAGGACTGAGGGACCTCTACAATAAGGCGATGTAGAAGAGCAGGGGAAGCAGAAGAGTGCAGGGATTAATCTGAAAATGTATGCAAGCAGGAAATCAGAGAGAAAGGTGACCAGAAAACTTGCCCCCAGATTATCTTCAGACATATTGAGGAAGGAGTGGCACTGTTGAATGGGAGTGGGAATAGTATTTGAAGATTAAAGAAAAATATAACCAAGAGAACTCCAAGGCTTGGGAACACTGAGGAGGTAGACAATTTTGGACAGCTTCTTTAACATAAATTTTCATAAACTAAACTACAAGTTAATGACTATAAATATTATTCATACTTTGAGTACATATGGATAAATTACTCTTCACATATACTCCTATCAAATTTGTAATATCAATACTTGTTATATCCAGAACAGTGTTGCTGTTGTTTTTCCCTCTTTGCCAGTTTGGTAGATAAAATATTACATCTCCTGAGAGAATGAGTGTGTAGTTCTTTGACTTCTAATATGATTGAATTTTTTTTCATTTACTTATTGATTTCTATGTATTTCTTCTCCTGTGAATTTAGATATCATAATCCTAATTGCACTCCTTGCTAATCTCCACCAAGCCCAGTTATCTACCCATAAAAATATCCTTCATTTTTTAATTTGTAATTTTATAAATGTAGTGAAAAGAACATCTTTGTTTTTTAGAAGGACTAAACCCATTTTGTAGAATGAGAGCCATGTTTACTTTACTACACAGCTGGTTTAAGCATAATTATAACAAACAACAAATGCTTTTTTTAAAAGGAGTAAACTTTCAAATTAGTTCCCATGAGCATACATTGGAAACTCAGATAGATGTGACCAAGAGAATTATCTGTGTCCTGGTTAAGTAAGATTTATTTTCTAATACTGTTATATTCTCCCCCCTTTGGGTTCTGCATTTGAGGGAGGGATAACAGAAATTGAATTCTATCTCAATTGCTAAAATGACTTTTCCTAGCTAGGGTCTGAGACAAAACATGGACTGTCCATAACTCAGGAACATGAAGCCCGTTGAAACTTCCTATAACAGTAACTATTCTCCTTGGGTACAGCGTCTCAAGTTTTACTGTGTGTGTCAAATCCAACAGTATGTGGGCTATGTTATAGTGTTAGAAAATCAGCCAATGAAAACCCTATGGCTCACAATGGTTTGATCCACAACCAATCATGGGGATGATGCAGGACAGGGCAGCATTTCATTTCATTTTGCATGGGATTGCCATGAGTCAGGGGCTAACTCAATGTCAGCTAACAACATCAAGAAGATTGTGCAAAGAGATGCAAGGCGAAGTTCCTTTATCCCAATTATACTGCAGGAGTGACACTTTTGGTTTTTAATGGGAAACAGATAATTCCGTATTGAGACTTAAATCACTGGAATAAATAGGTGTGCATGTGACAAACGAAAGACTGTATGCAAGTTATTAAGCAAAATCAAAATATAAAAATCAGTCCCACATCCTAAAGCCAAGTGTTGCAAATTGAAAATGGCTTAAAAGATTGGACTTTTGCTAATGTATTGGTGCATTAAGAAAACCAACCATCGGAAAACATTCCACCCAGCACTTTTACCTTTAGCTCTTTTGACTTTTGTAAAGGTCCCTTCCTCCCTCCTCTCTGTATTAATGAGATAGGGGCTTTCCAGACACAAAGAAGCTTTGAAGTTACCTATCTTGCTTGGAGTCCTTGCTTCCTCCAGAGATTTTTCTCTAAATCCTCTTAGAGAATAAGGTGCTCAAAGCTTTTGTTCTATGTAATCACTCCCTGATGGGAGGAATGAATACAGGACTTTGAAACCTGGCTGGGTGCTTAAAGCCCTGCCATGCACAGCAGACACTACCAGGTGTTGTAGGATTGCAGGGAGGGAGAGAGTGTCTTTGTTATGTTAATGAGCAGGATTAGTGTGGGGTGTGTCTTGAGTTAATCTCTTTTGAGATATAAAGGAGATTAAACAAGCAAGCTAGGAAGCAGAGATGGGGAAGAAAGACGCCAAGCCACCTGAAGATTGTCCAGGAGCAGAAACTTAAAGAGACAAGGATCTTCCTCCAAAACTGACAGAGGAAGCCTTCCCCTAGGGCCAGCACCCTGAATTTGGACTTCTAGCCTCCTAAAATGTGAGAAAATAAATTTGTGTGTTAAAGCCACCCAATTGTGTTTTATTTCTGTTATAACAGCACTAAGACAGAATTGAGGTGCCTGTCTCCAGGAAAGATGGTTCTCACGAGCAGTATTCTCACTTGGAAGCATCACCACAATGACAGGTAAAAAAAAAAAAAAAGAACAAGCCATTTGTCCTCAAGTCAATTCCAACACATGGCGACCCCATGTGTTGCAGAGTAGAACTACAACTCCATAGGGTTTTCATGGCTCTGACCATCAGGAGTAGATCACCAGGCCTTTCTTCTGAGGGGCCTCTGGGTTGATTCAAACTGCCAATCTTTTGGTTAGTAGCTGAGCGCTTAACTGTTTGCACCACCCGGGGACTCCTGCCAACAGGCTGTTGCTGTTTGCTGTTGAGTCAATTCTGATTCACAGCAAACCTTATAGGACAAAGTAGAACTGCCCCATAGGGTTTCCTAGGCTGTAATCTTTACGGTAGCAGATCACCAGGTCTTTTCTGCTGCAGAGCAGCTGGTGGGTTTGAACCGCCAACCTTTCAGTTAGCAGCCTAACACTTAACCATTGCACCACCAGGGCCAGCAGGTAAGGAGACAGAAATAGGCAGAGCAGGAGGATAGAATCTTGAGGGTTGACTTTGTGTGTGTGTATATACATGTGTATGTGTATACATATATGTGTGTGTGTATGTATGTACATACACACACACATCCCAAATAGTTACCAACTTTCCTACTAACATATCTTTACTTTTTACCTTTCAATGCTGCTTACTGTTTCATAGGGTTCTTTTAGAAAAACAAACACCGACAAACTGTTCTCGTTATTATTTCTGAGGCTTCCTTTAATGTGCTCCTTTCATTTTACTGCTTAAAATAAGAATCAGTTTGGTATTTAAAAGTCATTTAAGCACTTTCCACAAAGGCCTTGTATGTTATCGCTTTTACTTTATGAACTTTCCAAGTCCCTAGACAATTCCAGAGTCTGAGTTACATTCTTCAGCATGACTTTGGCTGCTGTCAAAAAGGAAGACTGAATCATTAAACATCAGTCTGTGAGGGCTAATTCTTACAGACAGACAGCTTCAAGAAGTTTTTCTAATCTGATACAACATTAGTGATATAGATTCCTATTTAATTGCTTTCTGAGTGTAAAGTAAAACTTTTTATACCCTTTTAAGATGTCATTAAACAACAAAATAAAATGCCCTATAATCCTAATTAGGAATGTCAAGGATTTGATTAAATTTCTGACTCTGGATGCTGTTTTCTGTTCTTAAGAATGTGGTGTGTTACCATTAATGCCACAGAGAAGTGACTGATCTTAGAGATTTCCTGGGACCTGGCTGTGAAGAGCAGAAACAGGCCAGAGCCCAGGGCTTCTATCTGACAGCAACTCCCATGTGAGCACCAGGCAATGGGCACTCTTTCTTCAGAACAACTTATGTTTTGGCTGAGCCACCTTTTTGGCTTTTCAGCAATCACTGCACCTAGAATAATAAGCTTTGGGTTTAATGTCTGGTTTGATGTCATTAGGAGTCCCTTAGGGCTTCCTATATACTTGGGAAGACTCAACTCATAACATGGTGATCTATTAGATCATCACCAAGTACTTTTCAGGGAAAGAGTCTAACTGGCCAAACTTTTGTTGAGTACTCCTGGAAACAGCTTTTCCTCCACTGATGGTACAATGGAGGTCCAAATGTGTCTTGCTTTGCTTGCCTGTCTATTCAAACTAAACCAGTTGCCACAGAGTCAATTGTGATTCATGGCAGCCCCATGTGCTGCAGAGTAGAATTGTACTCCATAGGGTTTTCAAGGCTGTGACCTTTCAGGAGATCACCAGGCCTTTCTTCCAAGGTGCTTCTGTGTAGGTTCGAACAACCAACCTGTTAGTAGTTGAGCACTTAACAAATTTCGCTGCCCAGGGAGTCCTAAAATATGGTTTTAAAATGCAGGTTAATGCAATTGAGAAGTGCTTGGCTATGTAATATTACACGTATGTATTAAATTCAACATTAATCTTATTGTATTTGGCTTTAGTGCAACAGAGACATACAAATAAGACAGGCTTCTCAGGTTTATGAGCACTTCTAAATCAAGACGAAGTGCAAATTACAAGCCAATGCAGCTAATATTTATCTAGAATACAACTAGATAAATATTCTGTCGTTACTGAGTCCAACCAAGCCCTTCTCAGTTATTCACTTCCAAAGACTACGTATAGAATGCTTAGTTGTCTTGATAGTAACGGAAAGAAAATATAAGCCATGCTCTCAACATCATCCAATGTTTTTCTAGCAATAGTTGACTCATGGTAGTAATACTTTACATTTGCGGAGCACTCTTCATTTACAATCACTTTTATATTATTTTATTTGATCTCATTTATTTACTACCAGCACTACACTTGCATTGTGAATTTCATCAATCAAAATCAGAACTCTACGTAGAAGTAAAAAGGAATTCATTACTCATTCAGATGCTACATCGTCTGGGTAGCACATACACATAAATGAATGAGCCAGCTGGGTGGTCCCATTCATTCCTCTGATTTTCTGCTGTGACCTTGCACGACTGAAACTGTAATTTAAGAAGTGTATTGCACAGCTTCAGAGCAGTGCCACAGAATATATTTCAAGCTCTAAATTTGTTCCCAGATGTTCCATCTAATGTGGAACGTTCCCTAGTATTCTCTCTACTTACGACTCAAAAAGTATATTCAAAAAGATCTCTGTAGATGATCAATGATAAAAGCCATTATTATCATAGGTGGTTAAGGGAAAGAAAAAAGGAAATGTTTGTGATGATCCAAGAACTTTAAAATGGAGGAAAGAAAGTGAGGGTCGTTTTTAGATTACTCAGAAGAAAATAACATGTTTCTAGGACAAATTCAGCAAAACGGAAATCTAAATATAACAGAACTAAAAAAAAGTCTTCACATACTGTATATATATATATATGAACAAATTGTACTCTCTCACATTGACAAGAGCCACTAATAGCCCCAAGCTCAGGATGAGGAAGAACACTGATAGGAGACATCACCAACTTGTGGAATCTATTTTATCAGATACACAGTACAGAATGTTGGCAACTTAACTGCAAAGTTGGGTCCTGGAAGATTCTTCTTCATCTTCCCTGAACAAAGAGCCAAAAGAATCCAAGAGCTCCCAGCTAGACTCTGGGTCCCCTTCTCTACCTAGGATCTTTTAATTCTGTGCTACGTGAACCGTTTGTTCTTGGGGTACCCAAGAACTTACGTATGTTACAACAAATCAGACTAACTGAATAAGCAAATTACATATATTTTCATATAAATCCTTATATAAATCATTTTAAACGTATATACCCATTGTCGTCAAGTCAATTCTGACCCATAGTGATCCTATAGGACATAGTAGAACTTCCCCCAAAGAGTTTCCAAGGCTGTAAATCTTTACAGAAGCAGACTGCCACACCTTTCTCCCATGGAGCCGCTGGTGGGTTCATACTGCCAACCTTTTGGTTAACAGTCGGATGCTTTAACTGCTGCACCACCAGGGCTCCTTAACATATATACTGGGTGGGGAGCCCTATAACTATGATTTTAGGTACTCCACAAAGTAATCAAATCCATTAATAGTCAGACCTCCATGTTGTTGTTAGTTGCCGTTGAGTCAGTTTTGACTTGTATCAACCCAATGTATGCAGAGTAGAACTGCTCTATAGGATTTTCAAGGCTGTGACTTTTTAGAGGTAGATCACCAGGCCTTAATTCCAAGGAACCTCTGGGGGTGTTTGAACTACCAACAATTTCCGTTAGTAGTTCAGCACTTAACCATTGGCATCACCCAGGGACTTCTATTAAAAAATTGAACAGTATTAATATCAAGGAGGAAAATAGGATGGGGATTCATCTAGCCATGCTCAGGAGCAAGCCAATCATCTAAACTAAGCAAGGCCAGGAAGCAAGAAATGACATAGAAATGACATAGACCAGCACAGCTAGATGGTGACTGGCTACCACCACCAACTGTTCTGACAGGAATCACAATAGAGGGTCCTGGACAGAGCTGGAGAAAAATGTAGAACAAAATTCAAACAGACTTGCTGGTCTGGCAGAGACTGGAGAAACCTCAAGAGTATGGCCCTTGGATACCAGTTTAAATCAGTATTGAAGTCACTCCTGAAGTTTACCCTTCAACCAAAGATTAGACAGGCCTATAAAACAAACAATAACATACCTAGTTCAACCATGTATACAAGACTAAATGGGCACACCAGCCCAAAAGCAAAGATGAGAAGGCAGGAAGGGACAGGAAAACTGGACGAATGGAAACGGGGAACCTGAGGTTGAGAAGAGGAGTGTTGACACATTGCAGGGTTGACAACAAATGTCACAAAACAATATGTGTATAAATTGTTTAATGAGAAACTAATTTGCTCTGTAGACTTTCACCTAAAGCACAATAAAAAAAAAATGACATGGAGAACAATGTTGAACATACTAATCCATTCATACATGCATCAAAATGTGCCAGACACGAAAACTAATTCAAAATGGATCAAAGACCTAAATTTAAAACCAAAAACTATAAAGATCATAGAAGAAAAAATAGGATCAACACTAGAGGCCCTAATATACACCGTTAACAGGATACAAACCATAAATAACAACACTTAAACTCCAGAAGACAAGCTAGATAACTGGGATCTTCTAAAAATTAAACATGTATGCTCATCAAAAGACTTCACCAAAGGAGTAAAAAGAGAACCTACAGGCTAGGAAGAAATTTTGGGCTATAATAGATCCAACAAAGTTCTAATCTTTAAAATCTATAGGAAAATCCAACACCTCTACAGCAAAAAGACAAATAATCCAATTAAAAAAATGGGCAAAGGAAATGAACAGACACTTCACCAAAGGAGACATTTGGGTGGCTAAGAGACACATGGGGAAATGCTCTAGATCACTAGCCATTAGAGAAATACAAATCAAAACCACAATAAGATACCGTCTTGCCCTGGCATTACTGGCGCGAATCAAAAAAACAGAAAATAACAAATGTTGGAGAGGCTGCAAGGAGCTTGGAAATCTTATGTACTGCTGGTGGGAATGTAAAATGGTACAACCATTTTGGAAAACGATATGCCACTTCCTTAGAAAGCTAGAAATAGAAATACCATAAGATCCAACAATCACACTCCTAGGAATATATCCTAGAGAAATAACAGCCATCACACGAATAGACATATGCACACTCATGTTCACTGCAGCATTGTTTACAATAACAAACAGATGGAAACAACCTAGATGCCCATCAAAAGATGAATGGATAAACAAACTATGGTACATACACACAATGGAGTACTACACAACGATAAAGAACAACGATGAATCCGCGAAGCATCTCACAACATGGATGAATCTGGAGGGCATTATGCTGAGTGAAATAAGTCAATCGCAAAAGGACAAGCATTGTATGAGACCACTACTATAAAAACTCATGAAAAGGTTTTCACAAAAAGAAACAATCTTTGATGGTTACAAAGGAGGAGAGGGGTGGGGATGGAAAAACACTAAATACACAATAGATAAGTGGTAACTTTGGTGAAGGTAAGACAGTACACAGCTCTGGGGAAGCCAGCACAACTTGTACAAGGCAAGATCATGGAAGCTCCATATAGACATCCAAACTCCCTGAGGGTCTGAATTGCTGGGAGGAGAGCTGTGGGGACCATGGTCTCGGGAATATCTAGCTCAATTGGCATACACTGTTTATAAAGAAAATGTTCTACATTCTACTTTGATGAGTAGCTACTGGGGTCTTAAAAGCTTGTAAGCAGCCATCTAAGACACTCCACTGGTCTCACCCTTTCAGGAGCAAGTGAAAATGAAGAAAACTAAAGATACAAGGGAAAGATCAGTCCAAAGGACTAATGGACCACAACTACCACAGCCTCCACCAGACTGAGTCCAGTACAACTAGATGGTGCTCGGCTACCACTACTGACTGCTCTGATAGACATCACAATAGAGGATCCTGGACAGAGCTGGAGATAAATGTAGAGGAAAATGAAGCTGTGAGAAATTCAACATCTTGCCCAAGATCACAGAGTAAATAATAAGGGAAGCCAGTGGGACCTAGGTCTTCTATCTGTAAACCCTTAACTCTCAACCCAAGGATAAGGATATTTTTCTAAGACTTACTGACCTGACAGAGACTGAAGAAACCCTGAGAGTATGGCCCCTGGACACCTTTTTAGCTCAGTAATGAACTCACTCCTGAGGTTGATCCTTCAGCCAACGATTAGACAGGCCCATAAAACAAAATGAGACTGAAGGGGCACACCTGTCCAGGGGTAAGGACTAGGAGGCAGGAGGGGACAGGAAAAATGGCAATAGGGAACCCAAGGTTGAGAAGGGAGAGTGTTGACATGTCGTGGGGTTGGTAACCAATGTCATAAAACAATACGTATACTAATCGTTTAATGAGACGTTAGTTTTGTTCTGTAAACCTTCGTCTAAAGTACAATAATAAAATAAATAAATAAATAAAACTTGCCAGAGACTGTGTTAGGAACAGGAAGTACAAAGAAAAACATAATAGAATCTTCATCTTCAAGGTGCTCACCATCTAGGAGAACATTTAATATATGACAGTCCACCCCCAACCCAGAGTTTGCTTTATAGGATGTAAATAGGTTCTTTGCTCAAAGGTTTAAAAAATACTGGGTTAAAAATAATAGCTCTCTTATGTATCAGGCACTGTTCTAAGTGTTTTGCATGTATTAACTCTTTTAATCCTCAAACCACCCAATTAAGTAGCTGCTATTATTATGCCCATTTTGCAGACAAGAAAACAGACACAGAGAGGTTAAGTAGCTTGCTCAAGATCCACACAGCAAGATTTCTCAGTATTTTGCATTTCAAATCTCTTAGAAAGATTCAAGTACAAATATTTCCCAACTTTCTTTGACCATGGAAATATTTTTCTCCTCTGAGGGAACATTTCATAGGATCTATGATTTCAGGGAAATACCTCGGGGAAGCTTATGAAACAAACTGAAAGAAAAGAAGACAATTTTATTTCTATTTCTACTTTCCTGAATATTATCAGTCACAGTGAAGAGTTGGTTCATGTCTTTCATTTTGAGAAAGTTTACGTCCCAAGACACTGCATACAATGCCTGGCCTTCATGTTTAGGTGTTATACTATCACTTGTAACAGATTTGGGAATACAAGTGGTCAACAGAGAGGACAGTGAGGAACAAAAGCTAAACGTTGGCTTTATTTATTTATTTTTTGTATACACAGCCAAAGACACACCATTTCAACAATTTCTACATGTACCATTCAGTGACATTGATTACATTCTTCAAGTTGTGCTACCCTTCTCACGATCCTTTTCCAAATCATTCCACCACCCTTATCTTAAACTCACTGCCCTCTAAGCTTCCAGTCCAACCTTTCTAGTTGTTGTCAATTTGATCGCACGTAGATAATTCTTTAAAAGAGCACGATGCTCAAAGCAGATGTACTTGGGCTTTTTAACATGCCTAGTAATCATAGCGTCATGGAGACTTGGCTCATTATTGAGTCATAACTTAGAGAAGGAAAAAAATATCTGACAAGTTTTTCATAACAAGATCAAAGAGATTATGACAGATTGTGAAAATACAGCCTTATTTTTCAAGTTGCTAATTTGTCTTGCTTCCCAGAGAAGCTGTTTATGAAAGGCCCCTTCATAAAGGAAGTTTAACAAGTAGTTGAGGATGCCTTGTAGGCAGAATGGTTTAACCTCAGTGAGCAAATAGGGCTTTTATTGATTTGTGATTTGTGAGTGACGAGGTGCAAAGGGGAAAAGCGAAGACTACATTTGGAACCTGAGGTTTTTAACACCAAAAATCATAGTCATTGTGGATTTCTTATATGTAAAACATCATAAAACCTAGGCAACTATGCATCATCTATACTCACTGTTTGAACCAGTGAATAATGTGAAGTTTGAATATTCTTTATTCCTCTACCACAAATATAAATTTCCTAAAAACATCAAAGACGAAATGGCCAAATTGTTCATTACTTTGAACACCCTTAAGAAGCGTCTTTTGTGCCCCATAAGCTCCTAGCATACACTTGTTAATAAAGATAAATTCTGCAAAAGTACACTATGAATAGTATCATTCCTTTTCTGTACAACAGTTTAATAGAGGTCAAATCTGGGAACACTTTCTTAGAAAGTATTCCAAATGCATTAGATATCTCCAACCAAGCATTATGCAGCCATAATAATAATTAATATTCATAGATCCCTGTACTGTTTACAAAACACAGATGTGAGGAGGTTGGTAATGTTGATGGCAGGTGGATGAGAGGCCTCTTGCCTGATGCTTTTATTCTCTCAACGAAAGACGAGGCAAGGTCATTAGCAGGGAGCGCATGGGACAGGGGATTGGATGGAGTGCCTAGCTCAGATTTGTGACCACAGATTTAAAGTAAAACTAGTCAGCAAGGGTGTATGTTTTTCTCTGGGAACATGATAAAAATACAAGCAGAAAATATTGTTGTTGTTGCTGGGTGCCTTAGAGTTGATTCCGACTCATAGCGACCCCATGTGAAAGGTAGAACTGCCACATAGGGTTTTCCAGGTTGTAATCTTTATGAAAGCAGATCCCCGGGTCTTTGCCCTGAGGAGCCACTGGGTGGTTTTAAACCGTCAACCTTTCAGTTAGCAGCTGAGCTGAGCGCTTAACCATTTGCACCACCAGGGCTCCTTAAGCATGGAGTAGGCAAAGGTTTTTTAATCACAGTAGGGACTTTTCCATGAACATATATAGGAGAGAAAGAAAGACAAGGGAGTTAGATACTTGCAAGGGCATGTTCCAGTTATAGCAGCCCTAGTGGTGCTGTGGTTAAGCACTCGGCTGCTAACTGAAATGTCAGAGGTTAGAACCCACCAGCTGTTCCACTGGAGAAAGATGCAGCAGTCTGCTTCCATAAAGATTGCAGCCTTGGAAACCCTATTGGGCAGTTCTAGTCTGTCCTATAGGGTCACTATGAGTCAGAATTGACTCGACGGCCATGGGTTTGGTTTTTGGTGATTCTAGTTATAGACAACAGCCCTGGTGGCACAGTAGTTAAGCGTTGGGCTGCTAACCAAAAGGTCAGCAGTTGAAACCCACCAGCCACTCCTTGGAAAACCTATGGGGCAGTTCTACTCTGTCCTATAGGGTCACTGTGAGTCGGAATAGACTCAAGGACAACAAATAAAGTTATAGACAATTGAATCTGATCTGGTTAAAGGGCAAATGAAGACCCAGATTGGATGACTGAAAGTTAAGAGGCTGGTAGCCTTAATGCACAGGAGGTCTTAACGTGATTAAGGATTATGACCACAGGAGTCCACAGCTGAGGTGGGTAAAGAATTAGATCATTGGCCTTTTACCTAATTACCTCAACTGCTCCTTACGAGGCCAAAGAAGAATTATCATCCCCATTTTACAGAGGAAAATGAAGCTGTGAGAAATTCAACATCTTGCCCAAGATCACAGAGTAAATAATAAGGGAAGCCAGGACTGGGACCTAGGTCTTCTATCTGCAAACCCTTAACTCTCAACCCAAGGATAAGGATATTTTCCTAAGCATTTTTTTTTCATAACAACTCTACTATATATTTAGTTCATTATTCTCAAAAAGAATGCCTTTTCTGGGAGGAGTAATAAAAGGCAAAGGATAAACAAAAGGGATGTTTGGAATAAAAGGATGAGAAGTAAAACAGCACAAGACTAGAATTGTATCTCTTTGTGAATATTTGCCATATTAACATGGGAAAATAAAATTTACAGATCCCAAGTCTTAACAAAACATCTGTAATGCATCATCAGAAGGACTCTAGTGTTCAATTTTATATCCTTCTTACAAATTAGCAGAGTGGCAGAACAGAGCTAGGCTAGAGCCGCCTATTAACGCTCATGAGCACAAGACAGTGTCTCCCAGGTGTCATTGTGACTCTCAGTTTACAGGGTTAAGTTTAAAATTGCCTCTGTTCCTTAAGGTTACAGGGATCCTTGAGAATGCACAGGAGGGACATATGATCAGAAGCGCGTGTGTTATCCTTACCCATCCAAAGAGATGACAACCACATTACAGAAGTTTTAACTGGAGGAAAACAAGGTGTATTTTCATTCAATGTCCTTGGGGAAGCAAGACAATTTCAGGTAACAATTTCATTTTATTCCTCTGTAAATTGTAGATCTTGCCCCAATGTGACAGATCTTTGAAAATAAATATCACAGGTAGAACTACTACATGTAACTAAAAGGCAAAGCTTTCCAACCTACTCAATGCTTTTATTTTATAGATGCAGGGATTTATTTATTTATGCCCTACCTTATTTTTTAAGGAATATGAGGTGCAGGAACTCCTACTATAAAGTATCCCAAACTCACTGCCTCAAGTTGCTTCCGACTCACAGCGACCCTATAGGGCAGAGTAGAACTGCCTTATAAGGTTTCCAAGGCCATAAATCTTTCTGGAAGCAGACTGTCACATCTTTCTCCCATGGAGCCGCTGGTGGGTTCAAACCTTTCGGTTGGCAGCTGAGTGCTTAACCACTGTGACACCAGGGCTCCTGCACTAGAAAGTATGGAGACATATAAACAAGGATACAGAAACCAGATCTAGGGGAAATGTACATATTAGAAGAAACTCACGATAAGTGAGAAAAAAAAGTACAAATATACAGGCTATCAGGGCCTCCCTAGCTACGACAATTGCTCTGCAAATTTGGTGTATCCTTCCTGGTCCCCAGCGTGGGGGATGGGGAGCTCAACTAAGCAATCCTGTAAGAGCCAATGTTTATTATTTACAACAGGGCTTCCACATCTTTGAGCTCAGTCCTTCCTTCGGGATTCTTTCTTTACTTCCTCATAATGCAGGTGCAGAGCCCAGATTAGCCCATACCTGGTCCCTAGACTGAGCTCCACAGGGCCAGTGCACACCCAGATGGACCTGAGACAGCAAACCACCCTTGCTCAACAGCAGCCTTGGGAGTTGTTCTAAGCTGGTTGATCCCATAATTAATTATCTGTGTTTTGTTTTTTATTGTTGATGTCAATGTTGTTGGTGTTGGGTTTTTTGTCTGTGTTTGGCTGGTTGGTTTTTAGACCACCTCTTCCAACACCTGTATCTTCTGGTTTTGGAGTCACTTTCCTAACTTCTACATGGCCCTGGATTATCCACTGATGCCCGGTTTAGAGCCCTAAGTGTGTCTACTGCCACTTCCTTTAGTCTCCTGGTCTCTTGGACAACACCCTGATACAGTCTTGATGACTGCTCAGAGTTTTTCTCCCAATCCATGCAACTTACCTTGAGTGTATTTCAAATACAAAAAAAATAAAATAAAATAACAGTTGCCATCGAGTTAATTTTGACTCATGGCGACCCCATGTGTTTCAGAGCAGAACTGTGCTTCATAGGGTTTTCATGGCTGTGACTTTTTGGAAGCAGATCGCCAGGCCTTTCTTCCGAAGTACCTCTGGCTGAGTTCGAACTGCCAATTTTTTCGTTAGCAGCCAAGTGCTTAACCATTTGCACCACTCAAGGATTAATTAATGTATTTCAAATATGTCCTCCTATATCTACTTGACTGAATTTAGTTTTGCTCAGTTAAAGCTGAATTATGTAATACCATCAATCTGAAAAACTGCTATAACTCTCTAAAATCAAGACTGAGGTTATTAAAACAGCCCTGGTGAATGAGCGAAGTCATTAATGGAAGTAAGTAAAAAATAAAAACACCTGAGCAAAGCCTATGCCCTTCTTTCCTCCTCAGTTGTATATGGTGCATTGTTGATGTGCTGTTAAATATATTGATCTCATTTGTGTTGTCTGTAACGTGGCCCGGAGACCCAGAGGGCAGGTAGGAGATGTTTGCAATCAACTCTGGTGCGGTGCCCAGCAGACCATTTAGTTCACGGGCGCAATGCATGTTACTGATGATGAAAAACTCAAGAAGAGTGGGAATAATTTGGAAACGCTTCAGAGGAAAGCAGCAAAGATGGCTAGTTAATAGCTGAAAAGTGATCCACACTTACGGAAAAGTTCATAGCACTAGGCTATTTAGCCTGCAGAAAAAGGCAGTTCAGTGTAGTAAAATCATAAACCCACCCTAACACAGAATCTGTTCAACAGGAGACCATGAACAGCTATTCTTCACCTGGACTGATTGCAGGACATGGAGAAAAGAACTGAAGCAAGAAATCAGGAAGTTCAGCTCTTTGCAAGACAGATTTTTTTTTTTAAAACAAATGTTTTAATTACTAGATCTGATTTTTTTAAAGAGAGACTGTAATTTCTCGTCTGGATTTTTTTTTTTTTTAATAGAGCAGCGGCTTCCTATCTTCCAAACACCTCCTTTTCAAAACAAAAATCTTTATTGCTCACCAGCTGCAATATTCTTTCAGATTTTTTTTCTCTTTTACGTATGTGTACATTTAATTTAATATCAGACATCTGGCTAGAAAACAGCAGGCGCTTGGCACATTTGATTTCACGTGTGAAAACAGTTGTTGTTGAACCCAGCTCCAGCACTTTACAAAAGTGAGAGCTCCCAGCTAGAACACCTTCTATCTGGTCGTTTCCAGCAGGCTGCTGAAACCCCCAGATTATCTGTTTCTAAGTCATAAATGTGTTAGCACCCAGAAACTGAACCTCCTATGAACCCATGTTATTTTTTAAGGTTGTTAGAAATGGATTTGGTTACTAATTTTTTATGGAGTGGGATCACATTATGCCATAGAATATAAACAATTTCTCCACATGCATAAATCACCCTTTCTCTAGCCCATAGAGTGGCCATTGGAACAGCTGGTATCTGAGGATGGGTGTTTACTTTAGACTTTATTCTCAAGTAGATAAGAACTGTGAAGCCGAGGAAATACACACACACACACACACACACACACACACACACACACACACACATACATACATATATGGCTTATATATGGGGACATCTCAGACACAAGGCATAAAATCTCCATGATTTAAGCATCATTTCAATATTTGAGAACATAAGCAGGTCCAGTTGGTTGGATTTAGCTTTGATCAATTAAAACTGAATTTATGTAATGCCATCAAGCATCGGTATTGACATTTGGTGGCATTCAAGATGTTATTTGCACTCAGGGTACTGAACGTCCAGACAACTGTTTGCATTAGGTTTAAGCCTCCAGCTTCCCGTTTGCTGAGGTTCACCTAACATCGTTTAGTCCCATGAAGATTCCTGAAAGAGGCTCTTCATGCTAAAGTAACTCCATAGAAAGCCATGTATGTGCAGCACAGAATTTATTAACCATCTGTCCAGCAAATGTATCCATATGCTTCCCAGTTCCTTTGTCAAATCAGACTTCAGCACAAGTCCTCATAATCACATTGGAGAAAGAGCAGTTGCCACCTCCTTCCTCATCAAATACATTAACCTTAAACAACTTCCTATTTTACTGTTTTCTCATACATTGCCGGATTTGATTTTCTCACCAACCCAGAGGTAAGTTATCATTGCCCTCATTTGATATGCAAAGAAATTGAGCTTTAGAGAGGTTGGAACTTGCCCCAAGTTGCATAGCCAGTAAATGGCAGTGTTTCTGAACTCCTAGCAATGGATACAATACACTACACAACAGTTGCCTCCCATGCAGGGGAGGGGATGGGAAGGATAGACGCACACACGTGTATGCACGTGTATGTGTACATATCTACCCATATACATGTACATATCTACACACATATACATAGATATCATATACACATGTGTAAGTATATATATGTATATATGTTATATATCAACAAACCATAAGGTTAGCTAATGTTGCTACCTCTTTGCTTGAATAGTTTATACTTTTACAAAATACATTTGATAAAAACATCAGGGTTTGATTATGCTATTCTTTGAAGTCCATAGAAGAGAGACCCCATAAATTGAAGATATTATTAGGCTCAAATTTACAAGTAGGAGGGGGCTTGCTCCGTAACTTTCTTGATATGAGAGAGGAGTCATTTTTCGCTATTCCAAATCTTCACATGTTCTCATCAAGTTCTAAATATTTATTGAATCGGATTTGCTCACCTTGTCCTCTGCTTTCACACTGCTCAGTCACTAGCCAGGAAAAGCTGGAGCACTCCTTTTTTTTGGGTTAAAACACTAAAGGTTCCTGTTCTAGAATACTAATACGTTATCTGACAATGATTAAACAGTTATTCCCTCTTCACATCTTAGCACAAGTGAAGTTAAAATTTAACTAGGCAAACATATGGCAAGACCTCAAGAGATTTCAATGTCGGATAGATAAGTTTTTATGTGGTAGCTGGGAAGGTCTAGAGCAAGGGGGTCCCAGCTTTTTCAATACTTGTTCACCAGATCAGGAGTGAAAATGGTTGTCGAACAATCAAATAGCAGTGATAACAGTGAAAAGTCAAGAGAGTCCAAATTAAACAGATGAGACTCAAACATAAGTCAAGGGCAGAGGAGGAGAGCTCTGAATCTAGATTTTTTTGCCAGGAATCTTGCTAAATATGCCAGTTTTGTTATGTAATTTAAAAAGAATTAAACCTGAACTGCTCAAGTTGATATAATGAATTACCTTCAACTTCTTTTACTTGTACCAAAACCAAAACGAAACCCATTGCCATCAAGTCAATTCTGACTCATAGCGACCCTACAGGACAGAGTAGAACTGCCCCATAGGGTTTCCAAGGAGAGGCTGGTGGATTCTAACTGCCAACCTTTTGGTTAGCAGCTGAGCTCTTAACCACTGCGCCACCAGGCTCTTTTACTTGTACAGTACTAATTAATCCCTTACCAGCATGATTCCTGAAAGGAACTCATGAAAGAAAAGTAGCAGGGAAAGATGCTTATACCTGCAAGGTCTACTGGTTTATGTGGACTAGACAAGTATCTAAACTGCCCCCCCAAAACTAAAATTCCCAGGTGCTCACAGTTTGGGAAGCATATTGGACACTGGGATCTAGAGTCACACTATTTAATATGGCAGCCACTCGCTACTTAAATGTAAATTAAAGTTAATTAAAATTAAATTAAATTAAAAATCAGTTCCTCAGTCTTACTAGTTGTCTTTCAAGCGCTCAGTACCCACATGTAACTAGTGACTGCCTTATTGGACAGCAAAAATACAGAACATTTTATCAGATATACAGTTACAAAGTGTTGGCAACTTAACTGCAATGTTGGGTCCTGGACAATTCTTACTTATCTGGACAACACCTGCTCTAAAGAAAGACATGTGATGTGTCTCAACTGTTGAGCTCCAAGATTGATGTCTCAGGTGGCAAAGGACAGACTGAAAAGGGGCAGAAAGGTCAAGAGTAAGATTGAATAAGAATGCTAGCAGCATGGCTTCCCAAAGACACCACGTTGCCAAGGGCAGGTATATGACACACACACCTTAGATATACGTTCTCATCCACTTTCAAAGTCCCTGTGGCAGATCAGGTCAAAGACAGATTGGGCAGAAATGAGAGCATTGCCAATAACAAATTACTTTGCCTAAGTTGGCAGGGATTCAATTTCCCTCACATGTCTTAGCTGTGTTAGCACGTTGTTTATGGGAAACAGCACTCACTCTGATCTTCCACATGCAGACGGTTCCCAAGTCTTCTGAAATGTTTGGTGCTTCTCTCCTTTCCTCTAACCTCATGGCCCTTTTGCAAGCGTCTCCTAACTGGTTTCCTTACCTTTTTCTCTCTCTCTCTCTCTCTCTCTCTCTCCCTCCCTCTCTCGAGTACCTTTCACCCTGCCCCCGGAGTTTCTTCACAAAACACACATATGCTCACTCCTCCTCCTTTACAAGTCATTGTTAACCCTAGTGACCTCAAGATTCCAGATTTCTGGGATCACTTTTCCTCTGACATTAAAAAAAAATAAAAGTCCTCATTATACATTACCATGTAAAATTTTGCAATATCCCAAATATACTTGAGAATTCCTGGGTAGTGAATATACATCTTGGTAGTCACTTGTCCCTTCTTGCTCTAATCACTCACTCCAAAGTCCTCTTTTGGTTTCCTTTGGATATTTAGTGAGCATTTCTATAGGCTGGTGCCATCTCCGGCACCATCTGGCTTCAAATAAGAATAAAGTTCTTCACTTGATTCTGAAGACATTGTTAACCCAAAGGTACAAGGTTTAATACTTTGCCCACTTTTCTGAAGATCTAAAGACCACATAGGAGAGCTACAATGCAAAAAAGGCAAATTTAGAGCTTCATATAAGATATTTCTCTTCCTAAAATCTATAGATCATACCTGATCCCAAAACCCTCTACTAGCTATCTCTCAGTCCAGACCCTGAACTGAGGTCATGTTATAGGGACCTGATACTACTCAAATCCACGTCCCTTCTCCCTGTCTTTTCCTGCCCAAGTCCTAGTAATCCAAGAATCCATCTCATCCCCCCAGAAAATGTACAAAGTAAATTAGCATAACTTTTCACCCTAAGAAAACACTTTATTCCTTTGTTGTCTAGACTATTTAACTCCTCTTTTACGTCTTTCCCTTGGGACTAGATCCTAGGCCTTTTTTTTGCGTAAATAAGAATCCCAATAGAGTACCTTTCAAATTTGAAATGCTTGTTTCCCAAAAGTATGAATTCTATTTCCATCCTTTGAACACGAAATACCTGCAGAAATTTTTTTTATAAAATAGTATTATATCCATAGCTTATGGGATAAATCTCCACAGTATAGTTGAGGGAGGATTTAGTAAGAAGAGATACCAGAAAACTAGTCCTAGATTTGCCATATAGTAGTCGACTTGTGATCTTGTACAAGTTAGTTAATCTCTCTGCATTTCCATCTTTCTCATCTACAAAATGAGAATACAATATTATTTGCAAGCCATATTGTAAACTGTGATAGTCACATTCCAAAAATAAAAACCCAACCCACTACCACTATAGCGACGCTATAGGACAGAGTAGAACTTACCCATAGGGTTTCCAAGGCTGTAATCTTGATGGAAACAGACTATCATATTTTTCTCCCATGGAGTGGCTGGTGGGTTTGTACAGCTGACCACACTGAGAGGCCCTAATTACCCTTGTTATTATGATCCAGACATTCAAGACTCACCACCCTCTTCTGTTTTATCCTTATGTTCCACCACTGCCCTATACAAACAGACTGGATAACTCAATTTTCAACATACAGGTATGAGACTTTCCCGCCATAAAACTCTTGCTCTAGATCAGGGATTGACAAAACATAGCCCATAAGCCAAATGCAACCCAATATTTGCTTTTGTATGGCTCACAAACTAACAGAAGTTTTTGCATTTTTAATGGTTGGAAAAAGATCAAAAGATGAATACTATTATGCAACATGAAATTAAAATTTCAATGTCCACGAATAGTTACTGGAACAAAACTATGCCCATTCTTTACGTATCGTCTATGGCTGCTTTCCTGCTACAATGGCAGAGTTGAGAAGTCGCTAGAGAGACCATATGGCCCCAAAAGCCTAAAATATTTACTATCTGGCCCTTTACAGAAAATGTTTGCTGATCGTACTCTAAAGGTCTTCTTCTTAGAATGCCTTTCCTCATGTTTTCATTGCCCATGACAATGGACACACTAATCCAGACCCAGCTCAAGTGCCACCTCCTGGAGTTTTCCCCACTACCCAAGCCTAGGCTGACAGCTCCTCCCAGAGGCTCATAGCACTCAGTGGCACAGAGTAGGTGCTCAATAAACATTTATGAAGTAAATAAATTAGTGTCTCATTGTCCCTAAAAACTGTAATATTCCAAGGGGCAGAAGTAGTAGCTTATACAATTTTAATTGCTGTCTTAGTCATTTAGTGCTGCTGTAACAGAAATACCACAAGTGGATGGTTTTAATGAAGAGAAGTTTATTTCCTTACAGTAAAGTAGGCTAAAAATCCAAATTCAAGGTGTCAGCTCCAGGGGAAGGCTTTTTCTCTCTCGGCCTTCTCATCAGTGTTCCCCTGGACTAGGAGCGTCTCTGCGCAGGGACCTCGGTCCAAAGGATGCGCTCTGCTCCCGGCACTGCTTTCTTGATGGTATGAGGTCCCCCCGTCTCTCTGCTCACTTCTGTGTTTTATATCTCGAGACATTGCCTCAGGACACAGTCCAGTCTTGTAGATCAGATCCTGCCTTACTAACACAACTGCCACCCATCCTCCCTCATTAACATCATAGAAGCAGGTTTACTACAGGAAAATCACACAGTACCAGGAATCATGGCCTAGCCAAATTGGTACACACATTTTTTGGGGGACATAATACAAACCATGACATTCCACCTTTTGGCCCCCAAAAAATCACATCCTTGCAACATGGAAAACATATTCCCCCCATCATATCATAGCAAAAGTCTTAACTCCAAGTCCAAAATCCAAAAATTCCTCTTCATCTGTGAAATCCAGAATACAAATTATCTGCTTCCAAAGGTACAATGGCAGAACAGGCACAAGCTAGACATTTCCATTACAAATGGGAGAAACTGGAGGGAAAGAAGGGGTAACAGGCACCAAGCAAGTCAGCAGAACACATTACATTAGCCCTCAAGGCTTTGAAAATAAAATTCTGTTCTCTGAGACAATTTACACAATGGCCCTGCCCTCTAGACTGTAGGTATTGGCCACAGTCTCTGGATTTTGAGTGGAGGCCCCTCGTCCTGGGCTTCAGCTCCGCCTTCCAGGCCCACTGGGGCAGCAACTCTGCTCCCTTGGCTTTAGGCGCACCATTCTCCTAGTCCATCGGAGTGACAACTCCACCCTTAGAATCACCAGAGGCCATGGCTCCACCCTTTGAAACCCCTGACGTCATGGCCATACCTTTTGAGGCTGAAGCAGCTTGGCTTCTTGTGTCCCTTGTCTCTTCAGCTTCTGCTTCCTATGACCTCTCAGCCCTCCGGCCTCACGCCCGCATCTGCCCTGCTGGGGCAAGTGTTCCAAAGCTCAGTAGCTCCACCGGTAAGTGCCCGGAGGTACCCCACTCCGCCAGGAAGCCTTCTGCACACAGGCACTCAGCTCCCTGGCTACATGGGTGGGCAAGCCTAGCTCCACCGATTAAATGCCCAGAGGTACCCCACTCCTCCAGGAAGCCTCCTGCTCACAGCCATTCAGCTCCCTCGCTCTGTGGGTCAGCTCCAGGGCTGTCTTTCACGGGTCTCCTGTTTCTGCTGCTGTTGGTTCTCTGCTGCTGCTGCTTCTTTGCTGCTGTAGGTTCTCTGCTGCTGCTGGTCCTCTGTCACTGCCGCATGTCTATCCATTCACAGTTTTAAAACCACTTCCACATTTTAGGTATCTGTTAGAGCAGCACCCCACTCTCTCAGTACCAAATTCTGTCTCAGTCATCTGGTGCTGCTCCAACAGGAATACCACAAGTGGATGGTTTTAACGAAGAGAAGTTTATTTCCTTATAGTAAAGTAGGCTAAAAGTCCAAACTCAAGGTGTCAGCTCCATGGGAAGGCTTCTTCTCTCTCGGCCTTCTCATCGGAGTTCTCCCGGACTAGGAGCTTCTCTGCGCAGGGACCCCGGTCCAAAGGACGCGCTCTGCTCCCGGCACTGCTTTCTTGATGGTATGAGGTCCCCCTGTCTCTCTGCTCACTTCTGTCTTTTATATCTCAAGACATTGCCTCAGGACACAGTCCAGTCTTGTAGATCAGATCCTGCCTCACTAACACAACTGCCACCCATCCTCCCTCATTAACATCATAGAAGCAGGTTTATAACATACAGGAAAATCACACAGTACCAGGAATCATGACCTAGCCAAATTGTTACACACATTTTTGGGGGGACATAATTCAAACCATGACAATTGCCGTGTCTGAAACAGTGTTTTTCCTACTGAAAGCATTTAAGTAATATTTGCTGAATGAAATATAATAATAACAGTGATAATAACAACATTTTACTAAGTGCTTACAATGTGCAGGCATGATGCTAAATGCTTTATATCTAATTTGTTTACATAACAACCTCATGAGTTAGGTATGATTATGCCCATTCTACAGATGGGGATTAAATAACTTGCCCAAGGGTAAATGGTAAGAAAGAAATTCAAATACAGTCATTTTATGGATTATGTGAATCAAAATCATGAAAGTCTTTAAAACAGAAAGCAGAGGAGTTCACACATGTTGCTTAGACCACGGTTCTCAAGGTGGTGCCCAGAAACCCCTAGGGTCACTAACCTTTTTAGGAGATCTACAGGTTCAAAATTATTTTCATAGCAATACCAAAATTGTACTTACCTTTTTCACTTGCATTTTCTCACAAGGACATGATGGAATTTTCCAAAAGCTATCCAACATATGATATCATAACAGATTGAATGCAGCAGATATGAGAATCCAGCTGTCTTCTATTAAGCCAGACATTAAAGAGATTTGCAAAAATGCAAAACAACCCCACCCTCCTCACCGATTTTTTGTTTGTTTGTTTTCTTTTCTTTTGGTAAATATAGCTATTTTTCATAAATAATACATTGATTTTGTTAATGTGTACAGTGTTTGTTTTTTTAATTAATTAATAAATATTTTTAATTTCTCAGTCTTAATTTCCAATATGGTAAATATTGATCAATATAATCCACATAAACAAAAGCTCTTTGAGATTCTCAGTAATTTTTAAGGAAATAAAGGGGTCTCAAGACCAAACAGGTCTGAGAACTGCTGAGTCCCTGGGTGGTTCCAATGGTTAATGCATTCAGCTGCTAACAGAAAGTTTGGTGGTTCAAGTCTACTTATAGGCACCTTAGAAAAAAGGCTAATGATCTACTTCTGAAAAATCAGCCACTGAAAACCCTAAGGGGCACAGCTCTACTCTGACACACATAGAGTCAATATGAGTTGGAGTCAACTCTATGGCAACTGGAAAAGAAATGTAGGTAATAGGGAGCCCTTGAAATAATCAAAGTAAGGGAGTGACATGGTGAAAGCTGCACTTAAGAAATCTGCGGCTGCCAGCTGGGTGTTCCGGAATCCCAAAGAGAAAGCATGCATCTGTGTCCCCTGGGAAACAATATTAAATGTGGTGTTAAGTCTACAGTAGTGTCAGAACGTGCCTCAGATGCAGTATCTCATGAACTGACACGAGAACAATGCATACACTTTTGATTTCAATCAGCCCACCAACCTCTACTGCTCTGGAACACAAGGTAGTCATTTAGGGGACTGCCTATAGTAACTGTCTAAAGTCTTTAAAACCCAGATCCCTAAGACCACACCAAACAGGAAGCATTCAACACCCATTACATAAAAATGACTTCTAAGGAATACACTAAGTTCCAAATAATTTCCTGGAGGATAAATGCTTTATCACTTATTTTCTAAGCTGTAGTCCAAAACCAAAGTTCCTCCCACCACTCCTAACATGATTTCACTTAGCCAGATTCCTTTTGAAGATCCGTGCTAGTAGAGTAAGAGACAAAGAGACACACTGCTCCCCGATACCAGCCTTGTAAAGGACAGACTGATAATAGACTCTAATTGAAATGGGAAGGCTTATTTTTTACAGACACTCAAATATTTGATTTAACAGTGTTCCGAGGTATATAATTCAGAATTGAATTGACTCTGCAGCTTAAAAATTTTCTTATTTCTGTAAATGAAGGCCCACTGTTTTGTTTTGTTTTAACCAATGCAGCAATGTTTTCTCATATACCAATACTCATGGTTAAAATCTCAAATCAGTGCCTATCGGATTTATACCACATTTTATTCGCATATGTGGAAGAAGTGAGCATAATTTATCACAATAGTTTTTATTTTTTTTCCCCCTCCTATGGTGTCCTTACAGAGTCCTGGTGGCGCAATAGTTAAGCACTCAGCTGCTAACTGAAAGGGCCCTCGTTCCAAGCCACCAGCCACTTCGCGGGAGAAAGATATGGCAGTCTGCTTCCATAAAGACTACAGCTTTGGAAACCCTATGGAGTAGTTCTATTCTGTCCTATAGGGTCATTATGAGTTGGAATCAACTGAAAGGCAACAGGTTATGGTGTTCTTGGGCATTTAAAAGTACACCTACTGCTTATTCTAAAAATCGGTGACAAAGTCAATATATTCCAACTTAGAAATACCTCAGGGTCTTCAGAGGCTGAGTTGGACATGACATTTCTCAAGGTTAATTTACAATCAGGCTTCCCCTTCCCTCAGGAAAAAAAAAAAGAGAGACAGACAAACAATTTTTCAGGCCTTCAAAGAGTTGTTAGTACAAAGAAAAGCCTGAGTTTGTGACACATTCAGTTTGCAACTGTGTAGATACACCATAGCTAAACGCACAAACTTCTGTATTTGATAACTAGGCCTCAAAAATAAATAGTTTCAAAGCACTGCATTTGTCTTAGCTTTAAGAAGGCTTTTTGGAGAGAATAACCAGGCCCTCAATTATACCACACATTCAGGAAATTTTATAAAATTGAGGTTATGGTCAGAAATTCCTGTTTTATGTGTGGTCTTTCATGTGTGACCATGGCAAAAAGGTCCAGAATTTTCCTAAACGTTTGTTTTTAGGTTAAGTCTAAAATCTAAGAGCAAGTGCATCAGGAAAGGCCTGGAGAGACAGGAATTCTGTTTCCAGTTCTGTCCATTTCCCCCCACCTGGTAAATTTCCTCCTGACTTTTGTCATCTATAAACAAGAATCATTTGTCCTGTCCTCACAGAATAGCAACAGAGCTGGCCTTCTCCCCAAACCCCTCATCACTCATTCCTATGAGTTCAGGTGACTAAGGAGGGTGTGCAGATGCAACACAAGCAAGAAAAAATAGGTAATATGTTTAATTTAATATCCAAAATTACTTGAAGCATGGCCACCAAAAAGTCCCTGTCAAAATGTATCATTGGTTCTCTGTTTTTGCTTTTTTTTTAATAAACAATAATGTGCCTAACTGATATCCTTTCACTTACTCCACCCCTAATTCCATTCTGACCGTCACTTTCTGTTTTATTAATGTATTCTTTGTATTTTTTATGAGTGGTTATTACTTTTACTCAGTCTAATCCCAGCTCAGGACAGGTAGGTGTCGATACTACAGACATTTAGGGGAAGAAGGGAAAGGTCAAAAAAGGGCAACAGGCTGACATCTTTTGTTTGACCCACATGGTAATTGTCTACATTATATTTCTTAACTGAATCTGGATTTCAAACTTCTCTTGAAAAACCTGCAGATCTGGTATAATGGCTTGGTGACAATCTGCTGGAATGGGATAATGGCTACTACTCTCTTTCCCTGCTGCAGCTGAGTTGACTCCAATTCTTGGCAACCCCATATGTGTCAGAGTAGAATTGTGCTCTATGGGGTTTTCAAAGGGTGATTTTTTGGAAGTAGATCATCAGGCCTTTCATCCAATGTGCCTCTGGGTGGACGAGAACCTCCAAAATTTCAGTTAGCAGTCAAACTCATCAATAGTTTGCACAACCCAGGGACTCATCTACTCTCTAGTTTACTACAATCTCCACTACTCCCACCCTTTTGGCTCCATGCATTCCCTCTAATGTCTTCATCCCTGTTGGCATCTGAGTTTAGGGCTCCTGGTTTTGAACGTGCAATGATGCCTCAGCAGCAGGTCCACAGACGATAGCGCTCAGGTGACCTTGGATATATTGGGGGTGGAAGGAGCAAACATGAGCTGCCTCATGGAAGGGGCCAGGAAGAAACTAAAGACAAGCTTCACCTTCCACACAGTCTTGTCTGGAAATAACCCCGGTAGCAACTATGAACAGAAAATAATTGCTTAAATAAAACTTTCTTTGTCTGTAAATTAATGCAAGTGAGATTTTTTTTTTTAAATATAAATTTAAAGCTCAAAAGATTATGAGCTTTAAGGGAAAATGACAATTTTATAGTACTTAAATAGAAATTATTGGCTAAAAAGCAGGGAAGTAATGATCTCCATTTTAGAAGTTGTGACTTTGAAGTGAAAATAGCTCTGGCAAGAAAGAAAAATGGATTATTTAAGAAAAGTTTGTCATAAAGGAAGAAAAAATTATTTTTACTAGAGTAGATGATTATAGGTTTAAGAAAAGAGAAATTTAGACCTAGAAACATATACAGTCCCTATTTAAGCCATGTATGAAGTGATTTTATACTTTTACCATCATTAGTTAAAGCTTCAAGTGATAGCTAAAACATCCAACACAAAACAGTCATCTTACAGTTCTAAAATATTAGATTGCAGTCCTAACACACCTGTTAGGGAGCTATAACTATGAGAATTTAGAATGAGTTTGCTTGTGAGGACACATCAATGATAAATGAAAGTTTATTCTTGGGTTTGAAAAACAAGTCAATCCCAGGGTCATTTTAGATTCTCCCTGTGGCCTGGGAGAATCCAGGGGCATTCGATTACAGTGGTCCTCCTCCCCTCCCGTGGCCCCACCAAGGACATTGTCTCAAGTTTTACTTAATGAGGATGAGTAATTTGTGAAATGTGAATTATCCTCTAATTGCCAATTCTGCGGCCCCTCAGGCAGTGGATTGCAAATGGCGTGGCTCATATCTGGGACAGAAGTAGTCAAGGCAAAACTGGGAACACAAGAAAGGGAAAAATGAACCCCAAGGTAGAGTCTATGAGGCCATGGTTGTCCAGTTGGAATCTGGGTCCTAGAGAACAATGTCAAATGAAGGTTCCAAACATTAGAGTGAAGCAGTAGTTCAGAACCAAACAGGCAAGCAAGGGTCAGACTTGATCAAACAAATGCTAGTAGCTAACATTGATTAAGTATTCACCATATGCCAGGCACAGTGTTGGCTTAGGTTCTTTACATGTATTGATTCATTTAAACCTCAACACCAACAAGCTCTGTTATTAACAAATTGGGGCCTAGAGATGTTAAGTAACTTGTCCAAGGTCAGGCACTACTGGAGGTGACAAAGATGGGATTTGAACCCAGACACCTGGCTCCAGCACCTCCCGCACATTACCATTGTACTACACGGCCTTGCTGGACAGCAGAGAGTGACAGCGCCATCCTATAGCTATGATGATGGGAATGTTCTATATCTGCCTTGTCCAATACAGCAGACACAAGCCACTTGTGTCTACTGAGCACTTGAAAAAAGGCTAGAGTGACTGAGGAAAACAATTTTCTAGATTGCATTTAAATTCATGTAATTAAATTTACATTTCAATAGCCACACGTGGCTAGTAACTACCAAATTGGAAAGCGCAAGTTAGAGGCCAGGCACACACCTCTCTAGGAACTATAAGATGCCACTAATGGACTCCAAAAGGGAAGCAAATATTTGGAAAGCTAAAGTCATCTTTCTGCTCAAACAAGTTTCCTGCTTAAAATCTTCCTTCCAACGGCTCTCTACTGCTTTCTGGGAAAAGATACAAGCTCTTCTCTATGGCATCCTAGATCCTTCACAAATTGTGTTCTCCTTTGCCTTGTAGCCCATTTCTTCGCAGACTGACATACCTGCCCCTCCACCATCATCTTGTACCCCAGGTTTCCCCTTTTGAGCCCCCGGACACACCAAACTACAATCTGCACTTCTTATAGTGATAATGTACTTACCCTTCTTTTTGCCTACCTAGGTCTCCTCTCTAAACCTGCCCAACTCCTACTCGACCTTCAACCTCCTCAAGAAAGCCTTCCCCCAAACTGAGTTTGGCAACCTTCGTCTGCTTCCCTGGGGCTGCATAACATTATTTGCATACCTCCATCACATACATATCATAATGCTTATTATTTGACACCCTCCCCACCCACCGGGAGAATGTGAGCTTCTTAAGGGCAGGGATGGTGTCTTTCATTTGTAACTCTTCACCTGGCCCAGAGTAGACACTCTGGAAATGTCCACTGAATGAGTGATTGAAAATCTGCTAACAATAAGAGAAGCACAATAGCTACTTTAAGAATACCCCAGAGAACTGAAGTTGCCCCTAATTTCTCTGGGACCAAACCGCAGAGATTGAAGGGCAGAGAAAACATATGCTTGGGAGAATCAGCACATTCTGACAGGCAAAGTCTAATATTTATTTGCCTTACATGTCATTTCATATTTAGATAGCGACTTACTGATATTATCTCCCTAATCTTTCCATTAGGAAAGTGAGAAGAGTGAAAATGACTTGTTCAGGATTATAAAAGGCAGCACAGTACCAGAAAGTACTTAAACACCTTCCAACTAATCCTGTGCCCAAGTGACAGGATTTAGAATGTGCTACATTAGCACGCAAAAAGTTACTTTCGAGAAAGTAGTTATGACTTGGCTGTGTGCCTTAGCCCTACACCTGGGTTGTCCAATAGAAATATGCATGCCTGCCACATTTGTGGAGATCAAAGTACGTAATAATTGAATTGTGTCCCCCAAAAATATGTGTGGTAAATCCTAACCCCTATACATGTGGATGTAATTTCACTTGGGAATAGAATTTTCTTTGTTATGTTAATAAGGTCAACTCAGTATAGGGTGTGCCTTACGCCAATGATTTTTGAGATATAAATGGAGCAGATTAGGCATAGAAGCAGGCAAGCACAAATGGGGGAAAGATAGATGCCACATGGCGATCTCTAAGCATTGCAGAGAAGAATGCTAGAGAAGCTGTGTTGCTGCTGTGTGTCATCAAGTTGATTCCAACTCATAGCGACCCTATAGGACAGAGTAGAACTACATCATACAGTTTCCTAGTCTGAAATCTTTGTGGGAGCAGATCGTCAGGTCTTTTCTCCTCCGTGCTGCTGGTGGGTTCAAACTGCTAACCTTTTGGTTAGCAAGTGCTTGACCATTGGGTCATCAGGATTTCTCCCCATAATGGACAGAGAGAGCCTTCTCCCAGAACCAGCGCCCTGAATTTGGCCTTCTTAAACTGTGAGAAAATAAGTTTCTGTTCATTAAAGCCACCCACTTGTGGTATTTCTGTTATAGCAGCTTTATGAGACTAAGACAGCTTACGACAGAATTTAGCAACTTGGCAATAGAAGGAAAGGGGTGGGAGTTGGTGGTTAGGGGAGGTAGGGTGAGAACAGCCGGGAGACCATGAATACCACAGGGAGGGCACGGAACAGGGCAGGGGTAGTGTCAACAAAGACCCGGTAAAAAAATAATAATCAGATAAGTGATCACAGTAGTGTGAACAATAAAATAAATAATAAAAATACAAGTGCAGCAATTTCTTTAGTACTTTTTAGGTGAGGGTATTTCACATGTGTTATTTTTGATTGTCACTAAAATTCTAAAGGCAAATATTATCATGTCCATTCTCTTGAGGTGAAAGGCAAATATTATGTCCATTCTCTTGAGGCTCAGAGAAGTTACGTAAATTCAGTTTACACACCTATTATGGTGAAATATGGTATTGATGCCAAGTTTGCCTGTGCACACTGTCTTAACGTCTTCCATGCAAGAGTTCAGGGAGAAACCCCTTCTGCAACTAAGGTAAATATTCCTTTTCAGTGAAAACTGACCCTCACTGGCACGGTTCTCTTTATAGGACTAGTCTGGCCCACAATGAAATTTCAGCAAAACCAATTAGTGTATCTCAGGATTCAAGAATTTCCAAAATGACTGTACTATTGGGCCTTCAAAATTATCTTCTCCTCTCTCTGGAGTTTTTGTTTTCCAAAGGGATTGTTTAAGAAATGGCATGGTGGTAGCAAGTGTGTTTCTTGACAGTCTACATGAAACTTTTGTCTAGAAAATACCTCATCATGCGACAGAAATAAATGTCTTTAAATAAAAATAACAATAAGGGACTCCAAAAAAGGGTGGAATTGTTTTCCATAATGAGACACTCCTGCCCACTGCCATATGGACCCATTTACTCCCCAGCAAAGGAAGCATTTGTTTGCTAATGGAGAGACAGAGGCAATGTCAGAACAGGTGCTCATTTCAGTAAGAGGAAGAATAAGGCAAGTGTGTATAAGTAACAATAGCTATAAGACAACAGCACTATAACTGCAGATTTTTCTGGCATCCAAATTCTATATTCACTTCCAGCCCAAAATTCCGTTTATTGATTTATTTTCAAGGACAAAGATGGGAAATTAAGATAGAATATTTTCCAAAGTAAGTCCACAGATATGATCTCATTTTATAGTCTTTTTTTTTTTTTTTTTTTTAATGGATTGACTCCTAAAATAGAAGAAAACCAAGGCTCAAAGAAGAATCTTAAGTTCACAGAGCTAAAATGGCAGAGGGAAACACTAGACACAGCAGGTCTTCTTCATCTCAGAGAAGAAAACAGATGAATGAAATGGAATATGTAGTGAAAAGACAGTGGCTAAATAAATATCAGAGTTCCATAGTTTAGAGTTGATGCTTAAATGTAATTCTAGTGTTTTACTGGATATTGTTATGGGTTGAATTGTGTTCTCCAAAAAGATATGTTGAAATCATAACACCTGTATCTGTGACTGAGACCTTATTTGGAAATAGAATTTTTGAAGATATAATCAGTTAACATGAGGTCAGACTGGAATAGGGTGGGTCCTAATCCAATACGAATGGTGTCCTTATACAAAACGGAGAGGAGACACAGGCAGACACATGCAGAAGGACAATAGCTGTGTGAAGATAGAGGCAGAGATTGGAGTTTTGCTGCCACAGACTGAAGAACGCCTAGGGCTACCCGAAGCTGGGAAAAATAAGGAAGGATTTTCTTCCATGGCCTTCAGAGTGAGCACAGCCCTGCAGACATCCTGAATTTAGACTTCTAGCCTCCATAACTGTGAGAGAATAAATTTCCATTGTAAACTACATAGATTGTGGTGATCTGTTATAGCAGCCTGAGGAAACTAATACAGATGTTTTCTGCCTTTATTTTTACTCTTCTCAGCAAAACTGTGAAGAAACAAAACCAGGTCTCTTGGACTGACCTCTGAAGTCCAGGTCATCCTCTCTTCCCCACTAAGGTTCATATACACAAACAGAAAACCTTGCTTCATTATTCCATGATCTAGTCCCTTGCTACTCAAAAGTATGGTCTGGCAGCATTAGCATGGCCTGGAAGTAGAACTGCTGGTTTAAACCCACCAGTGGCTCTGCAGGAGAAAAGACCTGGCAATCTGCTCCCATAAGTATTTCAGCCTAGGAAACCCGATGGGACAGTTCTACTCTGTCGCATGGGGTCGCTATGAATCAGAATCAACTCAACAGCACCTAATAACAACAACAATGGTGCAGAAGAGTGTTTTTAATCTTCTTGAGCCCTGGAGGCACCATAGTTAAGAGCTACAGCAGCTAACCAAAAGGTAGGCAGTTTGAATCCATGAGCAGCTCCTTGGAAATTTCTATGGGGCAGTTCTACTCTGTCCCATAGGGTCACTATGAGACGGAATCAACTCCACTGCAACAGGTTTGGTATTTGGTATTTTTGATTGTTTGTTTTTTGGTTTCTGACCCTAACATAAAGCCATATTGTCTGCCACCTAGTTTACTAAGGCCAACAAACATCACCATCTTCATCTTCTCCTTAAGGAGTCTGAAGTCTAAGCTCTAGGACCAGATTAATCTCTGCAGAACTCAACGACCTTGGTCCGTGCCATCTACCCGCTTACACCTCAGTCTCCCTCTCCATAAAATGAGGGTATTAAATGAGAATAGAACAATGTTTTAAGTGTCTCCACTGAAAACGAGTTCACAGTCTCTCTCTCTCACACACGCTTACAGGTCTGAAGCCAAACTTTTGAGAATTTCCTTTCAGTATTCAGAATTCACTTCCACATAAAAGGGCCCGAAAGTCATCGGGAAAGAAACATGTTTAAGAGTTTAACAAGTTTTTCTTAAATAAATTTGCCCAGAAATGATCCCTACACCCTGGATTTGTTGCCCTGCTTATTGCTCAGTTAACATCCTGTGTCCACAGACTCCACTTTGAGAAATGCTGGGCTAACAGACCTCAAAGGACTCTTTCAGTCTTACATCCTATCATTTTACTTTTCTGCCTTCTCCTAAGAAGGATTCTGTTATTTTTTTTAAACTTATCATCTTGTTGGTTTTCAAAGTAATTTTAATACTTACAATCATTACTTGAATCAAATTTTGCGTTAGAGAAAAATAGATCCCACACGAAGATACCTTTGCTTTTTGTTTCTACTTTCCATTCGCATGAATCTGGAATAATTCATTGGCTTGGCGTCAACAACTCTGATGATTCTTTGTGACCCAAATCATCACTGACAAAGTGAACTTGCATTTAGAAAATACTGCTTTCAACTGATTTTGGAGTCCAGATTAAACTGGGTTATGCTGCATTTGTTCAACCGTAGGTACTACTATTTTGAAATGAATGCACACTAAAATGCACCTTTGTCTTCCCACAGATAACCTGTGTGGATGTGCAGGTAGCCTCTGGGACATGACACATTTTTCAGATTGTTTAAGAAGAGGTTCTCTCCTCTTTAGATTGTCCTCACCCCCAGAAAAATATTTTATAAATAAATGTGTTTTTCCTCAAAGAGATGCATTTATATTCACTGGAACACACTGTTCCCATCATAACTTTTGGTACTTTATTCTAATTATGTCTTTATAACTGGTGGCACAAATGGTTAAGCACTCAGCTGTTAACCAAAGGATTGGTGATTTGAACCCACTAGTGGCTCCACAGGAGAAAGACCTGGCAATCTGCATCTATAAAGATTACGGCCTAGAAAACCCTATGGGGCACTTCTACTCTGTTGTAAAGGATTACTATGAGTCAGAATCAACTCCACGGCACTGAACAGCAATATACTTCACTTAACATACCCCATTGCTGTCGAGTCTATTCCAATTCATAGTGACCCTATACGACAGAGTAGAACTGCCCCATAGGGTTTCCCAGGAGAGGCTGGTGGATTCGAACTGCCAACTTTTTGGTTAGCAGCTGAGCTCTTAACCACTGTGCCACCAGGGCTCCTCACTTAGTATAGTCCTATCCTTTTATGGAATAAGTTGTCAAATGACTTTCCTTCCTATGCTTCTTTCTTTTCCTTTTTTTTTTTTTTTGATACACAAAGAAACTTTTCAATAACTCTAGAGCAATAAACAATTCATCAAAGCATAGTTTTTCAGTACAACAGGAAATCTGGCTAATAAACCTTTATGACATCAATAACATCTGAAGTAGGCAGGACCAAATATTGATAAGCCTAATCAGATCACTTAGTTCAAAATATATGAAGTTTCCTGAGAGGATCGAAAGTAATATCCTCCTCTGTCTCAGGTGTTCTGTAGAAGAGAAGGCAGGTGAGGAGGGAAGCCAGGTACAAGAGTGTATTTTTTGTTTGTTTGTTTGTTTTACTTATATTCCTATAAAAGAGATCTAGTGGTAAAAGGACTAGGTTCTTATGCTTTCTGCATTTTCAAAAACCTATTATCTAGTTATCTGGAACCTTTTATAAAATTCAGCTGTCTCTCCATGATACTTTTGTGCCCCACACAGGCCTGGGTGCAAATTTCTGATGTGTAAGGGGCAGTATTTGAAGAAGGCCTGTTGTGTGTTGACTGTTGGATTCTTGCCTAGCCCTGTGTGTGGCCAGATCAACTTTTATCAAACAAGCCCTTGTCACAAATTTCGGTGATTCCAATCGTGAGGTTATTGAAACGGCTCTTTTAACCTTTTAGAAATGGTATGAAAGCCGGTGTGAGAAAGAGGTGGTACAGATAAAATACTAATAGAAATTTGTGAAATTCAAAGCCTTTCATTTCAAAAGACACCTATAGCCCATAGTAATTTTATTCCAGTAACTGACATATTTATAACTGCTCCAAGATCTTGCATGCATGCCTGTCCTTCATAAAGAGTCTAGATTAGTCTGGCAGGATATATTTATAAAAAAGGTCTGGTTACTACCTAAAAAACATGTTTTGCTAAAGATTGATTTGATTAATTCATCCTCCTCACAATTTTTTTTCCCCCTTAGGACATACAGGTCTATAATCTACAAGGTAAATCAACTCACCTTAGTAGTATTACCACGTGAGTTGCTTCATACAAGAGAATAGCTCCAGGTGCTAGAATCATTAACTAAGGATATTAAATCCGTAAATAAGATCTTCCTGTATGTGTTTCACCAACGAAAATTCTTTCCTATTGCCACCAATTAACGCTAAGACGATTAAACATCATTTACAAACAAGATTAAAGACATTTTTCCTTCCACAACCAATTAAGAAAATCAGAAGGAAAATGTTTTGATTCATGCTCATCATATATATGTAAATATATCATGCACTGGCTCATATTTAGCAAATACGAAACAGCAAAACAAAAATGAAAAATATTTTGGCATCTGTCCGGCCCTTGAGCTGGCTAGCACAGAGTGTGATTTGTAAGCGTTTTTAGTCCTGCTGTTAAACATTTGCTGATCTGAATAAATTAATTACAGATTTTTTTTTTTATCAAAAACACAGTGAACTTTTTAAAACACAGTGAGGGAGGGGCCTGTTCTAGTCACTCACATCCAACAGTAGAGGAGGGGAAAATCATCACTCAGTAATTGATTCAACTGAAGACATCAATTCTGGGGCATCTGGTCAACATGGCAGTGTGAGTTCGTACTTTGAGGGAACCCCTTCTCACTATAAACTCAACAGTAACTGATTGTTGTTGTTAGTTGCCATCGAGCCTATTCCAATTCATGGTAAACCCAAGCGTGCAGAGTAGAACTCCTCCATTGGGTTTTTAAGGCTGTGACTTTTCAGAAGATCTCCAGGCCTGTCTTCCAAGGTGCCTCTGGGTGGTTTCCAACCACCAACCTGTCAACTAGTAGCCAAGCATTTAACCATTTCTGCCAGCCAGCTGCCTTCAATAACTGATAAAACTTACAAATGTAAAATTTAGAAAAGCAAGAAGTACCATTTTCTTGGACCAGAAACAGAACAAAGAGACTGACTCACACAGTTGCAAGCGGAGAGGATAGAGGAATGGACCTGCTGGTGTCAGGTCCAGAATCTGGGGATAATAGAGATGAAAGGCAGCTCATGTGTTGTGATGGAATTGGGGTTGGGGTACAGCTCCCCTAACTTTGCAATTTAGCTAAATAATCTGTACATTCTTCCCAGGACTACACTGTGTGAAAAGCTGCATGCTTGCAGAGAGATTATGAGAGGAAGTAGAGAAATCCAGCTCAGAAATTGGATCGGTAATGTGCAAAAACAATGGGGCAGGGGAGCCCAGACCACCAATACAAGACCAGTGCTGGCCTGAGCATGAGCGGGGTGAGGTGAAGGCAACTAAAAGATAATTAGACAGGAATCATAGGCAGATAGAAACATTCCCACTCAAGATGAGCCTGTAAATGAAAATTCCAGAGCAAATGATGAAATTAACTCTGAGAAAGACGACAATGAGTAGATGGATTAGGATACCCGTTTTCCCCTTAAAGAAAGGTATCAGTTATGACAGGTAATTCTAGCATGCACACACACCCTGCTAAGTGCTTACCAAGTTAAGGGTGTGTGTATGTGAGTACGTGACGTATGTATATGAGAAAATATGAGACTATGGGAGCAAACGAAAGCACGTGCCACACTCTTGATTGCACATAGCCAGACTCAGAGTCACTGAACTATGATTCAAGTGTCATTTCCCAGAATTCCAAGATAATTTGCCTTAGCATTTAAGTGCACAACAAATGCTTATCAAGTGTATTGCAAAAGGAAGTCCCATCACATTAGTATTTCTAATTTGTGTCCTAATGAGAGGAAAAAAAAACACTACACTGAGGATTAGATGACCTGAGTTCAGGGGCAGGCTTTGGAGCTTGCCACCTTATGTCAATCATGCAGCTATCGCTGAGTCTCATTTTCTGACCACCTCAAAGAGGAGAACACAATAAGAGAATGGATAAAAACCACACTGCTCTGCCCAAAAGTGAACAAAATTGGGGGAAAAAAGATATAAATTCACATCAGCACTTCGAGATGGAAGGCCACCGGTATACCAGAGATTTGAGGCATTCCTGAGATTAGAAGCTGATAAGCATGTATTAATGGAGAAACAGAAGCAGAGAAACCACAAACTCTAAAGAAAGTGCTCTTCCAGAAATTCCAGGGGTAAGTCAAGCTCAGGAAAAGACATGCCAAGAGCAGAAAAAAAGCATTAGACAGTTGTCAGAGGAATTAAAGAGCAGCATTTAAAATAGATAATCTTGCCCCTCTTCCACCTACACTATGCACCATGAAACAATGATGTTTTCCCTGTATTTTAACACTAGAGAAACATTTCCCTTTAAAAAAGTGAACTGCACATCTGGGGAGAGAAACTAGAATGAGTGTTGGAACTAGACAGAGGCACAGTTTAGCCTGAGGCTTCTATTGACCTTGACGGTCATGGAAGGGAAGAAAAATAGGAGGGGAGTAGCTGACTGCAGCATGCTCTGAGCACCACTCTCTGAAGTGGGGGTCCTGATATAAAAGCCCCACAAAGAAGGTCCTGGGAATGTGACCCAGATAACTTACAACCACTGGAAAGAAGGAGCCCCATACACAGAAGAGAATCTTGCCCTACACTCTGTCCCCTTTCTTGTGTAATAACCCAAGGCCCAATTGCTAAGGCAGGGTATTGAAAATAGAACTTACATCCCTCACTAACAGCGCTCAAGAAGAATCAAATGCAAAGATAAAAGTACAACCAAAAATAACAAGACAGGAAAGAAAACCAACCTCATGAGATAGACACAAAACTCAGTAAAGAGAAAATCTCTCTCTTAAGAGGGAAAATGTTAATGGAATAAACAGAAGTTTTCTAAATCAGTAAAGTTATTATTGTCAAAGAAATCCAAGAGGCTATCACATCTATAAAATAAAAAGCAATATAAAGTGCATTTGTTTTTTATTACTAAGTAGGAATTTACCACAAATCTAGCAGCTTAGAACCACATTTTTATCTCATCTCACTTCTTTTCCATGTTTCAGGATTTAGCTGGACCCTCAGATATATCTGAATATTAAATTGAGCTTATCACTGAGGTCCACCACCCATCTGTCCGTTTGTTGTACAGCGGTGGTTTGTATGTTGCTATGATGCTGGTAGCTATACCACCGGTATTTCAAATACCAGCAGGTTCACCCATGATGAACAGGTATCTGCAAAGCTTTCAGATTAAGAGTAGGAAGAAAAGCCTAGTGATCTATGCCTGAAAGTTAGCCAATGAAAACTCTATGGGTCAGAGCAGAATATTGTGCAAATGGATTCAAACAGGCCAATAATCATGAAGATGGTGTAGGATCGAGCAACATTTTGCTGTGTTATACACAGGGTCACCATGAATCGGAGCCAATTTGATGGAAGCTAACATCATTTAGGTATAATTTACATACAGCAAAATGCACAGATTGAACACATTTAAGGGGCACATACCCCTGTTAAGGTTTCCTAGTGTCCCTTCTCAATTAATCCTCCCTGTCTCCTTAGTAAAGACTTCTCTGGGGGTTTCTACCACCATAGATTAGTTTTGCCAGCTCTAGAACTTCAAGTAAGTGAAATCATATAGTATCAAGGTATGCTGGAGCTGGCTCTCACTGCTTATAAGAATTGATTGTTAGATTTTCTTCCCTAGCCCCATTTGCACCTTGGTATATTGACAATGATAATGGTATGAGTATTTACAACAACAGGCAAACACTACAAATCAGTTTTTTGTTGTTGTTGTTTTTTGCTTGTTAAAATTTTCAGTTAGTTTATTTTTTGAACAGCTGGTCATTAAATATTTAGCAGCACACCACTTTGTATATATTCTTTTGTGTCTGTCTTTTTTCACTCAGCATGACCATAAGATTCACTCAGTTGTAGCAAGTATCAGTAGTTACCGTTTCTTCTTTAGTAGTATTCCATTGTGTGAGCATGCTACAATTCTTTATTCATTCCCTTGTTGGTGGGCAATTGCTTTATTATATGTCCTTAATTTTCCATATTAATTTTAGAATCAACTTATAAATTTATAGTAAAACGCATGCTGGAATTTTGATTAGGATTGTGTTGGATCTACAGATCAATTTGAGGAGAAGTGGCACTGTAAAAATCTTGATTCTTCCAATTTATGAACCTGGAACATCTCTTCATTTACATCTCCCTTAATTTTTTCAGTAATATAGGTCATGAAAAAGACAGGGAAGAAAGAAAAAACCAAAATGGATGTCAGAAGAGACTCTGAAACTCGCTCTTGAACGTAGAGTAGCTAAAGCGAAAGGAAGAAATGAAGTAAAAGAGCTGACTAGATTTCAAAGGGTGGCTCAAGGAAACAAAGTAAAGCATTATAAAAAATGTGTAAAGAACTGGAGTTAGAAAACCAAAGGGAAGAACATGCTCAGCATTTCTCAAGCTGAAAGTACTGAAGAAAAAATTCAAGCCTCAAGTTGCAATATTGAAGGAGTCTTTGAGTAAAATATTGAATGACACAGAAAACATCAAAAGAAGATGGAAGGAATACACAGAGTCACTGTACCAAAAAGAATTGTTTGACATTCAGCCATTTCAAGACGTAGCACATAATCAAGAACTGATGATATTGAAGGAAGAAGTCCAAGCTGCACTGAAGGCATTGGTGAAAAGCAAGACTCCAGAAACTGACAGAATGTCAACCGAGATGTTTCAACAAACAGATGCAACACAGAAAGTTCTCATTCATCTATGCCAAGAAATTTGGCCAACCAACTGGAAGAGGTCCATATCTGTGCCCATTCCAAAGAAAAGTGATCCAACAGAAGGCAGAATTTATCAAAAAATATCATTAATATCACACACAGGTAAAATTCTGCTGAAGATCATTCAAAAATGGCTGCTGCAATATCAAAGGGAACTGCCAGAAATTCAAGTCGGGTTCAGAAGAGGATATGGAATGAGGGATATTATTGCTGATGTCAGATGGATCTTGGATGAAAGTGGAGAATACCAGAAATATGTTTACCTGTGTTTTATTGACTACGCAAAGGCATTCAACTGTGTGGATCATAACAATTTATGGATAACATTGGGAAAAACGGGAATTCCAGAACACTTAATTGTGCTTATGAGGAACCTGCACATAGACCCAGAGGCAGTCACTTGAACAGAACAAGGGGATACTGCATGGTTTAAAGTCAGGAAAGGTGTATGTCAGGGTTGCATCCTGAAATCAAGGATTTCATTTTACACAGATCCACAATCAGCGCCCATGGAAGTAGCAGTCAAGAAGTCAAACAATGTATTGCATTGGGCAAATCTGCTGCAAAAGACCTCTTTCAAGAGTTAAAAAGCAAAGATGTCACTTTGAGGACTAAGGTTCACCTGACCCAAGCCATGGTGTTTTCAGTCGCCCCACATATGCAAGCAAAAGCTGGACAATGAATAAGAAAGACTGAAGAAGAGCTGATGCCTTTTAATTATGGTGTTGGCCAGGAATATTGACTATAACATAGACTGCCAGAACAAACAGATCTATCTTGGAAGAAGTACAGGCAGAACACTCCTTAGAAGCAAGGTTGGCAAAATTTTGTCTCACGCACTTTGAACATGTTATAGCAGGTACAAGTCCCTAGAGAAGGACATCATGCTTGGTAAAGTAGAGAGTCAGAGAAAATAGGAAGACCCTCAGTGAGATGGGTTGACACAGTGGCTGCAACAATGCACTCTCGAACATAGCAACAATTGTGAGGATGGTGCAGTACCGGGCAGTGTTTTGTTTTGTACACAGGGTTGCTACGAGTTAGAATCACCTCGATAGCACCTTGCAACAACAACAGGTGATTTTTATTGTATAGCTCTTGCACATCTTTAATTAAAAATTTTCCTGAGTATTATATATTATTTGATATTATTGTAAATGTAATTTTGAAATTTTATTTTCCAAGTTCTTAATACCAATATATAAAAATATATGTAAGCTGGTCTTATATCCTGCACCCTTGGGACTTCCTCAAAATTTTCCATGCACTCAACTATGATGACTGCTTTTTTTTTTTCCCTTGCCTTTTCTTGCCTTACTGTACTGGGTAGAGCCCTGGTGGTGCAGTCGTTTTAAGAGCTCAACTACTAACCAAAAGATCGCCAGTTCGAATCCACCAGCCACTCATTGGAAACCCTTTGGGGCAGTTCTACTCTGTCCTACAGGGTGCCATGAGTCAGAATCAACTTGGCTTTGAGGGTTTTTTTTGTTTGTTTGTTCATTTTTGGTACTGGGTAGGACCACCATTACAATGCTGCATAAAAGTTTTGAAAGTGGACAATTTTGCCTTGCTCCTGGTTTTAGGAGGAAAGCAACCAATCTTTCAAAATTTAAATATAAAGCCATCTGTAGGTTTTCTGTAGATGCCCATTATCAGAAATTCCTAGTTTATGGAGAGGTTTAAAAAACATCATAAATGGGTGAATATAGTCAGATAGTATTCCACATCTATTGAGATAATGGTATGATTTTTCTCCTTTATGCTGTTAATGAATTAAATTTTACTAATTTATTTTCAAATGTTAAACTTTCATTCCTTGGATAAACCCCACTTGGTCTTATTATCTATTCTTTTTAATATATTGCTGGATATGATTTGTGTTCTAAGCAATATTATTCTATAGGTTTTTTGTTTTTTTCTTTTTCTTGTTACTTCTTTGTCTGGTTTTGGTATTCAAGTATTGTTTGCCTAATAAAATGAAACAAGAAGATTCTCTTCTCACCAATTTCCTAGGCGAAAAAAAAAGTTTATGTAGTTTTGGAATTTTGGCCTTACTCCTTACTTCAAGGTTTGAGTTCACAACTGAATCGTGGATATTTATTTATGAGAAGGTTTTTAATTATTAATTTAATTTTCTTAACAGATATAGGGCTAGCCAGATTTTCTGTTTTTAATTTATATCTTTCAAGGAATGTGTCCATGTCATCTACTTTGCCAAATTAAATGACATAACATTGTTCATAATACCCCCTTGTAATCTCTTTACTGTCTTAAAGATTTGTATTTATGCCCCCTCTTCTATTCCTGATAATGATTCATTAGCTAGGGGTTTTCAATTTTATGTAGTTGTTCAAAGATTCACTTTTGGTTTTGCTATTTTTTCCTATTATTTGTCCATCTTCCGTTCCATTGCTCTCTACCCTTTTCTTTATTATTTTATGTATTCTACTTACCAAACCAAACCAAACCCATTGCCATCAAATGGATTCCGACTCCTAGTAACCCTTTAGGATAGAGTAGACCTGCCCCATAGGGTTTCCAAGACTGTAAAGCTTTACAGAAGCAGGTTAGCAGCCAAGCACTTACCCAACTGCTCCACCAGGGCTCCTTTTTATTCTACTTACTTCAGGTTAATTTGCTTTGGGGTGGGGATTGATTGGCAAGGAGTAAAGTGATGGAAAAGTTCCACATCTTGGTATGGCTGTGGGATAAATAAACATACGCATTGATCAAAACTCATCAAGTTGTACACGCAAGATTTTTGTGCTTCACTGCATACAAATTATACCTTGAAAAAAGCTATAAACATATATTGAACTTTAACTCATAAATTTCTGTTTTGCAGTGATATGATTAACAATTCTGAAACTGTTTCCCATGTATTCTAGACTTGAGCAAAATGGCTATTTATTTTGCAGATAATGGGAGGCAGCTTTCTTACTTTTGGAGAAGAGAGTCACAGATATGGAAAATAGGAAAGCCCCATGGTGTTAGTTTGAACGAGAGGCACAATGTCCCTACTTGACTCTCAAATGTTCCTGAAAAAAATAATAAGATGTGTGTGTGTGTGCCTGTGTGTGTGTAGACAGAGAGACAAAGACAGAGTGAGAACAATGGAACAAAATGGGCAAAATTTAAACAATTAGTAAAGAATACACAAGAATATTTGTCCTATTCTTTCTTTTTTTCTGAACTGTGATATCAAAATAAAAACTTATAGAAAATAAACTCCAATACCCAAATCAATACAAAAACCCGTCACCATCAAGTCGATTCCAACTTATAGTGACCCTATAGGACAGAGTAGAACTGCCCCATAGGGTTTCCAAGGAGAGGCTGGTGGATTCAAACTGCCAACCTTTTGGCTAATAGCCAAACTCTTAACCACTACACCACCAGGGTTCTATTACATCATTTAATAACTGATGGTGTACTCTTCACTGGAGAAGAATGATGAGGTTGGCTCTGATTCATGTCTTCAGTAGGCCTCACAGCTTTTCATGATGAAAAGGTAAAGAACAGGAGCATAGGTCACATTGTCAGGAAAGAAAATTGTTGAGATATGTATGCTCTTGAGGGACCCAAAATAGAAAACCTTCTGTCCTTTAAGACCATTTGGTGATGAAAAGCAAAACAGAACAAAAACATTGTCACAGTGATGCTGGATGTTACTTTAGGAATAACTTCTATAACCTTTCTAGTAATTTTCCACACTCTGGACAAAATTTTTCTGTAATTTCCAGTCCCCAAAACAAACTGTCCTTTTTCTAAAACTTTACAACATGCTGATTTCCACCTTTTTCCTTTCCTAATTTTAGAACAAAGCAAGCTGTTATTAGGTTGTCTTTTGCATTTATCATATGAAAACCTCTGCCTAGGCCTTTCCTGAAAATTGAAATGAAAGAAATGTTGTATATTGTTTTTTTCAATTCTTTTTTTATATCTGCATTTGAAGGTAAACATTTCAAATTACCGCAATATAATTTAATTCTCTTCAAAGTCTGACAATGTCTTAATAACAACACATCATTAAAATATTTGTTTAAGGTTCCAACCTCAATTTAACTTTATATCCAAGTACCTATCTATTGTACTTTCTCTTGAATTCTATCATGCTGGAAACTACACATTACTTTGGTTCTGACCTGGTAGAAATATGTTGATATAATGTTAGGGAAGAGGATTTTCTGTTTGCCCCTAAAGTATGACACTTAAGACTCTCCAGAAGCCTTTTTTTTCATTGACTACCATGGTAAGTTTGAACATAGCCTTAAAGCCAAATATTCACCAACTTTTTTAATTATATATATTTCTACTGAGGAAATAGACTTCTTTTTTTCTAAAAAAAAATATAGGAAGTATGAATGAATATTACTTCGGAGATTAGCCCATTTCATTTCTAATATGGCATGTTTTGGGTACTACCAGATGTTAGCATATTCTTAATTCAAATCATCAGATTCAATTACATCACCAGGAAGGGCTGTTGTGTTCTTCCTGTATTTGAGCTATTAATAAAATATGTTTTTAATTTTCAAAATTGCTTGGCTTTGGAACAGGCATTACTCTGGGGAATTGGAAATACAGGAAGGCAAAATAGCATATTTAGACCACTGAGGTTTTCTAAGACACACATAAAAATAAATCTCTCATATTTTTATAGCCCTTTGCTCTTTGATACTTTACCTTATGTTGTCTACAATCCGACACAGACTTAAAATCACTCATTAGCACTGATGATGGTATTTTTATTAGAGAACATATATCTAGTGAATGAATCCACACCATTCGACACCCCTGGAAGATGAAACAAATATGTGCATGTGTGTGTCTCTGTCTGTGTGTGCTGTGAAGTCAGTCGAATTCTTTTCTACAACTCAAAGTAGTTCTGTTCATGACCTGAAACCAAGGGAATGCACCCTATGGGAAGTATTCGCCCAACCTTTGCACAAATGTTTTGGCTGTGAAGTAGTGGAGACATATGGAAATCATTTTCTTTACACAAAACATGGCTGAGATATATTAAACCTGGGCAAAGGTTTTTGTGATCACAAAGAAACAGAGTAGCTCAGAATGAAGACACAGTCCTACTATTCCTATTTCTTAAACGTCAGTGACCTCATGGACCAAAAGGAGAGGTAAACTTATTTTTACAGTCTTGAAAGAGACACATGCTGGAAGATCATTATTTATTTAAATTAGTTTAAATGTACATATTGTTGCTCTTATAGTACCATTTCACTTTCGTGTTTTAGTGTTATATTTCCCATTAAGAAAAACAAACGATAATTCTACTGAAATTATAGGTGAGAAGCACTATATAAAGAACTGTGTGGAAAAAAACCTGTAGGAGATGGCAAAGAGGTTTCATGCTTAGCGTCAACTTTAATCTACTGATATTGACTATATGAAGCTTGCATTGAGAAATTGAGAAGGAATCTGAAATAATGTTCGGGATTCATGGGAACAAGTACCATTATTGATTAGTAATGCCTGCCACAGACATTGCACTGGGAAGTCATAGTACTTCTCTTGTGTATTTACCAAGCCGTAAGGAGCCCTGGTGGCGCAGTGGTTAACTGCTTGGCTGCTTACCAAAAGGCCGGCAGTTTGAACTCACCAGCCACTCTGTGGGAGAAAGATGTGGCAGTCTGCTTCCGTAAAAATTACAGCCTTGGAAACCCTAAAGGGTAAAGGGCAGTTCTACTCTGTCCTATAGAAGTCAGTATGAGTTGGAATCGACTCTACAGCAGTGGGTTTTGTTCTGGTTTTTTTTTGGAAGTAACGTTACCACCAGCTGCTTGTCATACTGTGATGGCTTGCATGTTGCTATGATGCTGGAAGCTATGCCACTGGTATTTCAAATGTTAGTAAGATCACCCATAGTGGACAGGATTTAGCAGAGTTTCGAGACTAAGACTGACTAGGAAGAAAGATCTGGCAATCAACTTCCGAAAATTATCCAGTAGAAACTTATGGATCACAACAAAATACTGTCCAGTATAGTGCTGGAAGATGAACCCCCTAGGCTGTAAGGAGTACATAATAAGCACAACAATGGACTCAAACGTACCAACAACAATGAAGATGGCTCAGGACCAGGCAAACTTTTGTTTTGTTGTCGAGCCGACTCGACAGCTGCTAACAACTACAGCAAAGCTGGATTAAATTTTGCCAGCTCGTCTTAAATTCCCTCAATATTATACGTATATACTTAAAAAGATATACATCATTTAAAAAGATAACTTACAAAGAAACAGATACTGTTAACAGGGGAACATGGACTTTTAAAAGAATAAAAATATGTATAGATTAAAGTGAGACAAGGACTCAGGCTAAACTGCCTATTTAGTAGCTTAATTGAAAGGGGGAAAACTTAAATGATTCAGTGTCCCTAAGATAAAAAGAAACAGCTTTTCAGGTGGTTTATGATATTTTTGATATTAATATTGGCCAAGAATTTTACCCCAAAGTCATAAAAATGAAAGAATGTTATATATTCAAGAACATTGTCAAAAAATGCAACAATGAATTGAATAGGCCTCTTTTTGATAATGACTCTCAATATACATTGACAGCATGTCACCAAAATAGAATTCAAGAACAGCAATTCTACAGGAGACCAATGAAATGTGTTCTCTGCTATTCTGGTTAAGTAATACTTTTAATACTGCAGTGGTAGCTTCCTCAAGAAATCCTTAAATATTGATCTTTTTTTCAGTATTTAGATAAATACTTAGTGGCTACAAACTCAAGATTGTACTTACTAGCAAATGTCTAGACCGCATCTATTTTCTATTATCAGGTATAGATAGTTCTGCACGCATAACGGATAACCTAGTTGAAATCAGTGTCAATCTCAGTGCGGCTATTATAGAATCTAACATAGGCTCAAAAAAAAAAAAAAAAAAAAGGAGCTCTGGTGGCTCAGTGGTTAAGAGCTTGGCTGCTGACCAAAAAGTCAGCAGTTCAAATCCAGCAGTCGCTCTTTGGAAACCATATGGGGCTGTTCTACGAGTCAGAATCCACTTGACAGCAATGGGTTGGGTTTGTTTTGTGGTTAAGTGCTAAGCTGCTAACTGAAAGGTTAATGTTTTGAACCCACCAGCCAATCTGTAGGAGGAGGATGTAGCTGTCTGCTTCTAGAAAGATTACAGCATTGGAAACTCTATGGGGACACTTCTGTCCTATATGGTTGCTATGAGTCGGAATCAACTTGATGGCAATGGGCTTGGTTTGGGTTTTTGGTAACACAGGTAAGCAGATGGAAGGATAATCTATCTCCACAGCCAGGGTTGCAGGTAGGCACCTAGCACTCCTGCCTTCCTCCTGTAGGAACTAAGACAGTTAACCTCTGTCTTCTTTGTAAAACACGGAAGAGTACAATGAAATCGGCACACAGTTCCCATTTTTTTGTTTTATCTTTAATCTACTCCTAAGTCCATTAAAACTTTACTTCTAAAAACAATAGAACAGAATAATTCAGCACTAGAGAAATATATAATTTAGAAGCCCAGTCACACAAAGGAAGGAGTCATTCAATCAAGGAAGTTAAATGAAGCGTATACGAACCTAGGTAGCTTCTCTCTCCTAACCTAGAGCTTTTGAATTTGGGTTTATGAATCCTAATAGGCCAATTAGCTTAGCTGGTTAGAGCATGGTGCTAATGAGGCTAAGGTCAGGGAGCTAGTCCCCAAGGAGTCAATGAGCTTTGAGCAGAAAATAAAATAAAATCACTTCCATAGCTACAGCCTAGACCTTTAACCACAGTCATCCATCCTTCTCACAAAAGCAAGTCATTATCCCACCTGAGACCAGGTAGGAGTATGTGGATGTCTCAGTGCCACCTTTGATTACTCTAGTGTTGTAAAGCACTCACTACTTCTAAAAGCAAAGAGATCCCTATGAAGTTTTACCCCAGTCAAATTGTCTGTTATTCCCACACCAGATATACATTGATTTGTCTAAGTCAATTTTAATTCAACAATGATGATGAAATCTATATATAAGAAGGCAGGGAATAAACGTTTTTGAACAACTGTCATGTCAGGCACTTTTGGATACCTTATCTACATTGTTATTTAACCCCCACATCAACCCTTCTGAAGAATGTATGTATATATGCATGCATGAATACTCTGAAGCTGGGTTTTACATATTGCAGTCAGACAGATCTGGGATTCAGTCTCTAAACCCTTACTTATTTGTTGGGTAACCTTAAGAGAGTTAATCAGTTCTCAAACCTCAATATTCTCATAACTAAATGGGGCTATTTATAGTACATATTAGGTACTAGGGAATGTTAGAACTTCTTGTTGTTAGATGCCATCAAGTCAATTCGTACTTAGTGACCCAATGTGACAAAGTAGGACTGCCGCATAGGGTTTCCTAGGCTGAAATCTTTATGGGAGCAGATCACCAGGTCTTTCTCCCCAGTGAGCATCTGGGTGGGTTTGGACCACCAACCTTTCGGTTAACAGCCAAGTGCTTAACCATTGAGCCACCAAGTTTCCTTATGTTAGAACTAAAAGACATAGAAAAGACGAAGTGCTTAGCACAATACCTAAGATATGGCAGTATTTAAGGAAAAAAAAAAACCCAAATGAACTAGTTTTTCCAAGACGAGAGCCCTGTTGGCACCGTGCTCAGCTGTTAACCAAAAGGTCAGTGGTTCAAACCCACGAGCTGCTCTACAGGAGAAAGATGTAGCAGTCAGCTTCTGTAAAGATTTACAGCCTTGGCTGAGGGCTAGGGGGACCACGGTCTCCGGGAACATCTAGCTCAATTGGCATAACATAGTTTATAAAGAAAATGTTCTACATTCTACTTTGATGAGTAGCATTTGGGGTCTTAAAAGCTTGTGAGTGGCCATAAAAGATATTCCACCAGTCTCACCCCATCTGGAGCAAGGGAGAATGAAGAAAACCAAAAACACAAGGGAACGATTAGTCCAAAGGACTAATGGACCACAACTACCACAGCCTCCACCAGACTGAGTCCAGCATAACTAGATGGTGCCCGGCTACCACCACTGACTGCTCTGACAGGGATCACAATAGATGGTCCCGGACAGAGCTGGAGAAAAATGTAGAATAAAATTCTAACTCACAAAAAAACAAAAAAAAAGAATTACTGGTCTGACAGAGAATGGAGAAACCTCCAAAGCATGGCCCCCAGACACCCTTATAGCTCAGTAATGAAGTCACTCCTGAGGTTCACCCTTCAGGCAAAAGTTAGTCAGGCCCATAAAAAAAAATAAAGGGGCACGACAGCTCAGCGGCAAGGATGAGAAGGCAGGAGGGGTTAGCAAAGCTGGCAATAGGGAACCCAAGGTCAAGAAGGGGAGAGTGTTGACATGTTGTGGGGTTGGCAACCAATGTCACCAAACAATATGTGTATTAATTATTTAATAAGAAACTAGTGTTTTCTGTAAACCTTCATCTAAAGTACAATAAAAATATATATATATTTACAGCCTTGGAAACCCAATGGGGCAGTTCTAGTCTGTCCTATAGGCTTGCTAGGAGTGGGAATAGACTTGACAGCAATGGGTTTGGGGTATACCTTGAGAGTAAGACAATAACATTTCAATAAAAATAAACTCATTGTCATCGAATCAATTCTGGCTCATGGCAACCTCATGTGTGTCAGAGTATAACTGAGCTTCATGAGGATTTTCTTACCTATAATCTTTTAGGGAAGCAGATTGCCATGCCTTCCTTCTGTAGCAACCCTGGGTGGGTTTGAATGACCAACCTTTCATTTAGTAGTTGAGTACAAACTGTGCCACCCAGAGGCCTTTCCATAAAAATGGTCACGTCTAAAACAGGGGCCAGCAAAACTTTTCTGTAAGGGGCCAGATAGTAAACATTTTAGGCTTTGCAGGCCACACGGTCTCTCTTGCAACTACTCAATTCTGCCATCGTAGCAAGAAAGCAGCCATAGATAATGCATAAACAAAAGGACATGGCTATGCTCTAGTAAAACTTTATTTATCAAAAGAAGCAGCAGGCTAGGTCAGCCTCGTGGGCCATAGTGTGCCAACCCCTGGTCTAAAAGATTTTTATGCTATTTGGTTATATATTAATTACCTATTATTTTAATGTTCCAAGGCAAGGCCTTTCAGCCCTGAATAAACTCTAACTTTGCATTACTGTTAACAATTTTTCTATTGCTGTCTTTCAAGCCTTCTTTGTTCAGCTAATGTAAAGATCAGTTAAATTTGACCATAATTACACCGTTGTTGGAAATGAACAAGGAAGTAGGGAACAATCGATACTTTTAAAAGCATTTACCAGGACGAAAGGATCTCAGTGTGCTTCCACTGTTGTGTTTCCCAGATTACTAGGAATTAATAATTCAGCATGATAGACACGTTGGATATTGGAATCAAGCATCTCACGGTGTGATTAGGAGTCATCTTCTCCCTGGAGAAATCCAATACTTGTCTACAAGTTATGAAATCCTCTGGACCTTCCCCTGTAACCTGGGCATCCTGAGGTCTGGGCCCTAATATCTGTCCTCTGCAGGAGAAGACTCTCAGCACTATTGGCAAGATTATGAATGAATTAAAGACGATGGCTCAGAGGATGAAACTTAAAGAATGCTAAAGGAACACAAAAGAGTTAAACACAAAAAGTATCTTTATATATTAATTTAATTTATAGCCATTATTACAGAGATTTTTTTAAATTAATACTCATTTTTGGCCTTGAAAAAAAGAGTTTCCACTAAAAGTAAGAAGTCACTCATTTCATAATGTTTTAAAGTCCAATAAACCCCAAAAATGTTTAACTTAGCATGTATATGCCAGGCTTACATCAATTAGAAAATTGAAGGTGCTTTTGCAAAAGGAGGAGAAAGCACCCATCTAAGAAACAACTAATTGTCTCTTCTTGTCAGAGTAAGGGAGAGTGAAGAAAATCAAAGACTCAAGCGAGCAATTAGTCCAAAGGACTAACACACCACATGTACCACAGCCTACATGACCCCAAGACCAGAAGAACTAGATGGTGCCCAGCTATCATTACTGACCTCTCTGACCCAGATCACGATAGAGGGTCCCGGATAGAGCAGGAGAAAAATGTAGAGCAAAAAATTAAATTCAGAAAAAAAGACCAGACTTACTGGCCTGATAAAGACTGGAGAAACCTCCGAGACTACGGCCCTAAGACATCCTCTGACTTGGAACTGCAGTCATTCCCAGAAGCCATCTTCCAGCCAAGCAATAGACAGGTCAATATAATAAATAATAATACCCAAAAAGAACAAGCTCCATAGAACAAGCAATTATACAACACCAAAAGGGCAACATTTGACCAAAAGTAAAGATGAGAAGGCAGGAATGGCTAGGAAAACTGGATGAAAAGAAATGGGGAAACCAGGGCGGAAATGGTGTAAGGATCGCAGCCAATGGCATGTAACACTTTGTGTACAATTTGTTGAACGAATTTGCTCTGTAAATTTTCACCTAAAACATAATACAGAAATAAATAAACAAATAAAAGGAGGAAGATTGAGAAATAAGAGGAGGAGGAGGAAAACGCCCAAGACTTTGCCAGTGGTTTTGTAAAACACGTCAAAATGGAATCATCGTATTTGGTTTCATCTGTTTCAGTCTCGCCTGCATCTTATACCAAAGATGCCTTACACCTACCAGCTTGCCGACTACTCGACAGTCTTTACTGTGTTGTTATTTTCTTTGGCCATGTAAGTCTGGGCTACTTTTAAGAAGAATTGTGGCTTCAGTTATTCTTCTTTGCACAGCCTGCCCTAACAAGGTCACAAGATTCACGAAAGGAAAAACCATGTTATTTCCCTCTGTAAATCGCATTGCGGACATCACCCTAAAACTCAGGTGAAGGTTTTATTGTGAGCTCTCTAAGAATAGCACTGTGTTTACATCAGTGCCATGTCTGTTCCCTGATGTAGATGATCAGAAATAAGTGAGAACAAGACTCACTCCTTCACACTGTTTTGTAACTACCTGGTGGAGACCATTTGCTTTCTTGTGCACCTCCAGGGCTCGTCCCCCTCACTTGAGTTTAAGAAATGCTAGAATGTTTACCCCTCCTGTGACAACTTGAATTTCTTAGCATCCCTGCAAAATATTAGCTTTAAGTAATACAATACCAGTTGTTGAGAAAGAATAAGCAAAAAATTAAACAGAATGGGAGTAATTGCTGGCAAGGCCATTTCATTCAATGTATCTGAACATACATAACCTGCCTCTCCAAACGCAGGAACATATTAAGAACATTCTGTTTGGCAGACTCTATCATAAAGCCTAAGGGGAATGCCGTTAACTAGTGTCCAGCTCAAAAACTTAAAGCAATCCAATGGCATTGAAAATCTGGTGTGACACATATGAGATTTTACCATTTCATGGGCATTGCAAATATTTGTGGTATTTAAATGTTTTGGCAATTTATCTCATAGAAGATTATTTTGTTTAAAATAATTAAATTTGTTCGGCACTATTAATACAGAACAAGGAAATATAAGTGTTCAAAGGAATTGGACTGCATTCCTCTTTACCTCCATCTCCAAGGCAGAAACATGACTTTGGTCATTGGACATTCACAGGAAGGTGACTCCACCCCAACTGGGCTGATTGGGACATGCTAGTATTGTTCCAAAATTTCAGCAATGTGAGTGGCAATTGAAATGGGCCTAAAACTTAAAAAATATTGGAACGTATCCAATGGAAATTAGACCCCAAATAATAAGAATCCTAATAATTAGTACTGATACTGTATTTGTTTGAAGCCATTACACCTAATTGGTTTGGCTTGGTTACCAATATAAGTAAGAAGGGATGTTGAAAACCAGTATAAATATACAATGTACCTAGGCCAATAGGGTCATAACATTTTTATTGTAAACATACCAAAACATAGTGGTTGACTTATAAATTTGTTTTCTTTTCAAAATCAAGCTTATGTTTAATATCTTATTTTAGTTTACCCAAACCTTGGGAATGAGGTAGGCTGAACATTATAATTTCTACTAAGTACATAAAGAAACAATTTCCCAGGATGGTTCATACAATGTCTGTTCACAGGAGTAAATACTAGCAGGATTCATACTTGAAACATCAGATCTTCTAAATTTAACTTTGTGTATTTGATAGAAAAACTGGCATAACCTTTACAGCAATGGCTGCAAGGGAGTGAGTCCCAATATTTTCCTGGATATTCTTGTCCTTCAAATAATTTTTAATATTCAACTATCATTATCACTGCACAGGCAAAAACAATACACACAACCATGCCATTTCTAAGTTCAGTCCTCAACATAGGGGAAAGTGATTTCTTCATATTTTGAATTTTTCTTTGACACTTTTAAACTCCACAGCCACCATGGATTCTATGGAAACACACAAACAAGGGAAGCCAAACAGGAAAACCTCTATTTTTTTATTATCAGCAGGAAATTTAGCTCAGGAAGTACAATAAAACCTTGGCTATTCAGAATCCTTGGGGAATGGATCCTTCCAGAAAGTCAAGCTTTGGAAATCCCTGAGGGTACATTCCCCCAAAGTTCTGAAATGAGATTATTTAATAGTTTTGAATTGAACATTCTTAAAATGTATTACTTGCATGTTAAACTGAGTTGGCTATTTCTTAATTAATCAAAAACATTTTAACACAAACCACTTACTTTAATACTGAGTGATGGCCTTGGATTCAGCCTATGAATGCAGAAGAACCCTTTGACAATTAATTAAATCACGTGTGCATACCTGTGTGTTTGCTTATTGAGTTTACCTTTGGAAGATTGTCTCCTTCCTTGCAATGAACTTCTCTTGTATTTTTTAATAAACACCCTTCCCCCTTTTAATTTGGGAAATAGAGTGTAGATAACGAAGCCTGTTAAAACTGGAGTAAAGTAAGAGTGAATAGGCTCTAGGAGGAAATCTGAGGATTTCTTCTACGGATATGTAGAAGATGTCTTTACTACACAGACTTTGTGCTATCTCAACAAAACAAAACACAAATGAATGCACCTTATTTTATGATCTGGATCCAATTATTGTTCTAAACCATGTATACACAGTCTAAGAATAGTTTGGACAAATTTAAAAAATAATAATACAAAGGACATGCATATGAATTCAATGGTAATTTGGGTCCTTGGGGGTTTTGAAGGAAATATGCTCATATTCAAATTTCCCTTGGAATCAAAACTATCATAACTTGTGACTTTGAAACTATCAGGTTAAAGTTCAGCAATTAATGCATTAATTCAAGAAACATCTACTAAATGCTAACCATGTGCAGGCACTGTCTCTTGTTCAATGTATAGCAAATTGAGCCACACTGACATGTCTATTCCTTATGAAATTTTAATTACTGCACTGTTAATTATTTAGTTATTCATTCATGTCAGTATTTATTAAGTAGCTGCTATTACCAGGGACTATTCTAGGTCATGAAGAATTAATGGTGAATGAAAGCACGTATGACCCCAGCTCATATGTAGTCAATGAATTCCTGGAGGAGTTAGAAAAACAAATACTCAACAAAAATGTTAAAACACTCTGTGGTCAAGACAATGTACTGGGAGTACAGGGCCCGGACCCCATGAGAGCACATAACTGGGGACACTAATTTTGTCTGGAATATCAGCAAGGCTTCTGCAAAGAAGTGAGTTACCTAGATTAAAAAAGATGAGGTGTTGAGTTGGCTCGAGATATTCCGGGATGATGGAAAAGTTCATGCACAGGCTCTGAGAGTGGGGAGTGTGATGGTTATTTTTATGGGCCCACTAGCTAGTCTATGGGGCCCAGCTAGTTAATCAAACACTAATCTAGGTGTTTCTATGAAGGTATTTTGTAGATGTGGTTAACCTCTATAATCAGTTGACTTTAAGTACAGGAGATCACCCTCAATAATGTGGGTGAACCTCATTCAATTAGTGGAAAGGCATTAAGAGCAAAAACTGAGATTCTCAGAGAGGAAACTCTGACTCAAGAGAAGACCATCAACTCCTGCCTGAATTGTCAGCCTGCCAGCCTGTCCTACAAGTTTTAGACTTGCCAGCCCCCACAATCATGTGAGCTAATTCCATAAAATAAATCATATATATGTATGTGTGTGTGTGCGTGTGTGTGTGTGCATGTGTGTGTGGGGGGGGGGGTCCTATTGGCTCTGTTTCTCTGGAGAAGTCTGAGCAGGGACTGGCATGTGTAGAGTACCTGGCCATATTGCTGAAGCTCAGAGAATGGGCAGAAGAATGGAAAATGTGGCACTTGAGATGCTGGCCTGACAATAAAGGACCTTAGAAACCTCATAGGTCCTCAAGGGATTTCGTTTTTAACCTAATAGGAACCTACTGAAATCATAACTTGTTTTCAAAGAACAATGCCACTGTGCAATAAGATAGAAAAATTTTGTATAAAAAATGGGTTTCCCATTTTACAAGAAACATAACAAACTTCTTTAACTGCCCTCCATGACTCCTTCAGCCATTCTTCTATCCTACACAGATGTGCCCTGAAGTGGACTCCTATGGTTATGTCTGTTAATACCATGAAATATAGATTTCTGTTTTGTGTTTATCCCTGTAGTTTCTTATCCAGGAGAGCAACAAGACATGATCTCCAGATAACAGTACCAGGTGAGGGAAGGCTCCATCCAAATCAGAGCAGGAAGGTGCCAAGAGCACCATCCCAGATCAGAGTAAGAAATGGAGGTCTCTATAATGGGAGATTCCAGAAGAAAGTGGGACTAATGGATTATCAAGTGAATTAAATACGTGGAAAAATTATGGACAAGCATTTAATAGTACCTGAGGAAAAATTACTCTAAGTATATAGAAAACTAAGCAAAATTTCTAAACAGGTAATTATTAGCCACAGGAAAAATAAAATGTTTTATTAAAAAAAGGAAACAGTTCCGGCAAAATGGCACTCTAGGGAGAAGCACCACACCATCCCTCCACAGCAAAGATCCGAAAAACTAAGCCAAACAGAGAATACGACAATCCTGAAACCCTAAAACATCAAATGAACAGATAAACAACTCAGCCAAGCACCAAATGCAGAAAACTGACAGAGAACAGTGAGCGAGGAGAGATTCATGCAGAGGTCCCCTACCAGCTAACACAGCGCGGATCCGCCATCTTGGACTCCTATCGGAGACCAGCAAACAGGGGGTACGAGAAAGCAGCCTCACAGAGCTTCCAGCGGGAGACAAAACAACCGGTCATTGGCAATATACCCTTTCCCACCCCCCACCCTTCTTCCCCCCGACTCAGCCTCCTCTGCTTTCCACGGCCACAGTCCCTTGACCGGGAAGCAGCGGCTGCTTGGATTCCACACACATGAACGGGTGGCTCTCTGAGTGCCATTTGTTCACTTCTAGTGTTGCTTTTTTTCCGCTTCTTGTTATTTATTCCTTGCCTCTCCCCACCTCCCCCTCCCTTCGCTCAAGTACCTGGCTCCGTGCACCATCTTTGCTTCTTCTTGAGGGGCTGCGGAGCTCCGTTCGAGTGTGGAGCTGCTTCCCGCTTTGGACTGCCATGCTGGTGGGATCCCGGGGATTTTGTTTGTTTGTTTGTTTTGAATCGTTTGTTTGTTTTCTTTTCCTTTTCTTGAGTTGGGAGCCCTTTCTGGCCAGGCTGAGCTGCATGGCAGGAATACTCCCCTTCGGCTTCCACAGATGGGCAGAGGGATCCCTGAGGACATTTCTTTTACGTTAGTTTTTTTTTTTTTTTCCTGTTTCTTTGGGGGTCTTTCTTGTTTTTTGTTGTTTTTTTTTTTTAATTTGTTTTGTTTTCTTTTCCCTCTTTTTCCCTTTTTGTCTTTCTTCATTACTCAGTTTCTCGTCTCTCTACATCTTTCTTCTCTTTCTGTTCCCTGAATACCTTGCATTGTATACCTCTATGCCTTCTAGCCAGCCTGTACTGCAACACCTGAGAGCGACTTCCCCAGAACTTACAACTGCACAGGTGGGATCCCTGGAAACTTTGCAGTTCTTTAACCTTTCTGATTCTTATTTATTCATTCTTTACTTTTCTTCCTCCTCCCCTTTCTGTTTTTCTCCATTTCATAGTCTCTTATCTCTCCACTCCAACGGCAAGCTCCCCTAGCATTCTTTTTTGTTTGTTTGTATATTTTTGGCTCCTTTTCCTGTCTCCTCTCTCCCATATCCATCTTAGCTCCACATATAACAATCTCTTCGCTGCATCCTGCCTACCTGCATCGTGCGCTTGACATCACACCACCAAGCAGCACAGGCACGGCCTACTTGAACCTGCCCTGCACTGATTACCAACCCACTCTGGTGGCTGTAGTAAGTGCCACAAACAACCCATCCCAGTAACTCCTCTTCAGCTAGATCTGCCCTGCCATACCATATCTGAGTTACTGACCCTGCCAGTTGAAGAAGGAGGCAAAAAGTATTGTGTCCACAGACAAGCAAAGAACAAAGAACACACAGTCTGCCTGCTCAGACATAGTCAAATTTTTTTTCTAAAAAAAGGACGAAACAAACAAATCTACGATCAATAAATGAGAAAAATAACTGCTGAATGCCCCGAAGACAACAGACAATAACAAACCATTTACAAAAACAGGACAGGATGGTTCCAGTAGGCGTCCGAAATAAAACACCAGATGACTCTCCTCTGGAAGAAAACGTACTAGAACTACCTGATAGGGAATTCAAATCTCTAATACTCAGAATTCTCCAAGAACTCAGGCAAAGAGCTCACAAACACGAGGAAAAAATAGACAAATTCATGGAAAATACAGACAAAAAACTGGAATAATTCAGGAAAATAATGCAGGAA
>NW_004443977.1:12562827-12576059 GCF_000243295.1 Trichechus manatus latirostris
GGGGTTGTTAACCAGTGTCATAAAACAACATGTGTACTTCTGTTTCATGAGAAACTATTTGTTCTGTAAGCTTTCACCTGAAGTACAATAAAAAATAAATAAAAAATAAAAAAAGGAAACATAATCATAGTATTCTTTTTCATTCAGCAGAGACAAATATATATATATTCTTTTCATGCAAGTAGGTACAATCAGATTCAAGGATGAACTGAAAGTGCTGTGTGTGTGTGTGTGTATGGTGTAAGATAAGTCTTCATATTTAGCTTTTTAAATAGCTTACACATATTCAATAGCTTATGTATAAAATTAATAAATGAAAATCACTCTAAGAATATTATATAAGAACATGAATTTAATATCCAAAAAAATGATTAAAAGAGCTCAGTTGTTATCTCAAAGAAATGAAACTATTAAGTACAGAAAGGAGAAAAAGGGAACCACTGTTTCTAAGCTTTATAGGACAATTTGACATTTTAAAACATATGTGAATATAGTACTTTCATAAACTTACTTAATTTCATAACTTTTCAAATTATTTGAATTTATCTGATTAATGCAAACCAAAATTTGGGCTGCTATTCAGACAAAATTTAAAACAAGTTAACATAAGTTAATATAAGTCAGTATGAGAAGAATTTACTGATATTTTCAAAATTCCCTCTCATCTTTTTTTTTTTTAATTATCTTTCTTTCTAGAGTAGCTCAGGAGTTGCCAGTAATGCTCTTGTGGAAATATTTTGAGGTGTGACCTTAAATGGAAAATATTTATCCTGAAATTTTGCCAATAGATAAGAAGTATGGAAAGGAATAACATGGAACTCCATTATCGGGAAACAGATACACAAAGGCAAAATGCGGTTCATTGAGTTGAGATTCATGATTCAACCTGAAATAGTCACATAACTACCAGTTCCTTTAAAGCTTAGGAAACACACTTCTAGCACCTGAATGGCATGACCTCCCTCATACTTTAGATCTTATTAACAGCTCTGGCTTATAGATGTTTAAAGACCAGAAAATTAAATGGAAAATATCGAGAAACACTAGTAATTATTCCTAATTAGTCTTAAAAGGTCCAGGAGAGCATGGGGTTATTTGAAAGGCTGTTTAATTTAAGGCACTTATTCAAATTCATGAATACTCTGGAGTAAAGGTCAGTGAACAAATTCTCATGATTTTGGCTTTATGATGAAACTGTCATCCAAGAGAAGCAGTTTGGAACAAAATGGACAATAAGCACTCTCTTGAATCCATCTTTTTTACTAATCATTTAAGAATAAATAAATTCCATCAATCTGGATAATTGGGAAATTTTAATTATTAAAGAAAAAAATCAATATTTTCCAAAGTTGTTCAAGACGCTGTCAACGCCAAATTATGTACAATTTCCGTTTGTTCCCTGTGTTGTTGTACTTCATTGCCATCAAGTTGGCTCCGACTCGCAGAGAACTTACAGTGTAACAGAACAAAAACATTGCCTAGCTCTGTGCCATCCTGTTATGGATTGAATTGTGTTCCTCAAAAATATGTATAGTAAATCCTAACCCTATGTCGGTGGCTATAATCCGATTTGGAAATGGGTTACCTTTGTTATGTTAATGAGGCAGGACTGGCTTAGGGTGTGTCTTGAGTCAACCTCTTTTGAGATATAAAAGAGATTAAACAAGCAAGCAAAAGAAGTGGAGAAGAGGAAAGAGAGACGTCAGGCCACATGAAGACGGCCCAGGAGCAGAAGCTTGAAAGAGACAAGTATTCATGAGACAGGATTAGTGTAGAGTGTGTCTAGAGTCAATCTCTTACGAAAGATAAAAGGAGCAGATTAGACAAGTAGAGATGGGGTAAGATAGATACCAAGACACCTGGAGATCTTCAAGAAACCAGGAAGCAGAAGCTGAAGAGACAAGGACCTTCCTCCAGAGCTGACAGAGAGGAAGACCTCCCCTAGAACCAATGCCCTGAATTATGACTTCTAGCCTAAACTGTGAGAAAATAAATTTCTGTTTGTTACAGCCACCTATTTATGGTTTCTATTATAGCAGCACCAGATAACTAAGACACATCCTCATAATTATTGGAGCCCTCGTGGTGCAGTGGTTAAGAGCTACGGCTGCAAACCAAAAGGTTGGCAGTTCAAATCCACCAGCCACTCCTTAGAAACACTATAGGGCAGTTCTACTCTGTCCTATAGGGTTGCTATGAGTCAGAATGGGCTCGACTCGATGGCAACAGGAAGGGGTATGATATTTTCGTTATAGCAGCACTAGATAACTAAGGCATATCCTCACAATTATTTTATTGTTATGTTTGAGTCCATTGTTGCAGCCATAATGTCAATCCATCACATTGAGGGTCTTTTTAGCTGGCCCTCTACTTTTTCAAACATGATGTCTTTTTCTGGTTATTGGTCTTTCCTGATGATGAAGCAATACAAAGTCTCACCATATACTGACTTTTAAGGAGCATTCTGGCTATACTTCCCCTATGTAAGGCCGTGCTTTTGCACAGACTAAAAATATTTTATAAGAAAAATACTAGTACCCACATGGTAATCTTCTCAGGAGGAATAAGAATGAATGGCAGGCTCTGGTAGAACCTCAATATGGCAGTCAGCAATCTAATCGCAAACAACAGAATCCATTCTGCCTGCTTTAAACAGAAAAATAATTTATTGCTGGCGGATAGGTTTCTCAAAACTTTTGCTGGAGGGCAGAGAGCAAGACTTGGATGCTGGACAGCAGATCTTCTGCTGGAAGTTTCAGTTGCAAGAGCCAAGGCAGATACGGTTAACAAAGCCTCAGCACATTCTGGGGCTTCTCCAAACAAAGCGCTGTTGTCACCTCCTCAGGGTCCCCACCATGACTTACATGGACACTATGTAGGACTGGACACCAAAAGCTCAGTCATCGCTGCCACCTAAGAATCAGACAACTCTACTACTCCAGTCATAAAAAGATGAGTTTGGCATACCTAGTAACTTCCTGGGCTCAATTCTGAACTGAAGTCTTGTGTGGGTCATTGGATGGCTGCAGCCTTGTTCACAGGCCCACAGCTTGGTCACAAAGGAGGCTGGGAAGTGAAACTCTCCTACTTCACTGGGGGGAAGAGGGGTGGGGGCGGTTCCTAACACAGGAAAGTCTCCAAACTTGAGAAGAGAGATAAAAAGGTCCTGGGCAGCCAAAAAACATAACAAACATCCACTCTTCAAATGTCACAAATAAATGTAATTCATTCAATCCCCTTCTGATGATAATCAATGTCTAAGGAGTTACAAGTAAATTACATTATAAAGCATTTTCTATAGTGTAAAGTTTAGGCCTAAATGTGATGTGATAATGGTTGTAAGATGGTCCAGAACAATAGTTATTCATGGGATACATGTGGACTCTACAACGAATGTTTTTCCATGGAATTATCATGGAAGGATGATAATGGTGATAATGGATGATTGAGTGTTTTCTATCTCTTGACCACAATGCTGTGTGTTCTAAATAAATTAAGAGCTCATTTATTTCATACAACAAGCACAGTCGATTGGCATTACAGCTTTTCCATTATACTGATGAAGCAACCAGGGCTTAAAGAAATCAAGGAATTTACCTTGATAGAACTGGAATCTGCACACAGATAATCTAAAGACCACTAAAATTCTTAAGTTAAAAAACCTGGTATTTTAGTCCCAGTCTATCATTAACTAGCTGTGGACCTTGAACACAGAAGTTTGTCCTCTGCGTGTTAGTGTCTTTATCTGTAAAACGGGAATTGGAACTCCTGTCCTACCTCTTGTACATGGTTATTTTGAAAGTCAAATATGTTAAAAGCACTCCATAAATGACAAGATGCTATTAATAAGTATTATTATAACTAGTAATCCAGAAATGCTTTTTCAGATCTTGGTTACTGTTATTTATTTGATATTGTGTTATCTGTATTTGTTGTGGTTGTTCTCTAGCTTCCATATTCCTTCCTTCAGGTAATGATCTCTCCCGAAAGGAACTTCATTCTATCCATTCTCAGTAGTATAGTATGGATAGAAATGTTTCCACCCTCAGTTCCAGGTATTGATTAGCTTGAGTCAAAATTCATATCCAACCCCACTGATTTCAGTGATTGGCTCAGAGAAGAACATGTTACCCAATCAGAGCTAGCCTAATAGTAAGAGATGATTGCAGGTTTCTATTATGAGTTGGAATCCACTCAATGGCAGCAGGTTTGGTTTTTATGAAAGAGGAGTATCCTCTCTCCTCTAGGAAAGCTACCAGAAGAGATCTGTCTTTTTCCTTTGGAAAGCATAAAATGAACTTCTGAGGTCTGGAAATTTTGTTTCTATGAGGGGAGAGCTGGGGCTGGCATGGAGTCACCTTGTAGAGCCTGAACCCAGAAAGGGCCAATCAAAGGATCAGAGAACAGCGAGGGGAAGAAATGGAGGCCCAGTGACATCACTCAAGTCATGAATTGAGCGTAGCTTGAAGCTAGACCTTCCGCTGAGTATTTTTGTTACATGGAACATTACATTTCTTTGTTGTTTCAGATAGCTTAAATTAAATTCTATATGGATTATCAACATTAAAAGTCCTAATCAGTACAATATTGCATAGGCTTTGAAAAATAATTTTTGGTCCTAACAAAAGATAGCATTTATCCTTTAACTACTTTTTACTTTTTCCCATTTCAAAGATCTCAAATAAATTCCTAAACCACTCAACAACAACAACATAAACAACAGTCAAGATTTTCCCCGATTTTAGGCAATGCCACACATATACGACGCATTTTCCATATCCCTTCACTGGATTCAAATCAAAATAGTAGCGCTGGAAGGAATCACCTACCTCAAATCCCTCATTATACAGATGGAGAAGCTAAGATTCGTCACAAAGTGACTTGCTTAAATCCAGCTAATTACTTGCAATGCTAGGGCTAGAATCCAGGTTTTCTGGTCTGTTTTTTGCTTATTAATTCATAACGAAGAGACTGTTGGCCCCTTTTCTGTTGCCTTTAGATCAGAGCCTACAGTGTAATCTTTTGCATCCCTTCAATGTTCAGAAGCCTCTATCCTTTGAAGGTGAATTTAATTTTTTGAAACAATCGAAAGTCATTTAGTATCAAGCACAGTAAACAAGGTGGGTAATCAAACAAAGTAATTCATGTTGTGTTCCAAAAAGGGTATAACATTGAAGTAATGAGGCTGATTTTTTTTTTTCATGTAGCTCATAAACCAGCTTTGATGTCATTATATTAAAATTGAAATTCCTTTGAAATTCATTTTTGAATTATATTACTCACAATTTGATTCTTTCCTGTTCCCTGGATTTTAAAGGAGGTCCTGCTGGTATTCTTATATAATTAAGGTAACAGCAATGGTATGGAAGATTTCTTGCTTCAGTAGATGGAACTGAGATAGAACAAAAATAATGTAGTCTAATTTAACAATAACTTGTTGAGCACTTTTTGTATATCCATCACTAAGTCACCACCTTGCTACAAAGGAAAGAAAGACGTGACACAAATCATCTCCTCTTAATTCCCTATTTTCATGATGAGAAATTGAAGCTCAGAGAGGTTAAGTGAACTTTGTAAAGATTCCTGATTCCTAGACCAGTGGTCTTGGTAAAAAGCCAACATGATTAACATCCTACCCCAATATAATCAAATGCAAAATAAAAGCCATCTCTAGACAAGTTACAGAGTGGATTGCACCAAGAATGAACATTGCACACTCTGAGCGTGACCTAGAATGTGTACAGGTGTAGTTTCAGAGAATTAAATAGGAATGTTAACATAGAACTTGAAATATGGGAAAAATGATACCATCTGGAAACCAGGAGAGAAAATGGAAATCAGAAAATCTACAAAATGGAATATGGAAGCTTGAAAAAGTGAGCAGAGAAAAGGATCAGTATTAGCATGAGACTAGCATGGCACCGACAGGAGAAGACTGTCCAATCAAGGTACAAACGTTCCTTTTCCCGGGTAAGCGTGTACTCTACAAAGTGAGAAAGAATTTCTAAAAAGCTCTGAGAGGAAAAGAGTCCATGATTCTGAACCCTTGTTTATGATTCCACATTCACGATGCAATTCAGATACTTGTTTGGTTTCACCTATAAGTTTCCACTATAAAAGTCTCTGAGGGTGGTCTTTGAGGCAATGGTAACTCCACTGCACAACCTCTCTGTAGCATGCCAGAGATCTGGTGCCTTAGGCACATAAGACTGTTTTCCTAGGGAGAAGCCTTGCTGTAGACTAAGGAATTGGCATTCTGTCCCAGCTGAGTCAAACCTGTGGAGTTGATATGCATGCTCAGTTGAAGAGTAGAACTGTATGTGCAGACACAGAACAGAGTGAGAACTCCAAAGCAGATCATCTATTAAACTGCTGTTTCCTCCCAATAAATGCAGATAAAACCACCATAAACCAAAATTATGATCTTGTTTGCAGTGAGAGTACAGGTCGCTTCCCTTAGCTTTGGACACTGTATACGAAAGCTAGAAAGGATAGTACTCCAGTAAAGGGAAGGGAAAGGATGGCTAGCATGTGTATGGAATATGAAAATGTGCATGGCTACTTGTATTAATGCACATGTATGATACATCTTAGGGATGACAAGAGTCTCAGATGATGAGATGGCTGTGTCTTTCCCCTAATCTTCCTTTCTTCCTTCCTCCCAGTATGTCAGAAAACTAGCAAATGTGCCATGACCTGAAAAATCTCATGGGGTATTAAATGATCCAGACTCTTCATGCATTGCCCCACAGGAGACAGGGCTGGGTTTGAACATACGGGAGGCTTATATTCAGTAGTTACGCACCCGTGTGGATGTACTAAGGCAAAGATGTAGTTAGCTACCCTGGTGGCGCAGTGGTTAAGAGCTCAGCTGCTAACCAAAAAGTCGGCAGTTCCAATTCACCAGCTACTCTTTGGAAACCCTGTGAGGCAATTCTACTCTGTCCTATAGGGAAGCTATAAGTCAGAAGCAAGTCAACAGCAATGGAATTGGATTCTGGGTATATGTATAGTTTAAAAATGTCCTTAAAGTAATTAAGACATGCTTCTTTACTTTGGTGTAAGGGATTGCTTTTTGTGTGGCCTTTCTAGCCATGGTCTTGTAACCCCACCGAGGTGATTAAGTGAGACTGTGTGATAGGGTAATTGTGGACCACTAAGGGGATTAGTCAGTTTTGCCATCCCACTGGGCTTTAGATGAGCCACCCCAGAGGCAGGAAAGAGAAGAGCTTACCACCACCAAGCCAGGAGAGACCAGCAGGAGAGACCAGAAAGAGAGATTGTCAGGAGAAACCAGCAGGAGACGGCACAGTGGGCTTCTGGGCCCACAGAGTGAGAAAGTTGAGTGCCTTTGGGAAGAGACTGAGGGCCAGGGAGAAGCCTATGCCTGACCCACAAATTTGGAACTTGCCAGCCTGCACAACCACGTGAGCCATTTCCTTTATATGGTTTGTGAGTTCTGTGAGACATTGCAGAGAATTAGGAACCCAAAGATAGGAGGGACAGCACTGAGGGGAGAGGGAGTAGTTGAAGTTAAGAGATGATGGAGTGGTACAGCAGCTTGGGAAAGTTGGACATTTAGGATATCTTTAACCTCTGCCTCACAGGAACCAGCTTTGTGCTGATCCTTATAAAAAAAAATATTTGTTTATTTACCTACAGCAGAGAATTCTAGAATATAGGGCTCTAATTTTGTATACTCGTTGCCACAGAATTGATTCCAACTCATAGCAACCCTATAGGACAGAGTAGAACTGCCTCACAGGGTTTCCAAGGAGCAGCTGGTGGATTCGAACTACTGACCTTTTCGTTAGCAGCTGAGCTCTTAATCACTGCACCAATAGGTCTCCAGGAAAAACCATGGTCAAGAAGTAGTGTGCTACCTATTGTGTAGAGTGTGATATTTGGAATCAGGTCAGCTTGGTTTTAAATTACACTTAACACCTCTATGGATTTTGGGTGACTTAATCACTAGTAGCCTCAGTTTGCTTATCTCTCAAATGGTTGCAACAATACCTCTCTCACAGGATTTTATGATTAAATGAGAATGTATGCCAAAAAAAACTAAAGTAGCACCATTTAACAAATGTTAAAGAAAAAAAATATACTTAACTTCCCTGATGACCAAAAACAAAAAAAAAGAAAATGTAGAAACAACAGGAATTTTTGGAGGTTAAGAGAGCAGATAGTAGGGATAAAAGTGAATTCCAAATATAATAGCTTTTTTTTTTTTTTTACTGATTATGCAATGAACTACCAGTATGCAAATATTCCAGCAGACAGGTTTTATTTCTTATGTGTGTCACTCTTAGAATAACAAAGTTTAAAATGTCTCAATTGCTTCATTTACTCAAGTATGGGAATAGGGGATGTTGGAATGTTGGGTGGAGTTACATAAACTCATCTTCCACTGACTAAAAGAAAATAATCCTTGTATAATAATAACAAAATTAATGACACCTTACAGGTACATGCACATCTTTTAGGTAACAAGGAAGTCTTCCCCCTAATTTTAGCAATAGTCTGGAACGAGGATTAAAATCAAATAATACCATGCGTGAAAGAGATATAAACATTTCCAGAATATACTACATACTTCACACAAAGGAGACCTATGGGAGTAAACCCAACCCCAGCTGTCTTTTACAACATAATCTGAGAAAACAAAATAACATAACTTCTAGTTATCTTTAGATGTACCTTCCTTGGTGTCTCTGCCATCATAAGATTTTCAGCACCAATCTCCGTCTTATGCAAAATATGCCCAAGCAAAGGAAAACTACCTGTTTCATTTTACGAGGGTATACCACAATGCCAAACGGGACAAGAATACGTAAATGAAACTTTATAGGATGTGTCAGTCAGCATCCAATGAGGAAAACAGAAATCACTCTAGGTGTGTCAAGCACAAGAGATTCAAAACAGGTATTTGGTAACACGGATAATATCAAAAAAGAAAAAAGAAAGGCCTAAGAGGGGACTGAGAAGCAACTGAGAGATTATCAATAGCAGGAAGTCACTACCAGCCCTAGGGCAAAAGGTGGTTTTACTAGAGCCCAGAATTCAGGACCACCCAGCAGAAGCAGCAGCTATGGTGACTTGTCAGGTAGATCTGGGAACCACGGAGGCTGCCTGGTAAGAGATGGCACCAGAGAGGAAATGCAGTCACCACCAGACCCTCTATCTCAGCAGAGAGAGAGGGATGATAATCCCCTCTCTTTTCGCTTTTTCCCATCTTCCAATTTACAATCTACAATCTCATTAGCCGAACGTACTCAGTAGGCAGAGGTCAGTGGAGAATGGGAAATGTTTCCTGCAGTACAGAGCAGAGCAGAGGACGAGTACCAACAGCAAACAGGTAAATAATTGACAGCTCTATTTCACTTACGAAATGGACACAAAAATCCTCGATGTAATAAAGTGTAATGAATCTAGCAGTGTGTTTTAAAACATCATTATCAAGTAGCTTGATTAAGGAGTGCTACAGTTATTCAACATCATGAAATCTATCATTTTAATCAAAAAATAGTAACATTGATAAGTGCAGAAAAATCATTTCCTAAAATTCTTAACAAGCCAGGAAAAGGAAAGAATCTTCTTAACCTGCCAAAGAAGACCAACTAAAAACCTACTGCAAGCATGCTATTAATGATGAAATTTTCAAAGAACTACCATTAAATCAGGAATACTATAAATATTTCCTCTAATTTTCCCAGTAATCCAGTATTATAATACTCTAGCCACTTAAAAAAAAAAAAAAAAGCAGTATATTGTTGTGCTGTCGAGTCAGTTCCAACTCATAGCGACCCCATGTACAACAGAACGAAACACTGCCTGATCCTGCGCCATCCTCACGATCATTGTTATGTTTGAGCCCATTGTTGCAGCCACTGTGTCAGTCCATCTTGTTGAGGGTCTTCCTCTTTTTCTGACTCTCTACTTTACCAAGGATGATGTCCTTCAGGGACTGATCCCTCCTGGTAATATGTCCAAAGTACGTGAGAAAAAGTATCACCACCCTTGCTTCTAAGGAGCGTTCTGGCTGTACTTCTTCCAAGCCAGACTCGTTCGTTCTTTCGGCAGTCCATGGTATATTCAGTATTCTTCGCCAACACCACAACTCAAAGGCATCAATTTTTCTTCGGGCTTCCTTATTCATTGTCCGACTTTTGCATGCATGTGATTGAAAATATCATGCCTTGGGTCAGGCGCACCTTGGTCTTCAAGGTGATATCTTTGCTTTTCAGCACTTTAAAGAGGTCTTTTGCAGCAGATTTGCCAGTGCAATACGTCGTTCGATTTCTTCACTGCTGCTTCCATGGCTGTTGATTGTGGATCCAAGTGAAATAAATGTAACCTAACAACAACTAACAGTAATGTTGAAAATATGCACGCTTTATGACCCCAGATTTCTACTTCTTGGTATAAATCTTCCAGTATAAATACATAAACACATATGTGTAATGACAATTTTTTGTAGATTATTTACATAATGAGCAAATTGGAAAAAAAATTTAGAGATCCATCAGTAGATGAATAAATAAATAAATTAGGGTATGGCCAGTCAATTGAACACCATACAGCTGTTAAAATGAATGAACGAGCATGTGGATGAGTAAGCTCCTAACAAACTGATCTTCCCACAAATGACAGCTATAAGCTTTAAATGGATGTAGCTTATTGTACATAAATTAGTTCTCAATAAAATTGATGAGAAAAAGATGAATGGATGAGCTATACTTACATTAATATAGTCATTGAATACTTAATATGGTACTTAACAGTGAATTTAAACAAGTTACAGAAGGGTAGCTACAGTACAATACCATATGTATAATTGAAAAATATACAAAAATATCACTATATATGTTTGATATAGACATATGTGTTATATATAATACATATTATATATAACAATATTTATGTGTGTATATATATACATATATATATAGTTTATGGATATTCTATAATTCATTAAACAAATATTTGAGCACCTACTCTTTTGCAGCTACTAGGGATATTGTTGCTGTTAGCTACTGCCTAGTCACACTGACTCATGGCGGCCCCATGCACAATAGAACAAAACACTGCCCAGTCCTGTGCCATCCCCATGATCAGCCGTGGATCAGATTGGAAGTAGAGCACCAGGCATTTCTTCCTAGTCTGTCTTAGTCTGGAAGCTCTTCTGAAACCTGTTCAGCATCATAGCAACACACAAATTTCCACTGATAGACGGCCTCTACTGATAGACGGGTGGTAGCTGTGCATGAGGTGCACGGGCCAGTAATCAAACCCGGATCTCCTGAAAGGAAGGCAAGAATCCTACCACATAACTACCAGTGGCCCGGCTAGGAATATACCAGTGGTCAAAGTCTCTGCCTTCTAGGAGATTACATGCTGGTACATTTGAACTTTACATAGTAAATTTATGATAGTGGCTGGCTCCTGGGAAGGGGGGAGGAAAGGAGAGAGATGTGTCTGAGAAAAGCAACATAAGGAACTTGAACTTTATAATAATAGTTTTTCATCAGAAACAAATTTGAAAAGGGTAAATATTTAAGCATTTTGAGTGGTGAATAATAGATGGACATTTGTTATACTTGGTACTTTGTAGTGTTCTATATTTTTCTAACATATAATCAAATGTGATGGAAATGTCATAAATTTAAAAGCCTCAGAAATTAAATAATGGATCTAGATTTAGCACTGGTTGATGGATAAGTAAAACTAAATATACACCTCCATTAAAGCTTCTTTATTTTCTTGACCTTTATAGAGATGGAGAAGGAAAGGCTACATAATCTGAGAAATACTAGGGAAAATGTATCTCTTTTTATATTAAAAGGATATAAAAATGTGGGGAAAATTCTGAACAGACATCAGAATTTCAAGAGGTTATTTATGTGTTAAAATTTAGGAGATTCTTATTTTCTCTTTTATTATTTTTGTTTATATGTATTCTCCATTTTTTAAACTGGGTGAACATCTATTATTTAAAAGGAAAATATTTTAAAAGCAAATAATATAAATATTATGCTTAAAATTACTACTGATAATATTAGTTTAGGGATATTTTTGATTACTACCTGAAGAACCATGTTGTTGTTAGGTGCCGTCGAGTTGGCTCTGACTCACAGCAACCCTCTGTACAACACAAGCAAACACCACATGGTCCTGCGCCATCCTCACAATTGCTGCTATGTTTGAGCACATTGTTGCAGCCTCTGTGTCAATCCATCTCTTTGAGGATCTTCCTCGCTTTTGCCAGCCCTCTACTTTACCAAGCAGAATGTCCTTTTCCAGGGACTGGTCCCTCCTGAAAACATGTCCAAAGTATGTGAGGTGATGTCTCTCCATCCTTGCTTCTAAGGAGCATTCTGGCTGTACTTCTTCCAAGACAGATTTGTTCATTCTTCTGGAAGTCCATGGTATAGTCAATATTCTTTGCCAATACCATAATTCAAAGGCATCAATACTTTGGTCTCCTTTATTCATTTCCCAGCTTTTACATGCATATGAGGTGACTGAAAATACCATGGCTTGGGTCAGGCACACCTTAGTCCTCAAAGTGGCATCTTTGCTTTTCAATACTTTAAAGAGGTCTTTTGCAGCAGATTTGCCCAGTGCAATACGTCGTTCGATTTCTCGACTGCTGCTTCCATGAGCATTGATTAGGGATCCTTGACAATTTCAATCTTTTCTCATTTATCATGATGTTGCTTATTGGTCCAGTTCTGAAGATTTTTATTTTCTTTACTTTGAGGTGCAAGCTATAGTTAAGCTACAGAAGAGTCACATTATACTTAGATATTATGTATACACAATTATACCCATCTATTTACATATAAAACACAAAAGATAGCATCGAACAATATAAGGTAAAAATGTTATCATTGTAGATTGAAAACAGCATACAAATGTGAGGAGTTATTTATTATACCTGTATACAGCATATATAGATCTATTTTTACAACTGTATTCTTCAGATACATGAATTACTTGCTAGAGAATCTGTGATGCAAAGATCTGAAACAGCACCTACATTTACTTCACATTTTCACATTCTCAGTTTTGTTGTAATGTCCCCCATTTCATTTCTTATTTGGGTTATTTGTGTCCTCTCCTGTTTTTCTTGTGTCAGTCTGGCCAGTGGTTTGTTGATTTTGTTGATTCTTTCAAAGAACCAACTTTTGGTTTTGTTGATTCTTTCTATTGTTTTTCTGTTCTCTATT
>NW_004443977.1:12576159-12587108 GCF_000243295.1 Trichechus manatus latirostris
TCAAGAGACTGTGGCCGCGGGAAGCAGAGGAGGCAGAGTTGGGGTGAATAAGGGTGGGGGGTGGGAAAGCGTATATCACCAATTACCGGTTGTTTTGTCTCCCACTGGAAGCTCCGTGAGGCTGCTTTCTCATACCCCCTGTTTGCTGGTCTCCGATAGGAGTCCAAGATGGCAGATCCATGCTGCATTAGCTGGTAGGGGACCTCTGCATGAATCTCTGCTCGCTCTCCGTTCTCTTGTCAGTTTTCTCCATTTGGTTCTTGGCTGAGTTCTTTATCTCTTCATTTGATGTTTTAGGGTTTCAGGATTGTTGTGGTCTCAGTTTGGCTTAGTTTTTCGGATCTTTGCTGTGGAGGGACGGCGTGGTGCTTCTGCCTAGATCACCATTTTGCCGGAACTCCCCACAGTCTTAGTTTTCAATGTAAGCTTATATATATATACACATCTATATACATGCACACACACATCAGAAAACTAACACATAATACATTATTATTTATAACATGTATGGGCATTCATTACTTAATAGAAGTTAATGTTTTCATTCAGCATACTACACTCACATTTTTTTCTTAAAATCCCTCAACAACTATCAATTAAATATCTATAAGTATCATATTTCAACATTATCCCATAAAACATCTACATAAATTAAGAAAAACAATCTATCTGTAAAATAATCTATAAATCAAGAAAAATAATCTATATATGTATAAAATGATCTATAAATGAAGAAAAATCTAAATGAATTTGGCTTACAAATCCAGATCCTTCACATAGTTTTGTTTATGTAGTTTGTCTTATAGTTTTGTTCATCCTTATTGCCAAATGGCCTCCCCATACAACAATACCAATTTACATTCCTATTGGTGGTACATGAAAGTGCCCATCTCAATGACGCCTTGGCTAATTGAGCATTTTATCATTTTTCATTAATTTGAAAAGAGAAAAAAGTATATATTTTTTTTCCTGAAAAGATTGAGGTTAAAGGTATACCATAGTCACATAGGAACCAAGCCAATCACTCCCTGTATTTCTCAGGCTCTGAGTCAATCACCCTGTGTGTTTTCATCACATTATCCAAGTGAGATCAAATTACATTGTTCATGAAGGGAGCTTCAAGAACACTAGAGACTGGCCCTTGGACAATGTACAAATATGGAGAGGGCTACTCCCACTCTAGGTTCTTGGTGCCTTAGACTGCCTTAAGGCCTGCCTGTCACCCTGTGATATTCAGGGCAGCTTGGAAACAGGTGGCCAGTACCTTCTCCTACTTATCCCTCCCACTGTCTTCCTGACTCATTGCTCAGTATTAGATATGAGATCCTCCAAACTGTATGGTCAGAATTATTTTATCCTAGCATTGGCTATGACTATAGTGTCGCTACTATTTCTTTTTCTCCTTGGGTTAGAGACGCTATATCTTCTTTCTCTGTGATCTGTCTTCCCTATTTCTGAGACCTATAGATAGATTTAATTTCGACCCAACAATGTATCCCTAGAATTGGGAAAATCTGCTGAATCAATGCAAAGACAGTCTTTATAGCAAAGTGCATATGGAAATGCATTCCCGACAGCATTTAGTACTTACTATGGATACATGGAAGCACTTTAAGAACTAAGATATGCCCGACCCAAGCCATGGTGTTTTCAATCACCTCATATGCATGTGAAAGCTAGACAATGAATAAGGCAGACAAAAGAAGAATTGATGCCTTTGAATTACAGTGTTGGTGAAGAACATTGAATAGAACAAAAAAATCTGTCTTGGAAAAGTACAGTCAGAATGCTCCTTAAAAGCAAGGATGACAAGATTTCACCTCACGTACTTTGGACATGTTACCAGGAGGGACCAGTCCCTGGAGAAGGACATCATGCTTGGTAAAATAGAGGGTCAGGGAAAAAGAAGAAGGTCCTCAAAGAGATGGACTGACACAGTGACTGCAACAATGTGCTCAAACATAGCAGCAATTGTGAGGATGGTGCAAGCCTGGGTGGTGTTTTGTTCTGTTGTACATAGGGTCGCTATGGGTCAGAATCGACTAGATGGCACCTAACAACAACATGGATATGTAATTAATGGAGAATTAAGAGTTTGTTAGATCATGTCTTCTATCTTCCTTACATTCTTTAAAACTGTTCTCATAGTGGATTTTGGTTGGTACAGAGCAATGTTTCTTAATGAGTAGTGTCACTCCTAGAGAACAATTTATTGAGGCAGGTACCGAGATTGCTAGGTGATCAAGAATAAAGAGGACAGCCCAAATAAATAATAAGCTGTTTATAATTAACCGGACCCAAATAATAGGCATAGGCACAGTATTATTTGTACGCTTCTAGTACACACTGAATTTTCCAGTAATGAAATTTACAGTAGAAGGAAGATTGAAACTTATTTCATTGAGAATACTTGTAAATGTCCACCATTTCAGAAAACTACAACACTCATGTTAACACTAAAACAACCCTCTGTAGCGTTCTCATAGATCCATATAGGTACAAGCATTTGTTTTCTATTGTGGCCATGTCCTAGCAGGCACATATTGAAATATATATATATATATATCGTTATAAAACACTCACCTTTTATTTGTTCTTTATATTGCCATTAGGGCATTTACATTGAATTTTTAATTATGTGGCAGAGGGCTTATATAATCTAATTTATTTCAGGATTGTAAAAGAGGTATTACAAAATAGTTTCTACAAAAGAACACTGCTGGCATTGCAGCCCTGTTCACAATAGCCAAAAGTTGGAAACAACCTAAGTGTTCACCAACAGATAAATGGATATACACAACGCATTCATATAATGGAATATCACTCAGAGAAATGAAGTCCATACTGCAACACGGATGAACCTTGAATATATTATGTTGAGTGAAATAAGTCAGTCACAAAAGGACAGATACTTTATGATTTCACTTGTATGAAATAGGCAAATGTATAGAAAGCAGAGCTTATTTGTGTTTATGAGGGGTGGGAGTGGTGGGGGGAAGGTAGTCACTGCTTAGGGGACACTGAGTTTCTATTAACGGTGGTAAAATAAATTGGAAAAGGATGGTGATTTCGTTGTGCAACATGATGAACATGATCAATGTCACTGAATTAGACATGGAAAAATTGTTGAATTGGCAAACGTTTTGTTATATGTATGTATTTAAGACAATTTTTAAAAAAGAGCACCTTTCGTTGTGATAAGGTTGAGAACCATTTACCTAGAGGATGATGCTCAGGCACCTGACTAGTTCCCCCACCTAATAACGAGACAAAGTGTACACCTTAACCTCCAGCGTGGTTCTTCAGCCAGTAAAATAATGCAGCATTTGTTCATCCTTTAAAAAATACATCAATTATTTGCCAAGAATCAGAAAACCATCATTGCGAAAAGGATGTTAATAATCTCTCCCTCTCTCTCTGATGAGTAAACAAAATGAGCAGACTGGCAAATTCTGCTCCATCTGAGAAAAATGAGAGAGGCTAGTGTTCATCAGGCCAAAGAAGTTCTCTCCTACACCAACATTTTTGCTCTTCTTTCTACCTCAGATGACTTTATTCTCTTTTATGTTGGTTTAATTCCTAATTATTGTTTGTGATTTTAGCAAGAAGTCTCACTTCCCCCACAAAGCGCTTTTGGAAAGCTGGAGGCGTGGCAAAGTCACATTCCTTTGAACTCATCAGTGGTACCACATACACTAGCTAGTGTACTGTTTGGCTCTCCGCCTCTTTCTCCTTTTATAGTTTATCTTCTAGGCTCAATCCTAAGCTTTTTCAAACAAGAAATGTGCCTTATGTCCCTTAATACTTTTCAAAATGTCTACCAAGTAGCAGGCACTCAAGAAATACTTGCTGATGAAGAGATTACAGTTCTAATGATATTTTCCCAGTTAACTTGTTTCTTCTAAACAGAGCCCCAAATCCTATTTCAAAAAATTACCTAGGAGTGTTTCTGACAACTATTACTCTTAGAAGCCCCTGGTGGCTTCAAAGAAGGCTATTTCCTCTCTTGTGGCTGGGAATGAGCAAGGTAAGAGGAGATACAACATGAGCACACAGAGTCCCTAGTGTCTAAAACAACATTCACACACTCAGTTATCAATAGGTTGACAATACGTTCCAGTTTGTCTGGAACAGTACTCGTTTTTACCTCTTGTGTTAGCATAATTATTTCCATAGACTGTCACTCTCATTAACTGTCTAGCTTCAATATTACATGGTGGACACCATGGATTGGGTCCAGGCAGGTGTCCTGCATGAGTGAGGCTGGCAAGTGGGTGCTGGGATGCACGGGAGAGGTGTAGCAAGTCTAAAGAACTCCCTGCCTATGTGCGCCATATTCAGCTATTGGCACTGATGTTGTGAGATGTTTGGATGTTTCGGGAGAAGTCAGAAATTGGACTTTCGAATGTAGGGAACTAATTCTATTAAACAAATATTTTTTTTTTTTAACTTTTTATTGAAAGCACTGTCTGGGCCAGATGTGGCCTGGAACTGCTGGTTTGAAACCTTTTTTCTAAATGGGACTACCTCAATTCAGGTCCTTCTAGGCCCAGAGGTATCTCCTTTTGAACAAAGCCCATTTCATTAGGGAAGAAAATGGAATAGGAGCAAAAGTCTAGTCTTGGTTTTCTCACTTATTAGCTGTGTAGCCTTGGGAAAACTCTCACAAACTTACATCATCTCATCTGTAAAATAAGAAATATGCGCTAGGCCACACTTAGATGACTTCTCATTTCTAAGATCTGTAATTTTCTAATTCTGACGTTAACCCTCACATTTGCTGATTTTTTTTTTTTCTAACACATTTACCATCCATCTTGAGTATCCTAAAAGGGGGTTAGTTATTCATATTTTCCATTTCTTAAAAATGAAATATGTTCACCATTTATCAGATGTCTGGCTCTTAAAAGGCATACAATTAAAACCATTGAGTACTAAAATATCACCTCAAAGCTAAATACACATATTAATTTTTGATCCAATGCAAATACACACAGTAATTTTTGATCCAAGGATTGAATAATGCTTCCTTTTTATGTATTATTACTATTATCAAAAATTAGGACTAGGGGAAATTTTGAAGAAGATACATCAAATGGCTGCTAACCAAAAAGTACAGTTTGAATCCACCTGCTGCTCCTTGGCAGCCCTTTGGGGCAGTTCTACTCTGTCCTATAAGGGCACTATGAATCGGAGTCAACTCAAGGGCAACAAGTTTGTTTTTTGTTTTGTTTTGTTTTGTTTTTTGCTTATTTTTTTGGTGAGTTTATGAGTATTTTTTTAATTCTCCGCTTGGCTACTTTTCACATTTGCACTAACGTGGCAACACTGCTTTCATTGTAAAAAATATAAAATATCATCTTAGGAAGCAGGGCCAATATGGCAGAGTAGTCAGACAGTTCTGGTGGGCCCTCTTCCAACACAGATCCGAAAAAACAAGTGCACTGATTATATATGACAGTCTAGGAGCCCTGAACAGCAAAGACAAAGTTGAAGAATCGGACTAAGTGGCAGGTGGAGGAAGAGACAATTCAGAAGCAGCAAGAAGTTGCCAGATCTGACCCAGTGGGAACTGGCACCCTGCAGGCTGGATCATCAGCTGGTGTGCTCAGTGAAGCAAGCAGTGGTATTCGGGATGCGTTTTCCACATCAGGAGAGACCTAGTGGAGGAGAGTCTACTCAAGCCTCCAGAACCAGCAAAAAGTGGCACTCAACTGGCAAAAGATAAGTACATGCGTCTAACCTATTACACTGATAAAATCACCCCATTTGGGAAGAACCTCTCTCCCATTTATCTGCTCCCTTCCTGCTCTGCACAAAGTCCCAGGGCTGGCCTCAGCAATTGCTGGGTCCCCTGGGCCAGAAATAGGACATGTTATGCACCCTGAGCCATTCTCTCAGCCTTGGAGAGGGAACAAATTAAAAAACAGGAAAAAACAATCTGCCATCTCCTCGAAGCCAAGAACTGAGGGTAGGCACAGCAACTTTGCCTAGGCACAGGCATAATGGGTCCATGGAATTTGAATGCCTTTCACCCCTGCATAGACCTGTATGGGCCCATTTCAACAGCATAGGCCCTCATTAGCAGAGTACAAGAGGAAATATATCTGAAGCCTAATGTCAGCTGTATCAGCTATATGGTGGCGTGGCAGGTTTGTGATATTTGATACAGCTCTGCCCATTAAGCAGGGTCCTCACCTACCCACATCAGGGGCCTGAGGACTGGTGGCTCCACCCATGCCACATAGCCACCCATGACAGAGGTCCAAGAATAGATGGTGCCTCCCAGTGCTTAGAGCTAACAGCATTGGGTGCCCATAGTCTGGCTGCAAAACCCACTCACCTACGCACTCTAGGGAACAGGGACACGCTTTCCTCCCAGACACTCAGGGGCAACCGTCTACCCTCTGCCTTGCTGAGTGTGACCTACTATTGCAGCCAGATACTTATGCCTACTCCAATCACCCCTGCCCTTCCAGTACTGTAGGTGAGAGCCTGCACCACACACTTGGTGACCGACTACCTAGACACCTGAGCCGAATCCATACAGGAAAAGTAAATGAACTCCTGGGCTCATATACTAATAACAGATCTCACCACCTGGTAACAGAACATTAGCGGCACAAATAATGAAACTAGCACATGAGCAGCCTATTTGGGCATATCAAATAAAACAAAACAAGAAGGTAAGACACAGTAAGCAAACAAAATAAATAAATAGAATAACTTATTAATGGCTCAGAGACAATAGTCAAATCACATCAAATCACATAAAGAGGCAGACCATGATGGATTCAGCAAGCTCCCAAAACAAAGAATCAAGAAATCTTCCAGAGGAAGAGAACTTCTTGGAATTAGCAGAGGTAGAATACAAAAGATTAGTATACAGAACTCTTAAAGACATCAGGAAGGCGATAATTCAAAATGCAGAACAACCCAAGGAACACAAAAAAAGCAACAGAGGAACTTAAGAAGATTACAGAAGAGCACAATGACAAATTTAACAGGCTGCAAGCATCCATACAGAGACAGCCAGCAGAAATCCAGAAGATTAACAATAAAATTTCAGAATTAGACAACTCAATAGAAAGTCATAGGAGCAGAATTGAGGCAATGGAAGTCAAAATTAGTGAGATTGAAGACAGAGCACTTGACACCAACTTATCGGAGGAAAAATCAGATAAAAGACTTTAAAAAAATGAAGAAACCCTAAGAATTATGTGGGACTCTATCAAGAGGAATAACCTAAGAATGACTGGAGTACCAGGACGGGGGGGATAAAGAAAATACTGAGAGAATTGTTGAAGATTTGTTGGCAGAAAACTTCCCTGATATCGTGAAAGATAAGAAGATGTCTATCCAAGATGCTCATTGAACCTCACACAAGGTAGATTCCAAAAGAAAGTCACCAAGACATATTACAATGAAACTTGCCAAAACCAAAGATAAAGAGAGAATTTTAAGAGCTGCTAGGGATAAATGAAAAGTCATCTACAAAGAAGAGTCAATAAGAATAAGCTCGGACTACTCAGCAGAAACCAAGCAGGCAAAAACACAGTGGGGTGACATATATAAAGCCTTGAAGGAAAAAAAATTGCCAGCCAAGAATTATATATCCAGCAAAACTGTCTCTCAAATATCATGGAGAAATTAGGGCATTTCCAGATAAACGGAAGTTTAGGGAAGTTGCAAAAACCAAACCAAAATTACAAGAAATACTAAACGGAGTCCTCCGGTTAGAAAATCAATAACATCAGATAACAAACTAAGACTAGAACATAGGACAGAGCAAACAGATATTAACCCAGATAGGGTAGTCACAAAAAAAATCAAAGCTAAAACACTGAAAATAGGGAAACAGAGACATCAATATGTAAAAGATGACAATATTAAAACAAAAAACAGGGACTAAAAAATGTAGTCATAGATCTTTCATATGGAGAGGAAGTCAAGGCAGTATAAGGAAATAAAAAATTGGTTTAAACTTAGAAAAATAGGGGTAAATATTAAGGAAACTAACAATCCTACACATCAAAATAAAAAACAATAAAAACAAAGATTCGGCAAATATAAAATCAACAACAACGAAAAAGATGAGAAGAAAATACATAAAGAAAAATGACTCAGCACAGAAAATTAAGTGGAACAAAGAAACTGTCAACAACACCCAAAAAAAGACATCGAAATTACAACACTAAACTCATACCTATCAATAAGTACACTGAATATAAGTGGACTAAATGCATCAACAAAGAGACGGAGAGTGGCAGAATGGGTTAAAAAACACAATCCATCTATATGCTGCCTACAAGAGAAACACCTTAGACGTAGACACAAACACTAAAATTTAAAGTATGGAAAAAAATATATCAAGCAAACAGCAATAAAATAAGAGCAGAAGTGGCAATATTAATCTCTGACAAAATAGACTTTATAGTAAAAGCCACAACAAAGGATAAGGAAGGACACTAGATAATGATTAAAGGGTCAGTACACCAGGAGGACATAATCATAATAAATATTTATGCACCCAATGACAGGGCCCCAAAATACATAAAACAAACTCTAACAGCATTGAAAAGAGAGATAGACAGCTCCACAATAGTAGTAGGAGACTTCAACACACCATTTTTGGTGAAGGACAGAACATCCAGAAAGAAGTTCAATAAAGACATGGAAGATCTAAATGCCACAATCAACCAACTTGATCTCATAGACATATACAAAACACTTCACCCATCAGCAGCCAAGTATACTTTCTTTTCCAGCGCACATGGAACATTCTCCAGAATAGACCACATATTAGACCATAAAGCAAGCTTTAACACCATCCAAAGTATCGAAATATTACAAAGCGTCTTTTCTGACCATTAAGCCATAAAAGTAGAAATCAATAACAGAAAAAGCAAGGGAAAAAAATCAAACACATGGAAACTGAACAACACTTTACTCAAAAACTACTGGGTTATAGAAGAAATTAAGGATGGAATAAAGAAACTCACAGAATCAAATGAGAATGAAAACACCCTACAAGAACCTTTGGGACACAGCAAAAGCAGTGCTTAGAGGTCAATTTATAGCAATAAATGCACACATCCAAAAAGAAGAAAGGGTCATAGTCGAAACATTAATCCTACAACTCGAACAAATAGAAAGAGAGCAGCAAAAGAAGCCATCGGGCACCAGAAGAAAGCAAACAATAAAAATTAGAGCAGAATTAGATAAAACAGAAAATACAAAAACAATTGAAAGAACAAACAAGACTAAAAGCTGGTTCTTTGAAAAGATCAACAAAAGTGATAAACCATTGGCCAACTGACAAAAGAAAAACAGGAGAAGAAGCAAATAACCTGAAAAAGAAATAACATGGGCGATATCACAAAAGACCTAACTGAAATTAAAAGAATCATAACAGAATACTATGAAAAATTGTACTCTAACAAATTTGAAAACCTAGAGGAAATTGACAAATTTCTAGAAACACACAACCTACCTAAACTAACACAAACAGAGGTAGAGCAACTAAATAAACCTAAAACAAAAGAAGAGATTGAAAAGGTAATTTAAAAATTCCCAACAAAAAAGGCCTTAGTCCTGACAAAAACTCTCAGCAAAATAGGAATAGAACAGAAGTTCCTCAACATAACTAAGTGCATTTATACGAAGCCAACAATCAACATCATACTAAATGGAGAGAGTCTGAAAGCATTCCCCTTGAGAACGGGAACTAGACAAGGATGCCCTTTATCACCACTCTTATTCAACATTGTGTTGGAGGTCCTAGCCAGAGAAATTAGTCTAGAAAAATAAATAGATAGAATCCAAATTGGTAAGGAAGAAGTAAAAGTATCTGTATTTTCAGATGATATGATCTTATACACAGAAAATTCCAAAGAATCCATAAGAAAACTACTGGAACTAATAGATTTCAAAAAGTATCAGGATACAAGATAAACATACAGAAATCAGTTGGATTCCTCTACACCGACGAAGAGAACTTCAAAGAGGAAATCATCAAATGAATACCATTTACAATAGCCTCCAGGAGGTTAAAATACTTAGGAATAAATCTAATCAGAGAAGTAAGAGATCTATACAAAGAAAACTCCAAGACACTACTGCAAGAAAACAACAGACCTACATAAGTGGAAAAACATGCCTTTCTCATGGATAGGAAGACTCAACATTGTGAAAATATTTATACTACTCAAGGTGATCTACAGATACGATGCAACCCCAATCCAAATTCCAACGGCAATTTTTAATGAGTTGGAGAAACAATCACCAACTTCATATGTAAAAGGAACAGTCACCAGATAAGTAAAGCATTACTCAAGAAGAAGAACAAAGTGGAAGTCCTCACGCTACCTGATTATAGAACCTATTATACCACCACGGTAGTCAAAACAGCCTCGTACTTGTACAACAACACATACATAGACCAATAAAACAGAATTGAGAATCCAGACATAAATTCATCCACCTATGTGCAGCTGATATTTGACAAAGGCCCAAAGTCCATTAACTGGGGAAAAGACAGTCTCTTTAACAAATGGTGCTGGCATAACAGGATATCTATCTGCAAAAAAAATGAAACAAGACCCATAGCTTACCTCATGCACAAAAACTAACTCAAAATGGATCAAAGAACTAAATATAAAATCTAAAATGATAAAGATCATGGAAGAAAAAATAGGTACAACACTAGGAGCCCTAATACATAGCATAAATAGAATATAAACCATAGGTAACAATGTACAAACACCAGAAGAGAAACTAGATAACTGGGAGCTCCTAAAAATCAAACACTTAAGCTCATCAAAGGACTTCACCAAAAGAGTAAAAAGACAACCTACAGACTGGGGAAAAAATTTTGGCTACAACAAATCCAATCAGTGTCTAATCTCTAAAGCCTACAAGATACTGCAAAACCTCAACAACAAAAAGAC
>NW_004443977.1:12587208-12639484 GCF_000243295.1 Trichechus manatus latirostris
ACTTCACCAAAGAAGACATTCAGGCAGCTAACAGATACATGAGGAAATGCTCACAGTCATTAACCATTAGAGGAATGCAAATCAAAACTACAATGAGATACCATCTTACCACAACAAGGCCAGCATTAATCCAAAAAAACACAAAATAACAAATGTTGGAGAGGTTGTGGAGAGACTGGAACACTTATACACTGCTGGTGCGAATGTAAAATGATACAACCACTTTGGAAATAAATTTGGTGCTTCCTCAAAAAGCTAGAAATAGGAGTACCATATGATCCAGCAATCCCACTCCTTGGAATATATCTTAGAGAAACAAGAGCCATCACACAAATAGATATATGCACACCACACCCATATTCAGTGCAGCACTGTTCACGATAGCAAAAAGATGGAAACAAAGTAGGTGGTCATCAACAGACAAACGTATAAACAAATTATGGTATATTCACACAGTGGAATACTACACAATGATAAAGAACAACAATGAATCTACAAACATCTCATAACATGAATGAATCTGGAATGCATTATGCTGACTGAAATTAGTCAGTTGCAAAAGGACAAATATTCTATGAGACCACTATTAAAAGAATCGAAGTAAATGTTTAAAGACAGAAGAAAACATTCTTTGATGGTTGTGAGGGTGAGAAGGGAGGGAGTAGGGTATTCACTAACTAGATAGTAGATGAGAATTATCTTAGGTGAATGGAAGGGCAACACACAATACAAGGCAAGTCAGCACAACTGGACTAAATCAAAAGCTAAGAGGTTTCCTGAATACAACCAAACACTTCAAGGGACAGAGTAGCAGGGGCAGGGGCAGGTGTCTGAGGATCATGGTTTCAGGGGACATCTATGTCAACTGCATAACAAAGTTTATTAAGAAAATGTTCTGCATCCCATTTTGGTGAGTGGCGTCTGAGGTCTTAAAAGCTGGCGAGTGGCCATCTAAGATGCATTAGTTGGTCCCAACCTACCTGGAGTAAAGGAGAATAAAAAACACCAAAGTCACAAGGAAAGCAGTAGCCCAAGAGACAGAAAGAGCCACATAAACCAGAGACTGCAACAGCCTGAGACGAGAAGAACTAGATGGTGCCCGGCTGCCACCAATGACTGCCCTAACAGGGAACACAAGAGGCTGAAGGCCAGAGAGTCCCTGATGGAGCAGGAGAAAAGTGGAGTGCAGAACTCAAATTCTAGTAAAAAGACTAGACTTAATGGCCTGACTGAGACTGGAGGGACTCCGGAAGAAATGGCCCCTGGATTCTCTGTCAGCCTACAACTGAAACCCTTCCTGAAGCCAACTTTTCAGACAAAGACTAGACTGAACTATAAGACATAAAATGATACTCGTCAAGAGAGTGCTTCTTAGCTCAAGTAGATGAGGCTAAATGGACAGCTCCTGTCTGGAGGCGAGATAAAAAGGCAGAAAGGGAAGGAGCTGGTTGAATGGACATGGGAAATCCAGGGTGGAAAGGAGGAGTTTGCTGTCACATTATAGGGAGAGCAACTGGGGTCACATAACAACATGTATATAAATTTTTGTATGAGAAACTAACTTGAACCATAAATTTTCACTTAAAGCACAATAAAAAATAACCATCATCATCATCTTAGATAAATGAATAGAAAAAGAAGCAGGATACACAGCAAACCATGAGTGATAGTTACCTTTGTTAGAAATAAGATGGCGAAGTGTCTTAGGCTAGGTTCTCTAGAGAAGCAAAGCCAGTAAAACATATAAATGTACAGAGACATTTATATCAAGGAAACAGCTTACATGATTATAGAATCCCAAGATCAGCAGATAAGCTGATAGCTCAGGTTCCAAGAACTGGAGGTCAGATGAACGGGAGGCAGCTGCAGGATCCAGAGCAGCAAAACGCTAGAACGTTTGCTGATATTCAGATGCAGGCCACACCCCCAAGGAAACTCCCTTTCAACTGTTTGGCTCCTCACAGCAGATTCCATCATGAGAGTGATCACATATAAACACTGAGAATCATGGCCCAGCCAAGCTGACACACAATTTTAACCATCACAGGAAGGTGTAAGTACAACAATTAGTTCTCTATGTACTTTTGTCTTATCTGAAGTTTTCAGAAAAGAAAGAACATTTATTTATGCATTATTTATATACATAAAAAGAATTAATGAAATTTTAAAATGAATTATTCACCTTGTGTTTAGAGAGACTGAGTCTTCCTTGATTATTTTGTTAATTCATGCCAAGTAGAACCTCTATGAGTCTGCCCCACTTTGCATTTTACTGAAGGCAGGATGGAGGTAGTATATGACTTGTTCAAAGTAGCAAAGGATGTTGGAGGCAAGGTCTGGGCTAAAACCCAGTTCTGTCCACACCTAGCCTCGAGCATTTCTATTTCACTTTGTAAAATTACTTGCTAGGTTAACATTCATTTACATTTAAAAATTTTTAATTTCTTCTGTCAAGGAAATTTTTTTTCTGGCAAATATCCTTCCTGAGAGGTGAATTTGGGGACATCAATTTCCTAACATCCTGGTTTTTAGAAAAGAACATATCTAGTTAAACATTTTTATTTTCTGCTTTAGGTGGATGGTATTATCCACCAGTTGGATTATTCTCCAAACATATTTCATAAATTACTTCCTTACACAACTTCAACAGACAATATATGTCTCTGTGTGATGCAAACATGAAGGAGGTTTATTACCAGCCTTTTTCTTCCTTCAAGTCTAAAAACAACCTAGCTGGAGTCACTGCCCCCACCCCCATAGCAAACGGCTTTCATTTTCGAAAGCAGTCTGTTTCTTGCACATACCCTCCAAAGAGCTGTCTATATCTTCTTGTTTTAAAAGCTACAAAGGTATCTATCTTCGTCTCCATATTTCTTACCTTCAATATGGAACCAAAGATACACGTTACTTTGGCTATTTTTTTTCTTTAAGAATACGGACTGCCCCTGGATGGCAGTGGGTTTTGGGTTCTTTAGTTCTGGGAACTTAGACATTACCATTACCAAATCATAATTAGAAAGATTTGAAGAGTAGTAGAGATTTCCAGCAATTGTTTCATTCATACATGTGTATGTGTATATATATATGCACATATATATATGTTGTTGTTGTTAGGTGCCGTTGAGTCAGTTCCGACTCATAGTGACGCTATGAGTTGCTGCGAAACACTGCCCAGTCCTGCACCATCCTCGTAATTGTTGTTATACTTGAGCCCATTGTTGGAGCCACTGTGTCAATCCATCTCCTTCAGAGTCTTCCTTTTTTTCACTGACCCTGTACTTTACCAAACATGATGTCCTTCTCCAGGGACTGATCCCTCCTGACAACATGTCCAAAGTATGTAAGACATAGCCTCGCCATCCTTGCTTCTAGGGAGCATTCTGATTGTACTGCTTCCAAGACAGATTTGTTCATTCTTTTGGCAGTCCACTGTATATTCAATATTCTTTGCCAACACAATTCAAATGTGTCAATTCTTTTTTTGTCTTCCTTATTCATTGTCCAGCTTTCCCCTGCATATGAGGCGATTGAAAATATCATGGCTTGGGTCAGGCGCACCTTAGTCTTCAAGGTGACATCTTTGCTTTTCAGCACTTTAAAGAGGTCTTTTGCACCAGATTTGCCCAATGCAATGCATCTTTTGATTTGTTGACTGCTGCTTCCATGGGTGTTGATTGTGAATCCAAGTAAAATGAAGTCCTTGACAACTTCAATCTTTTGTCCATTTATCATGATGTTGCTTATTGTGAGGATTTTGTTTTTTTAATGTCGAGGTGTAATTTACACTGAAGGCTATGTTCTTTGACCTTCATCAGTAAGTGCTTCAACTCCTCTTCACTTGCAGCAAGCAAGGTTGTGTTATCTGCATAATGCAGGTTGTTAATGAGTCTTCCTCCAATCCTGATGCCCCATTCTTCTTCATATAGTGCAGCTTCTCGGATTATTTGCTCAGCATACAGATTGACTAGGTATGGTGAAAGGATACAACCCTGATGCACATCTTTTCTGACTTTAAACCATGCAGTCTCCCCTTGGTCAGTTTGAACAACTGCCTCTTGATCTATGTAGAGGTTCCTCATGAGCACAATTAAGTGTTCTGGAATTCCCATTCTTTGCAATGTTATCCATAACTTGTTATGATCCACACAGTCGAATGTCTGCATAGTCAATAAAACACAGGTAAACATCTTTCTAGTATTCTCTGTTTTCAGCCAGGATCCATCTGACATCGGTAGTGATATCCCTTTTCCACATCCTCTTCTGAATTCTGCTTGCATTTCTGGCAGTTTCCTTTCAATGTACTGCTGCAACCACTTTTGAATGATCTTCAGCAAAATTTTACTTGCATGTGATATTAATGATATTGTTGGATAATTTCCACATTTTGTTGGATCATCTTTCTTGGGAATAGGCATAAATATGGATCTCTTCCAGTCCGTTGGCCAGGTAGCTGAATTCCAAATGTCTTGGCATAGATGACTGAGCACTTCCAGCGCTGCATCCGTTTGCTGAAACACCTCAACTGATATTCCGTCAATTCCTGGAGCCTTGTTTTTTGCCAATGCCTTCCGTAAAGCTTGGACTTCTTCCTTCAGTACCATCGGTTCCTAATCATATACTTCCTCTTGAAATGGTTGAACATCGACCAATTCTTTTTAGTATAATGACTCTGTATATTCCTTCCATCTTCTTTAGATGCTTCCTGTGTTGTTTAATATTTTCCCTATAGAAACCTTCAGTATTGCAACTTGAGGCTTGAATTTTTTCTTCAGTTCTTCCAGCCTGAGAAATACCAAATGTGTTCTTCCCTTTTGGTTTTCTATCTCCAGCTCTTTGCTCATCATTATAATATTTTACATAGTCTTGTAGATATACATATCATACATATATATATCAAGTTTGGAGCCCTGGTGGTGGGATGGTTAAGAGCTTGGCTGCTAACCAAAAGGTCAGTAGTTCGACTCCACCAGCCACTCCTTGAAACCCTACGGGGCAGTTCTACTCTGTCCTATAGTATTGCCATGAGTCAGAATTGACTCTACGGCAAACGGTTTGGGTTTTTTGTTTGTTTGTTTGTTTATATCAGGTTTGCATTTCATTAACCTCCATCCTAGCCGTTAGAAGTTTCGTATCTTCACTTCTTAATACCTGATGCTCTTTTATCTGTAAACGCAGTTTGGGCTTCACCCTTCCTGGTGAAATGAGTAATATTTAAAAAAAAAAAAAAAAAAAAAAAAAACAAGAAAGAAAGAAACAGTACCTGCTTGTAGGAAGTTTACAATCTGAGTCAATTTGTGTTGAAAACACCCCTCAGCCTTGCACTTTAGGCGATCAGCCTCTGTTAACAGGATCCCACCTGTGCCTCCCAGGGCTGGCCCACGTGCTCCCAGGTGGTAATCCCTCCTGCCAGTTTCCTGTGACTCCTTTTCGCCTTCCTCTCTTTGTTCCTTTCTTTTCTTCCTCATCCCTCCTTTTGCAGCTGCTGCTTGGAAATCCTCCCCACCCTTTCCTTCTTTTCTCAGGTCCTTTCCCGGGCTGCTTCATTACCTGGTTCTGGCGGATTCCCTAGCTGCTCTGTTTGAACTTGTTTTGGGTCTGGGACAGGTGAGTGAGCCTCCACCCCCTGATCCCCTTGTTATTGTCTCCTGCCCAGGGGCAGATGCTTCCCTCGTTTGCAAAGGTTGCACCATCCCCTCTTCCCACAATCACCACCTTTGTGCTCAGAATGCCAGCACCTGAAACATCACAGCAGGCTGCATACCACACTAATTTTGCCTGTGTGGATGACGATATATAATGATCTCGCAGCAGTGCCCCTGTGACCTCCAGAGCAGAGGTTCTGTCCTAAAGCATAACATTGGGTGGAATGGGACACCAGAGGAATGTATACCCTTTCTTTCTGGAGCTCTCCAATCTTGAATTCACGTCTGAACCTTTCGAGAAGGACCACATAGCTATCCCTTAAATGTATATACAAAGAATTCTGATAATTAGAGTTTCCACTCTATAATTTCAGTGTAGGCCTAAGTCAACTTATACGAGAGCCAAATGTTAAATTTTCAGAAATTTCACCAGCCAGTTGAAATCATGTTGATAGCTTGAAAGTGGGTGGTGGAGGAGGTGGGACTTACACCACCATACCAATGGCAGAGCTCTGATTAAAAACGTCAGTTGAAGAAAAAAAATGTGAAATAGGGTGATCCAGCTTTGTGAAACGTCTTTGAAGCTTATGTCCAAAACTCTTGAGGTCCCTTGAGAGGCCTTTCCCTTTGAAAGATTCTCCCCACCCCTTGGCTTCTCTTTCTTCCTGATATCTGGTCTTGTCTGTTTCTGACACTTTAGCATCAATAGCCACCCCACTAAAAATAGAATTGCTAGTAATGGGTGTGGCATGTCTCCTTTCTCTACTAGATTTCCTTTTTGCTTTCTTGCAATTGTATCTTCCATTGCAGCACATGGTGGAAGTTAACTGGGCTACTGTTTTGTATCAGGAAAAGCAATTTCATTGTCTGTAAACTTCTTATGACCCTGATTCTGAAACTTCTGCCTTGCCACATCTCCCTTCCGTGCTTGCAGTATCTAATTGACTGGTCTTTTACCTGGCCATTATCCAAAACTTCCCCAGGAACCTCTCCAATGCAATTTTGTTCACTAGTGGAAATCATTTTGTGATGTTCCAGGAGGGCAAGAAAGAATTCGAGGTGCTGTGACACAAGAGATAATGTCCCCAAAGGATGTTAATCAGTGGCTCACCCAAAATAAGAACCAGGTCTCTTAAAACCCAGTATCTTCACTAACATACAGGTTTACTAATTTTGATGCTGAAGTGCTTGTAATTCATTCTGCTTTAACTTTCTAGAATGTAGGTCAGGTGGTGATAAAAAAGAAAAAGACTTACTCAAAAAGGTTCTAGCAAAGAATGAAAGAGATGAGAATATATTGGTTCACATTACTAGTGTAAGAATGGGCATGGCTATATTCAAGAATTTTTCTCTCCATCCTTGGAATCTGCTTGCTTTCCTCTGTGCCTGCCTTCCTTTTCAAGCAGGCTCTGTCTATGTGATGATATACACAAGAGTACCCAGCTTACATCCTACCTGTTGAGAAAGCCTGATAAAGTGAAGCAGAAGTCTCAGAAAACTTCTGCTTGGTACAACACAAGCCAAGAGTGGCACTCCTGGAGTTGTGGGGTTGAAGTCAACGCCACCCATGCCCCAAAGGAAAATCAGGGTGCTGTTATCAAAGATTGGGGAAAAAGTGTTGGATAGGCAAACACAGTAGATGTTCAATAGAGCCCCTAATAGGGAAAAAAGAGAAGTTGTATCTGCCATCTACACTGTTGCACTTAGGCATGAAGATGGCATCCAACACAATGAGCCCCTCCATACCTCCCAGCTTCCTGGAGCACCAGGAGCCAGAATGAATGTTCCAGAGATCTGTCCATTAGCAGTGTGGTGAAAGCATGTACATTGGCGGAGGGAAAAGCGATACTCTCCCAGTTTCTCCATGGCGGAGGAATCAGGGCCAAACAGTAGCTTTCTTAACTCTTGACATTTTAGTTGAAAAATATTTTCTTCCAAGTGTCCTTTTTCCTTTCAATATCTCACTCTCTCATTTTTCACAATCAAGTCATTTCGGTGGAAATGGACAAAACACCAGAGAGTGGCCCTGGATTGACAGGATGATGGAATATGTGACACATGGGTCTTTCTGATTTCTAATTTCCATGATTTTTAAAGGCACAGGCTGCTGATACAAAATGATATAGGTGGAAAAATTGTTTGGAACACAGACATTAAATGTGTCCAAAGGCCCGATGGGCTACCTCCCTCCCACCCCAACCCACGCCAAACTGGTATATTTTCTACAATCTGATCTTTCATTTGGCCTCTGTTTTCCCTGTAACAGGCTGCCCTTGTTGTATGTAATTTGAGCATCAAGTCTGTATCAGAGCCCACCCTGTAGCACAGTGGTTTCAAATTATAAAATAAATAAATAAATTGCATTTGAAAGGAAAAATACTGTTAGATAATAGGATACTCTTAAATAATAGGATGCCAAACAGCAGTATATATGTGTGGAATGTGATGTCTTATTTTTGGTGCACAGAGCAGTAGTTTTCCTGTAGATGCTCCAAAATACACTGAATCAGAAACTCTGGAGGTGGAGCCCAGCACTCTGTGTTTTAACAAGCTGCCCAGGTGATGCTAGCTAAGGTTACAGAACCACTGGGTTCTTGAACTTCCCTGAACCTCAGTTTCATCATCTGTAATACGTGCGTAGCACTTGTCTTACAGGGCTTTTATGGAGATTAAACTTGACAAAATTGTTATTGTTATTATTAAGATTAATTATAAATAAGACTGCATGTGAATCTTCTTTGATTATATATATTGTTGCTGTTATTAGATGCCATTAAGTCAATCTGCAACTCATAGCAACCCCATGTGACAGAGTAGAACTGCCCAATAGAGTTTTCTAGGCTGTCATCTTTATGGGAAGGAGCCCTGGTGGTGTAATGGTTAAGCCCTCGGCTGCTAACCAAAAGTTCTGTGGTTTGAAGGCACCCGCAGCTGGTGATTTGCTCCTACCAAGATGACAAAAACAAAACCCATTGCCATCAAGCTGATTCTGACTCATAGCAACCCTATAGGACAGAATAGAACTGCCCCATAGGGTTGCCAGGGAGCAGCTGGTAGATTTGAACCGTTGATCTTTTGGTTAGCGGCTGTAGCTCTTAACCACTGCTCCACCAGGAAACTCTATGGGGCAGTTCTACTCTGCACTATAGGGTTGCTATGAGTTCGAATCAACTCAAGGGCACACAACAACAACAAAATAATCTTTACAGGAGCAGATTGCCAGGTCTTTCTCCCGTGGAGCCATTGAGTGGGTTTGAACTGCCAACATTTTGGTTAACAGACGAGTGCTTAACTATTGCACCACCAGGGCTTCTTTATATGTGTGTGTGTATACACACAGATACATATATATATATATACAGTACATATACATATAACCAAAAAACCAAACCCATTGCTGTGGAGTCGATTCCAACACATAGCAATCCTATGGGACATAGCAGAACTGCCCCACGGGGTTTCCAAGGCTGCAAATCTTTATGGAAGGAGACTGCTGCATCTTTCTCCTGCGGAGTGGCTGGTGGGTTTAGCAGCCAAGCACTTTAACCACTGAACCACCAGAACTTCTCTCTCTATATACACATATATATCCCTCAGTGACACGAACAGTTTGTGCTTGACTACTAACCTAAAGGTTGGAGGTTTGAACTCATCTAACACCACAGAGGAAGAAAGGCCTATTGATCAGCTTCCTTAAAGATTACAGCCAAGAAAATCCTATGGAGCAGTTCTACTCTGTAACACATGGAGTCGCCATGAGTCAGAATCGACTTAATGGAAACATGTTTGGATTTTATATATATACCAAACCCATTGCCGTCGAGTTGTTTCTGGCTCATAGTGATCCCATGTGTGTCAGAGTAGAACTGTGCTCCATAGAGTTTTTAAAGGCTGATTTTTTTTAGAAGTAGATTGCCAGGCCTTTCTTCCAAGGTACCTTTGGTGGACTGGAACCACCGATCTTTCAGTTATAAGCTGAAAGTGCTAACCATTTGTATCACCCAGGGACTCCATATGTGTGTGTGTATGTGTGTGTATATATATATATGTACATTCACATATATGTATATATACGCATGCACACATATATACAGCCGTATAAAATTAAATATTTTCTTCTTTTCACATGAAAGAGACCCACAGGGAATCCACATTGACCAGCACCATAAAAGAATCAAATTCTCAATGAAATATGGCAATAAAATGATTAGTGCCATGTCTAACCCCCTGGCAACTGCTTAATAAACAGTACCTGCTACTATTATTACCACTATTACTAAATTCATTTATCAAATTCACATTTTAACAGAGTTAGGTAAAGTAAAATCCTATACTTCAGTTCTATGAACAATTTTCCTAGAATAAGACAGAACTTGATTTAAGTATTATTCTGTTCGGAGGGGAGGGGAATGATCACAAATATATCATGAATGCCTTTTCCCAAATAGACATAATCACTTTTCCATTCAATCTTAGGATTCTTTGACTCTATGAATTAGTTTCCAATTATCTACTATCTCTCAGTGGAATTCTATAAGACAGATGAAAATCTTTTACCACAATTAACTTTCCCTCCATCCCAAAATCTAAGGGAGAAACATCCCTCATTAGTAGACTTCCAAATTCTGGCTAACCTTGTTTTGAGTATTATGTTGTCGTTGTTATGTGCCATCAAGTCAGTTCTAGTGACCTTATAGGGCGGAGAAGAACTGCCCCATAGGGTTTCCTTGGCTGTAACCTTTAAGGGAGCAGATCGCCAGGTCTTTTCTCCTATGAAGCCACTTGTGGGCTCAAACAGCTGACCTTTAGGCTAGCAGGCCAGTGCATAACCACTGCGCCACCAGGGCTCCTTTAGATAAAAGAGATGCAAGAAGCAAGGCCAGAATGGGATGAGATTCACACTGGGTTCCAATTAGCTACCTGGCAATGCACATTTCAGAGATGCAGCAACCTTCAGATGCCAGCCGCTCATAAAGGAATCTCTTTTTTTCCTCAGGGAAGACATACAATTTTGACTTAGTGATTTGCAGACGTCTGACAGATTGTAGAGAGAATTGAAGGGAATTTGGCTCAAGTGACCTCGAAGTGAGGAGCAATGAATTGGGATTTATTGTTTTCGATTCCTTTCATCTCACACTACTGTGTTTACTCAAAGCACAGGATATATAAGTCACGGAAATAGTTGACGCAAAGTGCAGAGTGACAGTTCTCAAATTTAGTGAGATTCTGCTTCAGCAGGCTTGGGGGCCTAGTAATCTGCATTTTTACCAGCACGCCCTCCTCCTTCTGCCCCTAAGAGTCCCAATTCAGGTCTGCAAATCACATTTTTAGAAATAATTGGTGGAAGGGAACGATGACAGGGTTTTGAACGGAAAAATATGGATTCGAAGTTTGACCCTGCCACTTGCTGGCTCGTGAAATATGGAGAACTTGCCTGGTCTCTGAGGCTCATAGTTCCAGGCCTATAAATGGAATTCATAACAGCACCTACTTCAATTATTATTCTAACATTTATATGAGATAATGAATGCCACTTGCGTAGCACTTAGTATGAGTTCAAGAAATATTTGCATCCTTTCAGGAATATATCTTTTTAAGTTACATAAAGTGCTCTTGATCTCTGTCTCTGTCTGTCTCTCTCTCTCTCACACACACACACACCAATTACTTTTCTGTGATTTTTATACTGCTTCTAACTTTTTTACTGTTTGCACCACTGCCCTGTACTGATATTTAATGGCTAACATGTGTGTGTCTGTGTGTGTTTATGTGTCTGTATGCACAAGCAGGTCCTTTCTGTAACATCAGCTTGCAAAGTCTTGGGGAGCGGGGGCTGTTTGCTGCTTTGTCAGAAATATCCAACCCACACAGGAGGTACACAATTAATATGTGCTCAGTTCATGCATTCGTTGCAATGAATATAGCCAAATTGCTAGAGAACTGGGCAACCATCCTCTCCAGTCAACCCTGACTAAGCAAAAACAACCGGCTCAAACGATCTTGCCCTAGCCAAACCGTGGTTCAGGTGAAGTAAAAAAAAAAAAAAAAAAAATCTACTGTGCTTTTTATTTTTGAGAACAGATTAATAACAGTAAATGGTAAAATTTTAATAACCCCTTGGTTTGACATAGTTTTTAACATCTTCCAAAAATTGTCTTACATTCACCATCTGAGGCTTTTCTGATAATCTGATGAAATCATAATCCTTGACATGGTACAGCCACTTCACAAACAAGGAAACATACCCTGTCATTTCCCAAACAAACCAAGCAAAAGAAAATAATTTAAAAAAAAAACAAAAAAAGCTGCAGTCATGCTGCCTATTTTGTGGATTATAATTTAAAAAATTAAACAAACATCACAAATTTTCTGTGGCAGCAACTTCATTCTGATGCGCAGCAATCTGGACTGTGTATTCATCCCATAATCGTTCTGCTATATCCTTAGCAGAGAAATCGCCAAAAGCCCTTCAGCCATGCCTCCTCAGACCTCTAAGATTGTTCTGCCAGCCTGAGTCAGAAGTTGAAATATATAAACAGTCTTTCTGTGCTTGAACTTGAAAGAAAAATCAGTCAGCTGGACATGATCTGTGTTAGAGCAAAATGTAATTTTTCCCTCTGACAATGTGTTTATGGTTGTTAAGTTATCTTGATTGCCAAGAGAAATCTGTTTTGTGTGGCAGGCTTTTCTGACTTTAAATGTCAGATGCTGCCCCTCCATCCCACCCCCCGCCTCCGTACCCAGCCATCCTTTCAACTAATTCACAAATTGACCTGACTCTCAGTAGGTTAAAAAAATAATTTCCTGAAAATTAAAAGTCTGGCACGATACTACACTAAAAGTCCATTTATCTTGTCTATTTTTATAAAGCTTTGCTGCAGCATCTGGCAAAATGCCCACTTCTAGTAACAAAGGTCCCCAAGGACACTTGGCAAGAGAAATTTTTCTTCTAAGACCCTAAAAATGATCCTGGGCCTCCTACCACATGATTTAAAAGCCTACAGTTAGGATTTGTAACATTATCTTGTGCTTTATTTTTTTTTAAAAAAGTAAGAAACAAGTAAAACTATGGTCGTGAGGTGAGGTTACATCACAGCGGCCGTGTCCTTGTCATCTATTAACAGCTCCACCTCCTCATTGACTACATCAGTCAGGGGCTAACTGAAAGCTCAGGATGTCTCTGCTATTATGGAAGATAATGGCTAAAGATTATCTAGATGGGGCAGAGCGATGATTCACTCTTGTTTAAGCAACTACAACCTGTGTTAAACTAGATCCTCGTCTCAGTGTAAACCAGACTAATCTTTCCACTTTCCTGCAGGAAATGGCGATGGCACTTGTTTATTCAGTTTGCCAGGTGTGGAGAAAATCCTTTCCCTCTCTTCCCTCTCTCCCCACCCCCCACTAATCATTTGGGGGGAAGGTTTCCAGCACTTCCAATCTAAGACTGATTGGGCTTTCCTGTTGATGTCAAGTTGAAGCATTCCATTGAGAAAGGAACCTCAAGACTGTTGACTTTTCTTGTGGCTCTGAGCTAACCAAATGATTGCGCCAAACGTACCCCGCTTTCATGCTGTGGAAGAGAAATAGTCTGTGAAGAAATGTTTGCTTGGAATGTTTTCTGAGGAACTGAACGCTTGTGCCGAAGAAACTGCAGACATGCTTCACCCAATCTGATATGAGGTTTCCTCCTCTTTGACCACAGTTCCACTTACCAGATCCTTCTTTTAGCGTGGGGCATGCTAATGCAGAGCTGCTTTGTCAGTTTGGTGACATTTGAATCAATTGTCATTTTGACTCAATGATTTACCCTCAATGCATTCCCCCATAAACCTAAATGTCATTTCATCAGTGAATTCCTTGCATTAAAACTATTGATACCAAATTCCAATGTGATTACAGAATTAGGTTTTTTTCCCCCTGCTTTATTGCATTTGGAATATTGAAGGATTTTTTTTTTTTCTTTATTAAATTAAGTACTTTAGAAGAGTTTGGAACTCTTCCGAGGCATGACCAAAGACAATTCCATCTGTTTTGTTTTTCTTATTCATGACATAGATGATTTTATTTAAACAGTGCATGCATTTCACTGTAATTCTTCTTCATGTCTGTCAGAGCTCATCATCTGTGATGTGTGGCTAGTTAACCGGAGCATTTTGCAAGAAGATTTAGGCAGAAAGTGAAAACAGCTTTCCAAAAAAAAAAAAAAAAATCAGCTCAAAGTGTCAGTTGAAGACTTATGGGGCTGCTGCATGTCCTGTCTGCACTAAGCACAAATTTTAAGGACAATGCATTGGTACTGGAAACACATTGGGACTTGGTTTCATCTAATTAGCAAATGTTGGACTCTTTCTACTGGACAGGTGTACAATGTCACAATGACGGCATCCAGTGTCTTGTGCTGGTGTTTTGTGGCTGGGATGCAAGCCAGAGATGAAGCAGCCATGTAAACGGAGCCCTCCTCTGGGCATGCTCCTTGGTCTCCCCTTGTTAGACTTGAGTTGTACCAGTGCAGAAGCTTCCATCTCTGAACTCTGCTTGGACACATTCACCATGCTTCTCAAACTGGGGTACCCACACACCTTCACAGAGAGTCTCCACAGAGGGCGTAGTGGTGTGCTGGCCGACCACAGGATCCACAGGGTGTTCTTTCCTGGAACATCAGTTGTGCTCAATGGTAAGAAATTCAGAATAAATTTCATATTAAAACAAGCATGTGTGGGTAGCGGTGGATCAGTGGTAGAATTCTCACCTTCCACATGGGAGACCCAGGTTTAATTCTCAGCCAGTGCACCTAAAGTGCAGTCACCACACATCTGTCAGTGGAGGCTAGAGTACAGCTATGATGCTGAATAAGGTTTAGTGGAGCTTACAGATTAAGACAGACTAGGAAGAAAGGCTTGGAGATCTACTTCTAAAAAACCAGCCAATGAAAACCCTGTAGATCCCAATAGTCTGATCTCATGTGCATAGATTCACCATGAGTTGGGGGCTGTCATGGGCTGAATTATGTCCCCCCAAAAATGTGGGTATCAATTTGGCTGGGTCATGATTCCCAGTATTGTGTGATTGTGTACCATTTTGTAATCTGGTGTGATTTTCTTATGTGTTGTAAACTCTATCACTATGATGTAATACGACGGATTAGCTTCAGTTATGCTGATGAGGTCTACAAGATTGGAGAGTGTCTTAAGCCAGTCTCTTTTGAGATATAAAAGAGAGAAGTGAGCAGAGACACATGGGAACCTCATACCACCAAGAAAGCAGTGCCAGGAGCAGGGTGCGTCCTTTGGACCTGAGGTTCCTGTGCAGAGAAGCTCCCAGACCAAGGGAAGACTGATGCATCACAAAGACCTTCCTCCAGAGCCGCCAAAGAAAGCATTCCCTTGGAGCTGACTCCCTGAATTTGGACTTGTAGCCTACTGGACTGTGAGAGAATAAACTTCTCTTTGTTAAAGCCATCCACTTGTGGTATTTCTGTTATAGCAGCACTAGATGACTAAGACAAGGGCCAACTCGAGGGCAGCTGACAACAACAACAAAACAAGCATAAGCATGCCATGGAGTAAAATATGAAATTCCCAAATTTTCAATGTCCATCGCTTTAAGGAAATCTCACTCTAGTCGTAGGCAACTTGGGCAATGCCCTCAGACACCACAGAAGTACACCTGGACTCTTCCTTACTCTACTACAATGGTAAAGTTCATAAAGTTCTGCTGAGGGCTCTAAATTCTCTTTCAAAGCCGCATCTTCTATTTTATTTTCAGACGTTTAGCTCCCAAGTACTAACAGTAGTAAGATCGACATCATCAAGATGTTGCATAACTGAATTGTACATTAGGTTATTTTGGGTATAACCTCTAGCACTTTTCAGACTTTAAAAGTCTTTATACATTTCTTAAACCTCCGCCCCAATAAAAAGTAATCTTGTGGAAACTATTTCAAACCATTATGGGTTCAAGTTCACTTGAGGTGTGTCTGCAGGTTGTAATATTTACTCAGTCTTTGTTTTGTAGAACACAAATTATGCATCCTGGAAATAGTTTGCGGTGAGTTTTATGATGTTTGCAAGTTGTATCCTATAAGGTTCACTGAACTCAAACATTTTGGAAAAAAAATTTAGATTCTCAATTTTTTATCACATCATGATTAAACACTGCAGCTTATGCTTCAAGATTGTCCTGTCCATTATCTTTTTTTTTTTTTTAAATAATATTGTGCTTTTGGTGAAAGTTTACACAGCAGTTTAGGTTCTCATTCAACAATTTCTACACAAGTTTTTCAGTGACATTGGTTACATTCTTCATAATGCATGAACATTCTCATTATTTCCACTCTGGTTGTTACATTTCCATTAATCTAGTTTCCCTGCCCCCTTATATTCTCCTCTTTGTTTCAAAGTAATTGTCGACTGTTTGGTCTATGTAAGTGATTTTTTTAAAGGAGCACAGTACTTACGGGTGATATTTATTATTTTTTGAGCCAATTTGTTATTTAGCTACATGGTAACCTCAGGGGTCAGTCTTGGTTCAGGATTTGAAGAGTATCTCAGGGAAATACTCTCGGGGAGTCCTCCAGTCTCAACCAGTCCAGTAGGTCTGTATTTTTTGTTTGTTTGCTTTTAGGAATTTGAGGCTCTCTTGCACATTTTCCCCCATTCTATCAGGGTTCATCTATTGTGGCCATGATTAGAACAGTTGGTGGCAGTAGCTGGGCACTATCTAGTTCTGGTTTCAGGGTAGATGAGGCTGTGGTTATTTGTCCCGTAGACTAGTTTCTTCTTTGACTCTTTGGCCTGTCCATTGACTTTTAATATAATTATTATTTTCATTTCTACTTCCAAAATGAGATTTCAAAACTCATGAGATTCAGAAATTCAATTCTTTTTTTTAGGGGCCAGGCAGGACAAACAAATGAATAAAGCTGTTGAGTAAGATATTAGTTGCTAAGCTGGTTATATTTTGATCAATCATAGTATCTACCTAGTTGCATTGCCCTTAAAAGCCATCTTCAGGCCAAATCAAACACACACAGGGCCAGATTCACCCTGTAGTCCTCCAGTACGCAACATCCACCTGGAATGCCTTTCTCTTTCTCCTGAAAGTGGCTTCCTCATCTCACTAATGCCGTGTTACAAATCCACTGCCTCCATGAATGGTCCCCTGATTACTTCCACCAGTGCCTACAGTGGCATCAATGGCAGGATCCCACCCATTGCTTTTATTGTTGTGGTTAGTTGCCATCAAGCCCATTCCATCTCATGGTCATGGCTGTGTAAATAGTAACAGGCATCAATACTGGCTTACCTAATAGGAGATACATCTGGTCAGGAACAAGTCATGTAGGTCATCGCTCTGCATTATTCTGCTTACCTTGTCTACCCACCCTGACACCTGAATCTGATTGCTATTATCACCGTGGAGTCTTTTTGGTTCAAGTACCTTCTATAACAATTCTTGGAGGTGTTCCTCATCTCAAGTCATAAAGATAATATAAGATGTCATTGAGAATGTGAAACCCCACTACGGACATGTACTAAAATCAGCTTACCAGTTACCAGATACAAGGATGTATTAAACAAGTTACAAACAATAAGCAGTATACTTCAGATATCTAGTTCTTATTTTTTCTTCTTCACAGAATAGCTGGGGCCTTTAGTGGGTATGATTGAAGGAAATAATTTGTCCTTAGTGCTGCTTAAAATCACTTCTTTTTGTGGCCTTTTGGTGTATTGTGCATGAATGTTCTATACCATCTTGCTTGGAATTCTTGAATTAGGGATTTTAAAACAAATTGTAGATAATTCTTTGTCTCTCTATTGACTAGTATTTAAAATTCACACCTTAAGGGCAAGGTGCAATGCAGGCCCCCTGCAGGGCTGGCAATTGCTTATAGACAAGTCAGACACAACCCATGGGCATAAATCTTGGTGAGTGGAGCAGTGGCTGGTTCTCCTTGTGCAGTGCACAGACTGCCCCACCAGACATTCCTACCCACACCTCAGATTTTGCTTCTAACTGCTTCGCAGTTGCTTTTGGACTTCATATGTATTTTTCTTCAGCGCATTTTCTTCCCTTTCTTTATCTCTTTCTCTTTTTCTTCCTTCCTTTCTTTCTTTTTTATAATACTTTCGTTGAGTTTCTATCAAAACACTATGCCTTGAGGGCACTTACATACCCAATGAGGAAAACAAACTTGCTCACTACCAATAAAGGAAGTAAAGGTCTGAAAGGACAAAGGATGAATGAGGCTAAATGTAAAGGAAGTCAATATTAAGGTGCTGAAATGACCCAGTGCACCAAGCTACATTTTACTTTTGATTCTTGATCAGCAGTGTGATTAGTGATAAAAGGCCACATCTTGAGTGTCTGTTCTATCTCAGCATTAGATTGGAAGCCCCTAAGTGGCAGGGACAAAGACCCCTTCTTTAGTTGTCCTCCCTAGGCGTTAGTGGAGCCCTTTGCATAGAGCGAGTATCGAGCAGTTGCTGGCCTGGCACTTCTTCCTTACATTCTAGAATATTCATGGGAAGTTTCTATCTATTTTGCACTCTGTGTTTTCAGTTATGTTTCCATCACACCTTTTATTCAAAGGCAAAGGAGTATAAAAATCTAAAGAGTTAGCAAGTGGTTTTTCCCTTAAAATTGGAAAAAGTGAAAATATTCCTTCCAAAGGAATGTTAATTTCATTATTTCACTATTGGAAATCTTGACAAATATTTGGGAATTCTTATACATCTCATCTATCCCATTTTTTTCCTTACGTCTCCTTCCTTTCACTTTGAATTTTTAACATATTCTTACGCCTGAGAATACTCTAAACAGTATCACATCTCATTAAGAAGATGGAAGCCTTCTGCCAACACAGCATTTTCATCTGTTCCCAACATGAGTAGGTCATGTACACCACTGTTGCGTCAAAGTCTTTCAAAGTAATAAATTAATTGAATTACCGCTTTGTGGTGAATGAAGAACAGCAGAAGCCTCACTGCCATAGCCATTCCTTTCAAGTGAATACTTAAATTCCCTGGGCACGGAAAGGAATTCCCTATAAACTAGAAAAGTGATCCATCTCTGTGTGATATATCTATTTTTATTATACCTGCAGGTAGACATAGATGTACCCATTCTTTTTACCCTAAAGCGGAGATATTCATGAACAAGATGAAGTTATAGCTCTCATAATGGGGTGATTTCTTACCTGAATGACTGTCAGAAAATACGCCAAGTCCAGGAAAGCGCAGAAAGAAACTAAGAGAGAAGTGGTATAGACATATTCCAGAAAGCGCTTTTGAAGGCCCTGATTTCTCTGTTTTATTATCAGAAATCTTCTTCATTAAACTGTACAACTTTGGGGTTAATGCACTTAAAGAATTGCTAATAGTTCTTTTCTTCCTTAAGAAAAAAAGTTAAAGCTATTTGCACTTAGTTTATAGCTGATCTCTGTATTGTCATTTCAGCAGGATTTTGACACTTAGGGGAAAAAAAAAATATTGGAAAAATCATCACAACATGAAATAGCAAACACTTTGATAAGAAAACCAGCGTGGCTCTGACAAGAATATGTCTAGTCTGACCAAGCCAATATCCTTGTGGGAGTTCTGGGTGACCAAAGAAAAGTCAGAAATATAATCAATCTTAACTTTTAGCAGGGTCTTTGCTATTACCCCAAACAACATACACATCAATTAAGTGGAAAAACAGGGTTTGAACTACTCGGTTATGAGGTTAGTGGAAAACCAGCTGGAAAGTTAGACCCAGAGAGAGGTTATCAATGGATCAGTGTCAACCTAGGGACATACAACAAATGGTGTCATGGTTCCTCCTGGGTCAGCTCTCAGCTTGTAGTCTAGTCACATTTTTATTAGTGGCTTGAAGGATTCAACAAAGACAAGGTTCTTATTAAGCTTAGAGGGGCGAATGGGGGAAGGCTAGATTCCTGGAAAGAGGGCATTGACATGCAAAGCAATGGGGTAAATTGCCAAAGCAATCGGCTACAACCCAAATAAACTTTAATGGGGCTAACTGCAGAATATTTAAGGACAAATTTCACCTAATGAAGGCATGAAAAGTTAGATATATGTAAGTCTGCCAGTAAAAGAGTTGTTTGTGATTTCTGCCACAGATTCCTATTCTTTGGTTGCAATCTCTTCTCATCCTTGCCCCAAAGTTTCTACTTTAGAATTGGGCGGACCCGCATTTCTGAAGTCTTTGGGTAGAGGAAGCAAAAGAGTACCTTAGAGTGAAGAAATCAACATCCAGTTGCCTTTTATAAAATTGTGTTCTTCTTAAGCATCTAAAATCAAGGAATCTCATCTCATAGAGTGAGGTTTAATTTCACCCAAAAGCCAAACATGAATAGATACGAGACTCTTGGAACGTTTATTTGCTGAGCTCCACTTCCCCCTCTACTCCCCACCACTCCCCACATACACACACACACACTCACCCCATCTTAACTCACCATACGAAGACTTCTGCCAGTAACTTCTCCTGATTAAGGCCATGACCAATTGCCCCACCCCACCCCCATTACAGGGAGGGAGTCAGGCAAGTAACAGAATAATCCAGACACAGTTACGAAAACCAAGTACAATATAAAATACAAGAATATGGGCGAAAAGCGTAGAGAACAAAAAGTAGACAAGATCTTTCCTCCAGTAGCAAACTCCTTGGGAAATATTAAGAAAGTTTATTTTGGAGCCATAAAAATGGAGAGTTAAAATTTAAAAAATCTAAAGTGTATGAGGTTAATCAACAAAGAACAAAGCCTAGAGGAAGATTCTATCTTTAAGTATGAGGAAAGTTATTACAAATAAGCATTATAATTATCTATCCTTTCATTTTATAGTTGAAGAATGGGCCTAAACTATAAAAATGGAAGGATAAAGTTAGGTATAAGTAGCAACTTCCCAAATGTGGAGAGATATATATACACATTCTAGGATGAGACAAGTGAGGCACTTGTGTTGGGCACGAAAAAAGGGTCAAAAATCTCAGTAATCAAATAAATAGTATTTTAATGCAATATCTTAAAAAATTGAAATTAATGCAAAATATCCATGATGAATGAAATATCAAAATTCTAAATAAAGATAGGACCAGTATTACTGATTTTTTTCTTCTACAGCAACCTCCAATACGGCTCATCATAGCACAGACTGGGTTGCTTCCTACAGGAGTTTGAAAAATCTCTGTCTTTGGAAGTCCTCAAATACAATATGAATTTTCATCCAAATATTTGGCTGTGATGGGATATTCCCCTTCTGGAAAGGGAGATTCTTTAAGGCAAAGATACGTTGTTATTATCTTATCTAGAAAATTTTGGTAGCTATTGTGCTGTTGATTAAAATATTCCTAATGCAAGGATGATGAATCACAAATCATTATATCCTTAATTTGATGCTTAACACAAAGAAAACAAGAAAATGCTATCTCTATTCCAAAATCGGCTTTTATACCCATTTTTTTTTTTTTTTAATTAAATGTTATCAGTACCACCAATTACTGTCAAATCAACTCTGACTCATGGCGACCCATATGTGTCAGAGTAGAACGGTGCTTCAGAGGATTTTTAATGGCAGATTTTTCAGAAATAGATTGCCAGGCCTCTGTTGTTGTTGTTGTGGTTAGGTGCCATTGAGTGGGTTCCGACTCATAGCGACCCTATGCACCACAGAACAAAACACTGCCCAGTCCTGTACCTTCCTCATAATCGTTGTTATGCTTGAGCCCATCGTTGCAGCCACTGTGTCAATCCATCTCATTGAAGGTCATGCTCTTTTTTGCTGACCGTGTACTTTACCAAGCATAATGTCCTTCTCCAGGGACTGATCCCTCCTGACAACATGTCCAAAGTATACGAGATGTAGTCTTGCCATCCTTGCTTCTAAGGAGCATTCTGGCTGTACTTTTTCCAAGACAGATTTGTTCATTCTTTTGGCAGGCCATGGTATATATTCAATATTCTTCGTCAACACCACAATTCAAAGGTGTCAGTTCTTCTTCAGTCTTCCTTATTCATTGTCCAGCTTTCACATGCATATGATGCTGTTGAAAATATCATGGCTTAGGTCAGGTGCACCTTAGTCTTCAAAGTGACATCTTTGCTTTTCAACACTTGAAAGAGGTCTTGTTCAGCAGATTTGCCCAATGCAATGCATCTTAATTTCTTGACTACTGCTTCCATGGGTGTTGATTGTGGATCCAAGTAAAATTAAATCTTTGACAACTTCAATCTTTTCTCCATTCATCATGATGTTGCTTATTGGTCCAGTTGGTGCCAGGCCTCTGGGTGGACTCAAACCTCCAATCTTTAGGTTAGCAGTTGAGCACATTAACCATTTGCGCCACCCAGTGACCCTTCATTTAATGTCAACTTCCATATTTTTGTTTGGGTTATGTAATCTTATAAATGACAACCTCAAGTTATTGCCAGGAAGGGGAGGTGAATTTCTTTACAGTTTCCTGTTCCATTATTCCTTCCTGTAATGCTACAAATAAGTGGGAGTATTTCCCTGGAATCACTCTTGTCAAAAGCAGTAAGTAAAGTAAGATCTCAGATGAATATGAAAATCAGGTCTCCCATAAAATGTGAGACTATGTTGTAACTGTCTCTTTGACCTCTGATAATTCATAAAATATCAAGTGGTCTGCCTTAAATGTGAAATCTCAAGTGAGTCCAACATGTCAACTTGCTTAACTGCCATAAATTGGAGAGTTTTAATGGGGTTTTTACAAGTGTTAATAAATTTCAGTTCTGAACCCAGTATGTCTTCCCTCTCCTCTCTTCCTCTCTCAACTTCACTTTCAGCCTTCACATTAAGCATGTTTCCCATGATGAGAATCATATATACTTGCTTGATCCAAACATTCTTTAGCAGTGGAATAATTAGATATCATGTTTCTTTCAACCCTTTTTTTGATTATTAAGTAATCCCAGGGGGCAATAAAAACCTAGTGCTGTGGATGACACAAATATGAGAACAGTGAGATACATTTCAATGCTCTTGAAAGTAAATGATTTTTCAAATACGCTTCACAGAATCTTCATGAATATAGAAGATACTCAATTGTAAGTGGCCAAGAAAAATATTGAATACACAGTTAAGGGAAAACAGCTAAAGCACGGTTTGGCCATTATACAAACTTATTTATACATCCATGCACACATTTACACTAGAAAGTTTTCATACAAATATCTGTGTTTGTGCCTATATACTGCTGAAATAGAGAGGCCTGGGAAGGGTGCAATTAATTGTGAAGACATTTTGCTTATTCCCGATGTCAAACCAAATCATTCAGGCGTAGAGCTTTTATTTATTTGAATTTGCAGGGTAAATGTTCTAAATCATCAGGGCTGACCAGGAGAACCACTCAGATTCTCAGGAGAATATACAACCATCATTTCTCATGGAAGTATGAAATAAAATCTAAAATCAACTGAAGTCTGAATGCATTATCTTTTCCAGAATTTTAATTTAGATGGAATCCACGGCATATCAATTCAAAAGGGCAGTGGGCTGAAGGAGTGACCAGACAAAGTGGCTATCATTCCTATTTTTATCCTATCATCTGGGTTTCAAGTTCAAAAGAATTGAATTGAAACATTTCCTTCCTCTTGTGGTCTGGAAAATTACCTTCCCTCTTCTCAAGAAGACCTCCCAGATAACAATGAAGTGCAGATCTCTTTCCTTACTAACAGAAAATCCAAAGACTTTATGGAACAAGTGCTTGGGAAAAAAAAAAAAAAAAAAACTACACAAGTATAGAATGAAAGAAGGTGATCCTAACAAGATAATTAGTGAACGATGTGACATGTCTGCCACAGATCTTGATGCTCTCTTGGGTTGCATTAATGGTGGTCTGGTTTCTAAACAAGGGAGGTGATGGTCCTTATCTCTACTGCTTCTCTCCAATCACTCCTGAAAAAGTATGCTTCATTTAGTTCACAGTGGTTAATTAAGAGGAATCTTGAGGAGAGCTACTAGCACCCATGTCATATAAGTTGCAGTCATGGAGAAGACACATGTTTACAGTATTCAAATACCTGGAAGATGATTACAGGAAAGAGCAAATAGATCTGTTCTGTGTGACTCCAAAAGTGATCAAAAGAATCTTGTCACTAAACTAACTTTTAAGGTTCCTTCCATTTATGGAATTCTGTGGCTATTTTTGGAATTCTGTGACTCTAATCAGGTCGTTTGTCTCTAAAGTAGGTGTTATGAGAATAGTTTCTACTTTTAAAGGCCTCCATAGAACACCATTTACTTACATACATTGGTTGCCTATTTATTTTACAGTCTACATCCTTTGCTGAAGCGGGGAAAAGCTATAGGCTACTCCAGAGAAAATCAGAATATGCTGATATTCAGTATCTAAATTTCAGGTAAGAGGCACCACTAAAAAACATTGTTATAAACAGACAGAGCTAAGGGTTTCTCATACATATACACATATACACTTAGAGAAAAAAAAAGGAGAAATAGTTTTAAGAAAGCATATTTCAGTAGTCTTAAGACTACCGAAGAGAGAATTTTGAGAAGTCAAGAAAGACAGATAACTTCTGTGGAAATTAAATTCACTGCACAAATGTAACTCTGTACACACATAACCTCACATACAGTTGAGGCATAGAAAACTCTGGTTGACTAAAAAAAAGTAGAAATCCTGAAAGTTCTTGAGAAACTCCAGTCTTTGCAATGCAATTTTTAAAAAGAAAAATGTCTTGTAAAAGATAGAAATAGAGACTACCTTAAAATATAATGAAAATAAAGTTAATATAAAGGAAGGTCTATCTCTTACATAAGAATGAAAACCTTGAAGGAACAACATCAACACTTCCGAAGAACATTAACAAAAATATCAATAAAATGGCTATAAGATCAGCAAGGTAGAACACATCTTGCTGGACCTCAGACTGAGTTGTACATGAATTGGCGAGCCAAGGCACCAGTTTAGAGTAAATACTCGTCTTCTAAAACAGCATATATATATATTTTTTTTTAACTAGAATTGCTTCAAGTTTATTTCAAGGGATCAGTTATTCATATATTGTATATAGATTATATATAGAATCACTGGATAAATAATATTGATATATATATGATTATGTACTACTTGTATATGTACTATATGTATAGTTATCAAAATGATTAGGTTCCAAAGACCAGGTCATTATTCAACAATTGGTGTTATGGGAAAAGCCAGTGCCCCTGGCATGAGTTGAGATGCACTTGACGAGCGGGCCCATCCCCACCAGCTTCCCCACCACCGCAGGGCTGCTGGGGTTGAAGGTGGTAGTGGTGGTGGTCAGGGGTTGTCCCTGCCGCCGAAGCAGCAGGGGCTCACCATCACCTGGCTGCGCTCCGGGCCTCCGCGCAGACTCCATGCCTCCTCGCCTCTCCGCCTTCCAGCGCCGCAGGCCCCAAACATGGGCCTCAGTGGCAGACGGCTCCCGGGACTGCAGGCAGGTAAGGCCTGGCCACCTGGGGCCAGCAGAGGCTGCAGAGGTGGCAGAGAGGACTCTTTGGGCCTCTTTGGAAGAAGGGACTTCCAAGCCCCACTACCCGACTCCTGCAGCCCCGGCTGCCGCCACCTCCTCATGGCCCAACCTTGGACCTGGCCCAGCTCCTTCTTCACACCCAGGTAATATGAACTGATGGTGGCCCACCTAGTCTCATTTGTACTCACAAACCTGCCCTCCTCCTCCTCCTACCCTTCTAGCCGGTTCCTCTTTAATGCACAAAATAATGAAATGAAAAAATGTCAGATAAGGAGACAGTCGATAAGTGAGGAGTAGGTGTATACTATGTGAACTACAAATATATATATGTGCATATATATAACTTTATATCATGTATACGTATTATTGTGTGGCGTCAAGTCGATTTGGCTCATAGCGACCCCATGTGACAGTGTAAACCTGCCCCATAGAGTTTTGGGTTTTCTTGGCTGTAATCTTTCTTGGAGCAGATCACCAGGTCTTTCTCCTGTAAAGCGGCTGGTGGGTTCAAACCGCCAACCTTTCAGTTAGCAGCTGAGCACTTAACCACTGTGCCACCGGGGCTCCTTAACACAACCTTAAACCAAAAAACCAAAACTGTTGTGATCCAGTCGATTCCTACTCATAGTGACCCTATACAACAGAGTAGAACTGCCCTGTAGGGTTTCCAAGGATCAGCTGGTGTATTCGAACTGCCGACCTTCTGGTTAGCAGCCAACCTTACCTCTTATTAATTGTTTAAATTATTTGTCATGACACATAAACCATACCTGAGAGGGAGCTCTTATACTTTCATTTATGAAGACAGATTTTACAGTCTGGTTTTTCCTTGGCTGGATCCGTGTGGAAACTTTCTGTGTAATTAATAATGATGGGGAAGGGCTTGAATTCTTGGTTTATATCCTAATCTATCCATGGCTTAGACCAAGTGAATGGTATCTATTACTGTGGACTTATAATTAGGGTTCATTTCAAGTTGAGGACACCCACAAAAAACTGGCGAGTGAATGTTTTTCCCCTAAGTTACCGTAAGACCTCTTCTTACATAATTTTGTATTTCATTCTTTTAATCTTTGATACATATATTTCTAAAAATAAAATATTTTTATTACCTAACTGGAGATTTTTCAGTTTTCCCTGCTATGAATTTTTAATGTCTAAAGCATTCTTATGTATTTAGAATTAGATGAGAGATTTGGCTCACACTCACTGAATTGAATGCCATGATTAAGTCATTATTGTTGACAAAAACCCTTCTCTTCTATATAAAATTTCTTTACACCTAGCTTAAAAATATATAATAGTGATCAATATGTTTATCTTAAATATTATGTATACTGCCTTTCTCCAAATGTTTGATTTCCATTAAAATTCCCCTACATGTATTGAATTACTCAGAGAGAATGATTTTGGAAAAGTAAATCCTTTGAAACTACTATGTGTAACTAAATCATATGGTTTGTTGAAAGGTCACAAAGTCTAACTTATTATATTTTGAATGGACATAAGATGGCAAAGCAGATGACTTTGAAAAAAAATAGAAGTGTGGTCTATTTTAAAGTTAAGTACTAGTAGAGCAGCCTATGTCACACAGTTATTACACGGATCTGGATATATTGTAGGATAAATCATGTCCTTCAGAAAAATAAAAGCCCATATAGTAAATATCACCCAGTATACAGGTAGCAAATTTGCCCCGTAATTCAAGGGTTATTTAAGAAAAAATTCTATTTTAAAAGCTAAGATTAAAAAGTAGATCTCAAATTTTTACTTTTAAATATAATGTGCGGATTTAGAATGAGTTTTCTTATTTCACCAGGACCTGTCAAGGCATTAGACCAAACTCAGTCCTTACCTTCACCAATAACATTGATGTAATAATAGGATCCATATTCAGTATGCCAAATTGCCTCTTTGCACATATATCAGTAGGTTCTATTAAAAAGTAAAATGTATCAAGGCAATGTCCATATTTAAACTAATATCAAAAGATTGGGAGTCAAAAAGCATGAATTTGCATCTGAGCTCCACCTTTTCTCAAATGTGTATGGTAGTAAAAAGGGCTTCATCTTAGAACCAGATGTGTTTTTTAAACTCAACAACAGAACGATTCTGAAGGGGTGTTTATTCAATGATAAACGTGGAAAATAACACCCATCTTATAGATAATGAAAAATTATATAATACTCATAGAATGAAAAATCTCTGGGTAGTGCAAACTGTTAATGCTCTTGGCTGCTAACCAAAAAGTTGGAGGTTCGAGTCCACCAGAGGCACCTCAGAAAAAAGGTCTGGCGATCTACTTCTGAAAAGTCAGCCATTGAAAACCCTATGGAGCGCAGTCCTGCTCTCCTTCTCTGATACACATGGGGTCACCATGAGCCGAAATTGACTTGAGGGCATCTAGCACTGGTATATGAATGTATGTGGTTATTGTTGCTGTTGTAAGCCATTGAGTTGATTGCGACTCATAACGACCCTATATGACAGAAGAGAACTACCCCATAGGGTTTCATAGGCTGTAATCTTTATGGAGGGAGCCCTGGTTACGCAGTGGTTAAGAGCTCGGCTGCTAACCAAAAGATCCGCAGTTCAAACCCACCAGCCACCCTGCTTCCGTAAAGATTTATAGCCTTGGAAACCCTATGGGGCAATTCTACTCTGTCCTATAGAGTTGCTATGAGTCGGAATCAACTCAAAGGCAATGGGTTTGGTTTGGCTTTTTAATCTTTATGGGAGCAGATCGCCAGGTCTTTTCTCCTGCAGAGCTTCTGGTGGGTTCGAACCACCAACCTTTCGATTAGCAGCCAAGTACTTTAAACATTGTGCCACCAGGGCTCCTTGGTATGTGTATATTTATGTGAAAATAAATAGCAACATCTTTTTAAAAGTGTTCATCACTTGATAATTGTCTTTCCTTCCACAAACTAATGAAATGATTTTAGACAAGTCACTTAATCTTTAGGAGACTCAAATTTTTTACCTGAAAAATGTAGCAGTTGGACTCTGATATCTAATATTCTATGATTCTTATAGAAGATAAAATTCTTCAAACGCGAAGTACATTAAAATGTATTTTATGTGTTTTATAAATAGGATCAGTTAGTTTCTTAACATGGGAAGGTGGTGAGCTTCTTATATTCTCTGTTCATCTGAAATTATATTGATCCCCGCTCCTTTAGCATTAATTAACTATTAACAACAGATAGCCCAAGGCCACCCATTTTCCTTTTCAGAGTCGACTATCTAATTATCAAATCTTCAACAAAAATATCTTCAGTGAGACCCCAGACACCCTTTTAGCTCAGTGGTGAAGTCATTTCCGAGGTTCGCCGTTCAGCCGGGGAGTGGACAGCCCCATAAAACCAAATAGGACTAATGAGGCACAGCAGTCCAGCGACAAGGGCCAGAAGGCAGAAGGGGACAAGAAAGCTGGTGATAGGGAACCTAAGGCTGAGTAAGGATAGTGTTGACGTGCTGTGAGGTTCTAAACCATTGTCATAGGGCAACATGTGTACTAACTGTTAAATGAGAAACTATTCTGTCCTGTAAGCCTTCATCTAAAGTGAGAATAGCAGCACAATTGGAAGAGCGTAGTCAATGTCACTGAACTGTGCATGTAGAAATTTTTGAAATGGTGTATCTTTGTATATTTTTGCCAAAAAAAAAAGGTCGAGAAGGGAGAGGGTTGACATGTTGTGGGGTTGTTAACCAATGTCATAAAACTATGTGTACTACTGTTTCATGAGAAACTATTTGTTCTGTAAGCCTTCACCTGAAGTGCAATAAAAAAAAAAATCTTGACTGAGCCTAGAAGCACGTATAGAAAGCATGATTATGCACGTGAAATATAAAGAATATAGACCATATATAGAATATAGTTGTATAAAGTCCCCAGAAGATATATTATTACTTTCAGTGAACTTGAACTTTGTAGTTGCATCCAGATCATGGATGCTGGTCTGGAGATGAACAAGGTAAAGTTTTAGTACCTGATGTCTTCTCTGTCCCTGCCAGCTCTTCCTTCTTTAAATGCTCATTTATGTTCACAGCCTTTTCTTGTTTTATAGATGCAATATCTTCTCTTAACTCTCTGAGAATGGCAAATACAGTGAGGGTTGTTTGTCATTGGAAGTTCCCTTTGATTCTTGCACCAGCTCTGATTCTTCTATAATTCTTTTGTCTATTTGACCTATGCCTTGTGTTAGAGATTTTTTCTTTTTCTTTTTTTTTTTTTCAACAAATGGCTTCTTGGGCTCTAAAAAGCTGAGTACAAACTCTAAGAATAGGAAGGATTTCCAACTATAGGGTGATTGATCAGGGTTTTGGCTGTTTCATTGGGAGATCCCCAATATAGTATCTATTGATCCCTCCCTGCTTCTAGGGTTAATGTAGTTTCCTCAGAGCCTTATGCCTGGTTTCTTGAAGCTAAGTGGCAGAAGGAAGCTACAGCTCTCACCATTAATATGATCTTCAGAAGGTTGTTTTGTGAGGGTCTCTAGAAAGCAAAGGGATTCTCTGCTTTATGGTCAATAAAATGTAGGAGCTATGGCATTCTAGACCCTTCCTCTTGGAGAATCACTGTGTGTCTACGAAAGGCTGCCTCGCTTCATTTAATTTAAACCCCTTGCCTCTGAGTTGATTTCACCTCATAGCGACCCTATAGAAAAGAGTAGAACTGCCCCATAGGGTTTCCACGAAGTGGCTGGTGGATTTGAACTGCCGACCTTTTGGTTAGTGGCCGTAGTTCACCTTACCTCTTAACCACTGCACCACCAGGGTTCTTCATTTAATTTAGTGTATTCAAGAGTTATTTGGCCAAAGTACCTTTGATCCTTTCCTTTTCTTTTTTAACTTGTTGAAGGAAGAGGAAGGAGGGATATATGGGGTTGTATACCTTGCAGGGTGGAGTCCTGGTAACGCAGTGGTTAAGAGCTCGGCTGCTAACCAAAAGATTGGCAGTTAGAATCACCAGCCTCTCCTTGGAAACGCTATGGGGCAGTTCTACTCTGTCCTATAGGGTCACTATGAGTTGGAATAGACTCGATGGCAAGAGGTTTGGGTTTTTTTTTTTTTTGGTTTTATACCTTGCAGAAAGGGGAATATGCATAATTGTATATCAACTAGTGATATCTCATGACGGTGGAGCATACTTAAAAAAATTATCTAGGTCAAAGTTCTTCAACAGAAATATAATGCTACAAATGTGAACTACATAGACAATTTAAATGTTTCTGGTAGCTACATTTTAAAAAAGTAGAAAGAAACAGGTAAAAATAATTTGAATATTGATATATTAAATCCAATATATGAAAAACATTATCACATCAATATGTAATCAATATAAAAATTATTATCGAGATTTCATCTCTCTTTTTTTTTCATGTACTAAGTTTTGAAACACAGTGTGTATTTTATAGCACATCACAATTTGGATTACCCACATTCTAAGAGCTTAATAGTCACATGCTACCATATTGGACAACAAAGATCTAAATCAAAGATCTTGACCAGGTAGCTGAATCTACCTGCAGTGTATTTTTTGTGTGTTTGTTGTTTGTTTGTTTGAGAGGGTTAATTTTGCTTTGTTTATATTATAGAGAAATATATTTTAAAGTAAGGGATTGCATATGAACAATTCCAGATCTCTGAATGTTCTTGAAAATCAGGAAGTTTGGGTCCTAGTGGGCTGAGCTGCTTTCCCATTTGGCAACCCATGATCAGCTGTAGCTGAGTAATGACTGAGCCTGTTCAGTGGGCTACCTTCTTTTACAGACCTTTTTCATAAATCGATGTTACCTGCCTGACTGCCATAGTGTTTGCAACTTCTAATCTAGGCCAACTCTTTTTCTTACAGATGAGAAAACTGAGCCCCAGAGAAGGAACGTCACTTGTCATTCAAGTCATAGATGGTGACAGAGTCAAAACTATAACCTGACTCCAATACGACCCTTTCTCAGGACGTACACTTTTTTCTTAAGGCCAAACTTAAATCTTTGCTACTTAGTTAGTCCATTTCTTTGTTAGTCCTCCATGGATATACAGAACATTTGCTCAGAACCTATGTTTTAAAAGCCATTCGCATACTTACCGATGCTCCGTCTCTGGTTAATTGTATCTCCTCTTTCTCTGGTAAAAGCAACCTTGATGTTAGAATAATGAAAGAAGTGCATCTGTTTTCAAACTTCTCAAATGCCCATGACTCTTTTCAGCATTTGTATGGCTTATTTGAAGAGCTCATCTGCTAACCAAAAGGCTGACAGTTCGAATCCACCAGCTGCTCCTTGGAAACCCTATGGGGCAGTTCTACTCTGTCCTGTAGGGTCACTATGAGTCAAAATTGATACAAAAGCAATTTTTTTTTTTATGGTTTATCTAGGGTTAAAACTTTTAAATAATTATGTGCCTACAATATATTAGAATTCTTTAAAAGCAGTATAACCAACAACAAACATTACCTTGCTCTTTACCTAACTAACATTAAATCGACATTAAAAATATTAATAAGTTTATCTATGATGCAGACATAAAAATTATACATATAAAATTTCATTTATATGAATTTCAGTAATAGGAGAAACTAACTGATGGCAAGAGAAGTCACAATTGTGGCTACCCACTAGAGAAGGAGAGGTATATTAATTATGGAAAGAGCATACGGAACCTTCTAGGCTTCTGGACATGTTCTATATTTTTATCTGAGTGGTGATTACACGGCTGTATACATAGGTAAAATTTTATCATTTGGCATTACTGCAGCTTCACACTTTACTGTATGTATGGTGTTATTGTTAGGTAAAGTTGAGTTGGTTCCTACCATGGTGACCCCACATACAACAGAACATAACACTGCTTGCTCCTGTGCCATCCTCACAATCATTGTTATGTTTGAGCCCATTGTTGTAGCCACTGTGTCAATCCATCTCCTTGAGAGTCTTCCTCTTTTTTGCTGATCCTGTACTTTACCAAGCGTGATGTCCTTCTCCAGGGACTAGTCCCTCCTGATAACATGTCCAAAGTACATGAGATGAAGTGTAGCCATCCTTGCTTCTAAGGAGCATTCTGGCTGTACTTCTTCCAAGACAAATTTGTTCATTCTTCTGGCAGTTCGTGGTATATCCAATATTCTTTGCCAACACCATAATTCAGAGTCATCAATTCTTCTTCTGTCTTCCTTATTCATTGTCCAGTTTTCACATACATATGAGGCGATTGAAAATACCATGGCTTGGGTCAGGTACCCCTTAGTCCTCAAAGTGACATCTCTACTTTTGAATATTTTAAAGAGTTTTTTTGCAGCAGATTTTCCCTATGCAATACATCATTTGATTTCTTGACTGCTGCTTTCATGGGTGTTGATTGTGGATCCAAGTAAAATGAAATCCTTAACAACTTCAATATTTTTTTCCATTTATCATGATGTTGCTTATTGGTCCAGTTGTGAGGATTTTTGTTTTCTTTATGTTGAGCTGTAATCCATACTGAAGGCTGTAGTCTTTGATCTTCATCAGTAAGTACTTCAAGTCCTCTTTGCTTTCAGCAAGCAAGGTTGTGTCATCTGCATAACACAGGTTGTTAATGAGTCTTCCTCCAGTCCTGATGCCCTGCTCTTCTTCATATAGTCCAGTTTCTTGGATTATTTGCTCAGCATACAGACTGAATAAGTCTTACAGTGTTTGAAATCCTAGAGTCAAGTCAGGTAATTGACATAACAAGCAATAAAGTTCACAGAGCCCAATGACGTCAAAAGATAGAAAAGAAACAGATATACTCAAGGTTGCTTGTATACTAAAGTCAGTTACTCAGCAAAAGGAGAAGTGCGACATAATAATCAGGACTTACATATGCTAAAATACACAATCATCTAGTTTAGGGTCTTTTAAAATCAGATTTTACATGTGCTTGTGCCCCAGGACATTCAGACAGTGACTGGTGCCAGTAAGCCTAATGTGTGACGAATATAGGCAAATTGCATTTTTTCTGGTTCGTTTATTTTGTTTAAATTGCGTTAAGTAGTTGAATAATTAGTTTAAACATGCTCAAAGCCAAACAAAAGTAGAAATATTGCAAAGGAAAGGAGAAAATGTGTTTGCCTTTATCCTTAAACCAGTGGTATACTGCATGGAATTTAGCATGATTGACCATTGTAATTGCTTTTTCTGGAATGAGTGAGAACCATACTCTCATTCCTCTGCCACCACAAATACTAAGCAGTCGCTGGAATGTCTCTTGTGGTACATTTGTGGGTTTATATCATGTCACTTCTACTAGAATCATAATCATTAATTGCTTAAGAGTTCATTCAGTTTAAAATATTTTCCATCAAAATCCACTCCCAAATAAATACTTGGAATAAAATGGGAAGTAGTAAGGGGTTTTTAAAGTGTGACTTTTAAAATGCAATCTTTAACTGTTTTATACCCTGTATTACAAATAGTGCCTATTTCAAATGGAACTTACACAGCGGATTGTTTTTCTTTTATGGACACAAAATTATTTCTTGATCCCATACCATTTTATTTGTGTTGGTTTACAGTAGTTCAAACAATTTTTTAAAAGACATTAGGACAGAAAGACCTCACAGTCTTTGGCAGCTAATCCAGAAGCTTCCTTAAAACAAACTTAAGGGAAGAGATTCCAGTAGGAAATTGCTTTCCAGTAATTTTTTTTTTTTTCTGCTGATGTTTCAACAACATGGAGTCAACCAATTTTTCAAATTACATGAGGAGCAACATAAGATAATTTTTTTTAAGATAAATGTTCACTCTTTACATCCAAGTCTTTATATATTAAAAATCTTTTTTTTTTTTTTTCTTTACCCTTGTAAGAAGTAATAAATTGTTACCCTCTGGTACAGAGAAAGAAATAATGCAGAATAACTAGTTCTTCTCCATTCCCTTGGCAATTGAACTCCTAGTATTCAGAAACTGTTTATATAGATGGGATATTTGCTTTTTAAGCTTTATTTACAGATTTTGCCAGATGAGTATGTACCCTGTGAACTATAATTATGAATTTCCAGCTGTTACAAGAAATCTTGGTATGCATAGACTTGGAGCCTAAAGCATGTTTAAGAATCAGCTACTGGTAATCCTAAAATAGTATCAGCTATTAAAGATCAGAAAACCCACTGAAAAAATGGTTGCTGATTCGTGAAGACCATGGAGTTACAGGGGTGAATATGCTCTTAATAAGTTCCTCCCATTTTTTCCTCCACTTCAGGCTCAACTCAACTGTACTTAAATCATTCTAAATAGAGGAGACATTCTGTATTTTAAAGACCAATCATTACGATAATTCAACAACTCCCTCTAGGAACATATTATGATATTTTACCACACTTTTTTTCAGAATATTTTTCCGTATTTGTAATCAAAAGCCCTCTGGTTGCAGTTGAAATGTGAGTTAGCTTTGTGATTTTTAGAAGAAGTAGAATATTTTCTGGCCTTGTTTTTCATGGCCTGAAACTCCAACCCCTAAAACAGAGAAACCATTAGAGGATTGGTAAGGGTGGTGCTGATTCTTCCATCCACCTTCACCACCTCCACTGCCAATGCTCTGTAGGACCAAGTCAGGAGCAGAGTAATGAGAACTGGAATACAAAGAATATAGAGGTAAAGCCAGCCTGCATGCTGGGACTGCGAGAAGAAGCAGACCTCTCCCAAGGTGCATTTAATCCTGAGCCTAAGGCTGAGGCCCTAAGAAACTAAAACCAAACCCATTACCGTTGAGGTGATTCCGACTCATGGTGACCCCATGTGTGACGGAGTAGAACTGTGCTTCATAGAGTTTTCTTGGTTGTAATCTTTACAGAAGCAGATCACCAGGCCTTTCTCCTGCAGTACTGCTGAGTGAGTTTAAACCACCAGACTTTAGGTTATAAATTGAGGGAAAACTGTTTGTACCACCCAGCTGCTTAAATACCAGGGCCGGATTATCCAACAAGCGAGGTATGCACGGGCTTACTTGTGCTTACTTACTAATCTGTAGTGAACAATTTCGCATGGGCTTCACTTCGATGTGTTATGTGCTTCTTGGATAATCTCCTGTTAAATACTGTTTCTTGCTTCGGGTCAGGGTTGGTGTTAGAACAAAGGGTACAGTAAGCCTGGTGCTATGAATGCTGTCTGTATGAGAGGGAGAGGAGGGCCTAGTCCAGAAACTAGGTCAGGGCTGACAGATTGTCTCTTATTACAAAGGAACTAAAATGTCAGATATCTAATGGGACCATTGTATAAGCTATGGCAACTCAACAGAATACTACCATAGTCCATGGAGCCCTGGTGGCACAGTGGTTAAGAGATCGGCTACTAAAAGGTGGATAGTTCAGATCCACCAGCCACTTCTTGGAAGCCCTACAGGGCAGTTCTACTGTGTCCTATAGGGTCACTATGATTTGAAATTGACTCAACGGCAATGGGTTTGGTTATTTTTGGTTGGTAGTCATTCAAAATAGTGACTAGGAATATATAGCAGAATAAAAACATGGTATTAAAAAAAGTACTACGATCTTAAGCAAATAAGAAAGGGGTATGCTAAAAATGGATTAAAATTATGTGACCTTGAGCATCCACCCAGTACAATGATTCCTACATCTCAGCTCCTTCAAATCTCTCAACACCGGCTATCATTTAAAAGAGAGCAGAGATTCAAAGAATTTAAATAGCTTGCCAAAGGACCGAAATTACTAGATATTTGTTGTTGCTAGCTGCAGTCAAGTCAGCCCCGACTCATGGTGACCCCATTCATAATGAAGGAAATGCTACCTGTCCTGTGCCATCCCTGCAGTGGGTTCCAGTATAGACCCTTGTGATCCGTAGGGTTTTCACTGGCTCAATGGTGGAAGCAGATCACTATGCCTTCCTTCCTAGTCTGTCTTAGTCTGGAAGCTTTGCTGAAACCTGTTCAGCATTCTAGTAACACACAAGTCTCCACTGAGAAATGAGTGGTGGCTGCACATGAGGAGGATTAGCAGGGAACCGAACCTGGGTCTCCGGCATGGAAGGCGAGAAACTTGGATTTAAAGCCAGGAATGTACAAGATGAAAATTCACATTCTTTCTACCATGCTAGGTTTCCTCTCATGTTAATAGAATTATCTAAGTGAAGATGGCGTTATCTAATTTTTTTAAGTACATATTTTTATAGTATTATTTTACAACAAATGAAAGAGAAATAGGCAGATATTATTGAGAATGAAATGTATGGCAAGATATTTTACTAGATGCCATGGGGTCATACTAGATAAAAAGGGTAAAACATAGTCCTTATCCTTAAGGAGAAGGGAAATTTGCATTTGTAAATAGCTACCCAAATACCCATTACCACAGTCAATTCCTACTCTTAACAACCCTATAGGACAGGGTAGAACTGTCCTATAGGATTTCCAAGACTGCCAATTCTTTCTCCTATGGCAGGTGGTGGGTTCAAACTGCGGATCTTTTGGTTAGCAGCTAAGCACTTTAACCACTGTGCCACCAGGGCTCCTTGTAAGTAGCTACAGTTAAGAAAAATAGATGCAATAATCACATAGATGTAAAAAACAGACATTAATTTGCTTGTTAATATTATGCTTAAATTTTTGCAAAATCATCCAAAATTTCTCTATAGAGTGTATCAATATAAATTTATTCATTCATTCATTTGTTCAGTTATATTTATTGAGAATCTGCCGTGTTTCAGGCACAGAGATAAAGCTTTGAATAAAACAAATATGGTTTCTTGTAGCTTCCAAATTAGAGTGTTTTCAAAAATGTTGTCCTGAGACACTTCAAGGAAACTACCTGAAGTGCTTGTTTGAAAATACAGATTCCTAGATCCTACCCTACACCTACTGAATTAGATATCTGGAGGTTGGACCTGGGAATCTCCATTTTTAAGAGATCCTCATCCAAAACTTGTGATCCACTGGCCTACAGATATATTCAATAAGTCAATTACAATACAGTATCATGGGCCCTGTAGTAGTTATTATTGCTCTATAACAAATCATTGGCTCATAACAGCAAATATTTATTATCTCACAGTTCTGTGCCTCAGATATCTAGAAGCAGCTTACTGGATGCCTCTGCCTCAAGGTCTTTCACAAAGCTGCTGGGGCTGCAATCTCATCTGGAAGCAAGATCAACTTCCAGGTTCACTCACATTGTTGTGAGGATTCAGTTCCCCACAAGTTGTAGAGCTCAGGGCCTCAGTTCCTTGCTGGTTGTTGGCTGGAAGTTTCTCTTAGTTCCTTGCCACATGAGTCTCCCCATAGGGCAGCTTACAACATAGCAACTGTGAGCAATAAGAGCACAAGAAGGCAAGCAAGAGGAAAGCCAATGTCTTTGTGTCAGCTAATATCAGAAGCACCATCCCATCACTTTTGCTACATTCTATTCACTAAAAGCAAGTCACTAGGACTGGCCGACACTCAAAGGGGCAGGGGCAAGAGCACCAAGAGGTGGGGAATCCTTGAGAGTCATCTTGTTGTTGGTGTTGAGTCAGCTCTGACTCATGCTGGCCCCATGTATGACAGAATGAAATGTTACCCAGTCCTGGGCCACCTTCACAATCTTTGGTAGGCTCAAGTCCATTGTTATAGCTACTGTGTAATTTCAGTGCCTTCCAGACTAGGGGGCTCATCTTCTAGCACTATATCAGACAATATTCTGTTGTGATTCATAGGGTTTTCACTGGCTAATTTACTGAATTAGGTCCCCAGGCCTTTCTTCCTGATGCTGAGTCTGGAAGCTCAGCTGAAACCTGTCCACCATAAGTGATCCTGTTGGTATTTGAAACACCAGAGGCATAGCTTCCAGCATCATAGCAACACAGGAGCCACCACAGTACAACAAACTAACAGACAGGTGGTAGAGAGCCATCTCGTAGTGTACCTAACACAGGTCCCTTACCCAAACTTGGGCGTTCAGCAAATAGCATCTGAGCTCAGACCTGAAGGATGAATAACTAGACAAAGTAGGAGGAAAGAGAGAGAGACAAAGGATGTTGTTATGTTGTTGGTAGGTGCCGTCATTTTCGACTCATAGCGACCCTCTGTACAACAGAAGGAAACACTGCCCGGTCCTGTGCCATCCTCACAATTGTTATTAGGCTTGAGCCCATTGTTGCAGCCACTGTGTCCGTCTATCTCATTTAGGGTCCTCCTCTTTTTCGCTGATCCTCTACTTTACAAAGCATGATGTCCTCCTCCAGGGGCTGGTCCTTGCTGATAACATATTCAAAATATGTGAGACGAAGTCTCGCCATCCTTTCTTCTAGTGAGCACTCTGGCTGTACTTCTTCTAAGACAGATTTGTTCATTCTGCTGGCAGTCCATGGTATATTCAAAACTTTGCCAACACCGTAATCCAAAGGCATTCATTCTTCTTCGGTCTTCCCTATTCATTGTCCAACTTTCACAAGCATATGAGGTGATTGAAAATACCGTGGCTTGGGTCAGGCGTGCCTTAGTCCTCAAAGTGACATCTTTGCTTTTTAACACTTTTAAGAGGTCTTTTGCAGCAGATTTGCCCAATGCAATACATCGTTTGATTTCTTGACTGCTGCTTCCATGGGCGTTGATTGTGGATCCAAGTAAAATGAAATCCTTGGCAACTTCAATCTTTTCTCCATTTGTCATGATGTTGCTTATTGGTCCAGTCGTGAGGATTTATGTGTTCTTTATGTTGAGCTGTAATCCATACTGAAGGCTGTAGTCTTTGATCTTCATCAGTAAGTGCTTCAAGTCCTCTTCACTTTACAAAAGATGAGGACAGTGTTTATAAAAGCCCAGAGGCCAGGAGAGTCCAGAGCACTCAGGAAAACCGAGTTGTCTCATAGATTTCTCAGCTGTGAACAAAAGCACATTCAGTGAGCTATTTCTGGGGTCCCTTGAGAAAAAAATTTCATCTCTGCACACTCAGAATCTAAGGCTTTTTTTTTTGTTGTTAAATAAATGAAATTCCAAATCTACCAAAATCTGTCATGAAACCAAAACCTGCTCAGTACAGATTTTTGCTTTTAACAAAAAGTAAAACTCAAGCATATTAATGTAAAAAATATGTTTAGTAGAACTAAGCTGTGTTGTGTTCTTTTAGTCTTTCTTTGTTGTATCAGAAGCCTTTCACTCACAATGAGTCTTGCCTTCTTTGTCTATTTCAGCCTTAATTCTCCGTCATGCAAATATAGCCCAGGTATTGCCCACACACACACACAAAAAAAAGGTGTGGGGTGGGTAGGGGGTGGGATATTTGGACTCTTTGTTGCTGGATGAAAAAAAATTCCTCTCAACAGAAGCCTAAAGCTTTCTTGTTTTTCTTTTATCCCAATCGAGTGGCCATGTGGATTGGAATAAATTCATTTGGATTTTTCCATCTGTATCATATAACCCAAATTTAAAGTGGGGAATTGTGGTATCCTGGAAAAGGCCCTGACCTCAGCATTTGGGAGACTAGGGTTTTGTTGGTCTTGATTCAGCCACTAACTTGATGAGTAAGCATGAGTGATTCAATTATCTTCACAAGGCCTGTTTCCTAATGTGGTAAATAGAGTCTGCTGAGCGAGACCAGTGCCTCTCAGAGTAGTGCCCGAACCAACAGCATCAGCGTCACCTGGGAACTTGTTAGAAATACAAATGTCAGTTTCCAGCCCAGATCTATAGAATTAGAAACTGTAGGAGTGGGATGCAGCATTCACAATCTTAACAAGTGGTCCAGTTCTTTCTGATGCACACGTAAATTTGAGAACCACTGAGATTGATAAAGAAGCCCTGGTGGCACAGTGGTTAAAGCGATCAACTGCTAACCAAAAGGTTGGTCATTTGAAACCACCAGTGGCTCCATGAGAGAAAGATGTGGCAGTATGCTTCTATAGAGTTTACAGATTTAGAAACCCTATGGGGTCGCTATGAGTCAGAATCCGCTCGAAGACAATGGGTTTGGTGGGTTTTGGAGCTTGATAATCTCAGGTCTTTTCCAATGCAAAAATTACAGAATTCTGAAACTTCTAAGAGGTAGTAAAAAAATAATAGAAATGGTAGTTTTTCAATTAAAAAAAAGAAAATGTAAGGTTCTTTTTTTGGCAACCCAAATAAAGTAGAGACTATCACAGAAATTTCTATCATATAATCATCAGGAGAGACATATCCGGGCAGATTATTATTTGAGCCCTTGCAAATGATTAATTTGCTTGACTGCTAACCAGAATGTTGGAGGTTCGAGTCCACCCATAGGTGTCTTGGAAGAAAGGCCTGGTGATCTACATCAAAAAAAAAATCAGCCATTGAAAACCCTCTAGGGTACAGTTCTACTCTGAAACGCATGGGGTCACCATGAGTCAAAATCCTATTGTGTAGACAAGTAAAATCAAGCCTAGGTAAGATAAAGCACTTTTACCAACGGTCACAAATTTAATAAATGGCAAACCAGACACATATCCAGGTATCCTGACTCTTGGTCTAATGTGTTTTCCTCTCTACTGGATAGAACTCTTTTTCAAAGTTTAGGTTTGGTTGCCACATTTTACCATGTATTTTCTAGAAGAAAAAGCCCAGCATTATCTATAAGTATTTTGGCTCAACTTTACCTCTAATATCAATGATCTTTTTAAGGTACAGATCAATGTACAACACAAGTATGAGTATCTTGGGAAACAGAGATATAAGTGAGTTCCAATAAATTATTTTCTTTGAATCTCCTAATTATAACAACTCTGTTTTTGGCTGGGTGCCTACAACTAAAGTTTCTTGAAGTTGTCACTCAAACTTTCATCTATAGCTTTGACAGTGCCATTGAAATAAAGAAGACACAGGTACCAACTGTTCAGTAATTACCGACTGTTAGATCTTTCATGGTACTTGAAAAACATTGCCCTCTTAAAAGATACAACAGGTAGTAATGGCTAATGGCCTAATTTGCATCTTTTATCAATGAGTAGTAATAATATTATTGGAAGTGTAATAAACAGAAATCTATTTTGTAAGACTGAAGAAATTCCAGGTCAAGATAGATGTTCAAACCTCTCCATGTGTTTTGAAAAGGATATTCACTGGATGCTCATGGCTACTTGTCCTCATTTGAGATCCTATAACCTTTCTCATAAGGCTGAAGCTGTTAACCTCAGTGCCCTGCCAAATTCCTGCTTTCATAATTGAATTCTGTCTACCTAAATCCCCTTATAATTTAAAGTAAGTAAATGATGTCACTTTGAGGACTAAGGTGCGCCTGACCCAAGCCATAGTGTTTTCAATTACCTCATATGCATGCAAAAGCTGGGCAATGAATACAGAAGACCAAAGAAGAATTGATGCCTTTGAATTATGGTATTGGCAAAGAATATTGAATATACCATGAACTGCCAATAGAATGAACAAATTTGTCTTGGAAGAAGTAGAGCCAGAATACTCCTTAGAAGCAAGGATGGTGAGACTTTGTCTCACATACTTGGGACATGTTATCAGGAGGGACCAATTCCTGGAGAAGGACATTATAGTTGGTAAAGTAGAGGATCAGCAAAAAAGAGAAAGGCTCTCAATTAGATGGATGGATACAGTGGCTGCAAAACTGGGTTCAAACGTAGTGACGCTTGTGAGGATGGCACAGGACCAGGCAGAATTTCGTTCTGTTGTACGTAGTGTCACCATAAGTTGGAACCGACCCAACAGCTCCTAACAACAACAAATGATCCTCTACTTCCCCTTCTAAAATACACCCGCTCCTTATTTATTCACTCTCTGGTTATCTGACATTTTGCTTTATGACAGCAGTAAAAAATCTACTCTCTGACTATTTTGTGCACTAACGACGTACATCTGGCAGTAACGAACGCTGAGGTGAGAGGCAAGAGTAACACTGGCTGTAATGGTTAAACGTTATGTGTCAGCTTGACTGGGCCATGAGTCTCAGTGGTTTGGCAGTTATGTAATGATGTAATTTGGCCGTTTTGTAATGATGTAGTCATCCTCCATTTTGTGATCTGATGTGGTCAGCCTCCATTTTCTCATAAAGTCAATTTTTGCATAATGACCTGGTCTTTGGAACCTAACCATGTCAACAAGTGAGGAGTGGGTGTAATTTTATAACCTTATACTTTACTCCATCAGCTCACTCTCTCTCGTGCATGCTCTTTCTCTCCTTTCAGGGTGAATGATTGCTGGTCTATACGACCTCCGTTAACCCTAAATATGAAAAAATAATCTTAAATAGGAATACATATGGTCTAATACAGCCCCAGCTACTGGTATATGAAGTTTAAAACATAATTTTCAGGAGAGAAATACTTGGATTTAGTGACATCAGCTTATTTGGAAACTGTCCTTTAAAATCCACTTTCAGTGACCCAACTTTAATTTCTTCATTGTATATATATTTTTAAGATTCTTATTTTTTGTTGTGGTAAATATATATATAACAAAACAACCATTTCAGCATGTGCAATTGTTCACAAAAACAATTCAGTGACATTAATTACGCTCATCGTGTTGTGCATCCATCCTCACTATCTGTTTCCAAATTTTTTCATCACCCTTAACAGAAGCTCAGTGCCCCACAAGCAATAACTTTCCCCCTTTCCTCCTGTCTCTGGCCCCTGGTAACACCAATAAATTTAATTTGGCTATTTCTTCTCAGCTGAGATTTCTTCTATTATTCTTCCTAGGGCGCTGCTTGGATATCTAGGAACCTGTTGGAATGAGTTACAACCTGGGAAGTCAGAAGATATTGCTAGTCTTGGGGCGGCCATGTCATCAGGTGAGACTCATTCTGCTCTGGCAGAAAAGAGAAGCAGCAGTGTGGATGGGAAATCAGGTACCTTGGGTCTGGTCTTGGCTCTCTGTTTCGCCACTAACTGGTGTGAGCCTGGCCTAAAGCACTAAAGTTCCCTGGGCTTTGGTTTCTTCATCTATAAGAAGAAGCAGTCTTGCAGTGCAGGGGATTCTCAGCAAGTTTCTTAGGCTCCACTGGAGAGAGAAGGGCTTACAAAACAATATAACTGCCAGAGTTCCTAGACCTCCACCTCCATCTCAGACATCACAACTCCCATCTCAACCTCCATCTTTTTTGTATACAGAGAGATTCCAGGTAAGATTTATTGGGGAGGAAGAAAAGAGTTCCAGTGCTAAATAAATGTTTTTGAAATCTTTGTACTATAGAATAGGATAAAAGAGATAGAATAATATACTGCAGTACAGTATAGCATGGTTGGTTGCCATTGAGTTGGCTTTAACTCACGGTGACCTCATGTACAACAAAACAAAACACTGCACAGTCCTGTACCATCTTCACATTCATCCATACACTCAAGTCCATTGTTGTGGCTCCTGTGTATTTTGAGTGTCTTCCAGCCTAGGGGGTTCATCTTCTAACACTATATTGGACAATATTCTGTTGTAATCTATAGAGTTTTCATCGGCTAATTATCAGAAGTAGATTGCTAGACCTTTCTTTCTTGTGTATCTCAGTCTGGAAACCTGTCTACCATGGCGGATCCTGCTGATATTTAAACTACCAGCGGCATAGCTTCCAGCATCATAGCAACATGCAAGCCACCACAGTACGACAAACTGAGAGATGGGAAGTGGACAATATAGTATAGGAATAATTCACACCATGTTTTTCTTTTAGAATCAAAGTTCTCTTTACTAAATTACAAAATGTATAAAATTGTCATATATTCTTAACCAGGGGTTGGCAAACTTTTTCTGTAAAGGGGCTAAATAGTAAATATTTTCAGCTTTGTAGGCCTATGGCCTATGGGTTTTGTTGTAAGTAATCTGCTGTTGTGGTACAAAACCATTGTGCCACCAGGGCTCCTTTAGCATGTTAGGAAAAAAAAAAAAAACTTGTTACAGGGCACATAATAGCTACTAAATAAATATGTAGTGATTTAACGGATGATAAATTTCTCAAAGCATAATAAAGTTAATCTTAAACAGTATACAGTCAACCAAAGGCCTGATTATTTACTCTTAAAAGCAAAAAGTCTTATTTAATGTGATATTATATAACTAAAGATGTAAGTATATAAGACATAAGATAAAGACTAAAGATATAAATAATCCAAATGGTGGTATCAGGTTTTCCTATTTCAATACAATTATGACTAATAAGTAACTGGAGCCTTGGTAGCACAGTGGTTAAGCTCCAAGGCTGCTAAGCAAAAGGTCAGCAGTTCGAATCCACCAGCAGTTCCTTGGAAACCCTATGGAGCAGTTCTACTTTGTCCTGTAGGGTCGCTATGAGTCAAAATCGACTCGAGGGCGACGGGTTAATAAGTAACTAAAAGTGGAACAGTGTTCCTTATGGTATTTTGTCTTCCTAAATTTGCCAATTCATCTGGGATACTATAAATCAAGTAAAAATGGAAAAATTCAATAAAATTATCTGAGTGGCTCTGACTAATCGTCAGTAAGAATACAGCAGCAGGTCCATGACTCTAGTCTACTGATTTTCTGAAGCTCAAGGAAGCATTCAAGTTGGATCAAAATGCTCACCTATGAGGCATCTCATTTCACTTCTCAGCTGAAACCTGAAATGAAAGGTTTCGTGACTGCCTGTGAGTTGAATTGAAACCACAACAATATCTCAGAGCTGAGGAAACTACTTCTTTTGAAACTGGAGCAGAGCTCGGGTTTCTGCCCCCATCTTTTGACCTGAGGTGCCTATAACACTGCAGCAAATTGTCTAGAAAATGGCCACCAACAAATCTTCGCATGCCTGTCCGTACTTGTCCCTCCTCTCAGCAAGCAGTGGAGTCTATTTCTCCTCCTTAAATCTGGGAGGGCCTTGTGAGGAGGAAGCCACACGGTGCCAGTCACAGCCTCGCCCATATAAGGCCTGGCAGCTCCTGTGTTCACTCTTGGAAGCTCTGAGCCTCTATGTAAATGGGAACAGTTATCCTACTGAAGAGACTACTTAGAGAAAGAGAGGTCCCAGCCTTCCAGCTGTCCCCACAGAGCCCCAGACACTCTCACGAGGCCATGATGGACATTCCAGCCCCAGCCGTGCTCCCAGCTTGACGCAGCTGAGTGACCCCAGGTGATACCATGTGGGGTAGTAGGAATCGCCCAATTGAGTTGAGCCAATACAGAGAATTGTGAGAAATAACAAAAAAATAAATAAATCAGCAAGTTGTGGGATGATCTGTTACACTATAATAAAGAACTGAAAAAACACCACCTTATTTCAACATTACAGATTATATTTTGGTTGTGTTGCTGTCTCTTATTATCCCTAAAGCCAATTAGTTGTATTAATCCTAATGTGTTTTGTTCAAGCTGCATTTATTTTTCTACCCCCTGACTGAATCTCTCAGTTCACACACACACATGCACGCACACATGTGTTCATACACACATGCTTACACGCACGTAACAAAAACTAAACCCCTTGCCGTCGAGTCGATTCCGACTCACAGTGACCCTTTAGGACCGAATAGAATTGCCCCATAGGGTTTCCAAGGAGTGGCTGATGGATTTGAACTGCTGATCTTTTGGTTAGCAGCCGAGCTCTCACATGTACACACTCTCATATACACACACTCACACTGGCGTTGTTGTTAGTTGCAATCAAGTCTATTCCAACTCATGGCAACCCCATGTGTGCAGAGGACAACTGCTCCATAGGGTTTTCAAGGCTGTGACCTTTTGGAAACAGATGGCCCGACCTGTCTTCGGAGATGCCTCTGAATGGGTTCCAACTGCCAACCTTTCAGCTAGCGCCACCCAGGGACTCTGCACACTGGTATAGGAATGTTTAGAATTGGCCACGATCCATCTGTAATCTCCCATGCTGTTTTTATTCTCTCATTCTTACCAGTTTTCTTACATTCTCTTCTATATGTCAGTGAAGTGTCAAAGAACTTCTTTTGATTATTTTCAAATTGTTTATAACATATGCTACTGAATTCTGTTATTGCTCCAACAAATCTTTACCCCTAAGCAATCAACAGGAACATGAATTCACCAGCAAGAAGAAAAAAGTGCTGCTGTGTTTGTGTGTGTGTGTGTGGCACGCTCGGGTGTAAAGGTGTGTGCATTTTAACCTTCCATCTACTACAGTTAGACATGTTCATGCTTGTTGTAATCTTGTGCTCTGAAAGGCTTAAAAATAAAATTTAGCTGGCTCAATCCCCAGAATGTCTAAACTTTTCCCAGCTCTGAGAAGAATGACTTTTACACCCTCTGTACACATCTGTCCCCCATACTCCTGCAGTTAGGCCCCCTCCCATTAATCCCTTAGGTTTCTTCTTGCCAAAGATATTCTGCTGTTTGATAGAACGCTAATCTTTGAGAATCTCAAAGTATCAGTTTACCTGTGAACGCCCAGAAACTGTCTCCATCCTTACCCTCATCCCCTTTTATGTTTCCTTCATCTTTGAACAAATGCATTGCTTTCTGTCTGAGAATGAGGCTTACATTCTGCTGTGGTTAGAAGGGCTATTGACCTGAAGGCACACTGTTCCCTCTTTACTGAAAGAAGCAAGATCAACATTCAGAATCACTTAGTGACAAATATCAATTGGTAGAAGAACAGGTCACCCATGGGCAGGAAACTTGGCTAAGCTCAGGGAGGAATCCTTTGTTAAATTAACCTGGAGGCATTTGCTGAACTGGAACAAGTCTTGGAGAAAGAAATAAAAGATAGAACTGGGCAGGTAAAATGGGGAAGAAGGAAAAATTCTCTTTCAATATTAATCTGCTGATATGGTCCTGCACACTCGTAACAGGAGAGAGAAGTAAATACAAAGGGAAAGTACAAATTGATGGTCTTAGGACTCCAATTCAGGTCCATTTATTACCAGGAAAGAGGTTGAGCTGTGAAAATGAAAAACTCACTCCCTAAGCAGAAGAAGGTTCTAAAGCCTTCCTTTCATGGGAAACATCAGTAGATATAATAGAATCCTATGAAGTACAGCCAAGGTATCTGCTCCTGTATGTACTGCAAGCCCATTTTTCAATTCTAACAAGTGACAAGGTTCTCATACTTCAGCCTAAATGACATTCATATGAAGCCTTGTCTTTTCGTGGTCTGGCATTTCGTACATTCACTAACCTTAGATATAACCTCATGCCCACTGGTGATGGTGGAATTAAAGGTAACGTGAGAGGGCCACACTTTCCCCTCCTCCCAATCACAGCAGTACCCGCAGCTCCCTTCCCGTATTTGTGCTGCTTTGCTCTGCTGACAACCCAGGGGTGTATTCCGTCTGAGACTGAGATTGTATTTGGAACGTTTACAAATGCATCTTAGAAAATACTGTGATCTAACAACAATGTTCAACAGCATTTTGATGTTTGCCAGACGGTTGGTGATCAGTCCACCACATGTATCCTTCCAGGCTCCATAGGCAGATGGGGAGGCAGAAAAAACATAATAAAATTTATCTGAGAATCCAGAGTCAGAAAATCCTAGAATTATATGGGTACATATGGTGGTTTCACAGAAAGACGACCTCACTTCCAGGTCCCAGGATGACCACAATGCAGTAAGGTGGGAATGGTCCATCAGTGACGGGACCTGTGGTGATGGAGAAACCCTAATTTGGTGCTTCTCAGTGAATAAAGCAAGCCTGGGAAGAAGACAAAGAGAGAGGCATACTAATAGAAGAAAAGTAGAATGACTTTTGAAATGGAAATTAGAACAAGTTGAAGATGCATTAAAAATTCTTTTTCTCTTTTCCCCTCTTTGCCCAATGTGCGTGTGGGGAGACCACACCTAGACAACCGCATTGCATCTTGGGCACCTGAGTACCCAAAAACTTGGACAGAGTTCAAAGAAGTTGATTAAAGGAAGAGGAGGATTGAAAGTGATTGATGAGAAAAGATTAAAGGCGTCAAGTCAAGGACTCTGACTAAGCAATAGCTGAGGGGCAAAATGATAAAAGCTACAAATACCTGGAATGTGCAAACACCAAATAAGAAAAATATTGCTGGATATGAATTAGCAGAGGAATGTTTTGGCTGAGAATTGGAAAAAAAATCGTTTGAGAGAAAGTGTTCAATTAGCCAACTGATTACCAGGTAATGGAAGTGGAAGCTTGGATCATGAGGGGTATTTTACAAGCAGGCAGAATGTATTTCCAGAAGGCTCATGGTAATGAGTGTGTCTGCACTATGAAAGGCATCATGGCCTGGACAACCTAGCAGGAGCAAATTCCAATAATCAAGACTAGTTAAATGACAAATTGCATTAATTACGTTAATTTATTCCATCTTAGAAAGGTAACTGGCTACTATGGGGGAAAGATAAAGAAAACCTTCAGGAATCTTAGACTCAAAAAAGCTAGGTTTAATGTCAAACAATTTGCTACAAATTATAACATGGAAATTAAATGCAGAGCATCTTAGGGAACTTAATGAGGTGAAAAACAATGCAAAGACTTCTAATGAAAAGTGAAAATAATTGAAAAAAGGCATTTCTTGTAAAGGCAGACTCCAGTAATGAGAATCAAGTCTGCTTTGAAGCTTTCAAACAATTCATTCTGATGACCTAGTACGATCCCTTTTGCTTGAGGAAGTCATTTTTTTACTTGTCCTCCTAAAATTCCTAGTATGACCTTGCTGGTAAAAGTGTGCTAGCTTTCCAAGGAAATTCTCCCCCATTTAGAATCTTAGAACAAATGTTACAGAAATCTTAAATATGATTTGTATAATCATAGATCAAATACCTTGCAGTGTGAAAACTTTCTCTTAATTTAAGTGTTGAGTCACATTACTCTTTTGGTTGATTTTTCTCCTATTTTTAGGAAAAGTTGAACTCCTAAATAGTTTATTACAGAATCTAGCAAACTAGAAGAATCAAACCATTTTGTGACCTGTACACCTACCATCTATTCTTTCTGAAATTGTGTAACAGGCAAATTGAAACTCTTTTCTGAAAATATTTTTTAATTCTTATTGTTGTAAAAATATAAAGAACACAATATTTGCTAATTCAGCATTTTTCACGTGTATGATTCAATAAAACCAATTGTACCAAGCATGCTGTGGAAGCATCACCAGTATCAATTGCCAAATTTTCCATCCCCATAAACCTATAGATACGGAATCCTTTTTTGATACACTAGTTCTGATTTCTCATTAGTGTTTATCCTATGTGAGCCTCATTCTTGTGATACGCTGGTCAACTCTCCTTGTAATAAGCTTCACCCTTACTGGAATTACTTCATTTAAGTGTGGCATACCCCAATTTGCTCAATGGCCAATTTTACAAGCATCCTCTACCAGAACTAGTAATAGTGAGCCTGCTTTAATTTGAAATTGCAAAATCCTGTGCTACAATAAACACTCCCAAGATTTCCTCCAAAAGCATTTAAAAATCTGTTTAATTGCTGGCAGACACAGGTCTTGTTAATTGGGAATCTGATCCTTCTTTCCAATTACCACCCACCCCCCAATAACCAATAAACAAAAAGAAGTCTCCGGACATAACTATATTATTCTATTGAATGTGATGAGTGTTATTTATTTGTTATTCTCTGATTATTACCTGCAACATTTTTTCTTCTTTCTTCTTCTTTATCGTTCCTTAAGGAAACCTACCAACCCTACAGAGCTGAACACACTTAGCCGAAGCATCTGCCACAAAGAGGTGTCTATTTCTGTTCTCACCGGCAATTTCAGCTTCCCACTTGCAGAGTGCAGTTCCATTTTACATCAGTAGTGATTCCACGCAGAGAACAAGATCTAAACGTAAGGGGAAGCGTAAGAAACTATCCCCAAGATCACTGTCAACATAACTCGAAGGAGGAGAGATTCCAAAGACCAGGAAAGAGGTCAAGGGATCTGAAAGCTGAGAGGGGTCAGATATATTGGAGAAAGTTTTCCAAGATCAAGTTCTTGAAAGGGCAATCACTCATCCTGCTGTGAGAGAGAGCAAGCACACATGCGCTCCTGGAGGCCTCCTAAAGGGTCTAGGGTTACACAGAGACATTTCCCTGTATGTTTTGTTCTTCTCCAGGGGATATATTTTTATACAGCAATCCTTTCTTATTACACAAAAATCCAGAAATTTATCAATATATTAATTGCCATCTGTGACCTGCCTGGAAGTGGTAAGAATAAATGAAGGATTTTTTTTTTCTTTTTTAATTTCAAACTTACATGCAGAATACTTTAACTTGTTTTTATCACCTTTAATTAGCTTAATAATCTTCACATTTCCTTGTTGAATAACTGCTAACTTAATGTGTTGCCATAATGCATTTTTAAATTACTGCTTTAAAAAATTCAGTGCTGATTTCCAGTTTCCGCTCACTGTATTAATTATCTATAAATATGTGTGAGATTTCCTTCAGCAGATTTTCACAATCTCCTTATTATCCCCATATAGACACTCTAAAGTGCTACAACGATTCAAAGTTCAACATCCCTATAATTTACTCAGCCTTATAATTGATATTTATAAGCTCGGCAAACCTGGAAGGGAAGAGAAATATTAGCCAGCCCAACTGAAGTTCGGAGACCTTTAATTTGGATGTAAGTGTCGGAATTTTGTTTTGAGAGACAAACAGGCCCGCCCTCCTTTGTGCTCAGATATGCACCTCTTGCCTCTCAGAACACAGTTTCTCCTTTTTAGCAAGCAGAAAATTTCCCCCAAGCTCATTCATTGTAATAAGCCTGTGTTGAAAAGGAAAGTGAACGAACCAGTTTGTGAACTGTGCGCTGTGAATGGGCAGTTGTCGGATTCTCTTTAGAGCAATAACTGAAAATATCTGTTGTTGTCGAGTCGATTTTGATGCGTGGCAACCTCAGAGTAGAACTGCTTCATAGGGTTTTCTTGGCTGTAATCTTTATGGAAGCACATCTCCAGGCCTTTCTTCCATCGCTCCACTGGGTGGGTTTGAACTGCCAACCCTTAGGTTAGTAGCTGAGTGCAAACTCCTTGCACCACTCAGGAACCTTACAGCAATAATAGGGTATAATAAAAAAGTCTGACTTCTAGCCCTGCCACTCACTCAGTATACAACAAGGGTAATGTCACAGTCACAGAACCGCTATTTTCTCATCCAGACAATGGAAAACATTCATCTCAGGTAAAGCCCAGCACTATTGTAGGGAACCAACACAATGTAGAAAACAATATATTGGAAGCAGTGAAATGCTATAAAATGTGAAGATAAAATTATTAATGTTGCTGATCTATGAAGGTCTGTGGGGGTAGTGCCTAAACCAGTGGTCCTCAAAGTGGGTTCCCCAAACTAGTAATGTCAGCATCACCTGAGAACTTGTTAGTTCCTACTGAATCCGAAACACTGGGGTGGATGCAGCACACTGTGTTTAACAAACCCGCCAGGTAATTGTGGTGCACGCTAAAGTAGGAGAACCAGTGAACTAGCCTGGATCTGCCATCTATCAAAGTAGATTTGGATTAAAGTCATCAGTAGGAGTCATAGAAGGGTCTAGAGCCCATGAAGGGAAAAGAGAAAATGGAAAAGCTATTCTTTCCTTCATCTTCCTTGGGAAGCAGTAGTAGATAATAGTTAAAGGTTTGTGTCTTACAATCAGACTGTCATTGTTGACTTATAGTGACTCCATATGACAGAATAGAACTGCCCCATAGGGTTTTCTAGGCTGTAATCTTTACAGGGCTCATAGGGTCTCTATCAGTCAAAACTGACTCAATGGCACACAACAAATCTTTACAGGAGCAGATTGCCAGGTCTTTCTGCTTCAGAGCTGCTGGGTATATTCAAACCTTCAACCTTTTGGTTAGCAGCTGAGTGCTTAATTGTTTGCACCACCAAGGCTGCTTGCAATCACACTACCAAGGATCAAATCTTGAGTTTATTAGCTAAGTAACTTTTGGCAAGTTACCTAACCTCTGTGTCTCAGGGGCTCCCTTTCTGTGATGGTTAAGATTATGTGTCAGTTTGGCTGGGCCATGATTCTCAGTGGTTTGGCAGTCATATCATGTTATGATCACCCCCATGATGAGACCTGCTGTGAGCAGCTAATCAGTTGAAAGGGAGTTTCCTTAGGCATGTGGCCTGCATCAAATATAAGTGGACATTCTGGCAAGGCTTGCGGGCTTTTGCTCACTCTGGATCCTGCAGCTGGCTCCTGTTCGTCTGATCTCTGGTTCTTGGGACTTGAGCTAGCAGCTTACCTTTGGTCTTGCCTGCCAGTCTTGGGATTCATTGATCTTCGCAGCCTG
>NW_004443977.1:12639610-12670639 GCF_000243295.1 Trichechus manatus latirostris
CTATAAATACTCTGATATAAACCCACTGCTATCGAGTCAATTCCGACTCATAGTGACCCTATTAAACCAAAACCCAAACCCACTGCCATCAAGTCGATTCTGACCCTGTAGGAAAGAGGAAAACTACCCCATAGGGTTTCCAAGGCTGTAATCTTTATGGAAGCAGACTGCCACATCTTTCTCTCATGAAGCAGCTGGTGGGTTAGAACCTCCAACCTTTCCATTAGCAAATGAGCACTTAAACCACTGTGCCACCATGGTTCCTCACTGTGAAGTAAATAAGCTAATTAATATGAAATACAGTATTTGGAGCATAGCAAGCACTCAAACATGTTGTTGTAAGGTGCCGTTGAGTCGATTCTGGTTAGCTTCCAAACTAAGACTGACTAGGAAGAAAGGACCTGGCAGTCTACTTCTGAAAAAATTGGCCAATGAAAACCTTATGAATACCAGCTGAACACTGTGTAATATAGTGCTGGAAGATGAGCCCCTCAGGTTACAAGGCACTCAAAATATGACTGGGGAAAATCTGCTTCCTCAAACATATTAGCTATTATTTTTCTGTAGGTTTGGCTGTCTGGCCAGCCCAGATTGGTATATTTGACCCAGATAGTTTCCTGACTGCAAAAATAAAATAGGAATAAAGCACATTCTTTTGGGGGTATATATACAGATCTTCCATGAAGACTTGGGCAAAACCCAAATGGGCAAATTCACAGAATAATCCCAAATAGTCTTCCCAGTATACAGGTACCCCAAACCTCACCTTCCTTTCGGTTGTTAGTCTGATGCTGAAGATTTCTATATCACTGTTGTGCCTCTCTGCAGATGTGAAACTGTTATCCATCCCACCTTCAAGGAATGGGAGGCATAGTTAAAGGAGAAAAAAGGAAATCCTGGCTGATTATTTTCATGAACACATAGAGTCAGTTTCAAACAGACTGTGGAGCAGGCCTACAGAGAAAAGAATCATCAAGAATGCACCATTTAGTGAAGAGAAGGTAGTCATTAATTTCATGAAAACGTACAGCATATATTCATTAATGTATTTGTGAGGTGCTCAGAATTTTCCAGGTGCAATGCTCATTACTGGCATTAAATGCACTGCCATTGCCAGAAGCAGACAGTGAAATAATACAAATAAATCCGTGTGCATGGAAAAAAGCCTTGGGAAATCTCCGAGACACTACAATTAAGGCTAGATAGACAGCAGCTCTTCTGAAAGAAAAGAATAAGGGGAATCAAGGGCTTTCAATATGGCTTCATGAAGGATTATTCGAAGATCTAAGGGCAAAAAGAGAAGCCCTGCAGGGGAAATGGAAAATATAGGTTTGAACCGGAGACTAGAGGGGACGATAAGGACAAAAAGAATGTCAGGGTGTATCACTCTAAGGTTGGAGGAGGCCCCGTGCAACATTGTATTGTCCTTAGCAGAAAGAGGGAGACTTGCTAGGAATTGGCTCTTAACTAATTCAGCCAGCTCTCAACTTACCAACTAGCTCTGTTCCTCAAGTTCATTTGTAAGTCAGTGCATTGAAACTCAGAAAACATTTTCCCATGGAAACATTTTTCATGGCGGTTTGGCTTCCTGGACAGCCCACAATAGTGTATTTAACCCAAAATGAAATTGAATATAGAACCTAATCCTTAGAAATGTGATTTCAACTGTGTCTAACCAGCATGTTTAATATTGTGCCTTTGGAAAAACAGAGTTCAAGTTCAAAGGTGGGATGCATCGAATGAGTCCTGGGCCTCAGTCTGCAGATTAGTCATGTCCCCACTGCTTAGAACATTCTTCCCCTAGATGACCTCAGGACTTTTCACACATGAATTTTCAGAGAGGCCATCCTGACCATCTTATTTAAAATTTCAGCATCCTCTCCCCTAGCACTACCTAATTTTCTTCCCTGCTTTATTTTTCTTCGTAACACACCATCTGACATTAAATATATATATATACATATATATATTGTTGTTTGTTGTTAGGTACCAGTCAAGTTGGTTCCTACTCATACCAGCCCCATGCACAACAGAACGAAACGCTGCCTGGTCCTGTGCCATCCTCACAATCATTGCTATGTTTGAGCCCATTGTTGTAGCCACTGTGTCAATCCATCGGGTTGAGGATCTTCCTCTTTTTCACTGACCCTCTACTTTACAAAGTATGATGTCCTTCTCCAGGGCTGGTCCCTCCTGATAATATGTCCAAAATACATGAGATGAATTCTCACCATTATCGCTTCCAAGGAGCATTCTGGCTGTACTTCTTCCAAGACAGATTTTTTGGTTCTTCTGGCAGGCCATGGTGTAGTCAATATTCTTCACCAACACCATAGTTCAAATGGATCATTCTTCTTCACTCTTCCTTATTCATTGCCCAGCTTTAGCATTCATATGAGTCTATTGAAAATAGCATAGCTTGGGTCAGGCACACGTTAGTCCTCAAAGTAACATCTCTGCTTTTGCACACTTTAAGGAGGTCTTTTGCAGCAGATTTGCCCAATGCAATGCATCCTTTGATTTCTTGACTATTGCTTCCATGTGTGTTGATTATAGATCCAAGTAAAATTAAATCCTTGAGAACTTCAGTCTTTTCTCCATTTATCATGACATTGCTTATTGCTCCAGTTGTGAGGATTTTTGTTTTCTTTATGTTGAGGTGTAATCCATACTGAAGGCTGTAGTCTTTGATCTTCATCAGTAAGTGTTTCAACTCCTCTTCACTTTCAGCAAGCAAAGTTGTGTTATCTGCGTATCACAGGTTGTTAAGGAGTCTTCCTCCAGTCCTGATGCCCTGTTCTGCTTCATGCAGTCCATCTTCTTGGAATATGTGCTCAGCATACAGATTGAACAAGTATGGTGAAGGGATACAACCCTGACACATACTTTTCCTGATTTTAAACCATGCAGCATCTCCTTGTTCTGTTCGAATGACTGCCTCTTGGTCTATGAACAGGTTCCACATGAGCACAATTAAGTGTTCTGGAATCCTCATCCTTTGCAATGTTATCCATAATTTGTTATTATCCACACAGTCAAATGCCTTTGCATAGTCAATAAAACACAGATAAACATCTTTCTGGTATTTTCTGCTTTCAGCCAAGATCCATCTGCCATCAGCAATAATATCTCTCATTCTATGTCCTCTTCAGATTCCAGCTTGAATTCCTGGCAGTTTCCTGTCAATATACTGCTGCAACTGTTTTTTAGTTAACTTCAGCAAAAGTTTACTTGTATGTGATATTAATGATGTAAAATTTACCTATCTGTTTACTTTTGATTTCCTCCCCTTGGAGAATGTAAACTCAATGAAGGCAGGGATTCTCATTTGTTTGTTCTGTACTGTATCACCAGTGCCTAGGGCAATACCTGATACACAATAGGTACTTTACATGTTTGTTGGATTTAATTGTTTGTTTATCTATTTATTAACTCTAGGTTGGAAAGCTGGAGGCAGGGACAGGGGTTGGGTAGATTTAACTAGATCCAAATAATGCACAAGAAAAACTGAACCTCTAAAACAATCCTTTCCCCAAATGCCCTGAATTAAAGAAAGAATTGCGTATGTACTGGGGAAGCAGGGTTTAAGAAGGGACAGGGGTTAAGAAGGAGAGGATTCTGGAACTTCCCTTGCTTATGAAAGATCCCTGGCTTAGAAGCAAAAAACCCTGGGCTCTTCTCTTGTCTGTGGTATCTATTAGTATATGACCTTGAAAAAGACATTGGCTCCCCCTAATCAGTGTTTCTGGCTGTGTTACAAAGAGATGATGCTGTTTATAACCCACAAAGATGTTGGTGAAGATCTACTGGATAATATATGTCAAAGTACTCTGTGAATGATAACATACACAGCAAAGTAAGGAAATAATAATAAAGGCGATTTGTACAAATAAATACCCCATGGCCATCAAGTCGATTCCAAATCAGAATGACCCTAGAGGACAAAGTAGAACTGCCCCAGGGGGGTTCCAAGGCTGAAATCTTTAATGAAGCCAACTGCCACATTTTTTTCCCATAGAGCAGCTGGTGGGTTTGAACTGCTGACCTTTTGGTTAGCAGCCAAGTGCTTTACCCACTGCACCACCAGGGCCCCTAAGATTAAATCCACAATAATCCTCTGTGTGATGCTGGGCCCATATTTTTCTGAAGTTAGCAATCGATAATGCCTAGCTCAATAATTGATATATGAAAAGTAAATAGGAAGACTGAAAAAAAAAAAAGTGTGTACAGTTGGTGTTCTTGATAAAAGGGGAAAAGAATGAATTTAGGAGAATATTCAATGACAATATATTGCAAAAAATAAAAAAAAAAAAACAAATTGAGTTGGAAAACTATCTTAGCTCAAATAATACTTTCTCAGAGATGATTTCCCAGAAGTAGCTCCACCTTTCACTCCTTTATGCATCAAAAATTTTATCTCTCCTTGCTCATAATATCCATTTTCTTTTTCCTTAATAAGCTCTATCATAATAGTAATTAGATGAGTAAAACATATCATTTATTTGGTTACTACCTAGCTCCCCCCAGCTCCCCTATACTACAAGTTTCATGACAAGACTATTTTTGTCTTGCTCACTAATGAATACCCTGAATGTAGCACAGTACCTGCCATATAGCAAGCACTCAGCAAATACTCGAATTAATAAGTAAATGAATGAATAAGTGAACAATGAATGAATGAAGACATGAATGCATATACAGGTACGTACATACGGGCTTGAAGGTCAGGGTTTTAACAAGAGAACTAGATTCACCTGGCAATTCCTTCCATGCATGAGTTAATAATAAAAATATGTTGGGGTTGCATTTTGTTACAGCAAAGAGGGCTTTCCTGGTAAAACAGTTAACTAGTGCCTGACGAGAAGAGCTGAAATGGTCTGTGGGCCGTGGATTTTGCTCCTACTTTTCATTCAAGCTTTGTCATTGGCACAGGCACAGGCAAGTCCTGCTTGACTGGTTAAACCTGTCAGACGAAGCCCTATTTAATTAGAGCCAAAGAACCCTGGCACACCATCCCAAGTCTGTCTTCAGACTGGTTTGTCCAACAAGGGCCAAATACATGTTTGCTGTTTTGCTGATTGGTCTGCAGTGAGCAGGGTAGAAGGGCCGATGTGGAATTGAGAACATTAGAGCGAAGGCCAACCTCAGAACTCTCTCCCTACAATTCCCAAGACACAGGCCAGAACCACCACCTGGGACGTGGCAACCAGGCACTGATGAAGATAAGGCCTGGGGAAAAGACACTCAGTCTGATCTCCAAAAGAACAGATTCTACCTTTCTCCACAATATGACCTATTGGAAAGGGCACTGGCTTGGAAGTCAGACATCCAGTTTGATTTGGGGCTCATTTACTTACTGTGTTATTTACAATTTTCTCTTTCCTCGTTTGTAAAGTGTGGATGAAAATACTCTACAATCTTGTAGAAGTTAAAAATATATGTATGTGGTAGGCATATAGTAAGAATTCAAAAATTGTTACTCCCTGGTTTATATGGTTATCTCTTAAATCTTGCCATACAAAGAGTTTGTATGGAGGTACATTCCTCTAGCTCAATGATTTTCAACCCTAGCTGTCCAAGGTGCATAACCTGGGGAGTTATAAAAAATCTGGTGCCTGGGTCCTAACCCAAAAATTCCAAAGAAATTGGTCTGAGTTGCATCATGGACATCAGGATTTTTAAAATCTCCCCCATTTGATTCTAATGTTCAACCAATGTCAAGGCCATAGCTCCAGCTAGAGACCTCACCGTCCTAAAATAGACACAAGCTAAAACAAAAATCCATCTCTACTCCACAAAGCACAATGCCAGGAAGTCCTTTCTAACAGAAAGCCAGTCCTTTTGTTCTACAATAAGTTAAGTGGAAATACTCTTGGAAGAAATTACTCACAAACAAGTTGATTGCTGTTAACTGCCATGGAGTCAGCCCCCAACTCCTGGGGACGCCATGCACAATTGTATCAGGCCATTGTGATCCATAAGGTTTTCATTGGCTGACTTTTTGGGAGTAGATCTCCAGGCCTTTCTTCCTAGTCAATCTTAGTCTGCAAGCTCTGCTAAAACCTGTTCAGCATCATAGCAACACACAAGCCTGCATTGACAGATGGGTGGTGGCTACATTAGGGGTGCATTGGCCAGGAGTCAAACCCAGGTCTCCCTGCATGGAAGTCAAGAATGCTGCCCGTGAACCGCTACTTAAGTTGATACTACAATATAAGAGTCTTTCTCGACAACAAGTTTTGAGCGGAGAGAATACAATGGAGCATCCTGAGGGTCAAGTGGTCTAGAAAAGCGATAAAAAATGTACATTTTTACCTACTTCCCAATTTCTCATCATCTTTTTTTTTTCCAGCCCTATGAGCAAGCTCAGTACTCAACTTTTTATACAACCATCATATTTATCTTTTTATAAAATTCTGTCCTCAGACAGAACCTCTTGATATTTTTCTCTTTGCCTCTTTTTTAACTCCTTGGTGATTGTCTTTTTTCTTATGGTAATTGTCTTAGGGTTTATTTTAGCTGTTCTTTTATTGTAAAGTCCTTAGGAATTTCTTAGAAGAAAATGGGTAATAAATAATTAAATGTTTCACAAGCGCGCTGAAGCCTTGCCCTGCACAACTTAAAAAAAAAAATTAAAAATCCTAATTATCCCCAGTAACTCCAGATAAAGCTCAGATATAGTAATAGTAGTGGTTGGGGTAATAATAATAGTAATAATTTTTTAGTACTTACTCTATGCTAGTCACTATTTTGAACAGTTTGCATGTATTAACTCATTCGGTCCTCACAACAACTCTGTGAGCTAGATATCCCCATTCTACAGATGAGGAAATTGCAGTATTAATTAACTTTCCCAAGTTCCTATAGCTAGAGAGTGGACGAGTTAGGAGTAAGGTTGCCAGAGGAAACATAGAACTCCCAGTTAAATTTGAATTTCACATAATCAACAAGTAATTTTTAATCAAGATATATCCAAAAATTGCATGACACCTACTTAAAAAAGTATCCACTGTGTATCTGAAATTCAAATTTAATTGAGTGCCCTGCGTTTTTATGTGCTAAATCTGACAATCCTAGTTAGGAGTCAAAGCCAAGCATTCTAATTACAGAACATGTGCTCTTACCATTATGCTCCGCTGCCTCTGCCTTCAGGAATAATGGCCAATTGCATGGTTCTGAAGATTTTGGGACAAGTATCAAGACAGAGATTTGACTGCCATATACCAAGGCCATGCTGACTGCCAGGCTCTGTCTCTTCCATCTCCCCTCTGAGCTCACCTGGTCTTTCTGAAGGCTAAGCTCTGCTTCCAGGTCCTACCTAAAGCAATGACTTTAGCCTCTGTGATACAAATATTTTAGGGTTCAGTATGTCATTTGGGAGTCAATTGGCATCCTAGATCTAAGTGGTCCCTTATTTTCTCTTCCATCCTCGGTCCCATCCCAGCATCCCCATACTGGACTTCTGCCTTGACTCCTGTGCTGGGTGGCCATTTACGTAAAATGATGGTACATCTCTCCCTTCCAAAGTAGGGGTCCTACCTTATTTCTGTTATGCCTTTTCTCGTGGACTATAACCCCGCCCCCAAATCTCAGCCCAGAGGTGCTACACAACCTGTTGATAGTTTCGCTGAGGCTGATCCATTTTTCTTTTAAATTTTAACACAACATGCATCCTGGATCCCCCAATTCTGAGTGACACTGACTAATTAGGACACCCTCATTTTTCATCTTGAATTTTTGTCCCTGATTGATTGCTTCTAAAACCTGTCGTAAGACACCAGACGTGGCCTGCCAGACAGAACCTCTGCTGAGTATGTCAGCCCTTATTATTCGCCCGCCAGCTCTTAGCCTGTGCCAATGGATGGCTCAAGCTCTAGGTCTCAGTCATTCCCACCTGCCCTGTCCAGCTGCAGCAATCAGCCCATCAGCCCTGGCTGGACTCCAAGCTATGCCACCATGAACAGTCTCTTCCCCCAGCACCCTCCTCACATCATCCTCTTTTATTGTCTTTTAACGACAGCAGTTCACTATTCTACAGACTTGGACCCTTGTCTGAAAGTTTAGAGAACTCAGGGATCCATAAGGGTGGTGGCAGGAGCTTGGGACAAAAGTTTTGTTTGTCTCAAAAGGAAAAGAATTAAATGGTACCCGATAAACCCTGACACAAATGATATGAGAGTATAAAACTCTCCAAATTCTAGAACTACAGGAAACCCGTGTTTATGTTTTTAATAACAAATCACACCAGACAAGCTAATTAGCACGTTGATGGTATTATGACATGACTAGTTAATAAAGCAGTTAGTGGTAATATCCTGGATCTTTCTTTTAATGAATCATTTGATAGCATCTCATGAAATTTTTAGTCACTGTTATCACTGCCTACTTTGTTGCAATTTGCTCAATGTCTCTTAATAAACATGCAGACAAACAAGCTTCCTGCCCAAGGGAGCTTACGATCCATAAGAAAAGTCAAGCAGAGCAGGGGTTCCCACAGGAAGGAGAATAAAGCCTCTTACTGCCGGCACATTCTTCTCTAAATTACCGAAAGCACTGGCCGCATCATCAGTCATCTTCACAAACACTTATTAAATGCTAATCTGCACATGGTGATGGGGAAGGATCTAGCTCAAGGGAGCGGAACAGACATGGTCCATGCCCTGCAGGAATTGACAATGCAGAGAGCTGTAGTTATAAGCTGGAGAGAAGAGACTGCACCTCACTTCTGTTCTCCACTGTCTGCCGCACAGCGCACTGATTAGTGTTCTGTTTTGCTTTGTTGTTTCCTTGCTTGTGAAGTACAGTTATTACGTTTGCTGGGCTGGTTTTCCTTTCTATGCTTGCAAAGACAGGAGATGACCCCTTCAGCTTCTAAATAGTTTTCTCCTAACGTAAATTAGATTCACCTTTTGATTGTTCATCCCATCTCAAGTCCTACCGTATATAATTCACCTCCTTTTAAAGATCTTTCATTTGGATTCTTCTTTAATTTTTACACGTGTTCCACTCATCTTTCAAGAGCAGATTTCAAAAGAAACTTTTTAGTAAAGTATCCCCTTGCTGAGCGTAACCTAAGCTGTAATGTAATTTACTTGTGTTTCTGTGTATGTATGTGCAAAACCCTACACGTGAGCATCTCCATCCACAATTGCATATTGTATATAATATGAAATAAGTAAAATATGAATCAGAATTTATTGAGCACTTCCAAAGTTTTATCTGTGATGACACACATACCTTCTCATTTAACCTCAAAAGACTTTATGGAAAAAGTAAGATTATTCTCTGTATTTTACAGATAAAAAAAATTAAAATACAGAGAGCAATCATATAGCTAGTAAGTCATAAGCTGGGATTTGAACCCAATAGTCTGACTGCGGGAGTCCCTTGGTGGTCCAAACAGTTAACACACTCAGCTGCTAACTGAAAGGTTGAAGGTTCACGTCCACCCAGAGGCAACTCAGAAGAGAGGCCTGATGATCTACTTCCAAAAAATCAACCATTGAAAACCCTCTGAAGCACAGTTCTACTCTGACACACGTGGTATCATCAGGAGTCAGCGTCTGCACGACAGCAATTGGTTTTAGTCTGACTCCAAACCTAGACTTATAACCGCCACACTACATTGTCCTGATTGAAATTTTATTTTTAAACTCTGTATTTCTAAAAAGCCACCCAAGTGATTATGATACTCAGCCAGGATGAGACACAGTGATTACACAGAATGCTGTCACCCCATTCGCCCTGCTCAGACAGACCACAGAAATTCCTGGACAGACACTGGTTCAGTCATTTCCGCAGGACCCTGAGAATGTGTTAACCACAGCAGTCCCACTGGTGTGTTGCTGCTGTGCATAGAAAGGGAAACCCTGGTGGTGTAGTGGTTAGGTGCTATAGCTGCTAACCAAAAGGTTGGCAGTTCGAATCCACCAGGTGCTCCTTGGAAACTCTATGGGGCAGTTCTACTCTGTCCTGGAAGGTCACTATGAGTCTGAATTGACTCAATGGCAACAGGTACAGGTATAGAAAGGGCAATGGGTTCTGCTGTAACTGCCTTCTCCTAGGACCTTTGTGGTCCCACTGACGACTTTCAGCTTGAGATGGCAGCCCCTTCACTTACCTTTCATGCCTCTCATTATCCAACAGCAATACATTTCTAGAGAATTCTCAAACACAACACTATTTTTATGTGCTAGTAAAGATCTATGAGTGTATGAAGTGTATATTATTGTTAGGTACTGTTGAGTTGGTTCCGACTCATACTGACCCTATGTACAACAGAACAAAACACTGCCCGGTCCTGCGCCATCCTCACAATCCTTGCTAGGTTTTAGCCCACTGTTGAGCTACCATGTCAGTACATCTCATTGAGGGTATTCTTCTTTTTCTCTGACTCTCTACTTTACCAAGCATGATGTCCTTCCCCAGTGACTGGTCCCTCCTGTTAACATGTCCAAAATATGTGAGATGAAGTCTTGCTATCCTCGTTTCTGAGGATCATCCTAGCTGTACTTCTTCCAAAACAGATTCGTTCATTCTTCTGGCCATCCATGGTATACTCAATATTCTTTGCCAACACTGTAATTCAAAGGCATTAATTCTTCTTCAGTCTTCTTATTCATTGCCCAGCTTTCACATGCACTTGAAGCGATTGAAAATAACCTGGCCTGGGTCTGGCTCACTCTAGTCCTCAAAGTGATATCTCTACTTTTTAACACTCCAAAGAGGTATTTTGCAGGCGATTTGCCCAATGCAATATGTCATCTGATTTCTTGACTGCTGCTTCCAAGGTCATTGATTGTGGATAAAGCAAAATGAAATCCTTGAAAACTTCAATTTTTTCTCTGTTTATCATGATGTTGCTTATTGGTCCAATTGTGAGGATTTTTGTTTCTTTATGTTGAGGTGTAATCCATACTGAAGGCTGTAGTCTTTGATCTTCATCACTAAGTGCTTCAAGTCCTCTTTTAACAAGCAAAGGTGTGTCATCTGCATATGAAAGGTTGTTAATGAGTCTTCCTCCTATCCTGATGCCACAATCATCTTCATATAGTCCACCTTCTCGAATTATTTGCTCAACATACAGATTAAATAAGCATGGTGACAGAATACAACCCTGATAATCACCTTTCCTGATTTTAAACCATGCAGTATCCCCTTGTTCTGTTCAAACAGCTGCCTCTTGGTCTATGTACAGGTTCCTCATGAGCATAATTAAGCATTCTGGAATTCTCATTCTTCACAATGTTATCCATAATTTGTTATGATCCACATACTTGAATGACTTTGCATAGTCAATAAACCACAGCTAAACATCTTTCTGATATTCTCTGCTTTCAGCCAAGATCCATCTGACATCAGTAATGATATCCCTGGCTCCATGTCCTCTTCTGAATCCAGCTTGCATTTCGGCAGTTCCTGCCGATGTGCTGCTGCAACCATTTTTGAATCATCTTTCTTCAGCAAAATTTTACTTGCATGTGATATTAATGATGTTGTTTGATAATTTCCACATTCTCTTGGAATTGGACACAAATATGGATCTCTTCCAGTTGGTTGGGCAGGTAGCTGTCTTCCGAATTTCCAGCACTTCCAGCGTTGTGCCCATTTGTTGAAACATCTCAATTGCATTCTGCCAATTCCTGGAGCCTTGTTTTTCTCTAGTGCCTTCAGTGCAGCTTGAACTTTTTCTTTCAACACCATCAGTTCTTGATCATATGCTACCTCCTGAAATGGTTGAACATCAACCAATTCTTTTTGGTACAGTGGCTCTGTATTCCTTCCATCTTCTTTTGATGCTTCCTGCATCGTTCAATATTTTGCCCATAGAACCCTTCAATATTGCAACTCGAGGCTTGAATTTTTTCAGCTGGGGAAGTGTTGAGCATGTTCTTCCCTTTTGGTTTTCTAACTCCAAGTCCTTGTACATTTCATTATAATACTTTACTTTGTCTTCTTGAGCTGCCCTTTGAATACTTCTGTTCAGCTCTTTTACTTCATCAATTCTTCCATTCGCATTAGCTACTCTACATTCAAGAGTAAGTTTCAGAGTGTATAAACCCTTTGCCAGTGAGTCGATTCCAGCTCATAGCAGCCCTATAGGACAGAGTAGAATTGTCCCATAAGGTTTCCAAGGAGCGGCTGGTGGATTCAAGCTGCCGACCTTTTGGTTAGCAGTCAAGCTCTTAACCACTGCGCCACCAGGGATCCAGAGTGTATATCAGTAGACAATTAGAGCCCACTTGAAAATGCCTTTGCAGTAGCCTGAAATCTGATCAGGAAGCAGGGTGAAATTCTCAGAAGGAGGGGGCTCACCTTCGATTTTCCAATATTCAAATGAACCTCAATTTGGGAACACAGTATTTCTTCACTTGCAAATGTTGACTTTTGCATTGCAATATATTATACGCTTTGATGTTTTTCCAGAAGCATAGCATTAGACCTTATGAATTCTGGGCTAGGCTGGATGGATGGCCTATTGTCTTCCAGCCATTCTACTCATTTGAGAAGCCTTTGATTTCTTCCAAGCCAACAGCTCTGTCAAGTGAAGGGATTAAAAGGAAATATGTCATCATGCTTTTCACTATATGACAAGACAAACCTTGCCATAAGTTGATTAGACAAAGAATGTCATCAGACCCGAAACAGCTATTTGTAGACTGCCTAGTGGTCTATGAAATAGCTGTAGGTTAGAATTCTACCCAACAGAAGTGCTTCACACTAGGTAACGATTAATGAACCCAGCTAACTCCTTGTTCTCTCATAGAATTGAATATAAGAAACAATAGGAAACAGAAGTTTAAACACATACAGAGCCAGGAGGTAGAAGACAGGAGGTGAGTCCATTGGTTGGTAGTAGCAAGAGCGGTACAAGTTGTCAACATGATGATTGATCTCAGGATTGGGAAGCCTCAGGTGTTTGCTATGGAGGCAAGGACAGGAATACCAGAGATATCTGTGTATAACTGTGCCATCTTTGTGTAACTGTGCCATGCTGCCATCTTGAAATTCTTCATAAGTTTTGAACAAGGAGGCTCACATTTGCATTTCGCACTAGGTCCTGCAAATTATGCAACCTATCCTTCTTCCTGTTGTCTTTCCCAGTGGAAGATCCAAGCTTTGTGGGGCCTGAAGCCTATACAACCACAAGTACTCCCTTTAAGAAAAAGAATATAAAATCATAGGTTTGAAGTTACTATCTATATAAACTGAGAAAAAAAGTTGCAACAAACACCACAAAGCATTGGAAAATCCAGAAACATAACCGTCTGATGAACCACTGTTTCCTCCACTTTTGCTGCATTCTCTTTGATTGCCTTTCATATAGCAATGATTTTGTAATAGTGTTTTTTATAGCAAGAATAGAAAGATAATTCAGTCTCTCCTGTAACATGGTTGAATTGATTTTTTTTCTTAATTGATAGACTAGAAGAGTTTATTTCAGCTTCACAGCTTGTTATTAGTAATAGCATGTAAATATTTAGAATTATTGTCAAATTTGGGGAAACCTCTTTTATTTATATATGAGTTATAACACTTCAGCTCATTTCAGGATTCTTTTGTGCAGGGACTAGCATTAAATACTGCCTTTGAAATGAGGACAATCATTAACCAGTTTGTCTCTGATGTCCTGTATCACAGCACCAGGTAAGTCACCACAGGGAACCATGAGAGTATTTCTGGAATCCATTCTGGTCAGCATTACCTTAACACCATGTCCCACTTATCCCAAGATAAATAAACATACGTTCTATTCCATTTCCCTTTAGTTGGATCAAATACTAGGATCTACTCTGATTTCACCCAACATAATGGGAAGAGTAATTTAGAAGAAGTTGGAATCAAAGAGACAGAAGTTTTCACTGTCTTCATTGTGGTTAAAATGTTTTACTGTTGCACCTTTTATAAAATCATGTGAATATATTGCTGGGGCCCTTCATGCAAGGGAGGGTCCCTAAAGCTTACATTACCTGAGCTTCTGCATATGCTTATAGAAAACAGCTATTACTAAAATTGTTTTTGCTCCTTATAACTTGAAAGAGCCCAACACACAGACACATCCGTCTGTACTACTGATCTGCTGGCTTCTCAGAACAACGTTCAAAAACACGTCAGGCTGACTTCCTATGGTCCCCTGGCTAGCAAAGATTGGCCGACAGACTAAGGTTTGAGGAGGAGAGGGTCACTAGGGCCTCTTGGTCTGGATATCTCTTTTCAACCACACTAACAAGCTTTTCTACACCAGTTTTTCTCAACTTACTTTTTTTTCTGATTCCAGTTTTGTTTTCAATTCTCCTGTAGACCACACCAAAGAACACTGGTGGCACAAATGGTTAAGTGCTCAGCTATTAGTGGAAAGGTTGGCAGTTCAAATCCCCCCAGCTGCTCCACAGGAGATAGAACTGGCAATCTGCTTCAGTAAAGATTACAGCCAAAAAAAGCTTATGGGGCAGTTCTACTTTGTCACATGAGGCCACTATTAGTCAAAATCGACTCCACAGCATACAACAACAACACAGACCAGACAACTCTCTCCGCAGAACCTAAATAGTACACCTCTTGGTTATACAGCTGTTCTTAAGGTTTTACCACATTAAAACATTTTTCTCTGTCTTTATTCTCTCTCAATTATCCAGAGATGGGTGCATTTTATTTACCCTGATATTGTTTTTATGTTTAAGAGCTTAAACTATTGTCTTTTAACACATATACATAAGACATCAGAAATATTCTCTACTCTAGAGCATACAATAGGGAAAATATATCCATCTCCAAAACTCCACCACATTTCTTATTCTTAGAATTCGGTTTATACCCAGTTTTCCTTTAAAATTGTAGATCTGAACCAGGGCTTCGAACTGGTTCTTCCCAGTTCAGTCATGGCTGACACAGCAAAACCCAAATGGATCCAAATGTTTTAAATGTGGGTGAGCTGGAATGATAACCAGAATGGGAAAAATTATGGGTCGAAGCCTTGCTAGAAACTTAATCTCCCTCTTAGAAAACAAGGGCAGTGTGCGTGTTGCATAGCAACCAAATCTGTTGACCAGCAGAGTTGGAAACAGCGGTGCCCTGCCCAAAGATGGCGGCTGATCGTACCCCTTGAATGTGGTCACTCTCCACAGTCCTGGCAATAATACATTCTCCTGCATCAGGCTCCTGAAAGGGCTCACTATGCCTCTTCTGAGTCTCCCATTTCAGTGCTTCAACCTGTAATTTTTCCTGTTCCAGTTATTGTTTTGCTTCACCCAAATTTTAAAAATTCTGGTCTGTTCCAATTTTGCTTTGTAGACCATTACTGAATTGGTTGAAACCAGTTCAAAGCCCTGATATGAACCAGGAGAAGATATAAACTTCTTTCAATTTCATCTAGGTCCTGGTTCCACGAACTAATATATGTGAAAGTACTTAGCACAATGCACTGCTCACAGTAGGAATTCAATAAATACTTATATATTTCTTTTTTTTTTTTTGCCCCTCTGATTCAAAGATGTGCAATATATGGAAGATTAACATTTTAAATGTCTACTAAATATTCTATTCTTGAAAAAACAAAGTGCCCCAACTTTCACCTATAACACTGAGTGATGAAGTTCAAAAATACTCATTGTCTCATTTTAATTTTTCTTCTCTAGGTTGTTTCAAAGATAATTCCTTTTTCTAAAATGTGCCTGGGAGCTTTAAATTAAGTTAATTGCTAGAATCAGTTGAAATATTTCACTATCTCTTCCAACTATATTATGGCACGTTGGTTTTAAAGCAGTTAATAATTCTAGAAAATAATGTATTAGCAGTCAAAAATATGAATCAATGATATTACTTTAATACCATTTCAAGAGCATCCAGAATGGTTGAATTAATAATATCCTATTGTTTTATTATTGTGTAAGAATTTATAGCTGTGCTGACACTACATCAGGGCTAATTCTCTCTTTTATTGGACTTTATTAGACATTGTATGACAAGGCCTTCTCCGGTATCTCTGGAGAATACCACAATGACCCAAGCAAGGTCACTTTCTTAACCTTCACCCAGTAGCACATTACTCTTTTGACTCTTCAGGTTCACACAAAGTTCACGCATCAAAAAAAGAAAAAAAAAAAAACCTTCCTAAACCAGAGGTCAGCCAATCAACAAGGTAGCATTTTGAACACTTAAACTTAAAATCCAACTTGTATTTGATAAGAAATATATTATGGGCTTTCTGTCAGCAACTAGCTTTGACAAGGTGAGATGTCTTTAGATTTATGCTTTTGCACATTGATTGTGACTGGCCCTACTGACCCTGAATTTACTGACCCACAAGCTTAAGGCATGTGGGGAGAAGACTTTGATGGTTTATCGTTATGGATTGAATTGTATCTCCCCAAAATGTGTGTCAACCTGGCTAGTTCATGATTTCCAGTATTGTGTGATTGTCCACCATTTTGTCATCTGATGTGATTTTCTTCTGTGTTGTAAATCCTGCCGCTGTGATGTTAATGAGGCAGGATTAAAGGCAGTTATGTTAATGAGACAGAACTCAATCTATAAGATTAGGTTGTGTCTTGAGTCAATCTCTTTTGAGATATTAAAGAGAGAAGTGAGCAGAGAAACAGAAGGACCTCATGCCACCAAGAATGAGGAACCAGGAGGGGAGTGCATCGTTTGGACCAGGGGTCCCTGCACTGAAAAGCACCTAGACCAGGGTAAGATAGATGACAAGGACCTTCCCCTAGAGACGACAGAGAAAGAAAGCCTTCCCCTAGAGCTGGCACCCTGAATTCGGACTTCAGCCTCCTACACTGTAAGAGAATAAATTTCTCTTTGTTAAAGCCATCCGCTTGTGGCATTTCTGTATATAGCAGCACTGGGTAACTAAGACACTTATGTATTAAAGAAAGAATTCCATTCAAAGCTTCTTTCACAGCAAGAGAGTTTTGAGAAGTGTCGGGTTTCTATAGGTTGAAAAGCCCATCCCAAATGCCTTATACTGCGAGGTAAAATTTAGATTTTGATCTGTTATTGCCATCTGAATCTATAATAGTTGCTGGTGGTCCAGGCAGTTGGTAGAAGTAGATCATCCCCATCATTCATTCATTTAAATGATATTTACTGAACACCTAACATGTGCTATGCACCGCTCTAGGTATCAGAGATACAACATGGAACAAGGAGTGATTCTTCTGGAAATCATATTCCAATCCCCCTTCCTAATCCATGGATATAACTTACAGAGCTTTGACCCTGCCTTAGCCATAGGAGGATCCTTGGTGGCACAGTGGTTAAGAGCTTGGCTGCTAACCAAAAGTTCAGCAGTTGGAATCCACCAGCTGCTCCTTGGAAACCCTATGGGGCAGTTCTTTTCTGTCCTATAGGGTTGCTATGAGTCAGAATCAACTTGACAGCGATGAGTTTGACTTTTTGTTTTTTTGTTTTAGCCGTAGGAAGAATGAGGAAAGTTTCAAAGTCGTCATTTCCAGTGCCTACATTGTTCCTACCTTAGAAGAAACTTTTTTTTTTTGGTAAGTTTATAGGCCACAATATAATCAAAGCTTTTTTATTTTCCTGGAATATAGCAATGGCCGCTACAAAATCATAATATTTTAAGGATTTAATAAATTTTATTCTTGGAAGAGAATGAAATTGTATAGTCAAAGTGTCATTTGGCTATATGAAAGTCTCAGATCCAAGGAAGAGGTGCAGAAATTATGATGGTAAGCTCTAGCAACATAGATTCTTTCTTTTTACTCTTGGTTCTCAGGAGAATATCAGTGTGTTTTCCCAAGAGACAAGACAAGTAAATAAAGAATAACATGTTAAAGTTGGAAGAGACTTTGTAGAATTGCCAGTCCAACACTTTCCATTTACATTGGACAAAACAGCCTTTGTTTATGCTGTTCCTGTTCTAGGACATTGTCCATCCCCTCCTTCACCTGGCTAAATCCTGTCACCAGGCAGCACTTGCTCCAGGTATCACCTTCTCCCACTTCAAGGCTAAGCCAAGTGCCCTTGGTTGTGGTCCCATGACACTTAAGTAAATCTCCATCAAAGCATATGTGATATTGGGCTGAAATCATTTGTTTCTGTGTGTGTGTGGTATTTTTTGGTCTATCTACACTGAAATTTTTCAATGGCAGTAATGATATCTTTTTGTTCATCTCTGTTTCATAGCCTGCAGCAGGGTCTGATGCATGGTGGGCTCCTTCAGTATCTATGAAAGTGATGTGACCTGCTCAAGTTTATACAGAGGATTAACATCATATCCAGGACTAAGACATTGGTTCTCCAAATGCATGGTCTCGGGTTCTTTCCACGGTACCACACGAAGGAGTGTATAGGAGGATAAAGACCCATAACTTGAAAGAGAAGCCTTTGAACAGTTTTCTTTGGGCCAAATAAGTAGAAATTAATGGGTGCGTTTGCCTCAGAGCCTGTGCCACCCACATGATCCCATGACTAGTCTTCAGCTGCTTAAGATGAGTAGCCAGTGGAAGAAAGGGAAGGAAATCAACATTTGTTAAGCATCTACTTTGTGCCAAGTAGTTACCAGATACTATCTCATCTAAAGTCACGTTTCTGGGCTGTTATCCTGTTTGCTTTGTCTTCCTCTCATCTTTCCTGGTGAAGCTCTTTTTGAATAGCTACAAAGAGGAAAGAAGAAATTAGACCAAAAAAGTTTGGGAGACCCAAGTTCTCTTGGTAGCCAATAACAATGATAATAATCTGATAACCTGCTAGAGGATTAGTTGAAAGATGCTGGCACTGGAATAGAGGAAGATGTGAAACCTGTCAAATGCCAGGCACAGCCAGATAGACCCTGAGACCCAGCCCCTTGAGCTTCACCTGGCTTACAGGGCCCTTAGACAAATAAGGAAGTCTGGAGGTGATTGGTAATAGTGTTAGTTCAGACAGCTGACATCTTTGATTCTCTTAGCTTTCCCTTCTTGCTTATCACTTTGTGATCTCAAGATGGCTGCCCTAGCCAGGTATCTCAACTTGTTTAAGAAAGAAAGGAAAAAAAGGGGCGATACCAGCCACATTTGTACCTTTTATCAGGAAACACACAGCTTTCCAAGAACCCCCTCCGTCATGCTTCTTGTATCTCATTGCCAGAGCAGTGTCACATGTCATAGGTTACCCTTGGCCATAGGGGAAGAAGAACAGTTGAATACTTTGCACCGGAAGATGGAGAGTGAGAAGGGCATTGGGGATAGCTGTGGTGTCAGCCATAGGCTCCAAACAGCATATTGAAGCAGGAGATAATTAAGACAAAAAATTTCTGAAGAGGAACACTTGTAATTTCCTTTCCTCTGTGTCCTCAGCATACATCAGAAGTTCAATAAATGGCGTATCAGTGATTGGATGGATAAATAGAGCCAGGAACTAGGGAAAATGCAGCATAAGCACTTGAGAGGAATTGGACTTACAGTAGAAATAAAATGGGGTTGAGGGCCGGCGCTGCTCCTGGGAGCTGGTTGAAGAAGTGAGAAGCTCCTCAATCAAATTCCTTTATGGTGCGATTTTGCTAAGAGCAGTCTGTGCCACCAGAGACCATCCCTGGACTATACCAAAAGCAGCAAAATAAGGCAAAAATGTTAACTTCTGAAAACACATACTCTGTTCTCAGATCCCTCACTCAGTGAAATCTGAATTATTCTTATTAGGTGACTTCTGGAACCAGTTAGTAGTTTCTAGAAAGCCTGAAGACACTTTTCGGCATGTCATTGTTCCTCTTCTTTCCTCTTCCCAGTCCACATCCACCCACAGATTATGAAAACACTCTTTTTATTTTTTAATTCCTGGTCCTTTTTTTTTCTGACTCTACAGAAATGTGCCTAATTGGACCTTTGTCATTCAGAGAGAGTGAACAGACGGAGGAAAGAAAATTATTAACTAAATTTTCCCACCTCATTGATCGAGCCTATCACAAAATAAGAAAGCTTGAGCTTCCTTATCGTGCTTTAGAATATGATCATGTAAACCACCAAGTAGTTTTAGGAATTCCTAAAATAAAGCAATTATTGTTGTAATCAGCATGACCCACATCTCCAGCTTGGGGAACAAAGACAGTGTATCTTTTGCTTTTTTCCCTCCAAATTTAATTGCTCAACCCCTCCCCCTCCTTATAAGTCTAGTCTCTTTCTGTGGGTCTCCATTCACCACTTAAGTAAACAAGAAACAAAGGTACTTACTCAGTCCAAAGGGGCCAGTCCTATATCTAAATGCCTCCTGGAGAGAGGACTTGGATGTCCCATAAATCTACAAGTCAGCGATTCTCAAAAGTTTTCATCTGAAGTCAACTCACAATAAGAAATTCATTTCATTCTTGCTTTATTGTTTGATATTTTCCATTATGTTCTATCTCATTCAAAAAAATACACTGATCACAACTTACTAAAAGGATCTTACTGTACCACCCATTGCACTGAGGAGGCGGGGTGTGCAATTTTCAACTGCTGCTGTCACTCCGTGTTGTTGTTGAAAATGAACCCAATGCTTTCTTGCCAACTGCTGCAATGACACCATCTATCATTTTCCAGAACCTGCAGAGATCGTAGAGCTGCTTCACCCCTTGGACTCCAACAGTCAGAGCTCTTTGAGCACATTCTCTCAGAAGCATGGAGACCATGCTAGGTGGAAGAGGGGCTGGTTTGGTGGGGACAGCAGTAGGGTCCTGGCCTCAGTCACACATGGGGCATAATACCTGAGGTTCCCTCACAACTCACTAGGCTCTGGGACTAGGTCTAAATCTGCATTCTACATTCACCCTTTCCTCATGGTCAGTTGCCCCTCAGGGGCCGAAAGGAACCCTTTCCTAACTCCAGTAAAGTTAGAATAATATTGAACTTCCAATGAGTTCAGACATCCCTAATGTTTATATAACTAAACGATCACTCAGATTCACAAAGTGACAGTCTGCCCCATTTTCGGTCCCTGACTAGACAGAAAAGGGGGCAGGCACATCTTATGTTGCAGCTTCACTAATTTAAAATGAAAAGAAAAGAGATGTTTCACCGAACAAGTCACCCTGCTGTTCTTTATCGCAGATGACTCCATGGGGCAAGACCAAGACCGGCATCCTGCTCTAGTCAATAAGCTGGGTTGCACTGGTCAAGTTGCTTCATCTTTCTGCTTGGTCCTTTCTCCACATCTCAGACAGAAATCATAATATCTTTCCTGCCTAACTTCAGTTTTATTATGAGACGGTTGATGTTTTAGATGTTGGAGTGTTGGGAAGAACTTAAAATATTATCCCAATACAAATATAACCATCCATGTGTCCATTCCACTGAAAAATTGAAATGGGCATGGATGAGGCTACATTTCTAAAAACATAATTTTGCTGAAAGTCAGAAAGTACCTTCCTAGCAACGAGAACTCTAAGGATTTCATCATTATAACTTCTTTCCGGAATCAAAACTTGCCTTCCCTACTTACCCTTGAAGCCACTTGAATAAAATCTTTTCCTAGTGGGCACTCAGAGGAAGTCATTCGTGTGATGTATATACTTAATTCCGTGTACTTTTTTGTGCCTCATCTGCAAATCCCATTTTCTGTATTTATCTTGAAACCCTCTGATGGCATGTTGATGTAAACCTATTCCTTCCAATCAAAACGATTCTATGGACCCAAAGGGAGTTTTGCAAAAACAGGGATAAATAGTAAATAAAAGCTTTAAACCTGAACTTCACAGTCTCAGCAAACTACTGGACTGATTTTCTTTCCTTGTCGATGATTTCATAGCTGGATTGGATATATAACATCTTTGCTTTGAAAGAATGGATGCTTTAGAACAAATTTTCTCTAAATCAGTTTTCAAGATTTCTTCTTCATCTCAAGCTGCTTTCCATTAATAATTCATCAGTACAAAGCATCTAGACACACAGACACCATAATTAGGGGGATTTCAATTACCTATGCGAGGAGGCAGGTAATTGACAATCTAATTAGTCTTCTTTCAATTACCATTTTTCTCTTCATTAGAGCAGTTAGTTAGAGAGTGGAGGAGGTTTGTAAAATACTCCAAGACCACAGCATTTTCAAGCTAGATTTACTAAAGATTAAGGCTTGGACCTCTCCAAGACCAAGGGAGCATAAGCAACAGGAAGCCAGAGTCCAAGGCACCTGTTGTGTGCAAGCACCAGACAAGCGCATTGGAAATGCATCAAGCAAAAATGTGATTCAAAGCCCTGAGGTGGAGACTGGCAGGTGACTCAGATAGGACTCATTCCTTGTCAAAAGGAGAGATTATTTGAAACATGCCATTATTTAGTGCATTAATAATAGTAGCTCTCATTTACTGAGTTCTTGCCAAGAACCAAGCACCTGACATGCAGTAGTCTCTCATTTTAAAACTCACATCAACTCTCTGAGGTTAATACTATCATTATCCCCATTTCACAGATGAGGAAACTGAATGACAGAGAAGTAATGCAATTTTCCACCACTAGACAGATACTCTTACCCTAGATTGGTGTTCTGAAACTCCACATTCATTTCCTGACCCATGGAAACTAAAGAATTCATCATTATAACTTCTTTCCAGAATCAAGACTTGCCTTTCTCACCCTTGAAGCCATGTCAATAAAGGCTCTTCATAGTGGGCACTTGGAGGAAATCATTTATTGAGTTCAACAGACCTGAAGACAAATCCCAATTCATCCACCTGCCAACCAAATATTCCAGTCTGGACAAGGATCTGAGCTCTCTGAGCCTCAATTTTCTCATCTATATAAAATCAATCATACTTTTGTGTTATTGTGAGAATTTAGGAAGCTATCAGGGCACCTGGAACATAAAATAGGAGCCCCAGTGGCACAGTGGTTAAGAGTTACGGCTGCTAACCAAAAGGTCGGCAGTTTGAATCCACGAGCCGCTCCTTGGTAACCCTATGGAGCAGTTCTACTCTGTTCCATAGGGTCTTTATAAATTGGAATCGACTCAACGGCAATGGGTTTTGGTTTTGGAACATAAAATGGTCCTCAGAAAATGTTGTTTCCCCTCACCCTTTCGAACAAAAAAAAACAGGTGCCTTTTTCTTGACACTGAGTATATGCAAGTGGATGTATATGTATGTATATGTATAAAAATACCCATATATAGAAAATTGGTTTTTTTGTTTGCCAGTGAGTCAGTTCCAACTCCTAGAGACCCTGTAGGACAGAGTAGAACTGCTCCATAGGGTTCCTAGGCTGTAATCTTTACAAAAGCAAGTAGTCAGGTCTTTCCTTCCTCAGAGCAGCTGGTGGATTCAAACTGCCGACCTTTCAGTCAGCAGCCAAAGGCTTCACAATTGCACCACCAGGGTTCTTTCTGACTCATAGTGACCTTATTTATAAGCGAAGGAACCATTGTGCGGTCTTGCACCATTTTCATGATAAGTGGTATCTTTGAAGTCATTGTTGCAACTATTGTGTAGTGCTTTCCAACCTCGTGGGCTCATCTTCCAGCGCTAGACTGGACAGTATTCTTTTTTGATTCTTATGGTTTTCCATGGCTAATTTTCAGAAGTAGATTGCCAGGACTTTCTTCCTAGTATGTCTCAGTCTGGAAGCTCTGCTGAAACCTGTCCACCACGGGTAGCATCGCTGGTATTTGCAATGCCAGCGGCGTAGCTTTCACCATCACAGCAGCATGCAATCCACCGCAATACAACAAACTGCCAACCTTCCAGTTGTTGTTAGGTGCCATCGAGTCGGTTCTGACTCACAGAGATGCTATGTACAACGGAACGAAACACTGCCCAGTCCTGGGCCATCCTCACAATCACTGTTATGCTTGAACCCATCATTGCAGCTACTCTGTCAATCCATCTCGTGAAGGGTCTTCCTCTTTTTTGCTGACCCTCTACTTTACCAAGCATGATGTCTGTCTCTAGGGACTGGTCCCTCCTGGTTATCATATCCAAAGTATGTGAGAAGTAGTCTCGCCATCCTTGCTTCTAAGGAGCATTCTGGTTGTATTTCTTCCAAGACAGGTTTGTTTGTTCTTTTGTCAGTCTATGGTATATTCAATATTTTTTGCCAACACCGCAGTTTAAAGGCCTCAGTTCTACTTCAGTGTTCCTTATTCATTGTCCAGCTTTCCCATGCATATGAGGCAATTGAAAACACCATGGCTTGGGTCACGGGCACTTTAGTCTTCAAGGTGACATCTTTGCTTTTCAACACTTTCAGGAGGTCTTTTGCAGCAAATTTGCCCTGCATTGCATTGTTTGATTTCTTGACTGCTGCTTCCATGGGTGTTGATTGTGGATCCAAGTAAAATGAAATCCTTGACAACTTCAGTCTTTTCTCCATTTATCATGATGTTGCTTATTGGTCCAGTTGTGAGGATTTTTGTTTTCTTTAGGTTGAGGTGCAATCTATACTGAAGGCTGTGGTCTTTGATCTTCATCAGTAAGTGCCTCAAGTCCTCTTCACTTTCAGCAAGCAAGGCTGTGTCATCTGCTAAGGCAGGTTGTTAATGCATCTTCCTCCAATCTTGATGCACCATTCTTCTTCACAGAGTCCAGCTTCTCTGATTATTTGCTCAGCATACAGATTGAATAAAAAAACAAACAAACCAAACCCATTGACTCATAGTGACCCTATAGGACTTAGAGAACTGCCCCCAGAGAGTTTCCAAGGAGCGCCTGGTGGGTTCAGACTGCTGACCTTTTGGTTAGCAGACTTAGCTCTTAACCACTATCGCCACCAGGGTTTCCAGGGTTTCTGAGCCTCAATTTTCTCATCTATATAAAAATAATCATACGTTTGTATTACTGTGAGAATTTAGGAAGCTAACATTTGTAAAGTACTTATCAGGGCACCTGAAACATAAAATAGGTGTGGTTGGCCAGGTAGCTGTCTTCCAAATTTCTTGGCACAGATGAGTGAGCATTTCCAGTGCTGCATCCATTTGTTGAAACATCTCAATTGATAATCCATCAGTTCCTGGAGCCTTGTTTTTCGCCAACTCCTTCGGTGCAACTTGGATTTCTTCCTTCAGTACCATTGGTTCCTGATCATATGCTACCTCCTGAAATGGCTGAACGTCGACCAATTATTTTTGGTATAATGACTCTGTGTATTCCTTCCATCTTCTTTTGATACTTCCTGTGTTGTTTAATATTTTCCCCGTCAAATCCTTCACTATTGCAACTCAGGGCTTGAATTTTTTTCTTCAGCTCCTTCAGCTTGAGAAATGACAAGTGTGTTCTTCCCTTTTGGTCTTCTGTCTCCGGCCCTTTGCACATGTCATTATAATACTTTACTTGTCTTTTCAAACTGCTCTTTGAAATCTTCAGTTCTTTTACTCGTCATTTCTTCCTTTAGCTTCAGCTACTCGATGTTCAAGAGCAAGTTTCAGAGTCTCTATTGACATCCATTTCGGTCTTTTCTGTCTTTTCTGTCTTTTTAATAACTTCTTGCTTTCTTCATGTCCTTGATGTCATCCCACAACTCATCTGGTCTTGGGTCATTAGTGTTCGACATGTCAAATCTATTCTTGAGATGGTATCTAAATTCAGGTGGGATATACTCACAGTTGTACTTTAGCTCTCATGGACTTGTTCTAATTTTCTTCAGCTTCAACTTGAACTTGCATATGAGCTATTGATGGTCTGTTCCACAGTTTGCCCCGGCCTTGTCTTGAGTGATGATATAGAGCTTCTCCATCATCTCTTTCCACAGATGTAGTCAATTTGATTCCTGTGTATTCCATCTGGCGATGTCCACATGTATAGTTACCATTTATGTTGGTGAAAAAAGGTATTTGCAATGAAGAAGTCATTGGTCTTGCAAAATTCTATCATGCAATCTCTGGCATAGTTTCTGTCACCAAGACCATATTTTCCAGCTGCTGATCCTTCTTCTTTGTTTCCAACTTTTGCATTCCAATCACCGGTAATTATCAATGCATCCTGATTGCATGTTAGATCAATTTCAGACAACAGATGTTCATAAAAATCTTCAATTTCTTCATCTTTGGCCTTAGTGGTTGGTGCGTAAATTTGAATAATATTCGTATTAACAGGTCTTGCTTGTAGGCATATATTATCCTATCACTGACAGCGTTGTATTCAGGATAGATCTTGAAATGTTCTTTTTGGCAATGAACACGCCATTCCTCTTTGAATTGTCATTCCCAGCATAATAGACCATATGATTATCTGATTCAAAATGGCCAATACCAATCCATTTCAGCTCACTAATGCCTAGGATATCAATGTTAGCAGTGCTTAAAAATACTTAAAGGACACAAAACAAAAGTTTAAGATCAATGCAGATATGGAGCCACTTAGAAGAATTTTCCAGACTAATCCAAGCCTACATCATCTCCTCTCTGAGCCCAACTCCTCTGTTCGATGCTTCTTGATCCCAGGCATCCAGTGCCCTTAAGTGCCCCTCTTCCACCTGGCATGTTAGCCTCATCTAGACCTCTCCACTCCTTTTCCCCTTCTCATCAATCCCTGAATCTTTCAAGATGACTAAAACTCAATGTAAAGAGAAGTTAACACTTAACTCTTTGTAAGATGACACTTTAAAAAAAGCTGATACTCAATGTGCATGGCAATCAGGAACATGCTAGTATATTTATAGGAAATAATTAATGGCTTAATCCAAAGGTCATCAGGGACCCTAGTCATGGGTTATAAGAAGATATTCTTTAAGAGAGGGGAAATGAAGTCACCAAGCTTCAGGGCCAGTGCTCTCCGACAGAAATATAGTTAGAGCCATAAATGCATGTCACATATATAAATTTCAAATTTCTAATAGCCACATTTTTAAAAAGTGAGAAAAAAAGATAAATTAATTTTTAAATCTTTTACTTAACCTAACATAGTTAAAATAGTATCATTTCAATGTGTGTTGTTGTTGTTGTTAGGTGCTGTGCAGTTGGTTCCAACTTATAGCGACCCTATGTACAACACTGCCCCATCCTGTGCCATCCTCACAATCGTTGCTATGGTTGAGCCCATTCTTACAGCCACTGTGTCAATCCATCTCTTTTTTGCTGACCCTCTGCTTTACCAGGCATGGTGTCTTTCTCCAGTGACTGGTCCCTCCTGATAACTTGTCCAAAGTACGTGAGATGAAGTCTCACGATCCTTGCTTCTAAGGAGCATTCTGGCTGTACTTCCAAGACAGATTTTCAATGTGTAATTAATATAAAATTATTATTATTGAGATATTTACATTCTTTTTCGGGCTAACTCTTCAAAGTTGAGTGTGCATTTTACATGTCAGCATGCCTCAATTTGGACTAGCCCCATTTCAAGTGCTCAATGGCTACCTGTGGCTAGTTGCTACATATTGAGCAGAGCAGATCTAGACTTTGCATGGCATTGTCCAGTCTTCCAGGCCCCACTGGGAGATTCACCATCTACCCTAAGGATAGGACAAGCCCTCTGATACAGGATGGAATTCCTGCTCAAATGCAGGCAAGGCAGGGTTGAGAACAAGACTAACATCCGTACAAAGCTTTGTTGCCTCTAGAATGCTTTGGCATGCTTTATTTCACTTGATCTTCACAGCAATCCCACATTTTAAAATTCCCTTTTTACAATTTAGTTACAGTGATTATTGATAAATTGTTGTTAGTTGCTTTCCAGTCAGCTCTGACTCATGGTGACCTTATTTTTAACAGAACAAAGTGTTGCCCAGCCTTGCACCATCTTCATGGTCGTTGGTATGCTGAAGTCCATTGCTGCAACCACTGTGTACTTTGAGTGCCTTTCAACCTATGGGACTCATCCTTCAGTGGACAATATTCTCTTATGATACATAGGGTTTTCATTGGCTAATTTTTGGAAGTAAACCACCAGGCCTTTCTTCCTAGTCTGTCTTAGTCTGGAGGCTCCACTGTAAGCCATCCAACATGGGTGACCCTGCTAATGTTTGAAATACCAGTAGTATAGCTTCCAGCATCATAACACTATGCAATCCACCACAGTACAAGAAACTGACAGACGGGTGGTGGCTTGACAAATAGAGTGATGCAAATACTGTGTTCTAGCTAGGTGATTTTAGTCAAGTTTCTTAACCTCTCTGAGACTCAATTTCCTACCTCCGTATGAAAGATAATATAATGCCTGGCATGGAAGGTTGTTGTGAAATTAGAGAGCATGTATATAAAGTACCACAAAGCAAATACTCTAGAAAGAGTAGTAAATATTCAAACTATGCAAATTCTAAGTCACATATGCATTGCCCTAGATTATGCTGTCTGCATGAGCCGGTAGGTCTGGAATATTTCACAAAAAAAGGTAGAAGAAGCCCAGCATCTGGCACAACGGTTTCTCATCCAGATGATGCTGTCTTTGATGTTGTGGCCATTGTTTTCTAAAAGGCCTTCATTCTCAACCTTTCTATCCTAGTTTCTAACCTAACTTGGTAGATTCTCTGGCTTGGATGTCTTCGGCTGTGAAATATGGGTCACTTTGGGGCACTCTCATTTTCATATTAACCTTGATGGACCTAGATGGCTCAGCTTTGTGAGTCTTCTCTTCATTTGGCTGGACACCTGCCCTTTGGCCAAAAACCTGGAGTCCTGAATTTAGCGCTATGTCTGCCCATTTCTCCCTCAACTACCCTGAGGAATCAGAACTCTAGGGGCACTGATCAGCTAAGAACAAGGAATTACCAGAGGTAAATTCAGGTACCACTGAATGGGTGAGGGAAATGTTTTATGGACTTGAAATACTGGCACCACTCATATTACCCCATGCGGGCAATTGCCTATTTTAACTACACGAGTCTTATCTTGCCTGTGATAAACATTCTGCCCAGAGACTTGACTCCACTGGATCTCACCAGAAATAAAATTTTCACCCTGGGTATTTATTTGGTGCATGTAGTTCCCACACTTCCATTCCTGAATTTCTGAGACTCTTCATTACTCCCACCTTCAGGAAAAGAGACCAAAGTAAAGTAGATTTTTGAAACTTTTTATTTGTAATTCTAAATACCATCCTGTTTATCATAATAGACTTATCATGAGTGGCAGTGGAATGTCAGTTACCTGGGGAGCTGGGATATGAATGGACTTTCAATACCAGGGGAGCTATTAGAGGAGATTGGAACATAGATTCCAAGTCAAGATTCCAAGTCAAGACTAGGGTTAAGGGACTCAGTTATCAGAGAACATGCAAGTACATGCAAGTAATCAGAAATCTAGGTACTCAAGATGAAAGCTAAGAAATACTGGCTGTTTAACTTCTCAAAGGAACTTCCTTCAGTTTCATCTCTTTCTTAGGCTACTGTTGCTTGTTAGATGCTCTAAATTTTTCTCAATAGACTCTGCGTGTAAGGAAGAAAGCCATTCTCCATAACAAAAGGAGACACGTATCACGAGGGTGGATTTTGAGACAGTTGGTCATCTTTCAGTTTATCCACAAAGAATTCATAGTGAAGCGTCAATATTTTCTTTGAATTGTTTATATCTCTATGAAGGGGTCAATCAGGATTTCTGATCTTAGCTTTGCGTAATTGGCTATGTTATTTTGGGTGAGTTGCTTAACTTCTCTTGTTCTTTGAATGCCAGCAGATATCAGAATGTGTTTACCCTATCTAGCACCTTTGAGGGAGTACTGTTTCTATACATGGATTTTTGTGGCACCGCTGATTCTGGCTAATGATCTCAGGGTTCAGACAGTTGGAGATCTCTGGCCATAGTCTTGACTGAAAAGGAAGATGAATAAAGCTGCTTGCTGTCCACATGCAAAGGCTGTAAGTAAGCTAATATTAAGCAATGACCTTGGCTACAGAAGACTTTTCCAGCTTTCAAAGCATCAGCATTGATCTTCAACTACTGACCGTGGCTCCAGCGAGACCATCCCCTGCTGAACTACTACAGTTCCTCTTTCAAGTACCATCTAGGAACTCTTATCTAGGGAGTAGGAGATTCCCAATGTGCTTTTTAGAATATGCTGTATATTATTTTTAAAATGTGATTGTGCTAGAGACTTTCTTCCCTTTAGAAGCACTTCAAAAGGGCAGGAACAAAAAGAACAAATCCATCCCTACCAACAAAAAGACAATGTTCAGTTAACCTTGTTCCTTCTCATGCCCACGGCTTCTTTGGTTCAGCCACTGTCATAAATTTGCTCCCTCCAAGCACAAAAGCTTTCTTTGAGGTTCAGAGGTTGAGTTTTATCTGCCTCCAGGGATACAGAGTTGCTCTCCTCTGCATTGGAGGGCTCTGGAGTACTGTTGTTGGCCTCTTTTGAAACGGACTTGGTTTTCTAATGAATGAGTTGTGAAATGACTTTGGAGGCTCTCAAAAAGACAGATGAGGCTGCCTTGTCTTCCCCAACATTGACTGCATCTGTCTATTGCACATCAAAGCAAACCCAACACCTAGGCAAATCAATCCATCCCCAGAACTTCTGTAAAACATTAACTCCCCACAGCAAGGGAAAGAACAGGATGGTGGCGTGCCTCGCGCTTCTTTGTTTCCCTTTAGGTAAAGAAAAACAGTGCTCAGTTTGCATTCTGTTAAAATTATTTTCAGGTGGTGGATTCTTTCTATTACTTATTATAACTAGACCACTGGCTAAGATTAACTTTGGTTAAAGATTCAACATTTCAAAGACAGTCTCAGAAGTAATTGGAAATAATAAAATATACAGTTTCGGAGGTAAAATTCTGTACCATCGGGGTGTCTTATTGCCGGGGGAGTCATGTTTTTCAGTATGTCGTTTTTTTCTGAATTCAATTATCACAAGCATAGTCTATAACATGACAGTGGGGAAAATCATATTGGAAATATAAACAGAAGAACAACATATTGCTTCTTGAAGTTCAAGTTCCCTCTTTTATGTTGCACTGATGTACTTTTATTAAAATTATACATAGATCACATACTTCAATAAAAAAGAACTCCCTTTTTTTCTAGTACCAAAATAGTTATCTTTTTAAAATATCTTGATCAACTTTAATACAATTTGTTTTGTATTAAATATTCTTCTAAAATCTCAATCATTTCTCTCCCATCACTCTCCTAGAATCTTGCCTTAAAATCACAATCACATTTCTTTACCTCTTGAATGCTTTATCCCAAACC
>NW_004443977.1:12672418-12683924 GCF_000243295.1 Trichechus manatus latirostris
CCAGTGTCAATGAGGGATTCACCAATTCCATTTTCTTATAAACTTTCACGTATGGTTCTGCCCTATAGTTGTTGTTGTTAGGTGCTGTCGAGTTGGTTCCTACTCATAGTGACTCTATGTACAACAGAACAAAACACTGCCTGGTCCTGTGGCATCCTCACAATCATTGCTACATTTGAGCCCATTGTTGCAGCCACTGTGTCAATCCATCTAGTCAAGGGTCTTCCTGTTTTTCGCTGACCCTCTACCTTACTAAGCATGATGTCCTTCTCCAGGGATCTTGGATCTTGAGATATTGCCTTTATAATACATACAACACTTACCTATCAAGCTGGAACGGTAGCATATTAAGGGTTCTGATATATCCTGCAGTTAAGAAAACTGTTTCCTCTGGTATCACTCAGTTCCCAGTGTATTCAACTTTGAAACTTTTTGTTTATTTTTATTGAATTAAAAAAATAACAGTTACGAAGCATCATTTGAGAAGCACATTTTGTTTCCTACCTGCTCTATACCAAACCCTATTTTCTGTGCTGGAGACATAGCATTGCATAAGACAGACAAGGCTTCTAACTGCTGTGTCTTACTTTGCAGCATGGAGAGAGAGGGAATAAAAATCACAAGCAAAACACTTTAAAGCAGTGCTCAGTGCTGTGATACACCAGGAAACCAGTTGTCACAGAACTGATTCTGACTCATGATAATCCCATATGTGTCAGAGTAGAACTGTGCTCCATAGGGTTTTTAATGACTGATTTTGCAGAATTAGATCATCAGGCATCTCTGGGTGGAGTCAATCACCAAACTCTCAGTTAGCAGCCAAGCACATTAACCGTATGCGCCAGCCAGAGACTCAAAATACACAGGGCAAAATGAGAAAGAGAAAGGCGATGGTGGGGAAGCAAAGCCCTCTCTAAGGAGGTGGCCAGCCATGGAACATACTTTGGAATAGGCTGCCTTACTTCACATACCCAAAAAAAAGAAAGAAAAAAAGTACTCCCAATACATCTTTCAAAAACAAAGTAGAAGCCTGGCTGCTAAGCCCTGTGATTCAATATGGCGCAGAGAACGTTCTATTTGAAGGAAACCCAGTTAGCAGAACCCTTGAGGCACAACAGGAGCCTCAGTAATGCCAGCAACCTTGTGTACTGAGTTTGTAAGGAGTGTTCTAAGTTGTGTTTCCTGAAATCTGAGTTCCCCCTTACCAAAGGCCTTATCTGAAATGGCTTTCCTTCTGCCACCTACCCAAATGCTCAAAGCTCAGATTAGTTCTCCTTTAGTTTTTTTTTTGGTTTGTTTGTTAGTTTTTTCAATTTGTATAGCATCTGTAGTCTGGGGTGCACCCATTAAGGCACTGTAGCTGTTTTTGTGGGTTATCCTTGCTTCTAAAGCTATTTTATAAACCCATCCATAGATGCCCCGGCTGCGTCTCCTAGCAAGGCCAGCAATTTTTTTTTTTGTAAAGGACTAGAGAGTAAATACTTTAGGTTTTGTGGGACACATATGGTCTTTGTTGTATATTCTTCCTTATTTTTTTTAACAACTCTTTAAACATGTAAAAACCATTCTTAGCTTGCAGGCTCTCCCAAAACAGGCCAGAGGCTAGATTTGGCCCATGGGCCATAGTTTACTGACCCATGTCTAGAGCACAAATCATATGGAGGAAGTATATAACGTGTATTTATTTACTGAGAGAGCATGTAATTTTTCTAGGAATAATTTCTGTAACAGTTTTCTAAGAATGAGAATTACTTGGGCAAAAATTCAGGACTCACACACACTCATACAAAGTCACTCACACAAACACCTACCAGAGAAGAATTCAGTCTGAAGAAGCAAATGGTACAGTGGTTCTCACCCCTGGCTGTATACTAGAATCATCATGCTCAGGCCCTACTACAGACTAATTGAACCATGATGTCTGGAGTGGGAACCCAAAGCTCCCCAGGTGACTCTATTTTGCAGCTTGATTAAGAGCCAATGTTCCAGAGCTGAAGGAGCCCTGGTGGCACAGTGGTTAAAGCCATCGACTGCTAACCGAAAGGTCTCTTTGGGAGAAAGATGTGACAGTCTGCTTCCATAGAGTTTTATAGCCTCAGAAACCCTATGAGGTCACTATGAGTCTGAATCACTCGATGGCAGTGGGTTTGGTTTTGGTTTTGGGTTCCAGAGTTGTGTTTCTCAAATTTTAGCAAGCATCAAAATTACCTGGGAGCTTGTTAAACCCCATATTGGTCCCACCTCCCCACCTAGAGTTTCTGATTCAATAGGTTAAAGATGAGGCCCTAGAGTTTGTATTTCTGACAAATTCCCAGGTGACATTGATGCTGCTGGTCTGGAGACGGCACTTTGAGAAGCAATGTTGTAATGGGAAATTGATTCAGGTGAGAGCTTTCTTCCACCTGGGATTTTTGGTTTGGTTGGTAGGTTAGTTCATTGGTATTTTTATTTTATTTTATTTTTCTTTAGCTTAGAAGTTTCTAGAGCCCAGGTGAAAGAAATTTAAGGCAGCAATTTGAAAGCAGGGACCATGTGAAGGCACAGAGTAAATTCTCCACAAATATTTGTTTAATTTAGGACATGGTAGAGACTAGCAGGAAAGGAAAATGGTTTTGCTCTCTCAGTGGAGAAAGAAGAAATGCTGAGTAAATAACAAAGGCATTTCAAAGGCTGCTTTGAACATATTTCTGAAAACACAGAGTATGTCCCAGTTGAAGAGAAGCTACCAAAGCCAACGATACCATTCACAAGTGCTAGTTAATTATATACTTACCAGTTGCCGATGAGCAATTCTGACTCATGGCAACCCTATGTGTGTCAGAGTAGAACTGTGCTCCATAGGGTTTTCAATGGCTGACTTTTCAGAAGTAGATCACCAGGACTTTCTTCCAAAGCAGCTTGGGGTGGACTTAAACTTTCAATCTTTCAGTTAGCAGCCAAGAGTGTTAACCATTTGTACTACCCAGGGACTCCAGTTATATGCTTGCGACCCATCCAAAAGAGAAAACCCACCAACCTTCAAGAAATCAAAGTCATGCAAACTGGGAAAGCTGTATTCTCTGATGAAATGTTTAGATATGAGCTTCTTAAATGCACATGTCATTTTCATTTAATAAATCAAGAATCACAGAAATGCCACATGGTTCCAGAGAGGCCTCTATCATCATTGCCTTTAAGAGAAAACCTGATAAAACCTTGCTACTCAAAGTGTGGTCCCTAGACCAGCAGCATTGTTATGATCTGGGAGCTTGTTAGAACCAGGGCGTCATTATGACTTCCTTGGCCCTTGGCACTTTTGCCTTCATGGGCCCCTTCTTCTATAAACCAAACCAAACCCGTTGCCAACATGTGGATTCCAACTCATAGTGACCCTCTAGGACAGAGTAGAACTGTTCCATATGGTTCTCAAGGAGCAGCTGGTAGATTCAAACTGCCAACCTTTTGGTTAGCAGTCCAAATCTAAACCACTGCACCACCAGGGCTCCTTCCTCTATAAAGAAAATTAAAAATTATATTTTATGCTAATCCCCTATAAAGACAGATAAATTGATATTATACATTATAAAACATTTCCTTCAACCTAAAAGCTCATTTTTCCCTCTGATTGTAAACGAAATTAAAACATTGTCACAGGCTTTCTGGAGCCACTGAGGCTGGAGGAACCCCTGAAACTACTGCCCTGAGATAATCTTTCACCCTGAAACCATAAACCAAAAATATTCCCTGAAGCCTTCTTTAAACCAAACAACAGTCTACCTTTAACTAGTAAAGAATGCCTGCTAGAACTTTGTGCTCTTTTAAAAACTTTCTATATGGAATCAAATTATTAACAGCAACTTGAAAGGTTACATAGGAAGCTTAGTGGGAAATGAGTATATGTTAATAAGGGAGAAACAAACTGGAAAAGAAAGGTGAGAACTGCTGCACAATTTGAAGATTGTAATCAATGTCACTGTATTGTACATGTAGAAATTGTTGAATGAGTGTATGTTATGCAGTGTATATTTTCAACAATAAAAACAAAACCCAACAGTGTCATGGGCCCCTAAAAGTATTATGGGCCATAGGTACTGTGCCTCCCGTGTCTATTCAGCAAGTTGGCCCTGGTTAGAAGCACAGACTTGTAGGCTCCATCCAAGTTACTGAATCAGAATCTACATTTTAACAACATCCCAGGTGATTCAAATGCACATTAAAGTTTGAGAGGCACTGTGTGTTAAATTCACTGTAGTTTAACAAACAAGAAAATAATCCTGAGTTTTCCATATTCCCTGAATCCTGAAAAATATGCTACCATGTTCTCTATACTATTTGGTCAACCATGTGTGTCTAGAATCCCCATTTGCCTTGGGGCTGTGCTGTCTAAAATTATGAAGCACTTTACAGCTAGGTAAACATGGAGGATGTGTAGGGAATTACATCAAGGTTTTTACCCTGAAACCATTGAGCAGTCCTAAAGGTGCTGGATTTTAGCAGTACTCAATATATTTGGCTGCCTAGAATAGTTAATAGAAACTACTTGAAATCCTGACAATATTCCATGATGATATTGGCGATAATGGAAGACTTGAGTATGAATTGAAGTGTTCATTCTTCACTGATCATATAGTGGATTAGGGTTATATAATAGGTCTAAGAATTTTCACTTGAAATGACTTGATGGAAACTGGTAGTTCCAATAAAAATCATGAGCACTATGGGGAAAAAAAAACAACAACAAAAAAACTTGTACATTTATGTTGAAATATAGCTCCAGATGTAAGGGAAAAAAATAGCAACTCTATAGTATGAACTTCATCACCAGTCGCTGGGACAGCTAATCTTAAGATTTTTTATCCCAATGATTCTCAAACCCTTTCAGCAGTGAAATTGCTTTAATAGTTTAAACATTAAAAGAAAATAAAATGGCACTGCTCTGCACGACATGAGTGCAGAAGGCTCAGAACCTTCCCTCCTACCTCTTCCCAGAAGCCAGCACTTCATGCAGCCTGCTGAACTCGTCAAACTTTTTATTATAAAACAAAGTGAAAATCACCTTTGCTGAGTCCTAGATTCAGCTGATGAACGCAGTAAGAGTAATCATAGCCACTATATGCGAAGAAATGTACCATCCATTTTGCAGTGTTTTATTTTATCTTCCCAACAACCTGTAATATAGGTTGTAACATCCTCTTGCAGGGGAGGGGGGGAACGACAGAGAGAGAATGTGATTTCTTTAACGTTACACAGCTAGTTATTGGGAGAGACTCAAATGTTTTCTCTCAGTTTTGTGGGAATTCCCTTGAGGAATAACGCCTGGGATTCTTGTATGTGATACTTCACATTGACACAGTGTACGTAACATATTTTTCCAGCGAGATGTTTACAAGTCTTCAAAAATTAACATTTTCATCATGACTGGCGAGTTTGTTGGCAATACATTTGAATGCCAACTTGTCAGCTTTCCAATAGGCCCCTGCTCCAATCAAACATAATGTGCATCTTGTTATTTTAGGGCACGGGCAGCAATGGGCCATGGCTATTGCATGCATCCTGGAAGCAAGCTATGGTCAAGATTCAAACAAGTCAGGGTTCTCTGTTTAGGACCCAATATGGTAGCATAATATCAAGGGACTAGGTAGGTATAAAGGAATCAGGCAGTAATATCCAGAAGATAAACAAAGAATCAGGAACCAAAAGACTCACTCCTTGCATGAAGTGAACAATCCAGGAATAAGCAGAGACAGGGCAAGATGTAGACAGAACCCAAAACAGCAGGCAGATGCAAGGCACTTGGTACTAAGTTACCCTGCCTTATCCCTAGAGCTATTACATGCTTCCTGCGAAGAGCCGATTTATAGGCTGTATTCTATGGGACTCACCTGGCTAGAGCGACCATATGGAAAAGAGGGAGGTTTCTGTAATATTCTTTTCTTTCCCAGTAATAATATATATCACAGTGGTTAATAGCTAAGGCTCCTAACCAAAAGATTGGCAGTTTGAATCCACCAGGCACTCCTTGGAAACCCTATGGCGCAGTTCTACTCTGTCCTATAGGGTTGCTATGAGTCAGAATTGACTAGACGGCAACAGGTTTTGGTTTTGGTAGGATATATATATATATATATGATATACATTACACCTGTATATAACATGTTGTTGTTAGTTGCTGTCAATTCAATTCCGACTCCTGGCTATCCCATGGTGTTTCAGAGTATAACTATGCTCCATAGGGTTTTCAAGGCTGTGATCTTTCTGAAGCAGATTGCCATGCCTGTCTTCTGAAGCACCTCTGGGTGGGTTCAAACCACCAACCTTTCAGCTAGTAGTCAAGCACGTAAGCATTTGCTCCACCCAGGGACTCCTATGTATAACATAGGTATAATATATACGTAACGTATGTATTATACCTATATATAATATACATATAGGTATAATATGATTTTTTTTAGATCTATCTATATCCCAAGCATTATGCCTATCTTATTAGGTGACATATTACTGCCTATTAATTAGGAAATTGTGTCCTGTGTAATAGACCTATAGTAATAACAATACCTTATCTAATATAATTTTCAAAGAAACCCAGTGAGGAAGATAGCAGTATCCCCATTTTACAGGTGAGGAAAGGGAGGCTCCAAAAGCTGAAATGATTTCCTGATAGTAAGCAACGGAGCCAAGACTCAGATCCATGTCCTATTGATTCCAAATCAATGATTTCAGCCACTACAGCTTGTTGTCTTGCTACAAAATATTGGGTGGCAATACCTTACCACACTCGTACATTTTTCAAAGATCTGTTTCATTTATTTCAACAATATCAATAGCCATAATTAAAATGGGATGATCCTTTTTGGAGGATGAAGCTTCAAGCTGATGAAGAAGCATGGCAGACTTGGCCCAGGCTATTCAAACCTTTCTATGATGCAATGCAAGGATGACCGTGTTGGTCTTGCTATGCACTACTCTGGCAGCAGCATGAACCTCATCTTGTTTTCCTTTCACACCCCCAGCATTGAGTAACTTGCTGGCACAGATGGCTTGATAAAGGAATGATAAAGGCATACTATCAGCATTATAGTTAAAGAGACTGGGCTTCAAATCAAGCACACGTGTTCAAATCCTAGTTCCACCCAGCACTTATTCAATGTATGACTTTGGTCAAGGTACTCAATCTCACTGAGCCTCAATTCTTTTGTCCACACCATGGGCTATCATAATATCTACATCACATTGTTGAATAGATTAAAATGAGATCAGACCTTTAGAGCATTAAGTACAGTGCCTGCTGTATAGATAGTAATAAATGGTATTTCCTGATCCTTTCTTTTCTTTTCTACATACCTGTTATACGGAAGATTAAAAAAAAACAAAACAAAACTCCCTTTAAATAGAATAAAGATTACAGTACTTCTAACATTGAAATATATACTCCTGTGGTTGATAGTAGCATATCTTCTTTCAAGTATGAATTTTGGAATATAATAGACAGCTTTCTCAATGAACATTATTTAAATAGAAAGAGTAATTTTCTTTGCAAATTAGACTCCCAGCCCCACAAATCTAATGTCTGCTCATCCCTTGAATCCCTTCAACCCTCCCTGCTTCAGGCTGTGGCCATTTTATGAAAGTCACAGCTAAACAGGGCTCCGATTTGTCAGTGACACGTCATAGATATGAGGATGCACAGATAAAATCTATTAGGCCAGCAGGGCACGCATTAATGTTCCAGTGGCAGTAATTAAATCCTGATGGAAAAGTAGCTACAAATATCCCCAAAACTGAACCAGATGTTTTGGCAACTGAATAAAGCCACAAACCTGGAAAACTCCACATGCTAAGGGCCAAGCCTTGTCAGAAGCGAATCTTCCGTAAGCCTCACACTGAATGAACACTGCCCCAGCCTGCTGGGAATGTCAAATAATGGCAAAAAAAAAATGTCTTCCTTTATGCGTCACTATAATCCATCGGGCATACAAAGAAACAATTGAAAAAACTGTACATGTATTAAAAATCCCTCTAATAACAGAGCAAAATAACTAACACGTTTATATTGCCACATGGGAAGCCCAATCAATTCACAGTGGCGCTCCAACTTAGTCACACCTCATATATCATCTTTCTAGGTAGCTTACACAGGATACAGTTTCCTAATTAATAGGCAGTAAAAATATTAATTATCATCATGCTCATTTAGTGTTCAATTAACAAATGAAAACATAAAATGCATTTCACCTGGCCACAGGTGACCTGGGGAACCCCTCAATAAACAGTACCCTTTTATTTCTGTTTTTGAGATGGTTGCAGTTTGGGGTTTTGTTTTTTTTTTTTTCCTTTTTCTATCTTGCTTTTCATCAATACCTACTCTGGCCTATTCCCCTCACAGCACATCATTTAAATAGCTTGACAAAATGTTTTCCAGGGAGGAGAGCTCACTCTTGCCCTGGCATGTATATCTGCTATGAAGATGTCATGATCTCCTGTATTGAAATGAGTTGAAAAGAGTTATTTGATCCATGGAGATGTAAATTAATAACGGAGACGCTGGTTTCCATCAGCAGGGTCAGCAGCAGCAGGCAAGAGAAGCCCGAGGTCAGCTGGACTTTCATATCGTGTGTCTTGAGCATCCAAAAGGAAGGGATAGGAGGCTGGCAAGCCATCGAGTCCACACAGGACCCCAGAGCACAGCGGAGTGACACCGGCCACCATCTCCTTACGCTACCCCGGTACGTATCTTATTAGTGTTAATTTATCTCTAGTGTTAAGGAGGTTAACGACCCTGTTATTTTATATGCTACTGAGCTTTACTGCACGTCTGGAGAATGATATTCCGAGTAACCTCATCAGAGAAAGGAATCGCTGAGAAGACCTGCCTGAACAATAAATAATCTTTAAAAATCATGTGTCCTTCAGAGAGAGGAAATAAAGCAATATGATGTTACTTGTGGAGACTACAGAGGAAACATTTGTCAACCATCAAAAAAGACAGCATAATGGTCACCAAACCCACTGCCGTCGAGTCGATTTCGACTCATAGTAACCCTATAGGAGAGCGTAGAACTGCCCCATAGGGTTTCCAAGGCTGTAAATCTTAGGGAAGCAGACTGTCACACACAATAGCCCACAAAAGCCTATGCAAAGGGCTGAAATGACAATTTTAAACCTTCCCTATCCGTGCAAACTGAAATTCACTGAGCTAAGAATTACAGATGTTTTCTAATTAGTCTTCATAATCCTTCTTGCTTTATTTTTCTGTCAACCATTGCTTTCTAGACCTGAGCCTCCAATGTAAGAGAAGCACCGATAGGGAACACAGTCCCTTAACTCTCTCAGTACACAAGTAAGTCATAACTCCCAGACTGAGGAATCCCCTCAAGAGGTGATCAGCTCTACGCTCCTCTTGCAGAGGCTCATGGCTTGCATCTTGATTTCTTGATCTGGTAATAACTAACTTTCTAAAATTCATATGTATAGGGTCCATGGAAATATAGGCAAGATTTAGAATGTTAATTTAAAATTATCATCTAATATAAAAAGAGAGACAGCTTGGGGTGCTCTGTGGCTCTGGGATTTGATGGTTCTCATATTGGAAAGACTGTTCATAAAACCCCTCAGGAGATGATCAGCTCATTGTCATATTTTAGAATTAGATTTTTTTTCTTGTTCCTTTAAAAATCTTGACCCTTTGGCTTAGCATGATACTAAATTCCACCCACAGAAAGAAAAAAAAATCTGTTATTCATGAACTTTTGCAAACCAGCAAATTCCCAAATGCTACCACAGCAAATGACTCCCGACATAAACTGCAATGAAATGAGAATAAAACATTTAAATGACCTCTTAGTCCCTTAATAGTCTCTCACTTGTGAACAATTTTGAGCTTGTTGAAGCACATGCTAAAATGTTTTCATGTAGCCATGTGTTTTACTCCTACATTGAATGTATATGGAACTCTACCGATTCCAGATACAAGTCTCCGCTGACGTCAGAGTCAACTCTTTAAGATATCTGTGTTTTCTAAAATCCTTTCTTGCACCTCTTCACTCTCTCTTGCTCACATTGCTAGTTCCCCTCTTTTGAAGGTCCATTCCCACAAAGAAACCATAATTTGATCACCTAGTGAGAATACAATGTAGGTAAGTCAATAGAAACTGACAAATTTGAGCTGAAATTCCGATGCTGAGAAGTCAGTTGGTTTTACTCACTAAGTGATTTGCTCTTTTATACCTCTTTTTCAAAATATAGTCCAAACATTCATGTTGTTATTGTGGTTAGTTGCTGTCGAGTCAGCTCTGACTCATGACAACCTCATGTGTGTGGAGTAGAACTGCTCCATACGGTTTTCAAAGCTCTGACCTTTCGGAAGCAGATTGCCAGGCCTTTCTTCTGAGGCACCCCTAGGTGGGTTTGAACTACCAACCTTTCAGCTAGTAGTTGAGTGCTTAACTGTTAGTACCACATGGGGAATCCTCCAAACATTCATACACTTTATCAATATTATCAAAGTATTATGTACCATGGACCTTTGGGATTACTCTTAAAAAATGAAAATTATAAATAATATTTCTTTGAATCCTCGTAGCCATACACAAATAACACTTATGTATGTACAGTGTCTCCTTTGGCCTTTTTACAGACAACTCCTTGAGTCATCTACTGTTTTATTATCCCCTCTTTGTATGTACAACGGTATCGACCACATATGGAAATTAACAAAAGTTGTAACAGTAGAGAAAGAGGCTTGGGCGACAACATTTATTCAGTATCCTCAAGGTGCTTTAAACTCATAAACACTTTGTGACAACTAGGAGAGTATATGCACTTATCCCCATTGAATACATGAGGATACCCAAACTCAGAGGAATGGGCAGTTGCTGGGATCACGCAGCTGGTAAATCATGTAGAAGGAAGTAACTTCAAAGCTCGTGTTCTTCATTCTGCACCCCTGTCCTCTCAATTTTGTGCACCTCATGTTGATGTGACCCACCCTGGGAAACAACCAAGATCTCCAGGCTAAACATGAGTCCAGACATCAAGTATTTCATCCATTTCGACATTGGTCATTAGCCCTGAGTGCCTGGACGAAAAAGTTTGGGTTGTGAATCGCTGTGTTTTGAAAACCATCCATATGTCCCTGGTAAACATTAGAGACATCAAGATTATTTTAGTCATTCCCATTAGTACTATGGCTTGTATGGAATATTTTCCCTATTATATTTATCGCATAAATATGCTGTTGAATGCAAGCATAAACACCTGCTTCAGATATTTTAAATTTCAGTGATTCAGACAGGTAACTGCTAAACAAATTGAATAGGGAGGCCAGAATCAGAAAACAGGAATGAGACAAAGGAGGCTAGGCATGAGAAATAATCTGGAAAGAACACTGTCACTGCTGACACTACACACTTACGCCACGAGGGACTGCAGCCGCCACAGTGCCCACCACCTCTGCTGGGCTGCAGTGATCTAAGGGCATGATCAAAGTCCTGGGTGACAGCAGCCTATGCAACATTCAAAGTCTTGG
>NW_004443977.1:12690326-12724220 GCF_000243295.1 Trichechus manatus latirostris
TTCAATCCATGACACACCTAGTAGGTACTCAGTACATATTCCTCAATTGAATAAATTCCCTTCCATAAAGTAGGGAACCAAATGACGTTTACCTAAAAACCTGTGTGTTATCTAGTGCTGCTATAACAAAAAATATCACAAGTAGTTGGCTTTAAGGAACAGAAATTTAGTTTCTCATAGCTCAAGAGGCCTGAAGTCAGAATTTAGGGTGTGGCTGTAGGGAAAGTTCCTTTTTTTGTCTATTTCAGCCTCTAGTAGCTGCTGGCAATCTTTGGTGTTCCTGAGCTTGTAGATAGATCTGTCCTGTGTGTTTGTTTTCATATGGTGTCTTTCTCCTGTGTGTCTGTGTCTACTCTGCTCTTTTCATAACTCAGAGTGATTAAGTTTAGGACCTACCCTCCTCGAATCTAACCTCATCAACATAACAAAAGAAAACTCTATTTCCAAACATGATCACATCCACTGGTACAGGGGCCAGGACTTCAGTATGTATTTTGGGGGCACACAATTCAATCCATAATAACTTGTTGAAATACACATGAGAAGAGTTTAATATTGAATGCTCTCTGATGATTTATCTGTGTGTTCTAGTCAAGCCCTTTCTAATCTATTATTAATTATTTGGCAGTTCTCATGTTTGGAGAGTTGATGAAGGTTCTTGGCATCTGAGAGGATAAAAAGGACAAAGCCAAGGAATTCAACCTAGGTATGGTCAGGCTGTGCCCATGCTTTTGTCTTTTTAAGACCGTGCTCCCATCTGCAAGAGAATCATCAAGCAGCTGATAAGAATAATGTGCCATGTATCTGGTGTGTTGAGAAATTAGTTCCTAACTCAGCCTTTAAATCCATCTGTTCCTTATGGCCTCTCTGGCCACACCATTCCATTCCAGACTGAATTTGTCCTTTTTTTTTTAATTCTAATGAACAGTTTGATTGATTCTCTTGGATAGTGACCTTGCTCTTTTATATTTCAAATGTGAGTAGCTTAAACCTAATGAAGGATACAGAGCACAGTCCCAGGATTTCCCACATCATTGCCTCTGTCTTCACCCCTCTCTGTCCCCTCCTCTCAACACACCCCCTAGTGCATTGCCTTTGCAAGCAGCCTTGATTCTTTTTGGTCTGACCAAACCCTGTTCTTCCTGGCCCAACCTCAGAAGGTGAATTAAGCAATGCTACACAACTCTTGCTTGTTTATATAAGGCTTTCGATTTCATTGGTTGACAGGAAAAAAACTATAGGCAGTCCCCAGGTTACAAACGTCGGACTTACACACAACCGGTACTTACAAACCAACACTCGTAAAGCCTGTTATATTAAAAATTCAAGGTACATACAATGGTTCATAATAACAAATGTGTGCTACTTGGCAACACGCATCAACACATTTTCATTATTACTGACTTTAGATACTAACCATACCTAACTGTCCCGATTTATGTACAAATTCGACTTAAAGACAGACTTAGGAATGGAACTCAGGGACTGCCTGTAATTCTGCTGTAAAAGATGAGCAATGACCCATTGATACTGGGAGTATGGGAAGAAGACTATTATTTCTAGCAGTTAATAGTACTCTCCAGAGAGTCTTCACCTTCTATATTTTTGGCATTCTCTAATCACTTATAACCATTCTGTATAGTTCACATGGCTCAATGTTTCACTATACAGAGAGCTTCTGAGATTCTTCTCCCTTCATCTTTCTATCTGCAAAGACTGACTCAAAAAACTAGAAAAGTCCACTGCTGTATTGTTATAATTTCTCATTATTTTTACTATAAAGAGCAAGACCTTGTTTATAGAAAGTTTCCAAAACAAATCCTCCTTTCTCTTTTTATATTCTACTACAGTAAAATCATGTTTCTATAAAAACATATCCATATGCATATTCATTAAATATGCCATTAATATAAAAGTATCTAGCCAGCATACATTCCCTATTACTCAATACCATTAATATGCTTACAATTCCTAGAACTGCTGAGACTCCTGTTCTTTAACAGATTTCAGACTGATCAAGTCACAGTGTATGATGGTGTAAACTTGAGAAACTCACTTAAGCTTCCTGAATCTCAGTTTCCTCATCTATGAGATGGACACAAAGAGCACCAGCTGTCTCTTAGGGTTGTGTAACAGGATGGGGGTACCCAGTCAGAGAGATACTGAAAAATTATGCCAGCCTCTATCATGTCTAGGGAAGGAGACCAAGTTACCCTGTAGCAGATCATCTTTATTCTGTTTGTTTAAGAGTCTCCTAAATGTCTGACTTGCAATTATGGTAATGTAGGGTGAATAGATCCCCATGGTCTGGGACAAAAGATATAACAAAATCTAGCAGGACTCAATCAAGTCTGCTTTTCCTCGAAACGTCTGGTATGAAATACTGGTCCCTGTGAAGGCATGAATCAATCCGTACAAAGCCGAGGATCTTCTGGGAGAGGATAGTCCAAGACCCACAATTCCTACTCACAGAGATACGATGTCATGGAAACTTGTCAGGACTCAGCGTCAGGAAAGGGTGAGCATGTCAGACTGAAGCAGTGGTGAGCTCTGGGACACAATAACTGAGCAATGGAGTATATGCTAAGGAGCTCCAAACTTGGTACCCAAAATGGGTCACCACTGTATTCTGGAAAGGACACAAAGAGCAAGAGATTCCCAGCAACAGTAAGCAAGCCTTATCTTAGGATGTGCATGACCAGGCTTCTGAAGCTCCAAGAACCAACAACAGTGATAGACTGATCAGATTCTCATTTTCTCTCTCTGTCGTCTTTCTTCTCTTACCCCTCCTTCTCTCTTTGGCATTTTAAAAAACACCAAATAGGTGCTAGTGTTTTTTGGACAATTTTGAGGTGGTGGTAGTCTCCATAAGGAAAGTACTAAATTTTACGCTAATAGGACAGGTGAGCAGTGAAGCAAATGATTTAAAAATATATACATGTGACTACATTTATACTTTGTGTCTGTAGAGAAGATCATACTATTTATAATAATGAAAGAGTTTATATGTGAAAGAGTTTTGTAAATAACAATACTCTATATAAAATATGAGGTTGTTTTTTGTTTTGTTTTGATTTTAAGCTTTTGCCTGTGATCTTTTCCTGAGGCCCAGTCTATTCCCAAATTGTCCCATGTTGTCTGAAGGGCTCCCAGAGATCAACCAAGATCAAAAATAAAAATCAACCTTCTGAGAAGGACATAGAACTTGCTATGGTATAAGTGGGTGTTTGAGAGTAGAATTGTGGACTAAAGAATACCATAGACCAATCAGCTCTGAGTTTGCATGGCAAAAGCTATATCAAGGCCTTTGTAACAATTTCCCAATTCCCCTGGAAATAGTAGAAAATAGTAGAGAGGTACCCAGATACTACTGACCCCAATGTCCTGCACCTCACCTTTGGTGGGAAGGGGCTGCCATCTCCTTTGTGGCCAGGAAAGAGATTCAGCTTTGGGATCTTGGGATTTCCATGCTTAGCCAAGTTTTTGGTCTCCAGCTAGCTGCACAGCTCCCTCCCAAAAACCATACCACAGAGACCACTTGGCCTCAGCTCAGCTCCTCTAACCACACTGCAGACATGGCTTATTCCTCAGGCATCCTTTATCTGGTTCATCACAGCACAATTTCTCTCTCGAACCAAAATATTACTCTTGTCTCCTATTTATGTTTTCATTGTTCCTCTCTCCTAGCACTACAACGTGCCAATCTAGCTACTCTTTTCTCCCATTTACCACACACCCAATCCTCTGTCATGCCAGCTCCCAAATTCCAATACCTAAAACCAATTCCACTTACCATGCAAGGTATTCTGAAATCACCACCATGATCTCCTCACTATAGTATCTAGTTGTACCAGGCACATATCATTTCTTCCATAAGTAGAGTTTGAATTAACTATTTTTTTTAAAAATCCCAGTATATAAGATATTGAATTATTTGCAGGCATTTAAGAGCATTCAGCCTTGTTGTGATATTTGTCATCTTCTTCAGAAATTTACTGCCTCACCCTTCTCTCTTTCTAGGAGTACCTCATATTTCTATTATTGGAATAAAAATAATGGTTGTCATGTATTATTTATTTCTTGATTTATTAATAAGCCACCTTGTTACTTGTTCTACCAAGGAACTTGGGATGACTTATAAGAGTACCTAAAATACAACAATATGACATAAATTTAAAAGAGGTGAAAAAAAAAGTCAAGAAAGCAAGGGTACAGATATAAAATAGGTTTCAAAATAAAGTTAATACAAACTTTCACACCACAAAGACCCATACAACAGCTGTAGGTGGGTAAGTAATTTGGCTCTCAAGATTCTAGCCAACGTCCCCAGAAGGAAAACCCAATCATTTTAGCAATGATTGTAACAGTGTTTGTAACTACTGCAGTCTGAAATTGATCAAACATGCAGTCAAGATTCACTGATAATTACTCTTGATTGCAATGCCTAAGTTGGAAACAAAGAAGGATCAGTAGTTGGAAAATGCAGCACGGGTGATAGAAATGATGTGGGAGATCAAGTGATAGAATTTTGCAAGGCCAATGACTTATTCATTGCAAATACCCTTTTTCAATAACATAAATGGCAACTATACACATGAACCTCGCCAGATGGAATACACAGGAATCAGATCAACTACATCTGTGGAAAGAGATGGTGGAAAAGCTCAATATCATCAGTCAGAGCAAGGCCAGGGGCTGACTGCAGAACAGATCATCAATTGCTCATATGCAAGTTCAAGTTGAAGCTGAAGAAAATTAGAACAAGTTCACAAGAGACAAAGTATGACCTTTAGTACATCCCACCTGAATTTAGAGACCATCTCAAGAATAGATCTGATGCATTGAACACTAATGACTGACAACCAGACGAATTGTGGGATGACATCAAGGGCATCATACATGAAGAAAGCAAAAGGTCATTAAAAAGACAGGAAAGAAAGAAAAGACCAAAATGGATATCAGAAAAGATTCTGAGACTTGCTCTTGAAAGTAGAGCAGCTAAAGCAAATGCAAGAAATGATGAAGTAAAAGAGCTGAACATAGGATTTCCAAGGGCAGCTCAAGAAGACAAAGTAAAGTATTATAATGACATGTTTAAAGATCTGGAGTTAGAAAACCAAAGGAAAGAACACACTCCACGTTTCTCAAACTGAAAGAACTGAAGAACAAATTCAAGCCTCGAGCTGCAATAGTGAAGGATTCTTTGGGCAAAGTATTGAAGGATGCAGGAAGCATGAAAGAAGATGCAAGGAATAAACAGTCACTGTACCAAAAAGAATTTGTCCATGTTCAACCATTCCAGGAGGTAGCGTATGATCAAGAACTACTGATATTGAAGGACGAAGTCCAAGCTGCACTGAAGGCATTGGCAAAAAACAAGACTCCAGGAATTGACAAAATACTGTCATGGATTGAATTGTGTCCCCCAAAAATATCTGTCAACTTGGCTGGGTCATGATTCCCAGTATTGTATGATTGTGTATACCATTTTGTAATCTGACGTGATTTCCTTATGTGCTGTAAACTCTATCACTATGATATAATAAAACAGATTAGCGGCAGTTATACTAATGAGGTATACAAGATTGGATAGTGTGGTAAGCCAATCTCTTTTGAGATATAAAAGAGAGAAGCTAGCAGAGATACCTGGGAACCTCATACCACCAAGAAAGCAGTGCTAGGAGCAGAGTGGGTACTTTGGACCTGAGGTTCCTGCACAGAGAAGCTCTCAGAACAAAAGAAGACTGATGACACGGACCTTCCTCCAGAGCCAACCGAGAAAGCATTCCCTTGGAACTGACTCCCTGAATTTGGACTTGTAGCCTACTGGACTGTGAGAGAATAAACTTCTCTTTGTTAAAGCCATCCACTTGTGGTATTTCTGTTATAGCAGCACTAGATGACTAACACAAATACCAAGCGAGATGTTTCAACAGAAGGATGCAGCGCTGGAGGTGCTCACTCCTCTACATCAAGAAATTTGGAAGATAACTACCTGGCCAACCATCTGTAAGAGATCCATATTTGTGCCCATTCCAAAGAAAGGTGATCCAACAGAATGCAGAAATTATCAAACAATATCATTAATATCACATACAAGTAAAATTTTGCTGAAGATAATTCAAAAATTGTTACAACAGTACATCAACAGGGAACTTCCAGAAATTCAAGGTGGATTCAGAAGAGGACATGTGTTGTGGATTGAATTGTGTCCCCCAAAAAATGTGTGTATCAGTTTGGCTAGGCCATGACTCCCAGTGTCGTGTGGTTGTCCTCCATTTTGTGATTGTAATTTTACATTAAAGAGGATTAGGATGGGATTGTAACACCACCCTAACCCAGGTCACATCCCTGATCCAATGTAAAGGGAGTTTCCCTGGGGTGTGGCCTGCACCACCTTTTATCTCTTGTAAGAGATAAAAGAGAGAAGTAAGCGGAGAGACAGGGGTACCTCATACCACCAAGAAAGCAGTGCCAGGAGCAGAGCATGTCCTTTGGATCCGGGGTCCCTGTGCAGAGAAGCTCCTAGTCTGGGGCAACACTGATGAGAAGAAGGCCAACTGAGAGAGAAAGCCTTCCCCTGGAGCTGATGCCCTGAATTTGGACTTTTAGCCTACTTTACTGTGACGAAATAAACTTCTCTTTGTTAAAGCCATCCACTTGTGGTATTTCTGTTGTAGCAGTACTAGATGACTAAGACAACATGGAACCAGGGATATCATTGCTGATGTCACACGGATCTTGGCTGAAAGCAGAGAATACCAGAAAGATATTTACCTGTGTTTTATTGACTATGCAAAGATATTCTACTATGTGGACCATAACAAATTATGGATAACATTGCGAAGAATGGGAATTCTAGAACATTTAATTGTGCTCATGAGGAACCTGTATATAGATCAAGAGGCAATCGTTCAAATAGAACAAGGGAAAACTGCATGGTTTAAAGTTAGGAAAGGTGTGTGTCGGCATTGTATCCTTTCACCATACTTACTCAAACTTTATGCTGAGCAAATAATCCAAGAAGCTGGACTATATGAAGAATTGGAGAAGGATTGGAGAAGATTCATTAACAACCTGTGATATGCAGCTGACGCAACCTTACTTGCTGAAAGTGAAGAGGACTTGAAGCACTTACTGAGGAGGATCAAAGATTATAGCATTCAGTATGGCTTACATCTTAGCATAAAGAAAACAGAAATCCTCACAACTGTACCAATAAGCAATATCATGATAAATGGAGAAAAGATCGAAGTTGTAAAGGATTTCATTTTACTTGGATCTGTAGTCAACACGCAAATGATGCATTGCATTGGGCAAATCTGCTGTAAAAGACCTCTTTGAAGTGTTGAAAAGCAGAGATGTCACTTTGAGAACTAAGTTGTGCCTGACCCAAGTCATGGTGTTTTCAGTCACCTCATGTACCACCAGTACATGAATAAGGAAGATGGAAGAAGAATTAATGAATTTGAATTATGGTGTTAGGGAAGAATATTGAATATACCACGGACTACCAGAAGAACAAACAAATCTGTCTAGGAAGAAGAACAGCCAGAATACTCCTTGAAAGCAAGGATGGCAAGACTTCATCTCATGTAGTTTGGACATGTTATCAGGAGGGACCAGTCCCTGAAGAAAGACATCATGCTTGGTAAAGTAGAGGGTCAGTGAAAAAGAGGAAGACCCCCAATGAGATGGATTGACACAGTGGCTACAATGATGGACTCAAGCATAGCAAAGATCTTGAGGATGGCGCAGGATCGATGTGTGTTTTGTTCAGTCGTACATAGGGTTGCTGTAAGTTGGAACTGACTCGAAGGCACCTAACAATAATAACAGTGTTTGTGAGAGAAAATCAAAGGCATCACTCAAAAGCAACACTATTATTTGGGATATTAAGACCAGACAGAGGTGTCTCCCATGGGGTTCTTGAAAAGAGTCTTGTGTCATGCAGTGAGAGACATCCCCACAGCCTACTTAATGGGGTGGGGGGCACACCAGAAGTTTTATAGGGCTGATTTAAACAGTGCTCCCCACTGACAGCACATGGAGTAGTCTTTCCCAAGCACAGTGGAGAGTAAACATATTGACAGGCCCTGGTATGAATGATATGGTGCAGATCCACAGGTCTCTCTCTGGTGATCTGACCGAATCTAGAAGTAAATATAATGATCAGCAAGAATAGATGCAGTGCATGAAATTTTTCCTGGATACTGCTCCTCTCAGCTGACTTTTCATTAAAATTGAGTGGTAATTGCTACCAATCAATAAAACAACCCCTTGTGTGGCACTATGCAAAGCATTATATATAGTATCTGGAATTCTTATATCAATTTTCACAGTGGGTATTATTATTCATTTTGCATTGATGAAGAGACTGAGGCTCTGAGATGTTAAATAACTGGTCCAAGCCCATACATATAGAAAGTAGGGTTATTTTGTTTAACCCCAAGTCTTGGTTTCAAAATTCATACTCATTTTTTCATTATGAATTTTCCAAACATTCAGAAAGACAGAGAGATTAACGTCACAAACGTCTATAGACCCACTGTCTAGATTTGCCAAATATTAGGATTTCTCCTGCTGTAGCCACTTTACCAAGTTACCTCCTATTAGTGCCTTTTTGGTGTTTAAAAAATGGAAACAGACTCACAACGATTTGAAGATTGTTTTTTTTCCAACCACACCAGGAAAGAAATTTCCTGGCTGCCTTCTTTTATAAATCCACAACTGCCTTGGCCCAAAATGACATGGGATGCATTATTTAAAACACATTGTGACTTTTCTTTTTTTGAGGGGGGTGGGGAGTGGAGCAGATTTCGTGTAGGCACAGTTGAGGACTAAACCTTAATGCCCCCTGGAAGAAAAGTCTCAGCTGTTGGTTCATCTGCCAGCTTCTGAAGAGAGTGCCAGTTGCCCCCACCTCTACCCCCAAGGAATCCCTTGTGACTCAAACATACCATGTTGTGGTTGTGCTTTTTTTTCTTTTTCCCCCCTTCTTCAACTTGGCCAAACATGAATAAACCATGTTGGGAAAATAGCTTTTTCAAAGGTACATTTTCTAGGAAAGTGAACCTTTTCATACAAGCTCAATGGTGAAATTTTTAATTTAAAAAGTTACGGTAGATTGAGGATCTCATAGTCATAGGAAACGTGTTGATTCGAAATATATTTTTCATCTTCTTCCACATCCTGTTTAGTGTAGACTCTGGGAAGCCACAAAAAGTAAAAGCATTTTTCTAAACCAAAGATGGTCAAAAAAATACGTATTTCATTAAAAATACATATTAAAGCTTTAAGAATAAATAAAGCTTTTGTTGTCTAATTTCTTAACTCACCCTTTCATTAATACTAAGATGAGGGGCTAAAGAACTTGAGATGTATAGTGGCAGACACAGACAAAAAATATAGATATGTTGATGCTTTTCAAATATTTTGTATAAAACTGGAGAATTTGACCTATTTACTTGGTATACATTTAAGTAAAATATGATATAGCTTCACTCTCATAACTTTATTTAAACTATTATGTCTAAATCATCGTAAATTAAAGAACTTGTGCTGGATGCAATTAAATTTGAGTGAGCAGTCCTGACTTCCGAATACCCGCACTATTGGCATCCAGAAAATACCAAGAACTATCAACAACGATCCCCTAAAAGTCAATGTTTTATTTACCAACCTGTCTCAATAAAATGGGAACCCTGGTGGCGATAGTGGTTAAGAGCTACATCTGTTAACCAAAAGGTCAACAGTTCGAATCTGCCAGGCGCTCCTTGGAAACCCTATGGGGCAGTTCTACTCTGTAATATTGGGTCACTATGAGTTGGAATCGACTTGACTGCAGTGGGTTTGGTTTGTTGGTTGGTTTCAATAAACACTTGAAGCCCTTTGCTTTTATTCGCCCAAACGTTGAAGATTTTCTCTCCTTTCAAATTTTTTAAAGTTTTTTTTTTTTTTTTTTTTAAGTTCTCCAACAGTTTTCTTGGATGACCTTAAATAATTTTCTTTTATACCCTTTTTCCTTCCCAGGCAGGCAGTAATGCTTATACTTTGCACCGAGGGATGATATATAGTAACAGCCAGACATAGTACACCTGTGTCTACTGACCAGAGATGTAAAACAATTATATGGATCATTTGGACCCAAACATCACAATTTTTTGGTTATTATGTGTTTCCTGAAAGTATCAATTTAGAATCATAAATGTACCCAGTTAGGAAATCCTTAAGGATCTTATTGATCGATTGTCCTCCATTTTATAGAATTGTGCACTGAAGGCCAGAAAGCTTAAGTGGTTTGTCCAAAATCTCATGGCATATGTATGGCAGTCAGCACTTCAAAGAAGCCCGTTGTCCCTTCCTATCACCCCATAAAGCCTGCATGGGCTGTCTAAATTTTCCAGGCAATATTTCTTTCTATTTTATTTTTTTAACTCTTCTACTTTACCCTCTGTACGGAGACAAAGCGTTGGCTCTGGTTTAGCTCAAATCACAATGATCTTTTTAACTACTCAACAAGAATGACTCTTCTGTCTGTGTTAGTAGTCAGGTTTATGCCTTTAACCTCTCACAGAAGTAGCCAATGCCCTCCTTTATTTTTTGGACCCAATAAAGGGATTGTCAAGCCAGGCCAATTATTTTTAACATGCCCCCCCATAAAAGTGTGCACACACACAAACACACAAACATCCACACTCCCAGGCAACAAAACTAATCACTGGAAGGCAATATAATAAAAGAGACAAAGAGAGCCTTCTGAGAAGACCAGTAAAAGTCTTTTATTTCATTATCGATTTCACACTCCTGAATGCTGGTTGATCCTGGGCTAGCATCACCTCATTTCCATTTCTCGGTGCCCCAGCTCCAAGTGGACATTGGATATGGAGCACGAATCTGTCCATTAAGGACACCATGCCTGTAATCAAATACTAAGACAATATTATCTCAGAGTGTACATAGGGTATCACTTTCTTGCTCTTCTTAAGTATTCATAGCTAAATGATTTATGGGCAGACAAATGGATATAATGTCCTATAATATATAACAGGACTAATATTTAACATGTTTCTTTTTTACTTTGTTTGAATAAAATCCCCAAAAATACTTTTAGCAAATGATCATTAATTATGTGCATTGTCAGAGCTCTCGGGTTCTAATAAGCAGGCCTCAGAATTTACAGTCCTGGCTCTCTGCTAGTGCCTATAAATTCAAAGTCGGTGCATGCTCAATAAAATAGTCCATCACCAGAACAGAAGCCTCAAATGGTTCACTTTTGGACACACCACTGATTTCTCCCCACCCACCCCCACCCCCAGTGGCTATAACACAGTAGAAAATACAATTTCTAGGATGCTATTCCAAGACAATTTGAAGCTGTTTTTTTTTAAATAGGACCATATGACCCACAAGAGCTAAATTTGGCCTTGAGCTTGTGGGTTTTATAAACTGCATCTTTTGAATAGATGGACTATCTGGGCCACAGATGAAACCACAGTGGTTTCTCGGGGAATATTTATCAGCAAATATACTTTCCAAAAAATAAGTTTTTTTAAAAGAAAAATGTTTAAATAGAGCTGTGACTTCATAGTCAATTTACTTAATCTTCAATGTCTTTGCAAATCCATTATGCACTTGGGATGTCAAAGGGGTCTACAAATTTCCAAGCTGTTTGAAGTTTGCTGCTTTCTGAAGTGGCTTTGGTCATTTATTTTCACAGAAATGTTATTTCTTCAACTTACAAGGTATGTAATAGCAAGGTCTTTTGAGACAGCTGTCTGAGTAGGAAATGATTATCCACGTTTCTAAAGAAAGATGAGTTGTTCCTTCGATGAAGTCCTCCAAGAAGCGTTTAGCGTTTTAAGAATATGAAAACACCAAACTTCAATTTTCAAGGCCTGTAAGAAGTGTCCATGTAGAAGAGAGAGAAATGCAGCGAAAATAAATGGAAGGATGGGCTGCTTTGACTTGAGGAAAAGGGGAAAAAAACGCAATGTATTTAGTCTTAATTTTTTTTTGTCTGAAGATCTATAAACACTTCACATTAAAAAGGGGCAATGTAAGAGGGTATTATTGTCTTGTTATTTGAATACCAGATTAAGGAATGAAGAAGCATTTGGGCCTTTAGTTTAAGATAGAATCAATGATCGAGCGTGTGGCAAGCTGGGTACTAGGGTTAGTGACAAATCATATCAAGGTTTTTTGTTTTTTGTTTTTTGATTCTAGAAAAGATGTCCTGCGGAGGTTTAAAAGTGTCCAACTAAGAACAGGAAATTCATACACTACTCTTCCTTTTATATGTTGGGAAACAGCACAACAGACTATAACAAGACTACTTTCCCACTAGAGACTTCACCTAAAATAACACACTTCTAGTCAAAACCTCCAACCCAAACTTACACAGAAATCAACAATACAACAAATGGGGGATGGGGAGGAGACACATCAAATACAGCCCAAATAATGGGAAACATCACCTGTCAAAAAGGTTTAAAGAAGATGAATGGCATGAAGAGTAAGATCAATGAATTTAGGGAACCCTGAATCCAAATGGTAGCCCTGGTGGTGCAGCGGTTAAGAGTTCGGCAGCTAACCAAAAGGTCGGCAGTTTGAATCTACCAGCTGCTCCGTGGAAACTCTATGGGGCAGTTCTACTCTGTCCTATAGGGTCGCTATGAGTCAGAATCCACTTGATGGCAACAAGTTTGGTTGGGTTTTTTTTTGGTTTGTTTTTTTAAATCCAAATGTAACAAGTTACAGTTGGGGAAACTGAGTCCCATGGGTGCAAAACATAGGTTTCCTGATTCCCTGGCCAGCGGTCTCTCCATTATATAAGGCTGAACTTTTGTAGAGTTACGCTATACTGCAAACCACAAAAAATCTTGGCCCATATGTCAAGCCTGCCAAATCTGGGCTAGGACTCCAGCCCTCCATCTTCTCTTTCCTAAATAACAAGGCTTTCTGTGTTTCACCAGGTATTATTTTATATCCTGGTGCCTTAGTTTCCTAGGGCTGTATAAAAAAACCACCACAAAGTGGGTGGCTTTAAAGAATAGACATTTGTTGTCTCACAGTTCTTCTGGAGGTTAGAAGTTCAAATCAGGTTATTGGCTGTGATTATCCCTACTGAGGGCTCTGAGGAAGGAACTGTTCCATGTCTCTGTTCTATATGCTTGTGGCTCCCAGCAATGCTTGACGTTCTTTGGCTTGTAGATACATCGTCACATAGCATCTTTCCCCTGTGTCTGTCTGTATCTATTCTCCTCTTTTCTAAGACACCATTCAGAAAGGATTTTGTCCCACCCTACTCGGGTGTGACCTCATGTTAACCTAACCGATAGCATCTTAAAAACAGATCCTATTTCCAAACAAGGTCCCATTCACATGTACCAGGGCTTAGGACTTCAACATAGCTTTTTGGGAGACACAACTGACTACATTACAATTGCTATCAGCTTCATCCTAAAGACGAGACTCCAAAAAAGACCAAACCGATTGCCGTTGAGTTGATTCTGACTCACAGCGACCTTATAGGACAGAGTAGAACTGCCCCATGGGGTTTCCAAGGCTGTAATCTTTAAAGAAGCAGACTACCACATCTTTCTTCCATGGAGCCGCTGGTGGGTTTGAACTACCAACCTTCTGTTAGTAGCCAAGTGCTTAACTACTATGCCACCAGGGCTACTATCCTTGAAAAGATGGCAACTCATCTAATGCACAAGACAAAACTGACGCATATTTGCTCCAAAGACATGGTAAATCTCCCTAGTGTGACAAAGAAAGGTGACTCCTTCTACCCCAGGAAAGCAGCCTGCTCTGGTTTCCAGGACAGACAAACCTGTTTTAACAGACATTTCTCTGATAGTGATTATCTGCTGCTCTAGTCTTCCTTTTCTTTTTTCTTACTGGGGACCAAAATAAGGAATTTCCTGTTTCTTGAAATCCCATGCATTGTTCAGCCTTCTCAGTGCCAATTCTGGACAGCTCTTGGATCTTTTAAGGAATCTGCTTTTAGAGCCTTAAGCTGACTTCAGTTGCTGCTAATCTGTCTACATCATAGTCTAAATATCTTGCTTGGCTTTAGAGAGACTGTGTTAATGTGACTGGGGACGGTAAGCCTGAAGGCACTGTCACCATTGCTGTTCAAAAAGTGTTTTGTTTCTGAACTCTTTGATGGGAGAAGTTATTTATTTGGGTTTAAGGTTGTGCTTTTGGAATGGGAAGAAGGGTTATGGGGGTCAGATGTCCCCATTAGGGAAGGAATTGTAACATTAAACAAGAGCAAAAGAGCAGGATTTATTATTTTCCAAGTGATTCACCCTTCAGGAAGGAAATATTTGCCTCTCCCAAGGAGAGAGAAACAGTTTCACAATGTTCACAGCTGAAGCTAAGGCAGAGAAATTAGATTAAAAGCTAGACATCTCTGAATTTAGATATCCAGAGTAGATTTTTTGTTGCTTCATATATTAGTGATCAAAACGTGTGTTGGGGGACGGGGTAGGGAGTACATTACTTCTGTAGGAGAACATAGGGTAACTTATTATAAAGGTAAGAAAGAGGCTTTGCAATCCAGGTTTTATCTATCTACCCATGAAGCAGAGAACTCTTGTTTGTGTAAATTGTTCAAATCATGATACCGAAAAAAAAAAAAAAAAAACAAACCCATTGCCGTTGAGTCAATTCCAACTCATAGTGACCCTGTAGGACAGAGTAGAACAGCCCCATAGGGTTTCCAAGGAGAACCTGGTGGATTCGTACTGCTGACATTTTGCTTAGCAGCCGAATTGTTAACCACTATGCCACCAGGCTTTCTTCAGACAGTGATAGCTGCCTGCAAAGCTGGAAAATGTTAATTTGTTTAGAAGTATAAAATAGGAATGGCAATTTAACTCCTATCATGTGCATCCCTAAAGTAGGACCTCACTAACAAAACCATCCCAATATTTTGGCAAGTAGTCACATCTGGCAATTTCATTAACCCACAAGTTTTTCATCTGTAAATGTATCCAGATGTTTCAGGAGAATTTGTATTGGATCTGAAAGAATCTGGATCCTTTTGGCAAAGTGTTATTTTGTAGACTGATATCAGACCCTTTAGCTCCATCTACATGAAAGGGCCCAGATTTTGTTTCTATGTGGTTTAAATCCATTGGAAAGGCAAAATGCTTTTGTAATGCTTGTGCTCCATTCTGATGGATCTGGAGACTGTTGTTCTGCTGGCTCCTACAGACCACCCATAAAAAGAAAAGAAAAATGACCACCCCTAGAGTTTAATGCAGAGCGTAAATTTTTACTACTTCATTAGATACTACATTCTCACAAAAATTGGCTACTCCTCATTGAACTAAACCAAAAGAAACTTAGATGAACCAGAAAGACCCAACAAAGTGATCTATCACATCTCCTTCTCCTCTTTGGAACAGATTATATTTACAATAACTCCAACCAATAAAATATACAATGCTTTTAAAACCCCCTAGAGAAGCAGATTCTGTAACCACTATCGCTGGTCTAGTTCAGTTCTTACAAACCAGCAATGAAAGGGAAGTGTGTTTATTTGGAGCTATTGGGTATTAACAAGCCCTCTCCCCATTCTACACCATCTAAGTTATCCCACAAAGCAAGAGAAGTTGTTTTGTTGCTCACTTTCCACCTACTCTGCCCTTCAGGACTATCTGGTCCTGCAACCCAGGTCATATCATAATAGCTGCCACTTTGTTTAACCTAATTCCATTGCTGCCCTAACTCTCCTGTTACCTTTGATGGTTAAGACTCTGGATTCAAATCAGACTCTTCCGCTTACAAGCTGTGCAGATTTGGGTGAGTCAGTTTCCTCATCTGGAAAATGGAGATTATCATAGTACATACTCAATGGATTAGTTTAAGAAGTACTTGAGATTGTTTATGTAAAGTGTTTATCATGGTAAATGCTCAAAAATTGTTAGCTATAATTATGTCTGTATTTAAAATTACCATTACTAATTCTTCCTTCTTTTGGCCCAGCTCACCTGGACCTTCATCTCCTAGTTCTGGCACCTCTCACTCAGACCCTGGACTATAAAACAGAGATTCTCCATAAAACCCATTTCAGAGCAAATTATGCAGTCCCAGAACTAAGCCATGGGAACCTTGGCATTGTCCTGCACCCCAAGGTAAAAATAATAAGATACAGCCACTTGGGATTAGCATTTTACATTCCATATATCTCCCCTAGTTCTCAGAGCAACTCTATCACATATAAAAACCAAAAAAATACAGTTGCCATCAAGTCAATTCCAACTCACGGCGACCCCATGTGTTTTAAGAGCAGAAATGCACTCCATAGGATTTTCAATGGCTGTGCCCTTTTGAAAGTAGATCACCAGGCCTTTCTTCCAAGGTACCTCTGGGTGAACTTGAACCACCAAACTTTCGGTTAGTAGTTGGGCACATAATTATTTGCACCACCTAGGGACTCCTATCAGATATAAAGACCCAATATAATTATTATCATATTACCAATGAGGCAAACTGAAGTTCATAGGAAGTCAATAACCTATCCTAGATTATACAAAAGAATGGGGTCTTACATGCTGATTGCAGGCCTTCAAGCCCAAAGCTTCTTCCATCACCTCATATACTCAAAAATCATATTGAAAAATCCTGGTCCCCACACTGACTTGGAACCCTGGCAAGCCCCAGAGAAAGCAGTCACAGAGGGAAAAGAGTGTGAGGAAGAGGTGGCTTCCACATGCTTCTGAGGAGCATCTGTCTATCAAGATGTCTTTCCCCCTTGGCATATGCTAAAAGTCCCGTATTTCTTGGACTTTCCTCATTTGGGAAATATAGCCTATAGTAGTAATTCCCAATTTTGCGTACGCACAAGAATCACTTTGTGAAATCTATGGGTCAAGGGCGAGGGCCCAGAGATTTGAATATTTCATTAATACTCCAGTAGATATTAATGAGAGGCCCCTGGGTAGCATAAACAGTTTGCACTCATCTGCAAACCGAAAGATTGGTCATTCGAACACACCTAGTGGTACTGTGGAAGAAAGCCTGGAGATCTGTTTCTGTAAAGATTACAGCCAAGAAAACCTCATGGAGCAGTTTTAATCTGTAACATGTGGGGTCACCATGAGTCAGAATTAACTCAATTACTATGGATTTTTTTGTTTTGTTTTTTTAGCTATTGATATACGTAGTGCTTTTTCCCACTTGAACAGGATCTGCTCATCCGCTAGGACATTGTAAATTCTCTATTCTTAGTTTCTTTGTTGGTAACACCACACTAATTCCCTTCAACTGATCTTGCACACACTATAAATATTATTTTTTTCACACTAAATTTGCTGATCATGTAATATGTGTGGGCATCAAACATCTATATTATATAGATCACTTCCTTGCAATATAGTAAGTCTGACCCTGTCATAAAAGAAAATTAGAGTAGTCAGACAGCATTTAAGTGGTCACCAGTTATTTCTTAAGGTGATTTTAAACCAGATGCATTATCTATAGGGAACATTGGATAGGTCCTAAATTATTGCTATTAGTAATGGGGAGTTTTATTTTATTATTTCTAAGATGTATGGCTCTGATAATACAGTACAGAAGAGAATAATAGACTTTGTTCTATTACAGCATTATAGAACTAGAGGGAAAATAAATTCAGCTCACATCTAAAACCCTTGGTATTTCAAATGTCTCTGGTTACACCTTTGACCGTTGTGTCTGTGTTTATGTAGAAATGATTCTCACAAGATTTCCTTTGAATTTCTCAAAGTGATCCAAAGGATCAAAAGGCTTCTGGGCAATCTGAAGTCCAATGTAAAGTACAAGTTATTGCAAGTCTGAGCAGATAACCTCTGTGGGTATGTATGTGTATGTGTGTATTAATTTATTACAAAGCATAAAAAATAACATTAAAATGTAATCACAAAAATATCTGAGAAAGTTTCATGAGGCTATTTCCTATGTGGAATATAGATAGAATATCTACATAGTATAGCACACATTGACATATATAAAAGGTCCTGGTGGCACAAAGCAGTTAAACACTCAGCTACTAACTGAAAGATTGGTCGTTTGAATCCACCCAGCGTCTTCGTGAGAGAAAGACCTGGCAATCTACTTCCGTAAAGACTGCAGCCAAGAAAACCCTATGGGGCAGTTCTACTCTGTTACATGGGGTTATTATGAGTCAAGATCAACTCGATGGCACCTAACAACAACAACAATAACGTAGACATATACACATGTGATACATACATACATACGAGTATATACATGGTGGTGTGCTGGTAAATGTTAAATAGTAAATGGTAAGGAGTTCTTTGAGAAAAAAAGCACTGGTTTGTAGCGTTTGCCAATTTTCATGGTGTAAATATTCCCACTATGGTTGATTTCAAGCTATCAACATGGCTGAATACATACAACCCACTTTCCTGAGCTGGGAAAAGAGGAGGATTTAACCAAATGACCTCAGGATGCTTTTACATTTGAACACTATGCTTTCTCTATTTACATATACACACTATAATTAATTGGTATAGTGTGGGTAAGAAAGTAGGTGGTCCACAGTGCCTTTAATCCTACTGAAACAAAAAGTTTATCAAAGCTGAGATTCAAAGGCCACCTTGAAAATCTAGGGCTTTGAAATCCACTGGTTCTCCCAGGGTTTCTAATCCCATGTGCTTGCAGAAATGGATTTTCAGCCAGCCTGTTTATCGTTGCAATCCCTTTTATCTATATGATCTGCTTATTTCTATGTGCATTTTTCCTTCAAAATAATTTCTTTTGTTCCAGATGTTAAAATAAAAAAATTTATTCCATGCCCCACCCAAAAGAAAAGGGAGACATAAGTTAATTGTGTCTGAACTGAAGTGCAACTATGGCCCTATTAAATAGGTGTAGTTATGGGCTATTGATCGTAGTGCAAAGGAAAAGCTTGTCATGTAAAGTCAAGAGGTTAATGTAATTACAAGAATGGGCAGCAGGATCAGCTGTAGCCCAGAAGTGGCAAATAACTAAAAGCTGCTTTAGAGACACATAATGTTGTCAAAGCATAAATAATTCATCCTAGTGTTGGAGAAGAAATTACTCCTCTGTTCCAGCATATTATTCAGCCATTAAAATCTTGCCTTCTAAAGACTTTTGGTGCAGTTGTATTTTCAGTTCTAAGCCACTCTGAGACTTGCCCCCTTCATTAAGCCTTATATTGTGTAGTTTTCAAAGTATCAGAGAGGATGTGAAATAGATCCACAATTTATTCAATAACCACAGTACAATTGAGATAAGAGGGAAAGTTGGGTGTCTTGCTGCCACCAAGTCCTTGCTGAACCAATCCTTGAAACATTCTCTATTGTTAAAGCCATGGAGGAGGCATGGGAAATATAACGGGTCCCACTACCTCTCTTATGAGTAGTCTCACATGGACTGCTTACTAACTCTGAAAAAAACACTCTCACAGTGCGATTTGGAATTGAATCTGTTACTTGTTATTATTTTTCCTTCAACATGTGCATTTAGTAACAAGGTTTTGTACATCTACAGTAAATTGATAGCTGCAGGCCCTTTGGAATCAATAACCAACTGCTATCTCTATAGTGATCATGACTATTATTTCGATTGTATTGTAGTCAGCATGTAAAAGGTATTACATAAAACGGCTAATACAAGAAGAACATGAAATCATAGAAGAAATATCGACCTTAGAGGGAACTTAGAGGATTAAATTTGTTTACCCCCCTGCCCCCATCCATTCTCCACTCTTCTCTGCTCTACCGAGGAGGATACGCCAGGACCCTTGACTCTCTGACTTCCCTTTGGGGATCAGCCAATGGGAGACCCCAGCAGGCAATAAGAAAGCAAGAGGAGAGAAGTAGGGGGATTTCTTCTCTGCTCCCTCCCTGCATGGGTGCAGTCCTGGTGGTGGTACTGGCCCTCAATAGCTTCTTTTGAAAGGCCCTTCTTTGATGTCTCTGGTCTCATTCAAGCTGTGGTGGCACTTTTCCTTCCCTTGCTCCTGTAGCCTACAAGATCTTGCCACCATTGCAAGTCTCTGAGTGTTTCTGCCTTGCTGGCTGTCTACCAATAGTCCCTTTCTTGAAAGTCTTGAAAAATCCCAGCTGAATGTGCTGACCATTTTCTGCAGGGATCCTGACTGACACAAAAAGCTAGGCAAGGACCAGGAGGGAAACTCCTCCTTAGTACTTTCTCTAGAAGAACCTTCTCGTCAGTTCTTAAGGCATCATGACAGTTGCTAAAACTCTAACAAATAAACTTTAGAGAAAATCATGTCAAAACAAGACTCAGAGATACTTAGATACTCAGAGAAGGGTGGTGCCATTTTTACAGTCTAGGTCATACCACCAACCAATTGGCTGTCTTCCAACCACTTTTAGGGGGGCCCTGACATCAGACCAGCTCCCTCTTCCACATGTTAGAACTGGGCTGTGCCTCTGCTTAAATGCTAAGAAGCTCAATCTCTCTACCAGGGGAAACAACTTCCTATCCCACCTCTGACTGTGCCCCGCCAGTGACAGATGTGACCTTTTGTATATTTCAACTTCCCCAATATTAAAAGACGTTTCTGCTTTTAAACTTAAAACCCTGTCCCCTGGATTACTCCTGGTTAGGACTTGTAATGAAATAATATAAGCTTGGTTTAAGGAAGGAATATAAAGCATTTATCCAAAATGCCTGAGACATACCCATTCATGGAGCCAGTTAGCAGAATGTAATGGCCTGTGTTGGGTAACATATGCTGCAGCAGTGAGGCTGTGGCTCCTTTCAAATTCTACCCAGCTACTCAATTCAATAGAAGCAAATGTTTCTATTTACCATGAGTACCTAGTAGTCAGCCCAGATTTCATTCTTTACCTCACTTCCATGCTCAATCCATTAGCCTACCATAATCCATTCCCGTAGAGTCGATTCTGACTCATAGCAACCCTATAGGACAGAGTAGAACTGCCGAACTTTTGGTTAGCAGCTGTACCACTTAACTACTACGCCACCAGGGTTCCCAGCCTATTATATAATATATAAAATATATTTCAAATCTCTCCCTTTCTTTGTATCATTACCTGGTACAAACAACTGTCATCTCTCTTTTGGAATAATATTAAAATAATAACCTTGCTGCTTCTATTCTTGCTTTCCTATAACCAATCCCATAAAATCCTCCAATGGCTACCTTGATCTACAAGGCCCCTATATACACTTGCCCCTTCCTTTCCTTGTTTCCCTCAGTCACTATACACTAGCCTTTCTGACCTTTCTTCTCAGCTTCAAACATGGCTCCTTCCCACCTTGTTGTCTCCTTGTTCTTCTCCCAGAACAATCTGCCCCCAATCTTTCCTTGACTGCCTACTTCTTGCCATTCAAACCTCAACTCATACAACACCATGTCAGGGAAGTCTTCATGACCATACTATCTAATTTCCTACCCATCAAGCTGTGCTCCATCACATCTTACTGTGCTTTTTTCTTCTAGTATGTATCACTATCTGAAATCATCTTGTTTATTTGTTGATACTCTGTCTTCCTGTTTAGAATGTGAGCTCCATGTGATCAGGATTCATGTCTATACGGTTCACTGCTGTTTCTCCAGTTCCTAAAATGGCACCAGAATTTGTATTTGTTGAATTTGATTCATGAGTCTCTTGCAATAGAGTGGAGTAAGGCTAAATGGAGTGGTCTTACATTTATTGTTCACCAAATATTATCAATTAGCTATTTGGGCTCAAATTATTTTGATTTGTGCTCAAATAATTTTGCCCCCACACCAGCATAAATTAGCTAAAGCTTAACTTGCTCTATTCAGTGTTGGAAAATACTAGAACATATGTGACATGAAATTATTCTTATTTGAGTGAACACCTCATAAGTAATTTTCAAAACTTTGGTACTTATATATAAATTAACCTACAAATCAAGTAAAGAAGATGAAATTTAAAAATATGGAAGTGGGGCAAAATGAGGGAAAGGTCATGGGAACAAAAGGCAGTCCTGAAATCCAAGTCCTTTCCTGGATTAGCCAACCATTTTCACACCCGACCATAGAAGAGGAGCCGTAAGAGTGCTGCCTGCCCTTTCTGAAAACTCCAAAATCAAAAGGTTACTTCATAAGATTAGGATTTTCTAGCCTTGCTCTCTACTCATAATAAGCTTTATTTTTGCAGCCAATGAGGAAAGTTCAAAGGAACATGATCTCTGAATCGGAAATTCCTGCTGCATTGTTTATTAGACCTTGAGCAAGTTATGTAACCTTGCTAAGGCTCAGTGTCCTTGTATGAAAGCAAGGAGGATGCTAACACTTGCCTACCCCATGCTCAGAGTCTGGGGTGAATCAGATGACACCGTGTACGTGTAAATGCTTTGTGACATGTAAATCAATACACAAATGCTCCCCATTGCAACCATTACTGTTGTGAGAGAGATAGAAAGATGACTTACAGAGACAAGTGGTAGAAAACTACACCAAGCATTACAAGCAGGTACAAAGACCACTCCCCAATTGCTGAAACAGAAAGAGAGCAGATATTTGTGGTGGGGTATCCTGGGGGAGCTGGGTCTAGAAAGTTTTCATGGAGGAGACTTGAACAAATAATTTAAGAAGGGGGAGTCATCATTTGGCATGCAGAAAGAAGGAAGGGTGATTTGGGGAAGGAACCACTGCCCAGAGGTCAGAGATGTAAGAAAAGGAAGAAGCAGCAGCAGGTATAGGGAAAGGCTGAGCAGGTTTGTCTGACAGAAGGACAAAAGGCTGAGGTGTAACAAGAGATGCTATAAATTAACCAAGAGAAGAACCCATTGGTGGAAGGGCGTAAAACCCCACACTAGGAGGTTGTATCCAGGTCTGGAGGCAGGCAAGGGCATGATCAAAAGATTATCCAGGACCCTTGAAAATCCTAACACCCTTCCTCCACAGCAATGGAAGAACAGTGCCTGGCTTAAGGGGAGAGGAGGTGTACCCACTGCAGTTTGTCAAGTAAGACCACATCTGGAGAACTGGGTTTTGTTACGAGCACCATGTTTTCAAAAGGACGTTGACTTGAAAGCAACAGAGGAGGGTGACCAGAGCGGAGAGGAGAATAAAAAGCATGCCACGCAAGAAAAAATTGAAGGGTCTGGTTCTATACAACCCAGTGAAGCCAAGGAATGTGATATAACTTTCTTTTTTGTATGGGATGATCTCATCTGACTTTAAGAGATTAAATAAAATTTATGATTTAGGAGACTCCACATGATTGAAAACTCAAAGCAGTACATGGAAAGCCCACTTACCTGGAAGCCAGAAGGCTGGGATTTCGTTCCAACTTCACCACTGACTGACTTTAGAGTACATACCGTAAATGTCCAAGTTGTCAGTTAATTCATGTGTTAAAAGAGAGAAAGAGAAAGAAAAATAAATCCATTTAAACTAGAAAATCTCAAAAATGTTCACATAACTAGCTAGTGGCAGAGGCACAAGAAATTGTCTAGTTATTTAAGTCTGGTGGTTACTTACGCCACCAGAAATATTACTTAATTTTCCTGAACCTTATGTGGAATTATCTAAAAGGATGCAAAACAGACCAGTAGAAATGAGAGGAGTGTGTCATGTCAGTAAGCAAAACTGGTTAAATAATAAACACTTAACAGTGCCTAAACCCATTGCCATCAAATCTATTCTGACCATAGCGACCCTATAGGACAGCGTAGAATTGCTCCATAGGGTTTCCAAGTAGTGGCTGGTGGATTCAAACTGCCAACCTTTCGGTTTGCAGCTGAGCTCTTAACCACTATGCCACCAGGGCTCCTAACAGTGCAAAGGAGGCCGATTACTCAAGAGATCATACTCACAGTCACAGATTAGGAAAACTCATTGAAAATGTAGCTTAGAGGGAGGATGAGTGGGAAGCCAGATATGAAGAAGATAGTCTCAAACCATGTTCAACAGAATTGTAGTATTATGGGATGCTAAATATTATTACATCTCAGAAGGGAGGAAGAAAAGGTCTGTAATCAAATTAATTTAGGAAATGGCAAGCACAGCAAAATCAGAGGAGTTTTCTTTACTGTAGGATTGCTCACACTCACCACCTTTAATATGTCCAAGGGTTTTGTGACTCATTAAGAAGAACATTGTACAAAGATGTTCCTTTTTTTTTTAAACCACAGAGGTAACTGTTCACCTCACAACACCAACCATCTCTCCCTGCAAGCATTTTATGAGGCCAGAGACTACAAAAACCCAGGAAAGCTCTGCTCCTACTTTGAGTGTTCTCAAAAAGGATGAGAAGAGTGCTCAACTCACCTTGTGGGAATAGAACAGGAATTTCTAACCCAACCATCAGACTCGAGTTAAGCACATACATGAGTCAGAATTGACTTGAAGGGAACTGGTTTGGGTTTTTTTTGTTTGTTTGTTCGTTTTTATTTGCCAATTGCTGTATACGACACAGAGACCTGAGATCTACTACCACGGTTACCAGACATTTTCAAAATACTAAGAAAATAAGACTTTTACACACAACAAGATAACACTGCAAGACTCTCTTGTTTGGTAGTTGTCAAAAGAACAGACTGGTATGAACTGTATTTCAGGAATGAAGAAAGCCCATCATAACTTAAGCAGTCAGGGGAGACTTCTCTAGGATAGGAGGTTGGTGCTGCTCCTGGAAAGATAAGCAGGACCAGAAGGGTTTAGGGGAAGATGCAGGCATTCTAGTGGAGAAAGTAATGTGACCACAAGGGCAGACCAATGCCAGGTGTATTGAGGGGACATAGAAGAGATCGGTCTAGAGCTGCAGGCTCATGAGGTAAAGCAGTGGGGGATAAGGCTGGAAAAGGGCAGGCGGGTGACTATTGAAAAAAGTCTCAAGTACCAGATGCAGGATGTTAGAGCTCTGGCACACAGACAATGGTAAGTGGCTGAAGTTTTAGAGCAAGCATATGACATGATCAGAACACTAATGCCACCTCCAGCTTCGCAGAAACACATTGGAGGTGCCAACTTTTTACTGACCCCATCTCAAGGTTGTTGTTGTTCGCTGCCGTCAAGTCAGCCCCCAGCTGATGGCGACTCCGCCCCCAGCTCATGGCGACCCCATGCATAACTGCTTATAACCATGCCCGGTCCTTTGCCATCCCCATGACTGATCGCAGACTGGACCATTGTGACCCATAGGGTTGTCCTTGGCTGATTTTCCAAAGTAGATCACCAGATCTTTCATCCTAGCCTGTTTGGAAGTTCTGCTGAAACTTGTTCAGCATCATAGCAACATGCAAGCCCCTACTGACTGACAGGGGGTCGCTACACATGAGGTGCATTGGCCTGGAACTGAACCCAGGTCTCCCACATGGAAAGCAAGAATTCTACCACTAAACCACCAATGCCTCAATCATCTCAGGGCAAAGCATTCACTCAGTTCCAGAAGGGAGAGAAGTAAAGGGGGAATTTCTGTTTTCTTTCTTCTTCTGGCAAATAAATAATACTTCTAGTGGGGGAAGGGGACAGTAGAGTATTTTTAGCCCTTTGCCAGTTGACGCGCATGATAGAAGACATCGACATGTTCTAATAAAAGATTCAGATATTCTGCTCAGCCAGCTCTGCACGCTGTTTAAGTAAACATTCTAAAAATAATACAATAAACTTATACAACCAGGAGAGATAAGCTGTGGATTGCAAAGTGATTTAAAGTGCTTCCTCATTCATTTCAGAGGTTTCTTTGAATCTCTGCCAAGACAAAGCCACCATTTAAGTATTTAAGTGAAGGAGCCTCAAAAGATGTTTGGAGAGATCTTTTTCTTGAGTATTTTTACATAAACTAAATTGCAACACTCCCGGCACCCCCTTGCCCAACAGGAGCTATCCCTTAGTGAGGAGAAGAGAAGTATGGTATGGATCTTTCTAGTTTGAGGCACTGTTTACACGCCCTGCTTGACCTCTAGAGGCATTTGAGTGGGTGACTCTGAAATTGAGGAACAGGAATGGAAATGAAGCAGAGAAGAAAAGTGTAGAGGAAATGGTTCAGCAGCAGCATCCACTCTTCAGTATCATCTTTCCTCATCCTGACTCACCATGGTTGGTCCCACCTACCATCTATTCATCTATACTGTAGGACCATGAGGTATGTAGCCATTCTCCAAGGAGCCCACTCAGTCTCTAAGGTCTTCTCAGATGAAGGGTAGAGCGAAAGGGGCCACCTAAGGGTGCCAACACTCTACTCTTAGGTTTAGATCCCTCTGTGACTAGTTCAACTATATATATTCAAGATATACTTGAGAAATCTAATTTTTCCTATGAATATCCCTAAGTATTATGCATTGCTCTCAATTAAAATGCCATTTATCCATGTTGGAGATGTTTCTCCTTTTCAAAATACATTTGAATTATGAAGGCTGGTCTCCCTCCACTCTTTAGTTAACCTAAGACTTAGATCATTTTACTGGCCAGTCTGGTTAGAAATAAAAGAAACAACTACAAACAAAGAACCAGAATGGCTGGAAAAGTAAAATCTCAGACATTCCTAAACTATTTTCCAGGCTCCTCTGCTGACCTCCTAGAAAATCTCAGGTTTCCACTGGGTGAAGGAGTCTTGGTGGTGCAGTGGGTAAACATTTGGCTGCTAAGCGAAAGGTTGGTGGTTCGAATCCACCAGCCACTCCACGGGAGAAAAATGTGGCAGTCTGCTTCTGTAAAGATTACAGCCTTAGACACCCTATGAGGCAGTTCCACTCTGTCCTATAGGGTTGCTAGGAGTTTTTATCCCCCACTGAGCACTAGTTACTAGTAACTAGTAACTAGTACTGCGGGGGCTACTACTCCTTCCTATGTATGTGGCTAGTCTCTCACCCCGCGGAGGACACTGATACTGGCAAGTTACAGTGCTCAGCCCTGTTCATGAATGCGATCTGATGTAGCAAGAAATAAAAACGAAGTTCATCTAGAACAGACCATCAGACAAATATTCAGTTGTCATTCTCCATTTTTCAATGAAACTGCCTTCTACTCTCCCCTTTGGAAAGAAAGGCCTGCAAGTCAATCATTTCACTTTGTCTGGGTTTCACTTACTCTAAATAGTGCAATCAATCCAGCCCTGCCCTGGAAGAAAGTGTGGAGCAACAATCTCCAATCCCATCACCAGCCCAGCCAGCTCCATCCTTCCAGAGCCTGCACTCCCCTGAAATCTTATTTCTGGAAAGATGCAATCAAGCCGTCTCCAAGGGGCTACCCCTGAGGAACGTTTGTGTCCTTGCCTTGAGGAGAAAGAAATTCACCTTGAGCTGCAATAAACTGACATTCCCTACCTGGTGTTATGTGACTTGGTAGAATGCAGTGAAAAATAAATTCAGGCTGCCCAGCATCTATTCATCGATCGTTACGTTAGAGCATGGGGCAGGCAAGAACATGTTGTATAGTTAAAGACACATAGCATTTATCTTCCTACAATGATGAATAGAGAGACACAATATTCGGTCTGGTAGAAACACAGTCGACAAACCAGGGAAGAAACCCAGCAGCTCATTATTGTTTCAAAGCCACAGACTGGGTAAGGGCTTTAGCGGGAGTATAGGAAGAAGAGAAGAGAGCTCAAGGATATATAACCTCTCTGTATTGGCTTGACAGAGTAAGAGCATAATAAATCAGCCCCATTGAAGACACAAAACTTCCCTCATAGGCAAGGGACAGGAGGAGTGTCTTTGCTCTCCCTGACGTTCCTGAAGCATCTTTGAGGCTAGTCAACTGTGGAAGAACTCAAATGAAAGATGAGCAGGATTGGAGTGGCTGCAGGAAACTGCGATGAGCTTGCTTCTCCTTGACTGCCTGGCGGAATAGGAGCTGTGTGTTGAGCAGGGCAGTGCAGTAGACCCTTAGCCCCATATCCCAGGGACTCACAGTGCTCTCTGACTACGGCTAAGCTATGACCTAGCTGGAAGGTGGCTTGCCAAGGCAGATGATCTGGGAACAAGAATCTGTCACCCTCTGAGAGAACCAAGGTGTGATAGAACAAGAGCAAGTCACTGAAGATGAATGAGGAGGAAAGCAGGATATGCAGGCTAGCAAACCAGCTACCAACCTTGTGGGACAGTCATGGACAGGGTGACCACATGACTTATTACTGACACAGGGACACTTTCTACTAATAATTATGCCCTTAAACTGGTGTTGCCCCTGGCAGCCCATTGCATAAGGTCACTGCTGCAGTTCCTTCATTTTAGTCCTCATTTCTACACTCACTTCTCCATCCAGCTCTGTAGCCCTAAAAATAAACAGCAACATCTGAGGTCAAAGTCAGCCCCACGTGGGTGCAGGCTTCTCTGCAATCAGTGAAACATCAAAGGCATTCTTTTGCTTTTTGATTCATGAGTGTTCTTTATATATTGAGAATGTTAAACATTTTAAGCTTATGTTGTCAGGAGACAGAAAGGGGGCTTATTGGGTCAGAAGTACCTGGGCCTGAGTCCAGGCTCTAACACTTACCGTGTTTGAGCCTCAGTTTGCTCACATCTAAAATAAGCAGAGACTTCTTTGTGGAGGGATTGCAAGGATGCATCAAAAGAATGTGTAGTTATAAACTTTATTGCATGCCCACCAAGTGTCAGGCACCGTTCTAATCCCATACACTGTTACATGTATTTACATGTATTATTTCATTAATGGTACAGTATCTGGCATAGAGAATGATTTCAAAATGTGCTAGCTATTGTTATTATTAGCTGGTATGATTTTGCTCCTCTATCGTCTTACTTGGCTTATAATTTTCACTACTATGGAAAGCACCGGAGCCCTAGTGGTGCAGTGGTTAAGAGCTCAGCTGCTAACCAAAAGGTCAGCAGTTTGAATTCACCAGCCACTCCATGGAAACCCCATGGGGCAGTTCTACTCTGTCCTATAGGGTCACTATGAGTTGGAATCAACTCAATAGCAATGGGTTTTTTTGGTTTGTATGGAAAGCGTGAGGAGTACACTCCTGAGCCAAACGCTGTCATTATCCCTGCCCTCAAAGAGGTTAGAGTCTCATGATCAAATTATTTCCCCTGTACACTAATCTTCATTGCAACATGATTCACAATAGCCAAAAGGTGGAAATAACCTAAATGCCCATTGTCATGGATTGAATTGTGTCCCCCAAAAATATGTGTCAACTTTACTAGGTCATGATTCCCAGTATTGTGTGATTGTCCACCATTTTGTCACCTGATGTGATTTTTCTATATGTTGTAAATCGTTATCTCTATGATGTTAGTGAGATGGGATTAGCTGCAGTTATGTAGACTCAATCTACAAGATTTATCTACAATTTAAGCTAATCTCTTTTGAGATATAAAAGAGAGAAGTGAGCAGTGATACATGGGGACCTCATACCACCAAGAAAGCAGCGCCAAGAGCAGAGCACATCCTTTGGACCCGGAGTTCCTATGCAGAGAAGCTCATAGACCAAGGGAAGATTGATGACAAAGACCATACCCCAGAGCCGACAGAGAGAAAAGCCTTCCCCTGAAGCTAGCACCCTGAATTTGGACTTCTAGCCTACTAGACTGTGAGAGACTAGATTTCTCTTTATTAAAGCCATCCACTTGTGGTGTTTCTGTTATAGTAGCACTAGATAACTAAGACACTCATCGACAGATGAATTGATAAACAAAATGTGGTATATATACTCAACAGTTATATACACAATGGAATACTCCTCAGTCATAAAGAAAGATAAAGTCCTAATACATGTTACAACATGGATGAACACTTAAAGCATTATGCTAACTGAAATAAGCTACATACGAAAGGACACGTACTATATGATATCACTTATATGAAATAGGCAAATGTTAGAGACTAAAGTTTATTAGTGGTTACCAGTGTTGGGAAGGAGAGGAGAGGGGGAGTCATAGCTTAGGTATCACTGAGTTTCTGTTAATGGTAGTGGGATAATTTGAAAAAGAATAGTGGTAATGGTTGCACAATGGTAAACATAATCAGTGTCACTGAATTATACATGAAGAAATTGTTGAATTGGTAAATGTTTTGTTATATTTTTATCACAATAAAAAATAGGCTTCTATAAAAAATTATTTTTCAAGTAGATATAGAAATATAAACTCTGATAAGTTATGTGAAGGAAAATAATGTTGAGTAGTTCTGAGAGAATCACAGAGTGAACAGACTTTAAATGAGACAGTCAGGGAAGGCCTCACTGTGGAGGTAACGTCCTTATAGTATGAACTGAACGACAAGGAGGAGGCAGCCTGGTGAGAAGAAGCATTCAAGGCAGAGGGAAGAGCCCACATAAAGCTCCTGACCCAGGCAAGGCCTTGGCAAGTTTGAGGGCCCTGGGAAGAAGAGGGGAGGAGGGAGAAGAGGAGAAGGCAGAGGGATTCTCTCAAAGCGAGGCTCCAATAGTAGATACAGTCACACTGTGGAAGGCCTTGACAATCATTCAATAAATACTTATTGCACATCCACTATGTCCTTTTCTAAGCACCAAACATTTGAATTTAATAGAAGAGTAATGAAAAACCACAGATGAGCTTTAAGCTCAGATCTGATTTACATCTTTAAAGTATCAATCTGGCTGCTGAGTAGACAATAACAGGATGGTGGGAGTAGGGGATGAAGGGAACAGAGTTGAGGGGACCAATTAGGAAGCTCTTTTAGTAATTCAGGAAAGAGTCGATAGTGATTTGGACCAAAGTCATCTTAATGGAACTGGAGAGAAGTGGATGGTCACGGAGAATATATTTGGAGATGGTGCTCATGGGACTGGGTGATACTGGGTATAGGGGAGGAATAGGAGTTATCAAGAATTATTCTACTCTAGAACTTAAGCCTTTGGATAGATAAAGACTGGGAGAGGATCAGACTTGAGGAGAAAATTAAAAGTGCTGTTTGGATATGTAAATGTTCAGATATTTATCAGATAAGAAAGGGAAAAACTCAAATAGGCAGATATGTATATGAATCTGAAGCCCAGAGAAAAAGCCTAGATGTATATAATGGAGAGTGGTCAGAATATATATGTTATTTAAAGACAAGGATAGATGAAGTCATTCATGGAAAGTGAGTAGAATGCGAAGAGAGCAAAAAAAAAAGAAGTGTTAAAAGTGTTTATATATCCGTTCCCTAACCAGCCCTCAGAATTACTGAAAAAAAAAATTTATTCTTTGGCAAAAAGAAGTCATTTTATTATTAGCCTATGTCATCTTCTTCTTTTTGATTCATGAGTGCTGTTTATATATTAAGAATATTAAATCTTTTTCTGCTTATGTTGCAAACATTTCCTAGTTTATCATTTATCTTTTGATACTGGTTTGTAGGGTTAGGTTTGTTTCCTTCTTTTTTTTTTATTCTTCTATTTTTATTTTTTCTTAGATGAAGGTTTACAGAGCAAATTACTTTCTCATTAAACAATTAATACACAAATTGTTTTGTGACATTGGTTGTCAACCCCACAACATGTATTTCCTTCTTTTTTCAATATTATTACTTTATTTTTTATATAGAGAAATTAAGACTTTTTGTTCATTATTTTACCTATGGTACTATGTTTAGAAAAGTATTTCCTACTACCATGATTTTATAACCAAAAATATAGCTACCCAGATGTTGATTACACCATTGACTATAGTAAAAAAAAAAAAAAAAAAAACTAGAAATAGCATAAGGATATATCAATAGCCAATTTGTTCAATAATCACTTTATTTACATAATGGAATGTTCTTCAGTCATTTAAAAATATGTATCTGTATGTATCTGTATTTACTAACTTTGAGCCATCTCTGCTATATATTTAATGAAAAAAGATCATAAAATATCATTTTAGCATGATTCTCTTTTTAAAATACTATATATTAGCAACCATGTTTCGTTATTACTATTTCTATAAGGAAACAGCAAACTTTTTATTTATTTGTCTTATCTACCAATTAACTTTTTTTAAAATTTTTTTATTGTATCTTAGAAGAAGGTTTACAGAACAAATACTTTCTCATTAAACAGTCAGTACACATATTGTTTTACGACCTTGGTTAAGAACCGCATGACGTGTCAACTCTCTCCCTTCCCGACCTTGAGGACCCTTTTTTGGTGAAAATATACATAGCCAAAGTTACACCATTTCAAAAGATTCTACATGTACAATTCAGTGGCATCGATTACATTCTTCCAGCTGTGCTGCTATTCTCACAATCCTTTTCCAAATTATTCCATCGCCATTATCTTCAACTCACTATCCTCTAGGCTTCCCATCAAATCTTTTGAGTTGCTGTTGTCAATTTGGTCTCACATAGATAATTCTTTTTTTTTTTTTTTGTACATTAGATGAAGGTTTGCAGAACAAATAGTTTCTCATTAAACAGTTAGTACACATATTGCCCTATGACAATGGTTAACAACTCCATGACATGTCAACATTGTCCCTTCTCAAACTTGGGTTCCCTATTACCAGCTTTCCTATCCCCTCCTGCCTTCTAGTCCTTGTCACTGGACTGCTGTGCCTCATTAGTTCTGTTTTGTTTTATGAGGCTGTCCAATCCCCTGCTGAACGGTGAACTTTACTGAGCTAAAATGGTGTCCGGGGGCCATACTCTCGGGGTTTCTCCAGTCTGTCAGGCCAATAAGTCTGGTCTTTTTTTTTGTGAGTCAGAATTATGTTCTACATCCTTTTCCAGCTCTGTCCAGGGCCTTCTATTGTGATCCCTGTCAGAGCAGTCAGTGGTGGTAGCCGAGCACCATCTAGCTGTACTGGACTCAGTCTGGTGGAGGGCTTGGTAGCTGTGGTCCATTAGTCCTCGGGACTAATCTTTTCCTTGTATCTTGTTCTCTTCATTCTCCCTTGCTCTCAAAGGGGTGAGACCAGTGGAGTATCTTAGATGGCTGCTCACAGGTTTTTAAGACCCCAGACACTACTTACCAAGGTAGAATGTAGAACATTGTCTTTATAAACTGTACTATGCCAGTTGAGCTAGATGTTCTCTGAGACCATGGTCCCCACAGCGCTCCGCCCAGCAATTCAGTCCCTCAGGGAGTTTGAAAGTATCAATGGAGCTTTCATGACCTTTCCTTGTACAAGTTGTATTGGCTTCCCCAGTAATGTGTACTGTCTTAGCGTTCACCAAAGTTACCACTTATCTATTTAGTTACCCCCCATCCCGCCTATCTCTCATAACCAACGAAGATTGTTTCTTTCTGTGTGTAAACTTTTACATGAGTTATACAGTAGAGGTCTCATACAATATTTGTCCTTTTGTGATTGATTTATTTCACTCAGCGTAATGTCCTCCAGTTTCATCCATGTTATGAGATGCTTCACAGATTCATCATTGTTCTTTATCTTTGTATTATACTCTATTGTGTGTATGTACCATAGTTTGTTTATCCATTCATCTGTTGATGGACATCTAGGTTGTTTCTATCTTTTTGCTTTTGTGAACAGTGCTTCAATGAATAAGGGTGTGCATATGTCTATTAGTGTGATGGCTCTTATTTCTCTAGGATATATTCCTAGGAGTGGGATTGCATTTTATAGTACTTTTTTTTGTGGTGATGACGTTTTCTTTGTTCCTCTTACTCTCCTGTGCTGAGTTCCTTTTGTTTGTAGATTTTTGTCATTTCTTTTGTTTTTGTAGGTTTAGATTTTACCGAAACTTTATGTTTTTCTTCTTTACTTTGATGAGTAGGTTTGTTAACTTTGTGGTTATCTTGAAATTTACCCTTATCTTCCTAGATTTGAACCAGTCTATTATTACTTGGTATCACTTAACTTCCTCTACATTAGAAGGATCTATACCTACACCGTTTATTCCCTCTTTTATTGTTCTGATGCTGTTGTCATTTAAAAATTAACCTCTCTGGTTCCCTTTTGTAATTCTTTTGGTTTTGCATAGTCCTTAAGAGTTCATTTCCTAGGTTGGTATCTGGCTAGTAC
>NW_004443977.1:12724379-12739238 GCF_000243295.1 Trichechus manatus latirostris
CACTCGCTGATTTTTGCTTTTGATTGTATCCACATAATTCTCAGGGTGTCTTCACTTTTCTTCGTTCTTTTTTCTGATTTTTCCTCAAACAGAGTTGTATCCAAGTGTTTATCTTCAATTCCACTGATCCTGTCTTCCACCATTTCAAATCTGCTCCTCAGACCTTCTATGACACTGTCCACTTCTGAAATCTTGTTATTTATCTTTTGGATTTCTAATTGTTGTTTTTGTACAATTTCTAGTTGTGAATTTATTTTAGCATTTTGTTCCTGTGTTATTTTCTTGAATTCTTTTATTTTTTGTCTGTATTTTCCATGAATTTGTCTGCCTTTTCCATGAATTTGTCTATTTTTTCCTCATTTTTGTCTGTTTTTTGCTTCAACTCTTGGATAATTCTGAGTATTGGAGATTTAAATTCCCTATCAGTTAGGTCTAGTGCCTTTTCTTCTACTGGAAGGTCATCTGGTGTTTTATTTTGGACACCTACTGGAACCATCCTGTCTTGTTTTTGTAAACGTTTTGATATTGTCTTCTGTCTTCAGGGCATTCAGTAGTTATTTTCCTCGTTTATCGATTGTAGATTTGTTTGTTTCATCCTGCTTTGTTGTTTTATTTGGTTATGTCTGAGCAGACGGGCTGTGCATTCTTTGTTGTTTGCTCATCTGTGGACACAATACTTTTCACCTCCTTCTCCAACGGGCAGGGTCAGTCACTCAGGTACGGTATAACAGGGCAGGTCTAGCTGAAGGGGAGTTGCTGGGATAGGTTTTTTGTGACACGTACCAGGGCTGACGATGCAGATTGGGAATCAGTGCAGGGCAGGTTCCAGTAGGCCATGCCTGTATTGCTTGGGAGTGTGATGTTCAGCACACGGTGCAGGTAGGTAGGAAGGAGGGGGTAGATTGTGATGTGTGGAGCTAAGATGGGTATGGGGAAGATGAGAGACTGGAGAGAGGAACAGGAGCCAAAGACATACACACAAACAAAAAAGAGTGCTAAGGGAGCTTGCTATTGGAGTGAAGAGATGAGAGACTGAGAAAAGGGGAAAAAACAAAAGTGAAAAAAAAAGAAAAAGGGTAAAAGAAAAAAATGCATAAATCGAGAAACTAGAAATGAAGAAAGACAAAAAGGGAATAAGGGAGAGAAGAAAACTAAGCAAAGAAATGAAAAAAGAAAAAAGAAATACCGCCAGGGATGTCCCTGTGCGTCTGTGCAGAGTAAGGGACTAGCTTCCAAGACGTGTGGCACTGCCTGGCTAGAAGGGGCTCCCAAGCTGAGAAAAGAAAACAAACAAACAAATCAAAACAGAACAAATCAGAGCAAATAAACAAAAATCCCCAGGGGTCCCACCAGCATGGCAGCATGGACCAGGAAGCAGTTTCACAGTCAAGCGGTGTTTCGCAGCCTTTCAGGAAGAAAAAAGATGGCGCATGGAGCCAGGCACTTGAGAGAAAGGAGGGGGAGGTGTGAGAGGTAAGGAAGAAATCTAAATAAGTGGGAAAAAGCAACACCAGCAGCCCACAAATGGCACTCAGGGAGCTGGCCAGTGCAGGCAGGTGGAATCCAAGCGGCACTGAGGGGAAGCTCATGCTTCCTGGCCAAGAGACTGTGGCTGCAGGAAGCAGAGGAGGCTAAATAGGGGTAAAGAATGGTGGTGGGTGGGAAAGCCTATATCGTGGGTTACCAGTTGTTCTGTCTCCTGCTGGAAGCTCTGTAAAGCTGCTTTCTCGTATCTCCTGTTCGCTGATCTCCGATACAAGTCCAAAATGGCAGATCCACGCTGCGGTAGCCGATAGGGGACCTCTGCATGTATCTCTCCTCGCGCTCTGTTCTCAGTCAGTTTCTTATTCCATTCGGTGCTTGGCTGAATTCTTTATCTCTTCATTTGATGGTTAGGGTTTCAGGATTGACGTGTGACTCTGTTTGACTTAGTTTTTCTGATCTTTGCTGTGGAGGGACGGTGTGGTGCTTCTGACTATAGAGCCATGTTGCCCAGAAGTCTACCAATTAACTTTTGAGTTTGTGTAGTTTCTTCATATGTTACTTAAGAAATAAATTCCTTAAATACTAATTAATTAATTAAATTTGATACACTTTCATAAGAGGTCATTTATTACTTTAAAAATTAATACTATTCATAATGATGGCTACCATGCATTTAATATATAGTATGTGCAGAATTTGACACATGCATATATCATTTTAGATGCCAGAGTAGAGAACTGGCAACAAATATTTCAACAGCACATGATGAAGTTATCCCTGCCTTTCACCTAATTGGCAAGTCAGAAATTTGGCTGTTGACGGCGTTTCATAAAATTGTTCTAACTTTTTTCCTGGAGGCCATTAGGCTGGGAGATTTCCTCCCTTGTATGGCCAGGGGCGAACATTTGAAATATCAGTACTGACCTTGACAGCCTCCCATCCGCCTTTTGCTCCACTCCTCCACATCTCTAGACACCCAGAAGCACAAACTACCCTAAGCCCCACACTCTACGTCCCACGTAGACCTCCTGTACCTTCCTCCACCCAGAGTTCTCTTCACCAAATTTCCTCACACCCCATCCTGCAATTAGAAGTCTTATTTCCTTTGCACAGCTGGTCTTATCTAGGAATGAAGGGGAGGGAAATCTGACTCAATTAATTTATTCTGAAGCATTAATAGCTGGCAGTCTTTTGACCTTCCTGGAGTTATTTATTTTAAAATAAAATTAAGATGTAAAAGAGGAGGGAACTCATTAATACAAATGATTCTCATTGGTGAAATGTTAACTAGAGTGGCCAATTAAATTGAAAAATCCAGGCAGATACCTTTGGACAGTCCCACTCTGGCTAAGGAGTCGCTGGGTAGTGCAAATGGTTAACGCATTTAGCTGCTAATCAAAAGGTTGGAGGCTCCAGTCCATCTAAAGGCTCCTTAGAAGAAAGACCTGGTGACCTATTTTCAAAAAATTAGCCATTGAAAACTCACTGGAGCACAGTTCTACTCTGACACACATAGGGACACCAGGAGTGACTTAATTACAACTGGTTTTTGTTTGATTGGTTAGTTGGTTTTTTGTTGTTGTTGTTTGTTTTTGTTTTGTTTTGTTTTTTGTCCCGTTAAGTGTCTACCTAGAGATGGAGGACTGGAAAGCAGGTGCGGGAGGTATTTCCTTTTAAGACGCTCTTGTTTTTCACAGTTTCTTCCTTTTCTACCATTCAAAACGCACCAATCCCCATTGCCATCGAGTTGATTCAGACTCACGGAAACCCCATGTGTTGCAGAGTAGAACTGCTCCATAGGGCTTTCTTGGCTATAATCTTTATGGCAGCACATCACCAGGCTTTTCTTCCACGGTGTCACTGGGTGGGTTTGAACCACCAACCTTAGATTATTAGTTGAGCACAAACCATTTGTGCCTCCCAGGGCCCTATCAAAACCCACAGATCCTCTAAAATCTCTACATATGTCTTGTTTTGTTTTGATTTTTAGAACCTTTTGCCCATGTTGGAAGCAATGAGAGCTTTGGCAATAGAGGGGGACTTACAAGGAGAGTGGGCTTCTTGCATCTGATTGTACTTTCACCCAAAAAAAAGGTCAAGACGATGCACATGTAAGGCTGTTCCTCGCCAACTATTTCACCCACTTGTAGTCTACATCCAATCTCACATTTCCTGTCTCCAAAGAGTCTCACCAGATTTCAAGTTGGCCAGGCCTCGAGAAAACTGAGAAACCACACTGTCTTGGTCCAAAGAAATGGAGACATAGGGCTTACATTTTTCTCTTCCATTAGTATTCAAGTATTTTAATGAACACCAGACTTCACGATTTGTTCCTAGGGGAGGATATCTGAGTTTTCTGTGGCTCATTTTATTTTTAATACTTAAAAGCCTTTTCCCTCAATGAGGCATAACCATAATTACATTTGTAAGTAGTAGTAAGCTGTGTTTGGTTAGTGGAACAGTTTTATAAATGTGATGACAAAAATTAACTTCATGTTCCTTTTGTTAGGTGCTTTTCACTTTTTCTTCTTTTTTTATTTTTTTAATTTAGCAAGACCTGAAGGCCTTTAAGCCAGCCTGGATGCTGTAATATGTAAATGCCATTGTACCACCTCTTATAGGAAGCTATTTAGGCAGGTATATATAAAGAAAAACCCTTGTGCAATATAAAGGGTATTCAAATTGTTCCATCTAACCACAAAGAAGAGCAAATCATCCCCAAAGTATAAAGTGGTTTAAAGACAGGGAATTGAGGACTAAATTTGAAGTTGACATCTTGACAGCCTCATGACCTAGTTTCAGACACAAAGCTATACAAGAGTGACAAATGAGGAGACAGAAGGAGAGGCAGACTGAAGGAGCCAGCGAATAGGAGAGAAAAAGAGAAAGAAGGTGATAGGGTGGAGTGAAGAGAAGGAAAGACACAGAAGAACAATTAAGCATGAAACAATGGATTATAGCCGGGGTCACTGCCTTAAAGTGATTCTTTAGAAAGAGATCAATACGCTGAGTTTATTATTTACTTTTAAAATCGCCAGTGACCAAGGCTCATCATAATGAAACTTAACAATCAGGGAAATCAGAGAGGGGGACAAGTTTTATGTTCATTTTGCCAACTAGATGATTGACACCAGGCACCCCAAATGTATAAATTTTTTTTTTTTTCAATTTCTGTCTTCATGGATGGGTAGATATGACACCAGAAAAGAGGAGTGTCCCAGAACCCCGATTCAGAGTTTGTTCTCAATGGATCTCCTGTGCATTTCTAGGCTTTCTATGTCTTTCTTTTGGCAAGTCCAACCTCACATTTCCTGTATCTAAGCAGTCTCCCCAGATGTCTCTGGGTTTAAGAGACAACATAAGGGTCCCAAAAATAACTAAAGGAAAGGGAAAGCAGACAACTGCATAGACTGGGGTCAGCAGTCTACCTGTATGTACTTCAGCTTTCCGCCTACCCTCAGATACCCACTGTTTTTAAGCAGTGGTTTATCAGAGGCATACCACTTCAAGATTTGTTTACTATCATAGGTCATCTTTCTTTTGTAGGTGAGCCTCTCAAATGGTATCTATGTGGCATGAACCAATTGGATGAAATACAAAGAATATACCTTAGGTGGGTATTTCTTAAATATTTAGGTGTTCATTGATACATATTGGGTACTGAGCTTTAATTTAAAATACTTCTCTTAGTGTGAATAATGCTAGAAGGAATGTTCCAGAATAGTCAGTCTAAGGTCAGGAGAGACCTCAGAGGGGCATAGCTTTATAGTCAACTAAAAGATTGGTTGAAAAGAATCAGGCTCATGTTATAGAATGAATTATATGCAGTTTTCTGGAAAACATGAATATAGACAATTGCTAATAATATATAGATACGTCTACATTGTGATCTTGATGTTTACTACTGCCTCATCTCATTACCACTCATCTGTCAGTTTGTTGTAGTATTATGGTGGTTGTGTATTGCTCTGATGCTGGAAGTTATGCCACCAGTATTTCATATATCAGCAGGGTCACCCATAGTGGACAGGTTTCAATGGAGCTTCCAGATTAAGATAGAATAGGAAGAAGGACCTGGCAATCTACTTCTGAAAAACCTGGCCAGTGAAAAACTTATGAATAGCAGAGGAACACTGTCTGATATAGCGCTGGAAAATGAACCCCACAGGTTGGAAGACATTCAAAATACAACTGGGGAAGAGACGCCTCCTCAAAGTAGAGTTGACCTTAACGATGTGGATGAAGAAAAGCTTTCAGGACCTTTATTTGTTGTCACTACTCCAAATGAGAAGAGACAGCTGCAAACATTCATTAATAATCAGAATGTGGAATGTACAAAGTATGAATCTAGGAAAATTAGAAGTTGACAAAAATGAAATGGAACACATAAAGATCAATATCCTAGGCATTAGTGAGCTGAATAGACTGCCTGTTGGCCATTTTGAATCAGAAAATCACATGGTCTACTATGCCAGGAATGACAAAATGAAGAGAAATGGTGTTGCATTCATTGTCAAAAAGAAAATTTTAAGATCTATCCTGAATTACAACACTGTTAGTGATAGGATAATATCTATTTGCCTACAAGGAAGATCAGTTAATATGACTATTATTCAAATTTACACACCAACCACTAAGGCCAAAGATGACGAAATTAAAGATGTTTTACCGACTTTCGCAGTCTGAAATTGATCAAACATTCAGTCAAGATGCATTGATAATTACTGGTGGTTGGAATGCAAAAGTTGGAAACAAAGAAGGATTGGTAGTTGGAAAATATGGTCTTGATGATAGAAATGACGCCGGCGATCTTGTGATAGAATTTTGCAAGACCAACGACTAATTCATTGCAAATACCTTTTTTCTACAACATAAATGGTGACTATACATGTGACCTCATTGGATGGAATACACAGGAATCAAATCACCTACAACTGTGGAAAAAGACGATAGAGAAGCTCAATAACATCAGTCAGAAAAAGGCCAGGGGCCGACTGCGGAACACATCAGTTGCTCATATCCAAGTTCAAGTTGAAGTTGAAGAAAATTAAAACAAGTCCATGAGAGCCAAAGTACAACTTTAAGTATTCCACCTGAATTTAGAGACCATCACACAAACAGACGATGCACTGAACACTAATAACCAAAGACCTGACAAGTTGTGAGATGACATCAAGGACATCATACATGAAGAATGCAAAAGGTCGTTAAAAAGACAGGAAAGACCTCAACATAATTAAGGGCATGTATGAAAAACCAAGAGCCAACATCATACTCAATGGGGAAAGGCTGATAATCTTCCCTCTGAGAACAGGAACAAGACAAGAATGTCCATTATCACCACTCATATTCAACATTGTACTGGAAGCCCTTTGTTGTTGTTGTTAGGTGCCATTGAGTCGGTTCCAACTCATAGCAACACTATGTACAACAGAACAAAACACTGCCTGGTTCTGCACCATGCCCACAATAGTTGCTATGCTTGAGCCCATTGTTGCAGCAGCTGTGTCAATCCATCTCGTTGAGGGTCTCCCTCTCTTTCACTGACCATCTACTTTACCAGGCATGGTGTCCTCCTCCAGGGACTGATCCCTCCTAACAACATGTCCAAAGCATGTAAGATGTAGTCTCACCATCCTTGCTTCTAAGGAGCATTCTGATTGTACTTCTTCCAAGACAGATTTGTTCGTTCTTTTGGCAGTCCATGGTATATTCAATATTCTTCATCAACACCACAATTCAAAAGCATCAATTCTTCTTTGGTCTTCCTTATTCATTGTCTGGCTTTTGCATGCATATGATGCGATTGAAAATACCATGGCTCGGGTCAGGCACACCTTGGTCTTCACGGTGACATCTTTGCTTTTCAATACTTTAAAGAGGTCTTTTGCAACAGATTTGCCCCATGCAATGTGTCTTTTGATTTCTTGACTGCTACTTCCATGGGTGTTGATTATGGATTCAAGTAAAATGAAACCCTTGACAACTTCAGTCTTCTCTCCATTTATCATGATGTTGCTTACTGGTCCAGTTGTGAGGATTTTTGTTTTCTTTATGTTGAGGTGTAATCCATATTGAAGACTGTAGTCTTTGATCTTCATCAGTAAGTGCTTCAAGTCTTCTTCACTTTCAGCAAGCAAGGTTGTATCATCTCCATAACAAAGGTTTTAATGAGTCTTCCTCCAATCCTGATGCCCCATTCTTCTTCATATAGTCCAGCTTCTCAGATTATTTGCTCGGCATACAGATTGAATTGATACGGTGAAAGGATACAACCTGATGCATACCTTTTCTGACTTTAAACCACACGGTATCCCCTTGTTCTGTTTGAACAACTGCCTCTTGATCCATGTACAGGTTCCTCATGAGCACAATTAAGCATCCTGGAATTCCCAGTCTTCACAATGTTATCCATTATTTGTTATGATCTACACAGTCGAATGCCTTTGCATAGTCAATAAAATACAGGTAAACATCTTTCTGGTATTCTCTGCTTTCAGCCAAGAGCTATCTGACATCAGCAACGATATCCCTGGTTCCACGTCCTCTTCCGAATCTGGACTGAATTTCTGGCAGTTCCCTGTCAATATACTGCTTCAGCCGCTTTTCAATGATCTTCAGGAAAATTTTATTTGCATTTGATATTAATGATATTGTTCGATAATTTCTGCATTCAGTTGGATCGCGTTTCTTGGGCATAGACATAAATATGGATCTCTTTCAGTTTGTTGGCCAGGGAGCTGTCTTCCAAATTTCTTGGCATAAATGAGTGAGTACTTCCAGTGCTGCATCCATTTGTTGAAACATCTCAGTTGATATTCAGTCAATTCCTGGAGCCTTGTTTTTCACCAATGCTTTCAGTGAAGCTTGGACTTCTTCCTTCAGTACCATCGGTTCCTGATCATATGCTACCTCTTGAGCCAGAGCAATAAGACAAGAAAGAGAAATGAAAAGTATCCAAATTGAAAAAGAAGAAGTAAAATTATCACTGTTTGCAGATGACATGACCTTATATATAGAAGACCCTAAAGATCCCACAAGAAAACTGCTGGAACTAATAGAGTAATTTAGCAACATTGCAGGATACAAGATCAACACACAAAAATCAGTCGGGTTCCTCTACACTATCAAAGACTACTATGAAAAAGAAATCAAGAAAACAGTACCATTTACAATAGCCCCCCAAATCAATAAAATACCTAGTGATTAATCTAACCAGGGACATAAAAGACTTATACAATAAGAACTACAAAACACTGATACAAGAGACTAAAAGAAACCTACAAAAATGGAAAGACATCCCATGCTTATGGTTAGGAAGGCTTCCTATAGTGAAAATGTCAATAATACCTAAAGGAGTCTACAGATTCAATGCAATCCTGATACAAATCCCAACAACATTCTTTACTGAAATGGAAAAACTAATGACCAATTTCATGTGGAAAGGAAAGAAACCCCAAATAGCCAAAGCAATATTGAAAAAAAAAAAGAACAAAGCAAGAGGCCTCACATTCCCTCATATTAAAACATAGTATACAGCCACTGTAATCAAAACAGCCTGGTACTGGTTCAACAATAGGCACATACACCAGTGGGATAGAATTGAGGACTCAGAACTAAACCCAAACGTCTATGGACAACTGATCTTCGACAAGGGGTCAAAGTCCATCCAGTGGGGCAGAGACAGTCTCATAAATAAACCATGCTGGCAAAACTGTATATCCACCAGCAGAAAATTGAAACAGGACCCACACTTCACACCAAATACAAAAACTAACTCAAAATGGTTTAAAGACCTAGACGTCAAACCTAAAACCATAAAATTCCTGGTAGAGAACTATGGGACTTAATCTTCTGTAAAAATAGGATAACAAGCATTGCAAAGAATGAAAAAGTCATGATAAATAAATTGGATCTCATAAAAATTATAAACTTCTGCTTATCAAAAGACATTATAAAAAGAGTAAAAAGATAAACTACAGACTGGGAAAATTTTTTTGGAAAAGACAGATAAGAGTCTGAATTTTAAAATTTATAGAAAACTTCAACAACTCAACAACAAAAAGACAAACAACCCAATTATAAAATGGGCAAAGGACATGAACAGAACCTTCACCAAAGAAGACATCCAAATAGCTAACAAACACATGACAAGATGCTCACTGTCATTAGCCATTAGACAGATGCAAATCAAAACTACAATGAGATACCATCTCAGACCTACTAAAATGGCACTGATTAAAAAAAAGAAAATAACAAATGTTGTGAGGATGTGGGGACATTGGAACCCTAATTCATTACTGGTGGGACTATAAAATGGTACAACCGCTATGGAAAATGGTTTGGTGCTTCCTCAAAAACTAGAAATAGAGCTACCTTATGATCGAGAAATTCTACGTCTAGGAATATTCCCTAGAAACCTAAATCTACTGACATGACCAGATATATGCACTCCGATGTTCATTGCAGCTTTATTCACAATAGCAAAACAATGAAAATAACTGAAGTGCCCATCAATGGATGCATGGATAAGCCAATTGTGGTACATATACACAACGGAATACTATACAATCATAAAGAACAACGATGAATTCATGAAATATAATGTAGATGGACCTGGAGGGCATAATGCTAAGTAAAATAAGTCAAGTATATAAGGACAAATATTGTATGATCCCTCTTATATAAGAAGACAATAACAGATAAATATAGAGAGACCAATATTCATTGGTGGTTACGGTGGGGGAGGGGTGGTAAGTACACTTTAGAACTTAGAGACTTGTTGATTTTGGTGATGGGGAATGTAGCTTCGAGTGTGGAAGTAGTGAGCACAGCACAACCACAGTAAAAACGAGAGTTTGAGCACAAATATAAGGGTATAGACACGATTAAAGAGAACACTGACAAATTGTGATAAATGTAACTAATGTCAATGAAAAATTTATCTGGACATTTGTAAAAAAAAATTCAGTGGGGGATATACAACTTTGCAACTGCAATAATAACAACTAAACAATATGTGTTTGGTTACATAGATATATAAGGATGGATAAATATGTACAGGAAGACATATATGAATAACTGTAGGCATATATATATATACATGTTTATGTGTACTGCATATATTTTCAAGTATAAAATAAAGCACATGGGGGCACACTTATGGATACTTTCTAGACACATCCAAATACCTCATGGGATTGGTCTACTGGGTTTGAGGACTTAGAACCATGGTCTCATGGGGCAACTCAGTCAATTGGCATAATGTAGTCCATAAAGACAATAACCTACATTTTAGCTTGGTGAGTAGTGCCGTCTTAGATACAACTATTGGTCTCTACTCATCCAGAGCTAAAGAGAAAAAAGGAAAACCAAAGACTCAAGGAAGAAACTAGTCTACAGAACCAATAGTCTACATGAACAACATCACCTACCTTGAAACCAGAAGAACTAGATGGTGCCCGGCTACCACTACCAACTCTTCCAACCAGGGATGCAACAGATGGTCCCAGATAGGATGGGAGAAAAATGTAGAACAAACTCAAATTCCTAAAAAAAAAAAAAGGCCAGACTTACTGGACTGGTAGAGACTAGATGAATCCCTGAGACTATCGCCCTGAGATACTCTTTAAACTTGGAACTCAAACCACTCCCATAGGTCATCATTCAACCAAATGACAGACTGGCCTATAAAATAAATAATATCACCTGTGAGTACTGTACAAAATAATTTGTCTAGATAAAAGCAAATGGTTAACATTTACCCTAGACGAAAGATGAGAAGGCTAAGGGGGAAAGGGAAGCTAGATTAATGGAAACAGAACAACAAAAATAGAGATAACGAGAATGCTGATATATCATGAAGAATGTAGCCAGTGTCATTGAACAATATGTATAGAAGTTGTTAAATGAGAACCTAAGTTCCTGTGTCAACTTTCACCAAAAACACAATAAAATATATATTTTTTAAAAGACAGGAAACAAAAATTAAATTATTTGAGTAAACATTTAAAAAATTATGAAAGAGAAAATGTATACTGAGGTACACTGTTCGTATTAAGAATTTAAAATAAAGATCTGGTAAATTTGTAGCCTAATTATAAAACCACACACATACACACAGTGAAAAAAAAGGATGCTGCTGTACAGAAATGATAAAGGAATTACCTTACTATGTGGATTGATGAATATTTAAAATGCATAGCTACATAAAGTCACATCTCGCCATGTAAGCTGTGTCTCTTGATTGCTGATTAAGCCCATAAATTCTCAAGAATGATCGACATGAGCAACTAAAGTCAAAGAGAGAAACAAAAAAAATGGTGCTTGACTTACTTTGCTGTGGTCTCTGTCCATCTCTACCACACTGGAAGCCGTGAAAGGTAGGGAGGAAAGTTGCCTATTAAAGAAACCAATGGTTTTCCATTAACAGATGTTATTTCCAAAGATAATGTGCTGATTTAAACCTTTAAATTCCTTCCGAAAATGCTTTTTATAAGCGCGCGTTTTAGTAAAGCCTCTTTTTCAAGCAACAAATGTGCAAGGATTAAAAACGTGACTTCACTATGGTTTCTATCATAATATAAACCTGAATTCCTCATCTAATCCTCCATTTTGCATATCAGGAAACTAATGTTATCCAAACTTGAAAAACAAAATGGTAAATTCCTAGCAGCTCTCCTGACAGATATTCAAAAGTTCTGTGACTTCTTTGTGCAGTTAAAGAAAATCCCTTTGGCACTGAGTTCTTTTGAAAAAAAAAACTGAATTTACGTTTAAAAATAAAAAAGTTTGTGTCAGATATTGTTTTCTGCCCATGCTTCTTACCTCTTTTTTCTCGATTTAATTTTTAAATTAACAGACACTAATATTGACTTTTTGAGGTACAGTTCTGTGAATTTTAATACATGTACATACATTCGTGTATTTTCATATAAAGTTAAATATACAGTCACTATATGATTCAGCACCCCACTCTTAGGTATTTACCTAAGTGAAATTAAAGTTTAAGTTCACACAAAAACCTGGGCATGGTTAACCACCAAAACGAGGATACAGACCAGTTTCATCACCCCAGAACATTCCCTCATGCTCTCCCTTCATAATCACCTCTTTTTTGGCACCTACTCCCTGGCAACCTCTGATCTGTTCTCGGCCAGTAGAGTTTTGCTTTTTGAGACTTTCGTATAAATGGAGTCATACAGCATGTGATCCTTTGAAACTACTTCTTTCACTCAAGGAGCCCTGATGGTGCAGTAGTTGAAGAGCTCAGCTGGTAACCTAAAGGATGGTGGTTTGAACCCACCAACCGCTCCTGGGGAAAAAGATGTGGCCGTCTGCTTCTGTAAAGATGCACAGCTTTGTAAACCCTGTGGGGCATTTCTGCTCTGTCCTATAGAGTCACTATGAGTCGGAATTGACTCGACAGCACTGGGTTTGGTTTGGGTTTGGTTGTTTCACTCAGAATAACACCTGTGAGATCCAGGCAAGCTGTTCCATGTATCAGTAATTCATTCATTTTTATTGCCGAGTATGCACCCATTATATTGATGAATGGACCACGGTTGATTTATCTATTTACCCATTGAAACGCATGTGTGGTTCTTCCAGTTTTTGGTGATTATGAATAGAACATCCATGCACAGGTTTTTGTGGGAACTTAAACATTAATGTCACTTGGGCAAATACCTAAGAAAGGTGTGATAAGTCATATAGTACCTGTATATTTAATTTTATAAGAAAAGGCAAAACTGTTTTCCAGAGCGGTTGTACCATTTTGCATTCCCAGCAGCAATGTATGAGAGTTCCTGTTCTCCACATCCTCGCCAGCATCTGGTATCATCAGTATATTGTTACTTTAGTCATTCTATTCAGTGTATACTGGTATCTCATCATCTTCTTTTTTAAAAAAAAAAAATTATTTTTTAACAATAGTTTAGCTTAATTAGTAAAGAACGTCAGCCTGGAGCATTGTGCTGTTTAGGAACTACGAGATTAGGTGGACAACCGCAACTCAAAAGATTAGGTAAGAACCTTATGGGGCAGTGAGTTTATGTTAATGGAGGAGAAACAATTCGGAAAAGGAGCGTGAAAATGGTTGTACAATTAGAAGAATGTAATCAATGTCGCTGAACTGTGCATGTAGAAATTATTGAATTGGTATATATTATCAACAACAAAAAAAATAAATTAAAAAAATTTTTTTTATTGGTCTCTGTTTTATACTCTTCCTAAAAATTATATCTTCTAGCTCCCTACTCTGTTCTACCTTCTAGAGAATCAATGCTCTCAGGAAGATCATACTCATTCCTTCAACATCTTTCTTTTTCCCCAAGTCTGGGTATTTCCAAGATAATTGTAGACATGATTCCTATTTCAGAGGGAACAAACTCATTTGTTTAAGTCCTGCCAATGAGCAAGTTGATAATAGAGAGTGAATCACCCACTTTAGAGCAACACCCCTCTTTGCCAGGGAACAGTCATGTTGATTCAGGCGTGTGAGGTGTTTTCTAAGGAGCAGAACTGAACTGTCCCAGCAAGATAATGCGCCTACAAATTACAATATGTACCCAGGCTTGCCGTCTAAGGGAGAGTTCTAACAAATACTGTACATCTCCATATATGTTGACAATCCACACCAAATGGGGTTGACATATCTCTACGTATGTTGACAATCTACACTATATGGAGTTACACAAGGGGCTAAACACTTGAAAGCCAAACGCACCTTTGCATATCTAATTCTTGGGCTCAACCTTCTGTGGACTAAGTAACGATAGTAACAAAAAAAGGTATAATTAGGAATTTCAGTCCTAGGATTCATTCTGCAAACTTCCAAGGCAGAGAGAGTAAAGAGTAGGGAAGGGATGGTGCTGAGAGAACTGCCAGTAAATGACTAAATCTTGCTGTTGTCCAGTTCCTTGGTTGTCCACTATCTTGAAGTGGGCCTTGAAGTAATATCCAAAAGGACATAGAGTAATGGGGAAGAAATGAGCTTTGCAGAAACGTGGACATGAGAATGGGAAAACTGATGCTATAAGAATGTGCAAGGGGTGTTGCAAAGAAAGTAATATATGATTAAAAGAATAGTTTTTCCCTGAGGAATCGAATTACTGGGCTGAGGGCTGTAGGGACAATGGTCTTGGAGAACATCTAGCTCAGCTGGCATAACATAATTTATAAAGAAGATGTTCTACATTCTACTTTTTGGTGAGTAGCATCTGGGGTCTTAAAAGCTTGTGAACGGCCATCTAAGATACTCCATTGGTCTCACCCATTGGAAGCAAGGGAGAATGAAGAAAACCAAAGACACAAGGGAAAGATTAGTCCAAAGGACTAATGGACCACAACTACCACAGCCTCCAACAGACTGAG
>NW_004443977.1:12739338-12812365 GCF_000243295.1 Trichechus manatus latirostris
AAGGGAGAATGAAGAAAACCAAAGACACAAGGGAAAGATTAGTCCAAAGGACTAATGGACCACAACTACCACAGCCTCCAACAGACTGAGTCCAGTACAACTAGATGGTGCCAACTGCTCTGACAAGGATCACAATAGACTGTCCTGGACAGAGCTGGAGAAAATGTAGAACAAAATTCTAACTCACAAAAAAAGACAAGATTTACTGACCTGACAGACTGGAGAAGCCCCAAGAGTATGGCCCCCTGAGACCGTTTTAGCTCAGTAATGAAGTCATTCCTGACGTTCACCCTTCAGCCAAAGATTAGACAGTTCCATAAAACAGAACGAGACTAAAGGGGCACACCAGCCCAGGGGCAAGGACTAGAAGGCAGGAGAGGACAGGAAAGCTGGTAATAGGGAACCCAAGGTTGAGAAGGGAGAGAGTTGACATGTCGTGGGGTCGGTAACCAATGTCAAAAAATAATGCATGTGCTAACTATTTAATGAGAAGCTAGTTTGTTCTGTAAACCTTCATCTAAAGTACAATAATATAAATAAATAAAAATAGAAAAAGAAGTTTTTAAGAGGGATAAGTTGACAGCATTCTATAGGATTACTTGGCAATGGCAAAATAGAAAGGAGGGAAGCTAGTTGAGAGATTCTTGAGATAATCTTAGTGTAGACTTTGCTTTGCTCTTTACATTATCTCCCATATCCAATCAATCCCCAAATCCTCTTTATTCTGCCACCTGTCCCTCTTTCATATTCACATCGTTCCTTCCTCAACTTGTACCTTACTGCTTCAATCTTGAGTAATAGTTCCATATTTACTAAATGGAGTCCTGGATGGTGCAAATGGTTAAAGTATTTAGCTGCTAACCAAAAGGTTGGGGGTTCGAGTCCACCCAGAGGCAACTCGGAAGATAGGCCTGGAGATTTAATTCTGAGAAAACAGTTATTGAAAACACTATGGAGTACAGTTCTACTCTGAAATGCATGGGGTTGCCATAAGTCAGAATTGACTCAATGGTAACTGGTTAAAAAAACAAAAAAGAAAAACTAAATTATTCACAAAGAATGTTTGGAGCAATTATATCATGTAGATACCTTAGGAACAGTTTACATTTAAATGACAAGGATCAGCAGCTGAAAAAGATTTCTTCAATAATATTTTCAGTGCAAACTTTTTGTTCCTTATTTTGTTATTTCCCACAGAAAGAGAGATTCAAGTTCAGTGTGATGTGGGTTAGTGAAGCTTCTCTTCCATACCTCATTGCTGGGGAGGGAGGCAGCTAGTGCCCCAAAATATTATAGCAAGCCCCTAAAAAACCCTGCAGAGGGACTCAGGCTGTGTCCTTTCTCAGGACCACTTTTCGTTTATGGATTTGGAGACAGGGAGCTTCAGAATTGCGACATTCTTGGGGTTAGGATCCCACAAAGGGTATAAACAAAAACTCAAAATAATTAGACTCAAAATGCCTGTTATATTTGAGAATTTAACAAAGGGCCTTGCACATAGTAATTATTAATGTGTACTTAAGTCAAACTGGATTTCACCATCTTATTTGATGTATCAGTTTTTTCTGTTCCATTTCCTTCCTTGCTATAAAAACAAGTAAGACCAAGTGGTTAGGGGGAAAAGGTTTTTAAGAGAGAATACTACTAGAAAATAGATACAGAAATTTAAAAAGCCGATATGAGCCCCGGAAGGCATGGCCCCTGGACTCTCTATCAGCCCAGAACTAAAACAATTTCCAAGGCCAACCCTTCAGACAGGAATTGGACTGGACTGTGGGACATAAAGTGATACTCGTGAAGAGTGTGCCTCTGAGTCAAGTAGATACAAGAGACCAAAGGGGCAGCTTCTGTCCAGAGGTGAGATGGGGAGGCAGAGAGAGTTAGGAGTGGGTTGAATGGTCATGGGGAATCAGGGGTGGAAAGGAGGAGTGTGTTATCGCAGAATGGGTTGAGCAATTAGGGTCCCATAGCAATGTATGCAAAAAAAATTTTGTATGGGAGACCAACTTGAAATGTAAACTTCATTTAATTACAACAATTGAAAAAAAAAGGCCTATATGAGTCGGAATCAACTCGACAGCAACAGGTTTACAGTTTTTTTGGGTATAAGACCCTTGGACGGAGGCCTGGTGGTACAAGGGTTATAGTGGTTAAGAGCTCAGCTGCTAACCAAAAGGTCAGCAGTTCAAGTCCACCAGCTGCTCCCTGGAAACCCTTTGGGACAGTTCTACTCTGTCCTATAGGGTCACTATGAGTTGAAATCGACTCGACAGCAATGGGTTTGGTTTGGTTTTTTGGTTTGTGAGACCCTTAGCATGTGGAGACACAAATGTCATGGAATCATATGATGATACGCTGCATGATGTATGTATAAAACCCCATGAGTGGTAAGTTTATTGATATACAATCAAACCTGCCTTTATTCAGAACTCAGAGGGAGGTTTTCCAACCAGAAAGTCTTCTGATGGACTATCAAGGTCAATATTTCATTTACCCTTGTGTTCTATATCTCTCAGTAGCCAGACATAATGCAGGAGAGAAGCATATGGGGACAAATTTTGTAACCACCTTATTTATCTTCATTAAAACTAAAAAAACAAACCAGTTGTCATAGAGTCAATTCCAACTCATGGTGACCTCATGATGTGAGAGTAGGATTGTGTTCCATAGAGTTTTCAGTGGCTGATATTTCCAGAAGTAGATCGCCACGCCTTTCTTCCAAGGTGCCTCTGGGTAGACTCGAACCTCCAACCTTTTGGTTAGCAGCCAGGCACATAACTGTTTGCACTAGCAGGGACTCAATATGCATGCTGCTATGAGTCGGAATCAACTTGACGGCAATGGGTTTTTGGACAACAATTTATTAAATAAAACCTCCAAAAATCAGATAATGTTAATGTCACATTCTAAGTATCCCTTGTTAGTACTAACCCTCACCCATTCAATGATTCTATCAATCAGTAGCTCAATCATTCTACATTTTCTGAATGAATCTGCCCAACTAACTGATTAAAAACCAAGAAACCAAAAGCAGTATATTAACATCTAATAAGAAATGTGTAGGCATGGTCTTTTTAAAATATTCAAAGGTAAAACTAATCTCATCATTTTGGATGTAGGTTGGCAGGCTTTTTTTTTTTTTTTTTTAGCATGAAATGATGTAAGATGAGTGAGTGAGATACTACAATAAGGGATACATTATATGCATCTTTCTATTTACAGCGAATATCACATGAGCATTTCCATATAAGATAATCTAACCAGTACCAGATTGACCTCACCAATCCATGTTGGTAATGACATTTAGTTTTCCTGCTTAAGGGGAAGTGTGTTTTTAATTAAAATCTTTAAAAGCTTCTACAGGATCAATTCCATCATTTTCAGTGTTATGGCTACAATGTTTTTTTTTTTTTTTTAAAAAAAAAAAAAAAGCTTCTTTTCAGAAAATTGCAGCATTTCTTATGTTTCCATTGTCAGAATATGAATTTAAATTTTCGGGAAACTTGCAGAGAATTATACCAAACCCAAGTGTTCTTCTCTTTATCTCAGCTGTCACGTGTAGTCATATATCTGTGTAATTCACCAAAAAGATTATTGAAATAGAACCCTGGGAGAATCTACGGTGAGTACACCTTTGCAAATATTTCTAGGCTTTGTGTCCTAGGCTCTGGGTATAGATATTTATCATTCTCATTTTTGCCAAATTTTAGCGTATCTGAATTAGGGGATTCTAAAATAGGAATTAAAGAAACAGGGGTTCTAACTGAGTCTGCTACTCACCTGACGCTGATCTTCTGAACACTTCTCCTGGAATCCCAGTTTCTATGTCTACAAATGTTGGGGTGACAAGGAGATACTCTACTAGGTAATTGTTCAATGCTCCTTGTTGTCTAAGACCCCAAATATAACTTCCTTTTTGTTGTCACCAAGCACCCTGTAATTATCGACATGTTTAGCAAACAATCTAAGACAGTTACAAGCACAGTTTCTTGGCGCCATTCTTTCACTTGAGTCCCAGCTCCTGGTATCTCTGTGAAATTTCCAAGGTGAGTTTGTCAGCCATAGAACAGCTCCCAATTCTAAATCTCATGCTTCGTTCTTTGAGGGTGTGGAATTCATTCCTTTACTCTCCCTCTGCCTCCATTTCATAACTTCGAAAATAGCCAGGTGGCCTACTTTCAACCACTTAGGGTTAATCAGTCACTGTTTATTTGTAAGCTTCAATCTCCCTGACTTTCAACATCTGCTTCTTGTACTCAACGTTTCCCATCTATCACTGCTCATCGTTACCTCTGATGAGGGTGGCGGGTCACCGGGGCAAGGTTTCAACCAAGTTCTAAGTCTATTTTCTTCATATTGGCATGCTGGACAAATATTTGTTGGATAAATAAGTAAATTTAGTTAGGGAGAAAGAAACCGTAGGATCACATAAAGTTCATGGTTTCTACTAAATTTGGTGTAAATTTTGTCATCAACTAGGTTTGCGATGACAGAAGAGTTGTAAAGAAACAATACAAAATTTTAAAGAGTTAATTTTACTATGAGCTGTGGTGAATGACTGCTTTATACCTGGGCCTAACTTTCACCTTCTTACCTCCAACACAGGCCTCTGTAAACTTGAGTGGAAACTGTAAAATTGCCCCTTAATAAATTTCTATCCTGTAATAACACACGCACATCACCCCTCCAAAGAATTCCTGAGTGGCCATCTATGGCTAAACCCAGGAGTGGTGAGTCTCTTGACCAGTTTTCCAACAAAGGTTTAGTTAAGATGTCCTCAAACGGCACCAGGAAGGATGATCTTCAAGAATTGTCAGACATGCCCATCATAAATGTGGCTCAGTGTAGGAATTTCAAAGGATTTCTGTCCTCGACTCTCAGAAAACATGAGACTGGAATCCTTCCAGAAGAAAGAGAGAGAAAATAAGTACTACCTACATTTCTAACACTGCACTTTTTTTTTTTTTTTAAAGTTAAAGCTGAATACCCACCCCAACCCCCGACTCACAGGATTATAAAACCACTTTGCCAAAAGTTGAAATACTTACTATTTGCCCTGCGTCTTGGTGGCACAAACAGTTTGCACTCAAATACTAACCCACTCAGCGGTACCACGGAAGAAAGGCCTGGAAATCTGCTTCCCTAAAGATTATAGACAAGAGAACCCTATGGAGCTGTTCTACTCTGTAACACATAGAGTCACCGTAAAAAGGAACCAACCTGACAACAACGGATTAGGAACTACTTGCTCTATGTCTTGGGTTATTAGAAAGAAGTTTTAACACCAAAGAATCAGGCCTAAACTAGCCACCAGTAGTGATTCCGTATTTCCTTCACGAGAGCATCAACCTGCAGCCGAGGAGTTCAAACGCTAGCGGAACTGGGAACTCAGCTTGTCTCAACAGCAATAAACTTGTCCTTCTAACGAAAGACAACACTTGTTTGCTAGGCTATAAGGAAAACATATCTGCTTTGCGTACTGCAGGAAACCAGTTCATGGACAGTGTTACTAAATGAAGGCAGAAGCCTTTCATGCCGGAAGGAAAGGCCTAATGAGAACCGAGGTTGCCAGCCATGCAAGGGGCGCCGGATTTTACCAAATACTCACAGAAAAGATGAACTGTTTCTTATCCACTGGTGGTTGTCCGTTTTAGCTGTTCCTGAAACCTATTTAGCGTTAGCTTTGCCAGTCGCCTTACTGGGGATTGATACCAAATCAAGACAGACTGATTGATGCTGATTTGAGGTTTATACAAAAGCAGGGAGAGGGCATAAGCTTTCCATCTGATTTTTACAGGAAAACATTTGACCCTGGCTATGTTCATTTATAAGTGAAATCTTGAGGTTTATTTATTTATGTGTGTCAGTTCCTCAGACAAAGAAATAGATTGCCTTGCAGCCTGAGGTTCATAAAAATCCCTCTAAAATGGAGCAAAAAGAGTTGTTTCTCAAAAAACCAAAATGTGTTCCTATACTATCTTGGTAAGTTTAGTTGGCTGGTATAAGAGGAAAAAAAAATTTAATTAGGAAAAGGAACTAGGAAATTGCATTAATTTAGTGACTTAAGTCTGAAGATTAAGCAAAAAAACAAATGTGCATCAGCCAGATGCATTTTTCTATTCATGAAATAGACCATTTTCAAGTTTTTGCCTTTGGCACTCTGGAGAGTTTACAGGAGCCAAGTAGAAGGACTGATCTTGCTAAAAGAGAGAGATCAAGTCAGGAAACCACACTGTGCTTATTCTTTTTGCCCTCTTGCTTTAGACATTCTCTACTTTAAAATTAACCTCTTCTGCACTTTATCCTTCTTATTGGAGGCATGCAAAGCAGACACTGGAGACCTGAGCTTAAGAGAGCAAATGTTTTTATACCTTATCTTATGAAAGGAGATGCTCCAGTGAGCTGGGGCAGTAGGTGTAATGGTTACAGTGTAGGCTTTGGAGGCACAAAACCTGACTTGAAATTCTGGTTCAGGCGTTACTCTGAGTTAAAAAAAAAAAAAAATCTTCAAACCCGTTACCACTGAGTCAATTCCAACTCATGGTAACCCCATGTGTTACAGAGTTGAACTGCTCCATAGGGTTTTCTTGGCTGTGATCTTTATGGGAACAGATTGCCAGGTCTTTCTTCTGCAGTGCCTCTGTGCAGGTTCAAACCACCTACTTTTCAGTTAAAAGCCTAGAGCAAACCATTTGCGCAACGCAAGGACTTCACTCTATGGTTAAAATTGGGAAACATGTTTTTAGTTTCAAAATGGGAATAATACCTCCCATTTCAGAAGGCCACTGGGAGGACCAAGCAAAGCTTGATTTGGTCACTTACGAGCTGCGTTATGAGGTACCTGGCACGGGTGCCTTTTCTAGGCTCTGAATTTGGAGACAATGGGGTTGGGGGGGGCGTGTAGTATTTTATGTTATTTTAGACAGGAGGAAGCCAGAGATCTTACTCTAATCCTTTCTTTTCCATAATACTAGTCTATGGGTCTGGAGCACTGGCGGCTCAGCAGTTAAGAGCTCAGGCTGCTAACCAAAAGGTCGTCAGTTCGAATCCGCCAGCCACTCCATGGAAACCCTATGGGGCAGCTGTACTTTGTCCTATAGGATCACTATGAGTTGGAATCAACTCAACAGCACGCAACAGCAACTCTGTGGAGCTAGTGCTTCTTCTTCAGTTATTACTTAGAAGCAAACAGAGGGAGTTTTCTCCCTTAGTCATGAAAAAATAAGAACTGTCTTTGAAGGTGCTTTAGACAAGCAACAAGAATGTAGTAAATATAGTATTGGCTCAATAGCAGGAATCAAGATAAAAATGTTTTTTTTCTTTGTCCCAATTTAAATTAATGAAAAATAAACACCAGAGGTAGATTTCTCATGAAGACAAACAAGCGTAAGTTTTTGACCCTTCACTTATCTAGTTACCTAAACCCAGAGCCGAGAGTCGATTCTGACTCATAACGACCCTATAGGACAGAGCAGCGCTGCCATGTAGGGTTTGCAAAGAACGGCTGATGGATTTGAACTGCCAACATTTTGGTTAGCAGCCGAGCTCTTAACCACCGCACCACCAGGGCACCTCCTAGATACCTAGACACCTGCTATATCAATATTTACTTCCACACCTAATTTTGTATTCTTTTTCTTATTAAGGGCCCTCAAATTCATGTAAGTTTTAAGCCATACAACACCTGAGTCCACTCCTGCTAAAAAATGTCTCTGACTTTCCTCAAATGATTCATGTTCCTCTTCCATACTGAACTTTTGGTCTAAATTTTGAATGTGGAATTTGGAATCTGATGTGTAAAGACAAAAGAAAACTGATCATCTGATTAATTGGAAAAAAACTTACACCTCCCAAAATTCTGAGCATGGGCATAAATTCATGCAGTAATATAATAATAAATCAAATTTGTGTCATTCTTACTCCATTACAAAGCATCATTTAAAACCTATTAATTGACATATATCATATACACAAAAGAGGACACAAATCATAACCAAATAGCTGAACGGATTACCACAAAGTGAAGGCACCTTTGTCACCACCAGCCATGTCAAAATATAGGCCCTTACCATCTTTCCAGAAAGCCTCCTTGTGTCCCATTATTTGTTTTTTCTTGAAATTTTAACTCGAAAAACTTCAAACCTTCAAAAATGGAAAGAAAACAATAATCGCCTGCGCATCTTCTAGCTAGATTATCAGTTGTTAACCTATCTCTCTCTGTTCCTCAGCCATGTGAGACATCATGACACCTCACCCCTAATAACTTCATGCTTTTCCTAACAGCAGGATACTCTCTTATATACCCATAATACCATTATTCACAAGAAATTATGCAAGACATTATCTTTTAAATAAAACTGATATTATTTTCCCTTGAACTCCAGAAAGAAATAAAACTTAGGATGAGTAAATACATGGATACCGTCAGACTTAAATTATTGAATTAAAATGAAAACATACCTCACCCATCTAGGTAAATGAATGTTCCACTGTGGATAGAAGTTACAAGCCAAAATAAAGATGTACTGTTTGAGCCTCATTTCCATCTGAAATGCAAAGTGCTTCCTCCCCATTAAGTCCTTTCTCTTCAACACCCTCTTCTTCCTTTTCTTCCAACCCCCAAACTCCCATTTAGCACAAATACCGTACAATTGGTTGCGCGAATCCAATATTCAACAGCTCTAATTAGGATAGGGAGAAAGAAATGAAGGCATATTTTTCATAAAGTGAAAAACTACAGCTGAATTCATTTTACTTAACAGCAATTAAAACACATTTGTGAATTTATAAATATTTTGTAGCAAGGTTCTGCAAGTGTTTCTATTTTGAGTAATGACAGGTGTTTGTTGTTTAAAATAAATAGCGATCCTGGGGTATTTTACTTAGGATTCAAAATATGTCGCTGTGGAAGAACTAAATTGAATGCCAGCTAAATTTTCTTCAGAAACAAGTTCTGAAATGTCCTGCTTAGTTAACTTCGATGTATGTCTGTCTGGCATGTGAAGAAGCACCTACTATGTGCCTGGTGCTCTTGCCTACTTGCATTTAATCTTCAGAAAATCCTGGGTTGTAAGTTTTAGTAGCCCCATTATATGGATGAGAAAACTAAGCTCTAAGGGTAAATGACCTATCCAGATCATTTTGACAAAATGTAGCAGAAATGGAAAAGCCTGAATCATCCTAATTGGCATGATTGCTGGAGACTGAGGACAAAACTCTTGTTTCTAGATCAAGCTTCTCCTGCTCCCCGCCCTCCTCCCATCCTAACACTCCTCGTATTTGAGTGTAACCAAACTCCTGAAGAGCCTGCCCCACAGGTTCTCCCACGTGCTCAAGTATGTGGGCACCTGAAGTTCTCGGGGCTTTGGCTTAAGCTGGGATCCCTCCGTGTTCATAACATCAGGCCAGGTATAGGGCCCAAAGAAAGCAAGTGTTCAGTAAATGTCAAATGGATAAATGAGAGAATGTAATGCATGAAATTAAATCATACCAATGTGATCATGTTTAAAAAAAAAAAATGTATTGCTGTCGAGTCAGTTTTGACTCAGGACAACCCCATGTGTTACGGAGCAGAACTGCTCGATCGGGTTTTCTCGGCTTTGACGTATTTTGAGTCCTAAGTAAAATACCCTGGGATCGCTATTTATTTTAAACAACAAACACCTGTCATTGCTCAAAAATAGAAACACTTGCAGAACCACGCTACAAAATATTTATTTACCTTTGCAGAAGCAGATCGCCACGTCTTTCCTTCAAGGTGCCTCTGGGTGGGTTCGAACTGCCAAGCTTTAGGTTAGTAGTTGAGCGCAAAGCGTTTGCACCATCCAGGGACCTGGTGGTCATGTTTAATCACCTCTACTTTCCTCTTGGCTGGATGGAGCAAGGGCAAGGAGGTTGGGGAGGCGGCAGGGTCCAGGCAGAGTCCAGCTGGGTTAGTGCTGAGCACTGGGGAAGCTTAGCTCACTCCTCAGCCTGACCCTGACTACAGACTGAGTGGGGTCGTGTTTCAGGCGCTGCTCAGCCAAGAGCTGGAGTTGAGCAACAGAAAGAATCTCTTTATAGTCGCTTTTCTGTTTCCATAGCACTTTGGGTTTCATGCTTTGCAACCATTAATTATTGATTCCTCTAGGCACTCTTGAGAGATTTTCAGAGGAAGAAACACACAGAGCAAGATCGAGTGCCTTTCCAAGCCCGGGAGCACTTGGGTGAGAGTGACGACTGGCCTCATAGTTTCCACTCTCACATTCAGGTCCCCAAGGTCCTTTCATCAGCCTTTCCTGCTACAAGTGAAGAAGCACTGTCTGGCTTCCAGAAAGCCATCAAAGAGTTGAATCCACTTGTTTGTGCTTAATCATAATTGAAGACTTTCAGGAAAATGACTTTAGTCTTTTGTAACAAATTTAAGGTGAGAAAAGGAAAAAGAAGCAGTTACGTATAAAATACTGCATCTTGACTCAATTTTCCCTTCCTTATGAAGAGGTGGACAGCGATGATACAAGATTTTATTGAGTCCACCATTTTGAACCCTGCAGATACTTTGTACTTTGATCTAGCAATAAGGCAGTTACCCAAACTCATTGCCGTCGAGTTGATTCTGACTCACAGTGACCCTATAGGACAGAGCAGAACTGCCCCATGGTGTTTCCAAGGAGCTGCTGGTAGATTCAAACTGCTGACCTTTTGGTTAGCAGCCAAGCTCTTAACCAGTGTGCCAGGGCTCCATATAAGACAGTTAGTACTTAGCAAACAAGAATTGAAATTAGACCTATAGAGTTCTGTGGAGACTGCCTGTAGTGAGCCTCCCTGTTGCTGGGCTATGGCGCTGCCTACTGCCTCCATGGTCTCTCCTGCAACCCTACCCTCAGTTGGATTAAGGATGGCCTACAAAGTCCTAGATGGCGCAAACAGTTTGCACTCGACTACTAACTTAAAGGTTGGTGACTGGAACCCACCCACTCAGTAGTGCTGCAGAAGAAGGGCCTCGCAATCTGCTTGAATTAAGATTACAGCCAAGAAAACCCTATGGAGCAGTTCTACTCTGTAATACCTGGGGTTGTCATGAGTCAGAATTGACTCCATGGCAATATATATGGATACAAAGCTCCCTGTTCTCCCAGTAAAATCTCCCCCTCTTGTAGGCCGACCAACACCCACCTCACCGCTATAACTAACCTAGAACAATACCAAGAAAAGGCTATAATCAGAATTTATTACATGCCTTCACCTAAAAGACCATTACAGCTAATCTGATTGTGCTTTTATATCTCTTTTTACCTCAGCCACTTCTAGAAGTTCAAGACTTCCAAGTTCTCATCACCACTCAGGTTTTTATCCCTCTGTAGCCCTATAATCTAATCTCACCCAATCCTCCACCACATCCCTGCCTTCCAAACCCTCCCACTCTTCCATCTGCAATTAAGAGTCTATTATCAGCCAATCTCCTCTAACCTCAATATTTTCTTAGATCTTGTTCCTTCTTGCTCTAACTGGAATCTGACAGTCATCTAACAGCACTACGGCCCAATACCTCTCACCAGCAATGGTGATATTTTTTTTACTGTCTCCACGTAACCCAGGGCCTGGATATGAAGTGGTATCATTCTAGCTCCTCTTAATACTTCCAAAGAATTTCTCATCCCTCCTTCCTCAAGCACGCAGGCTCCTCAGAAGCTCCTCCATCAGGTGGCACCAAAAGCCACCCCTCTTTGTTGTGTTCATCTAACAAGTGCTCGTATGCATTGAAAATTTAGAACTCAGCTCACTACTTTTCTTGCCAAAATTAATCCCGTCTCCTGTCATTATTCATCGTGGCTTCAGCAGCTAATAAAATAATCCACCCATCACCCTAGCCTCTCACTTCCAGCAATCTTTCCTTCAGTTCACCTTAACCATCTACACGCATGATCTTAACCTAGATTCCATAATTACCCATCACAATATTATCTCCATTATCTTGATTTCAATCATTCTACTCTCTGAATATAACATGGACTGCCAGAAGAACAAACATATCTGTCTTGAAAGAAGTATAGCCACAAAGCTCTTTAGAAGCAAGGATGGCGAGACTTTGTCTCACATACTTTGGACATGTTATCAGGAGGGACCAGTCTCTGGAGAAAGACATCAGGCTGGGTAAAGTAGAGGGTCATCAAAAGAGATGAAGACCCTCAACCAGATGGACTGACACAGTGGCTGCAACTGCAATGATGGGCTCAAACATAACAACGATTGTTAAGATGGTACTGTACCAGGCAGTGTTTCGTTCTGTTGTATATAGCATCACAATGAGTTGGAACCAACTCCATGGCACCTAACAACAACAACTCTCTGACCACCAGCTCTATCTTTCCAGCTCATTTATGCTAACATCCCCATTCCAACAATTATGTGCTCATCATTGGGACTTCCAATCTATTGACTTTATCATGCCTATCAGTCCCCCTAATATTCTCATGCTCCTCTTTACTCATCTTGGATTCCATAGATCAATTCTATACAGTCTATTTAATTCGTTTGAATATATCCTCAACTCCGTTGTCCATGTTTCCAACTGCAACTTAGTTGCCTTAAAAAGCCCCAGCCCTAATTAAATCAATTTATCCTCTCCCTTACCCTTTACCTACAACAATCACCTAAATATACCTGAAAAAAAAAAAAAAATCACACAAATGGGATGATTTGTCCATTTTAAATTTATAATCACAAATCTCTGTGATTTTGGCAATCCAACACTTCCTTATACTTCACTCCCCCATCCCCAAGGTGACTGTGTTATAACTTATACTTGGTCTTCAAACCTCCTTTCCGTTTCTCATGCTCAGATAATGACTTAGACTTGTCTTAATTTCCTAGAGCTGCTATAACAAAATATCACAAAGGAGGTGACTTTAAAGAACAGAAATCTATTTTCTCATAGTTCTGGAGGCTAGAAGTCCAAATCAGGGTCTTGATCCTGTTGATTCCTTCTAAGGACTCTGAGAGAAACTGTTCCATGCCTCTCTCCTAGCTTCTAGGGGTTGCCAGCAATCCTTGGCATTCCTTTGCTGCTTGTAGATGGATACTCAAGTGGTGTTGATATTTACTCTTGTAAACCTTGTTTTCTGTTTTGAGAAACTATCTCCTGGTTTCTAAGTTACTTAGAAGGTTGCTTTAAGTATTGATAACAGAGTCCCTTTCTGGGATATTCTCAGACATCATCCTATCTAACATAACCTTTCCCTTCTTTCATGTCATTGGAAATTATTTTCACCTATTTTTGCATTGTATATGTTTGGATTGTTTCCATGTTTTTCTGATAGTTTATTGGTTCATTTTCTTGTTGACTAAACTCCCATTGGATATGCAAACCAAAAACCAAACCCATTGCCGTCGAGTCGATTCTGACTCATAGCAACCCTATATAGCATATATCTAAAAATAAGTTTTCTGGGCAGATTCCTCATCCTATATACAATCATGTAGTTGTAGGCCAAAAGTGTTCTTCATCTCGACAGCATAGATATAAGCCACATTTGGAGTTTTCGTAGAATTATATAGAAAATAGATCCACCCCTCCCCCACTTCATGTATGGATCCACAATACCCAAAGTCCATGTACACAAATTAATCTGTACCAATTCTCCTATTTGTTCAGGAGTTGTGCAACTGCCAAAGACTCCACTCACATATTTCTTAGATCCCCAGGGGTAGTAGCATCTGATATATGTTCAGGGAAGCACGCTCCTATTCCAATGTTCCGGCAGCTCACCAAGGCACCTGACCACTGACTATAGTGCAAGATACCTCTGGGAAAACATTGCTCCCCCATACTCGACAGTTCTCCACTGCTGGCTACTCCCAAGCATGGTAGTGCCAAAGCTGCACTATAGTCTATGGACTATTTGGACCCAGAAACTTATGAAGTATCTCATGAACACATTTATTTTACTTTCTGGCTTTATCCCATGTAGCAGATTGTTCAGGAAATACTTGCTTCCTTCTCCCACCCTCATGACAGAAGAATATTCCCCATCCCCGTTGATGTTGGTCTTAGCCATGTGCCTTGCTTTGACTTCATGGTGGGTAGAATGTACTTCCCTACCCTTTGACCTTGAGCTAGGAGTAGAGAAGTATATTCTACCCACCATGCACAGATATTTGAAATGTGCTTGCATAGCTCAGCTTTGTCTATTGTTCTCTTACTTTTGCCATTAGAAGAACATGCTTTAGGTAATGTCTGGTCCAAGAAGGAAAAGAGACACATGGTACATACCTGGACCTAACCTGCAACATGGATCTCAGCCCAGCCTAGATCATTTGAACCCCAGCTTATCCACAGGGGTGTGAGCAAGAAATAAATGCTTATTGCTGTATGTACTGCATTTTAGGATGGTTTTTATGTATTTTTTAGGTAGCAATCACTGACCAATATACTCTTCTCTGATCTCAGAATCAGTCCCTCAGGCTAGGTCAGGTCATAGACACCTTTCTATCCATCCCAGTGTTTTTCCTCCACCTCTGTTCCCCTCTGACAATCCAGTAACCAAACCAATCAAAGAGAAAAAAGCTCTGAATCCAGTTTGGGACTCGACTAGGATATCTTGGTACATTTGATTAACAGTGGCATGTTCATACTTTTCATGAGTCAGCTTATAGAATTTCTTAAAAATGGCAATTGGAAAGAAAACTACAGAGCAAGTATCTACTACCCCCTTCACAATGCAAGCTTAACAGTTCCTTTCAGAGAGAAGTTTACTAAAGTTTTTGCTATTTAATTGGGCTCTCATGAATCATAGGCCTTTCATGTAAGTGAACTCACTCTGGAGGGTTAGTGGTATCTTGGCTGGCAAACATTTTACAAAGAAGGCATTTGTTTCAGAAATAAACATTTAATTTGGGTGAATTTTAATAGCTGCAGGGCTTGATTCTGATGAAAATGTTTACTAGCAGAATTTCTACTTTGGAGCCATTTGTTTCTATTATTTTGACAGAAACAAAATTTGGTTGGTTGTTTGGGATGTGAAATGGTTTTGTAAGCATTTCAACTTGATGCCTAGGCAGGCAGTCACAATAGTTCTTTTTCAAATAAATGGGACCACCATATTTCTATTCATTACTTCAACAAGAAAATTTTAACCGGGGAAAGAATTTGCAGAACACTGCATCACAAAATCCCTAAAGAAAATCGCAACAAAAGTTAGTACACTGTAAATATTTTTTGCAAAGACTTGGGCAATCTTTTCTTTTTATAAATACTTATTGAGCAGCCAAAGGAAATGGAAGTCAAAAGAGAAAATCATGTGGCCTCGTTTATAGTTTGGAACAGCAAATGTTATTGAATTCAGCAGAACTTTATTGTACCTTATGAGTTATACATAAGGCAGAAAAGTGGAGTAGAATTTTATGCAAACATATTAAGCAACATAGAAGTGATTTCTGTAATTAAATCATTTCTTAATCATAAAAATTGAAAATAAGAGAAAACACCTTCTAAAAGAGTCCAGGGTCAATCAACTAAATAAACTCAAGTCACTCAGTCAACAAGCATTATTGGATTTTAGCAAGATAGAATCGACTTTGCTCCAACTCCACCCACTTCACAAACTAATTAAAAAAGCACATTAGTGACATCTTCAATCAGCTAAAGAAGATAAGTGGGCTTCAAAGCAATCAACTACAAAACTCTGTCAAGAATATCAATAGTTCCTTAAAGAACTTCAGAGAGCTTTCTGGAAGTTACTCATGTCAATCAGAAGAACAAAAACATGTGCTTGTAATTTGGGGTACCTTTCTGGACAATGTGGCTGACTTATAAGAAAGAAAGACACACACCAGCAGAGCCATCTGTTAGCATCCAAGATCTCACCCTACCTCAGTCCATCTAAATTCCCATCTAGCAAGAGTAATAACAATGCTTAGATCAGAAGGGCTTGAAGGGTCATTGGGCAACTTATTTAAAATGTCTAAAAACGTACAAGCTTCTATAGTCCTCAAATGGAATAGAGGATTATTAGATTACCTTTTGAAGGAACATTGTCTGCAGATCCATAAAAGACCCTGCCTTGTGAGTGTCTCATTGTCTTCACTGTCCAAGGCACCCCAGAACATGTTGTTCATTTTTTAACAGCAGAATGAATAAAAGAAGCACTTTGAGTTTATTGCTGGCAGAAGAATTTTTTTTTCTTCTTACTATCTGTTTCAATTTCCAAAGTATTGGAAATCTAATATCTTAACAAAGGATATCTACCTATTAAAAGGGCTATTCTGTTAACAATCTTAACTAAAAGATTCAAGAAAAATCTGAAAACAGAAATTTCTTTCCTGTAACGTTTGGATGAAAAAGGAAAACAAACAAATAAAAGCACATAGAAGACAAAAAAGAAGCATAGGGGAAAAAAGAAAGAAAGAAAGAAAAAACATAGTATGACACAAGAAGACTGTCCATGTCAGCATGGGGTTAAGTTTAGTTGTTTTCAAGTCAACCTTATCGTTCTCTAGTGGTAGCCATTGCCTCCTCCCACCCCACCCACCCTCTCCGCTTTTCTCTCTCTCTTCCCTTCCCTTTCTTTCTCTCCTAAGAGCCTTTATGGCCTAAATCTCTCCTCAGGGTTTTATATGTGTTACATATGTTACAAGTTGCCCTGGTGGTGCCATGGTTAAGGTGCTCAGCTGCTAATGTAAAGGTGGGCAATTCGAATCCACCAGGTGCTCTTTAGGAGAAAGATGTGACAGTTGGCTTCTGTAAAGATTACAACCTTGGAAACCCTAGGGGGCAGTTCTGTTTTGTCCTATAGGGACGCTATGAGTGGCAATTGACTTGACGGTAATGGGTTTTGGGATGGTATATATGTTACTTTATATGTGTGAAATTACTTTCAAATTTTTCAAAAAATAATAAACTTCTATTAAATATCTTGACTCAGAGATTGTGGAGAAGCATGGAGGGATAAGTTAGGGCAGCTGGGGCAATGGGAGTCACTCATGATGCTTCAAGACTGCAGCCATTTTACCAACTTGCATACCAGTTGCCCTCGAGTTGATTTCGACTTATGGTGGCCCCATGTGTGTCAGAGTACAACTGTGCTCCATAGCGTTTTCAGTGGCTTCTTTTTCAGTAGTAGATCACTAGACCTTTCTTCCCAGGCACCTCTGGGTGGACTCCAACCCCCAATCTTTCAGTTAGCAACCAAGCATGTTACCCATTTGCACCACCCAGAGACTTACCAACTAGCGTGGAAGTACGTAAATATTGTTAACAACTCTACAGCAACATCAATGCATAAATAACAGTGCCGCCTTTCTTTTTTGCATGTATGTATACACATTCTTACATTCAGAAATTCATACCTAGCAGCCAAGAAATTTAAAGTATACACTGAATTTTAGAGCTGAAAGATATTAGAGATTATGAAGCCCAAGCCCTGGTTTTAGAGTAAGTGGTTATGAGTGACAGACTCCTGCTCATAAAGCTCTTTGTGGCTCAGTTCAGGCTAGATCTAGTATCTTCTAAACTGTACAATATTCTTTTTCAACAACATCCAGCAGAGAGTGCCTATTACACTAAGTAGATTTTCTATCACATTAGTCTACAACCTGGGGAAAATCAATTTCAGGCTATCCACCAGGGAATTAAAAGTCTTACTTAAGATGTGAAATGTTACTGGTTCACATGAAAACACAAATTTCCCCCATACCCTACTCCTCCATCAAGACATTTGAATAGATAACAACATGGCTAACACATATCAAAGAAGTGCTGAAACAACCTAAAAGCAATATTTACACAGGCCTACTTTTTGGAAGAAAGGAGCCCTCATGGCGCAATGGTTAAGCACTCAGCTGCTAACCAAAAGGTCGGCTCTTCAAACCAATCAGTAGCTCCACAGGAGAAAAGACCTGGCTATCTGTTCCCACAAAGTTTTCAGCCTAGGAAACTCTATGGGACAGTTCTACTCTGTCTTATAGGGTTGCTATGAGTCAAAGTCAACTCAACGGCACACAACGATAACAAACTTTTTGGAAATGCCACAGGAAATTAACCAGTGGACCACATTCCTTCCCAGTTCTATATTCGTTTCTGTAAGAGATATCACAGGAGTCCCAGGGTGGCGTGAGTGGTTAAGCATTGGACTACTAACCAAAAGGTTGGTAGTTCAGACCAACCTAGAGGTGCCTTGAAGACAGGCTTGGTGATCTGCTTCTGAAAGGTCACAGCCTTGAAATCCCTATGGAGCAGTTCTTGGCTGCACACATGGGGTCGCCATGAGTTGGAATCGACTTAACAACAACTAACAACAAGAGATATCACAGTATTATAGAAAGAATATCATCTTTGATGGCAGACATATGATGCAAATCTCAGCACAGCCATTTTAAAGCAGTTAACATTTGGGTAAATGCTAAATCTATTTAATTCCCAGTTTCTATAGAATCTGTAAAATGGGAGCAATAATACCTGCAATGTGGTTATTGTGAGAATTAAATAAGAAATCTGTGTACAACCCATAAGTCACCAACCTCACCGACCTGTGGCTACAAAATAATGTTACTTATACTGCTCATGCCCAGATTTTTACGATCCTAACTCTGTCCAGCCAGCTGTTGGCAAATAGTTTTGAGAGTTTTCCAACATCCTGTCTCCCGTGTAGTCCATAACAAATCAGCCAAGCTCTTCCCCTTGGATCTCCAGTGTTGCTGACAATCCTTGTGGTATCATTGCTCTTCTTGACATCTACATGCCTCTGCTCTGGTCCTATTGTAAGCTTACTGCTCAACCCAATTCCCCAAATCACAACTGAGAAAGGATCCAGGAGGATGTGGTTTATCCTAAACTCAACTGAGGTTTAAGGAAGAATACAAAGAATAACTGGCAACTACTGGTGGTGCTGTGGTTAAGAGCTATGGCTTCTAACCCAGAGGTTGGCAGTTTGAATCCACCAGCCACTCCTTGAAAACTCTATAGGGCAGTTCTACTCTGTCCTATAGGGTCACTATGAGTTGGAATCAACTTGATGGCAATGAGTTTTTGGGTTTTTGGCTACCATCTCAAAAGCCCAAATTCTACCTCCGGTGTATTAGGTCAATGGTCTGCCTACCTTCCAGTCTAACTTCTTGCACAGGGGCCTCACCCTTGAAAGGCTCCGAGCACCTTCATGTCTAGAGCCCAGGACTAACCTCACTTACCCACCTGTGGCCCATAGAAGAAGAGTGCCCTTTGCCAAGCCAACGGCAAGTTCAAGTCTAGCCCTAGAACTTCCTCTTTCCATTGACAGTCGTTGTTCACCTTCTATCCAGGCTGAAATCGCCACCCGTAGGGTACGATCTGGTCCTGTGGCTCAGCCATGATATTCACATGAATCAACAGGGTATTTCCCAAAGTCTGGTTTATTTAGTTTTAAATAACACCCTACCTAGGACAACAACAATTCAATCTGCGTTGCTAAGACTAGCCCAGTTACTTTTCAAAAATATTTCTTCCAGAATGAAATACTAAAACATGACAAAGTATACCTTTCTCCTGTCTGGTCTCACATTCTGGTGTTCTCTGAGCAGGGATGGGTTAGACCCAGTCAAATGGCATAAAGGGAGAACATGGTTTCCCAGTGAGGAGAGAACGCTGGGTGAGATACGAACGAAAGTCAAAGACACAGGCTAGGGGGTTTGTACCTTACTGTGAGGATGATGGTGAAATACTGGGGAGGCAAATCATTGGAAAGTTCCTCACCCAATGTCAGATTGCAATCCTTATTTAAAAAGCAAGCACTGTGTCCAGCATCATAACAAAGTGCATCAGGGGAAAAAAAAATTATTATAATAGCCCAGGCTTTAACTTCAGATATTTTATGAACGGTCAAGACCTAATTTATAAAGAGGCAATTTATGAGAATGGTCTCATTTCACATTTCATCCAAATTTATTTTGATTCTATAAGCTCCCTGCCATTTTGAGGGGGTGAAAAGATGAACTCAATTAAACCTTAACTGAATGGTAAACGAGATGGTGATTCTATTATGCCATCCACAAGATAATGCACAAGCAAGAAAAACCTACAGGGCAATTAGTCCCCTGAGACAGTCTAATACTTCAATAAGCCACAGAGATAAAGTCTGAGCAATTTAAAGAAAAAGAACTCTATTAATTGTAATGTTCCTTTGCCCATTTAAAAAATTGTTGCACATGTGTGTCTTCCCGCCTTTTTCGATCAAGTATTTCTTGAACTTCTTTGCAACTTTCGGCCCCTCACATTGCCTCTGGCTGATTTTAAATTATGCTAATTGGAAGAGGGAAAAATGCTGGTAATGGAAGAAAATGGAATGCTATTTCTTATAGCATCTGGTGCAATCTGAGCCATTTAAAAGCGCATCTTATGGAATAGAGTTCTGAATAAGCAATGCCAGTCTGATTACAAACAACATGGGTCTCATTAGAATATGTCAATCTGATTGCTAGGTAGTGATACACTGCAGATTACTAGGCCATAATTGCCTTTTACATATTATGTGTATAATATACAGTTTCTTTGGGTCTATGTTAAAACCACTTTCTCTCATGGCTATCTTTTCCAGCTCTACACAAAGCAATGTCTATGTTCTATTAAGTTGATTTTAACTGGGTCCTTAGGTCCTAATTCTATTTTCTTCTAAGTATTCATCAAGTTTTCTGCAGCAGTGCTGTAAACAAAGAATTATGTCCAGGGCGATTGCCAGAAATAAGATATGTCAGAGGTCTATTACCCATTCAACTGGGAACAGTCAATGGCCCAAGGCACTTCCTCCAAAGGAAAAGAGTGAAATAACTGAGGCCAAAGCCCACAATATAACTACAAGTCTTAATCAGGTTGTTGAATTACATGTGTTGGGCATTTTTTCATTGTCAAAATCCATTTGGATCTTTAGTGTGACTAGAAGACTTCAGATATCTCTAAAAGCTTCTATAACAAGCTTTGAACTCAGGACTTAAACAATTACAGTTTTCAGTAGCACAATCTCTCCTACCCCTAACCCCCACATCTTGGATCTTCCCAACACAGGCTCCATCCCCAACCAGCACTGCAGCTACTAGACCACCCACCAATGGACAAAAGGCAAATCCCCATTCAACTTCAAACCTAGATAAATACTTGAAATATGCCTTGAGGTGTGGAGGTGGACAGCATATTGGCTGGGATTCAGGAGACTTGAGCTCCTGTACTTACCCTATGAAGAAGCCCTGGTGGTGCAATGGTTAAGAGCTCAGCTGCTAACCAAAACATCAGTGATTTGAACCCAGCAGATCCTCCAAGAGAAAAAACCTGGTAATTTGCTTCCTTAAAGACTGCAACCTAGGAAACCTTATGGGGCAATTCTACTCTATACTATAAGGTCGCTATGAGTCAAAATCAACTAATGGTACCCAATAACAACTCTATAACAGTAAAAGCTAGACACTAAACAACACTAAAAGTTGTGCAACATGGAGCATATCTGTTGGCTTGGCCCCTCTCCTTCCGTTTTCTCATCCAAAACCTCCAAGAATAGATTAAATCAGCATTCTCTAAAATGCATCTCAAAGAACTTTTGTTCAATATAGATGTTAAAGGGTTTCATTTTCAAATATATGTATAAAATGCTAGGTGAAACTGGAAAAATTGGTTTCTTGATAACAAGACTTCTTAGAGCCTTTAATATACCAATGTGCTTTATGAATCTCTAAAAAGGAGTTGTAGAATGCATCATTGTTTTCCAAACTTATTTGGCCAGAAAATCCACTCCCTGCCAACCCACTATTTACTGAATAATACTCACGGACATCTTGTCAACCTAAATTTTCTCTAAATGCCTACCCATTCTCCATTGTCTTATATTGGACATCCTCACTCATTCTGATGCCTGTGGCCTACATAGACATTCATGGTTGCATTTCCTGCTTTCCATAGTATCTTTCAATGGAATTGATTACACTGAATTCTCATATGACCTTGCCCAAGTAAGGAACTCTTACTCCCATTTTAAAGAAGTATACTGCGTTTCAGGGAGGTTAAGTGATTTTGTTCAAGGCCACACAGCTAGTTAGTAGCCGAGGCAGGGTTCAGAGGCAGGGTGCACGTTAAGCCTGTGCTCTCTTTTTACTATGTCATGCTCAGCTTTCCCACCTCAGTTAATTTTCCTCGTGTCTTTGGATCCATCTTTTGTTTCTATTTGGTTAATGACTAGCCTCTCTCTGTAACAGGCCATCATCAAAGTGAAGAAGGCTTTTATGCTTAGAACATGGAAATGATAATTAAAGACAATCACGACCTCCTCCCAGACTATATTTCAGATGGCTATACCTTAACGATAATAGATTACACTCTGCTTTTAGTGAAATACAGAATGTGAAGATCAACCGTTACAAAACACAGTGTGTTAGATGAATATTGTACTTAAGTTATAGTCTGTTCCACTAGAGTTTACCAAAAATTAGCAACATGACAAATCAACTAAAAAATAGGCCACTTGACAACAAAATGGGCAAGCAATGTTTCAGGAAGAATGCAATGGCATATTATCTGCTAACAGTGGCATGTAGCACCATCATCAAACAAAACAAGCCCACCTGACAAATGGTTTAATCAGATAGAGTGGAGCAACTTGGCTCATCATATAGTACGCCAGGGTGGTGTAGAGGTTGGGAACAAATCTCTGGGGTTCAGCTACTTGAGTTTAAATCTCCATTTCAACCTTTACAGCAGGTAACCTTGGACTAGTTATCTAACCTCTCTATGCCTTAGCTTCTATAAAATTGGGAATAAGAGTCCTTGTCATAGACCATTGTGAGAATTCAAACAAACAGAACTTAGTACCATATCTGGTTTGTAGTTAAAAAAAAAAAAAAAAATCAAACCTGTTGCCATCAAGTTGATTCCGACTCATAGTGACACTTGTAGGACAGAGTAGAAATGCCCCATCAGGTTTCCAAGGAGCAGCTGGTAGATTTGAACGGCTGACCTTTTGGTTAGTAGCCAAATGCATAACCACTGGACCACCAGGGCTCCAGTTTTTAGTTAGTACTCGAAAATATTAACAACAATGAAATTCTGTAAGCTGGGGCTCCAGCTCCAACTTTTATGATGCTTCAGAACAAGACTTCAAGATCTTGCCCATCTGTTAAATGTCAAGGGGTTCAGGTGTTGTTTTGCTCATTCTGGTTGTGTTTTGATTTGGAGGAAAAACAATACTTCAAATTTCTTGGCCTGGGAAAATCAGCACAACTGGACTAAACCAAAGCTAAGAAGTTTGTTGAATACAACCAAACACTTCGAAGGACAGAGTAGCACGGGCAGGGGTCTGGGGACCATGGTTTCAGGGGACATCTAGGTCAACTGTCGTAACAAAGTTTATTAAGAAAATATTCTACATCCCACTTTGGTAAGTGGCATCTGGAGGTCTTAAAAGCTAGTAAGCAGCCATCTAAGATGCATCAATTGGTCCCAACCCACCTGGAGTAAAGGAGAATGAAGAACACTATGGACACAAGGAAAGTACTAGCCCAAGAGACAGAAAGGGTCGCATAAACCAGAGACTTCATCAGCCTGAGACCAGAAGAACTAGATGGTGCCTGGCTATCACAATGACTGCCCTGACAGGGAACATGGCAGAGAGTCCTTGACAGAGCAGGAGAAAAGCAGGGTGTAGAACTCAAATTCTAGTAATGGTTTGATTGAGACTGGAGGGACCCTGGAAGACATGGTCCCTGGACTCAGCCTAAAACTAAAACCATTCCCAAGGCCAGCTCTTCAGATAAAGATTAGACTGGACTATGGGACATAAAATGATACTCATGACGAGTGTGCTTCTTAGCTCAAGTAAATACATGAGACTAAATGGGCAGCTCCTGTCTGGAGGCGAGATGAGAAGGCAAAGAGGGTCAGGAGCTGGATGAATGAACATGGGAAATCCGGGAGGTGGTGGGGGTGGGGAGGAAGAGTGTGTTGTCACAATACAGGGAGAGCAACTAGGGTCACATAACAATGTATGTATAAATTTTTGTATAGAGACTAACTTGAATTACAATCTTTCACTTAAAGCACACACACACAAAATTTCTTGGCCTGGGATTAGGGTTCATTCTGTGTTTCCTCCCACACTGGGAGGACTGAGTAGTTAAGACAATTTAAACCCTAAAAGGCAAACAGATGATTGTGACTAAAGACTCAGCTTCTAGGAAAAGTGCAGAAATGACGTGGTGCAGAAAGGAAAGTGCAATCCCTAAAGCATCAGGATAGACAAGGATGTGAACGCCAATGTTATAGCAAGTCTGAGCATTGCTTGTGCTTCTCCACATACCTGGGAAATGGTTGTTGGCGATATCTGTGGAGAAGATCAAACTCCAAGCTTGGAGATACACTTGCCTTCTCCAGAAAGCTTTCACTGACCTCCTCTGGGTGCATAATCCATCTTCGTACTTGTGGTAGAGACAGACTAGCTGCTCAACTGTTTCATTTCCTCTTCCTGCACACACAGGACGACTATGTTCCCCAGTTTCTGAGCAGTTACATTGGACCCATGAACTAGGTTCTGGCCAATGAGCTATGGGAGGTAATAATGGAAGCCATTCCCAAGGATGACCATAAAATCCCCAACATAATTGTCCACATATTCTTCCCCTTATGGAGTGACCTGGGAGGCCACATATTTAACATGGCAGCATCACAGGAGGGAAGGAATCTGGGTCCTTTAGTCATGGTTGGAAAACAGTTGCCAGCGAAAATCCTTCAGATCTTCCTTTGGGTTGCGATGTTAGAACTAAACCTTTATTGTGTTAAGCCACTAAGAATATGGAGTTGTTTATTACAAAAGCCAGCAATTATTACCCTTAGAAACACAAAACTTTCATGTGACACAATTCTTAAGTCTATCTCAGAAATATTGCTAACATTACATGTGTTAATTTTGATTCTATTCGACTAGTTCAGTCTAGAAAATTAGGGAAAAGTTATTTATTGACTGACTTTCTGTCTTGCTAAACAGGTGGGAGGATTCCCTTGGTGGTACAAACAGTTAAGCGCTGGACTAGAGGAAAGGTTGAAGGTTCGAACCCACCCAGAGGCGCCTTGGAAAAAAGGCCTGGTGATCTGCTTCTGAAAGGACACAGCCTTGAAAACCTTATGGAGCAGTTCTACTCTGAACACATGGGGTCACCATGAGTTGGAATAGACTGGACAGCAACTAACAACCATCACAAACAGGTAGGGAGGAGGGGAGAAGGTTTAGAAGATGCCAAGCCTAGTCCCTCTAAAATCACATACATGCTGCCGACCACTCTATGGATTAGTCACGTTGGTTCTGGAGATGATTTTAAGAAAATGATCATACAATAACCAGTTGTAACCCAGATCCTAAGCTTCTTTTTATTTCAAGGCCCAAGAGTTAAAATGTTCCAGGAAACACTCAGCCACATGTTCATTTCCCATCTCCCCTCCCCAAAGCCAGCTGCTCTTAAAGCCTTTAGTAAATACATTGTGTTAAGTTCTGAGCCTGTTTTTCAATTGGCAACTGAGTTCTGTCAATTGAGTTTATTTAATGAAATAACATCAAGCTGAGAGCATTCATCCTTAAAACTATGACCCTTAATACTTTTGTATTCTACCCCAATTTAGAATTTGATGAAAGCTGTTAAATCTTTTCCCCATCAAGATGCGCATATATATGTAATCATTGACATTTGCATGATGTTTCAGGGACGTTCTTGTACCCCTTGGCACTAATCGATGCAACCTCAAGGATCCATGCGTATCAGGTTAAACACCTTTGGTAAGGATTAATGAGACACTGGTCGCTCAGTGGTAGAATTCTTGCCCTCCATGCAGGAGACCCAAGTTCGATTCCTGGTCAATGCACCTAATGCTGTCCGTGGAGGCCTGCGTGTTGCTGTGATGTTGAACAGGTTTCAGCAGAGCTTCCAGACAGGCAGACTAGAATAAAGGCCTGGTGATCTACTTCTGAAAATCAGCCAATGAAAACTCTACGGATCATAAAGATCTGCAACTGATCATGGGGCTAGCACAGGACCAGGCAGTGTTTCGTTCCATTGTGCACGGGGCCCCCATGAGTTGGGGCTGGTTCAATGGCAGCTAACATCAATGATTGCTAGGTGGTCATTTGGATCAGCAGCAAGGATGTTAGAGAGGGTGTAGAACTGGGGATCTTAAAGAAGATGTTAGAAAAGATAGCTTATACCATCAAAAAGGCTGATGAAAATAGCTACCATTTGCTGTATATTGTTCAGTTGCAAGATACTGTGCTAAATTAATGTTTGATCTTCAATAAAGCTTGGTATTGTAACCGCCATTGTACAAACAAGGAAATGGGTACAGAGAAGTTAAGAAACTTGCCCTAGGTCACATAATTATTAAGTGGTAGAGCCTGCATTCCAACCAAAGTCCCAGTTCTGTTGCACTCCAAAGTTATAGTCTTAATTACAATAGGATATAAGGTCTTGTAGAATCTAAGTCAGATGTGCTAATGGCATTATTCCCAAGGGCAAGGACCATTTAGAAGTCAGTGATTTTTATCTTCTAAATAAGTACACTCAATTAGAAAGTAAGATTTTGTGTTTTAATCATATGACAACAATTAATTAATTTAAAAACATCATATTGAAGGCAAAACATATTGAGACAACTAAATTCCAGGTCTGTATACGGCAACTACTTTATTATTTTCAGATGCAAACTGTCTGCATTTAGTTTGCTATTTTACAATTTTACAAACTAGGTATAAAAGACCATAAATAAATGACATAAGTTATGTGTACCTAAAGTTCATGAAGGGAAGAAAAATACCTTGACAAATTAAAACAAAATAGAAAATCTATGTCTAACTCAAGATCGCTCAAATTTCAGAACATTTATGAACCAAGCAAAGTTCTGTTAATTTCTTTTTCAGTATGAACTAAATTATAATATGCCTTATACATTCTAATTTTAACCACAGTCCTTGCATATTCCAACATATGTGGAGTGATACAAAAAAATAAATGCACTCTTCAGTGTTTATCAATACTTGATGTTGTTTGGAGAATGTTACATAAGTGAAAATATTGCTTCTAGAACTTTCCTTTACTGGTCAGAATTTTAAGTGTCTTCAGACAAATATGGAGGCTATAAGCGTGTATGGATTAATACACATATTCTTCACAGATTGCATACAAGAGGTCTCAGAACACACACACCAGCAGTGTAGTGAGCACAAGCTTTCTTTAAAATAATAATTTTTTTTTAAACACACCGGAACATTTCATCCGTAAGATTGTTAAAAACAATTTGGGGCCAGCGGATACATGGTAAAAACGACTTAATTTGGTGCAGGGAGCAGCTTAATGCTGCCTAATAGAAGATCTGGGCATGATTTAACATCTGAGCTCACTAGGCCAGCATTCGCTCATGGGCTTGACATAGTCCCTGAACTTGACTTCCTCCTCCTACCTATCTGGGAAAGATGACCTGTTCAGAGATTCAACCTCATTTCTTTGTACATATTTTTCAGGCATCAATGCATAGGCACATCCCTTTAAAAATATATTAAGGTCCCCCAAAAGGGGTGAATTAACTTTGTCACTCTGGCATAGTTCTGAGAATACAATGCCACACACCCTGTCAGAATGTAATAAATATTTATTGATGATTTTCTCTATTTATTCAACAACATAGGGTTCAGATTCTATTTTTTTCCCTCTTTTTCCCTGATTTGATGTTATAGCTTATATAAATGGACACAGTTTCTGCAACCACAGTTTAGAATAAGCAAGGCAAACACTCCAAGATTATGCAAAATGGCAGTATGTTCGCTGGAGTTTGGTATACATATCAGAGCAATACTGAGTCTTCACACATTGGACCTTCAGATCTAGAAGGCATGTGATGCCTTTTTGAGGACCATTAAGAGTTAGCTGTATATTAATTACTCTAGAACTTTCTGGGTAAATTGGGATCCTGAAATGCTTGAGGTCATTTAACCCTAACTACATCAACCTCAAGAGTCACTGGTATGTATTCTTCTGTGATATTGGGAGACAAAGTATTAATCCAAGACACATCATCTCAAAGCTGACACACGCGTCTATATTCATCTCCAAAAGTATATGAATTGCATATATTTGTTCGCATTCAACAAGTCCATTTATGCAGGAAAACAAAGGCTAACTTGTATTCCATTTGGGGTTACCAGACAATTCCATCCCCTTCTCTCTCTCCATCAAGGAACTGTTAATTTGGATAAGAAGTTGAATCAGAATTCCTGATTTTGATGATAGGCTGTCACTTGAATGGATTTATATCCTAAAATTACTCCACTGCTGAGGTGAAAATGCCTCTGTCCAAGGCTGTAGAATTACTTATTAAGGTTAGTGTGGCAGCTAGAAAATACACTTACCGATACGGGACATTTAACATTTCTGGGTTGTCTGTCTAAGGGGATGAGCATGGTCTACAGGCCCACTCTCACGTGGCTCTTTATCTTGGAACTGGTGGAAACCAGAACCCTCCAAGTGTAGTGTTCCAAACCATTCACAGGCAGTTCTAAGCATGAGGTTATAGACGCACGCACACACACGCACACACACACATGTACACACATACACACACACACTCACACCTATGTACACACATCAAAAGAGATAGTCAGCTCATATTTAGTCTAGGAAAAAAATATATTTATATCACTGCAATGGCACACCCTGGGTAAAATGTTACTTCAGCAATGCATATCATAGGCAGCTCATGGGAACTGGCTTTATTTTGTGTGGTGGCACCAGACCTGGTGTCCATAGTAAAACCTGTAGCCTTTGGTCACTTGCTGCCACACCAATGCAGCAGTGACGTACAGGAATGAAATATGGAAATACATATAAATAAAACCACAAGGAGTTTGGGAACAGGGGCTCTGCAGAGCTAGTGCCGCGAGACAGTACATTCCTCAAGTGCAACTGGAGAACAGATGCTGAACCTTGAATGTTTGTTGTTTCTTTCACTGTGGACGGAGGTTTGAAAGTCTTACGTGTTTTTGTTTCAGAGATGGGCGTTGTTTCATCAATGTCTTTGCCCCAGAACTGGCGTAGTAGAAGCAGAAGAAACACATTTAGAAGGAACTGAGAAGGGTGTGTTCCTTTCTATTCCATGGGCTTTGTAGTCAACAGGAAGGGCTGTGAGGCCAAGATAGCAGAATCTACTCCCTGGAAAGGAAAGAACAAGACTTTAGACAAAACGCCAAGTAATATTGCTGGCCTCTTGTTGACCAATATTACAAGAAAGAGCATGGATACACAGAAGTTGGTATGGCTCAATAAGAGGTAGTTCAGGAGAGAGATCATGAAATCTTACTTTCCTCCTCTGAAAAACAATAATGGTATTCACAACAACAGAAGGTTTGTTAATAGCTTAATTACAATAGCTCTGAGGTAAGTTCGAGTCCTATCCCTACTGTAAGGATATAAGAACACTGAAACAGAGAGGTTAAGCAGTGCCCAAGGTTACACATAATGAAGTAAGTGAAGCTTGGGTTAGAACCCAGGCACCTGAGTCTACAGTCATGTTGATAATTACCATGTTACGCCTCTCTTTGAAATAAAAATCCTGACTTGTTACAGTTCATTGTGCAAGGTAAGAAGGGCTTCCCAAAATCCCGTGGCTATCGAGCCGATAATGATTCATAGCGACCCTATAGGACAGAGTGGAACTGCCCCATAGGGTTTTCAAGGCTGTAACTCTTTATGGAAGCAGAATGTCACATCTTTATCCCAGGGAGCAGCTGCTAGGTTCGAACCATTGACCATTGGTTAGCAGCTGAATGCTTAACCACTGCACCACCAGGGTGAAATGATGTAGAAGACAAAATGTACGATTGCAAAAGCCCCAGACCCTGATATCCAGTCTTTGCAAAGAGGAAAACTGTGCACTTGGCCACAAATCTGGAAACATCACATTGGGACAATAGTTGACAAAAATTATTGAAAAAAAAAGAAAGAAAACAGAAATAAAATGATTAGATGTTTTCCTTAAAAAGAAAGGAACTTCTAGTGAATGACATTGTCTAATTTAGTGAAGGACCTACACAGTTAGACGTGAACAGGCAGGAGTGAGAGCCTGGGGTCATAGGCAAGGTGAGAGGGCCAGGGTGCCAGTGACAAATGTCTTAGAGTCTGAGCCTCTCTGTGGCGCACAAAGAACTAATCAGCCATGGCTGCCCCACTAGTCTGGAATTGAACAAGCTGGTACAAGACAATGGACCCATTTTGTTTGCTCTTTACCCTCTTCTTCATCAGATAATCAACTCAAACCAAAAGAATCAATTTTCCCTTCTTTAAGTTTTGACAACTATCCATCAAGATTGTTTCTTGGAGGTTATCTCCAACCACAGTGGCCATGTTTGGCAGTGTGTGGCCTCAAGTGTAGAGCAGGACGAAGATCAAAGTGCATCTTCACAGACAATTTTGTTTATTCACTCATTTATTTATTTGTGTATTTTATGTTTATGTGTTTATAGTGGGGAGGAATAAATAAAATGTACTTTCCTTGAGGTAAGTGATCATTATTTAAACTTGCAGAAAACACTTTAGTCTATTTGGAGGAATTTAAAATTATAAATGCGGACAAACATAAAACTACCAACGTCTTCAAGAGGCCACTTTGCAACACCATTCATTCCACCTGTTTAAAAAAAAAAATATGAGAGTAAAGGGATAGGATACATTTTTCCAACTGTTTTCTTTCTGGAATGAGTAAGTCCATTAAATGTAGTTTTGAAATCTGAATGTGCAGGGCTTTTATCAGGTGAGTATGTATTTATATGAAGGACATCCTGTGCTATCAAGTCGATTCTGACTCATAGTGACCCTACAGGACTGAGTAGAACTGCCCATTGGGTTTCCAAGGAGCGGCTGGTAGATTTGAACTGTCAACCTTTTAGTTAGCTGCCGAGCTTTTAACCACTGCACCACCAAGGCTCCATAAATTATGGCTTTAAACATCAGATGGAGTATAACCAACACCATACGGATAGGCAAAGTTTTTGATGGTGATTTTCCTTTACTACTAGAAATTCCAGTCTTATCAGGGGAGAAAGAGTGGTTTCATAAACTCCTTTTTCCTCTTTCAAGTTGGTCAGTCTCCTTCACTAAACGCCTGGTTGTAAATGTATTTGTAACATTAAGTGGCCAATTGGGGGACTTGGTGTGCATGTGAGTGTGTAAACATGACTGGGTGTTTAAGTGAGAAGGGTAGGCACGTGAAGTCTTAATATCTAGTTGATGCTAGAGTAAGAGTTCAGAAAAACAAGCCTTCTTCCCTCCTCTGAATTCAGTTAACTCCTTTATCATAGGGAAATGCTTGGACAGAGACCAGACAAAGCACATGGTCTAATCTACATGGGATTACGAGCACAAGACAATTTGTTGTAGCTAAATAAACAAAGCATTGTTCCTTTTGGGTTAGTCATGAAGATATCAAAGTGTCTTTATTATTATCCAGTTCCTTTCATTGTAATGGGGTTTCATTTGTGCATTTCACTGTCTTTTCAATCCCAAAATAACTGATTCATGAACTTCAAGACTAAGTAATGCATGCTTATTTTGCTGGAAGGAATCTGATAGGCAGAGTGGTAAGGCGCATGGCTGCTGACCCAAAGGTCAGCAGTTCAAATCCACCAGCTATTCCTTGGAAACCCTATAGGGGCAGTTCTACTCTGTCTATTGGGTCACTATGAGTCAGAATAAACTCGACAGCAATGGGTTTTGTTTTGTTTGGGTTAGCACCTTTAATTCAAAAAGATGGAAAAGGACAAAAATATCAAAATGCATGTCAGAAGAGATTCTGAAACTTGCTTTTGAACATAGAGTAGCTAAAATGAAAGGAAGAAATGATGAAAGTAAAACAGCTGAGTAGAAGATTTCAAAGGAAGGATCAAGAAGACAGTAAAGTATTATAATGAAATGTGCAAAGACCTGGAATTAGAAAACCAAAATGGAAGAACACTCTTGACATTTCTCAAGTTGAAAGAACTGAAGAAAAAAATTCAAGCCTCAAATTGCAATACTGAAGGGATTCCATTGGCAAAAACTAGAATGACACAGGAAGCATCAAAAGAAGATAGAAGAAATACAGAGTCACTGTACCAAAAAGAATTGGTCAACATTCAACCATTTCAGGAGGTGGTAGTGATCAAGAACCAGTTGGTACTTAAGGAAGAAGTCAAAGTTGCAGTGAAGGCAAAAAACAAGGCTCCAGGAATTGATGGAATACCAACCGAGATGTTTCAACAAATGCATACAACACTGGAGGTGCTCACTCGTCTATGCCAAGAAATTTGGAAAACAGCTATCTGGTCAACCTACTGGAAGAGATCCATATTTGTGCCCATTCCAAAGGAAGGTGATCCAAGAGAAGGCGGAAATTATCAGACAATATCATTAATATCACATGAAAGTAAAAATTCAACTACCAGGATTCAGAAGAGGATAATGGAACGAGGGATATCATTGCTGATGTCAGATGGACCTTGGCTGAAAGCAGATAATTCCAGAAAGATGTTTACCTGGGCTTTATTGACTATGCAAAGTCATTTGATTCTGTCGATCATTAACAAATTATGGATAACACTGTGAAGAATGGGAATTCCAGAACACTTGTGCTCGTGAGAAACCTGTACATAGACCAAAAGGGAGCTGTTCAAAAAGAACAAGGGGATACCGCATGGTTTAAAATCAGAAAACGTGTGAGTCAGGGTTATATCTTTTCACCATATTTATTCAATCTGTATGCTGAGCAAACAATCTGAGAAGCTGCAATCTATGAAGAAGAACGTGGCATCAGGATTGGAAGAAGACTCATTAATGACTTGTGCTATACAAATGACACAACCTTGCTTGCTGAAAGAGGACTTGAAGCACTTACTGATGAAGATCAAAAACTACAGTATTCAGTACGGATTACAACTTAACATAAAGAAAACAAAAATCCTTACAACTGGATCAATAAGCAACATCATGATAAACAGAGATAATACTGAAGTTGTCAAGAATTTCGTTTTACTTGGATCCACAATCAATGCCCATGGAAGCAGTAGTCAAGAAATCAAAGGACGTATTGCACTGGGAAAATCTGCTGCAAAAGACTTCTTTAAAGTATTAAAAAGCAAAGGTGTCACTTTGAGGACTAAGTAGTCCTAACCCAAGCCATAGTATTTTCAATTGTCTTACATGTATGCGAAAGCTGAACAATGAATGAGGAAAACTGAAGAAGAACTGACACATTTGAATTATGGTGTTGGTGAAGAATGCTGAATATACCATGGACTGCCATAAGAACAAACAAATCTGTCTTGAAAGACATATCGCCAGAATGCTCCTTAGCAATGAGGGTGGCGAGTCTTCATCTCACATACTTTGGACATGTTATCAGGAGGGATCAGTCCCTGGTGAAGGACATGCTTGGCAAAGTAGAGGGTCAGCAAAAAAGATGAATCAAAATCCATCAATGGGACGGATTGACACAGTGGCTGCAACAATGGGCTCAAGCATAGCAATGATTGTGATGATGGTGCAGGACCAGGCAGTGTTTCATTCTATTGTACACAGGGTCACTATGAGTTGGAGCTGACTTAGTGACACCTAACCACTACCTTTTTATAGACACCCATTCATCCCTGTTGTTGTTATGAACGTACAAGTCAATTCTGGCTCATAGTAACCCCATGTAACAGAATAGAACTGTCCCATGGGGTTTCCTAGGCATAAACTTTATGGGAGCAGATTGCCAGGGCTTTTCCCCCATGGAGACACTGGTGGGTTTGAACTGCTGACCTTTTTGTTAGCAGGTGAGCTCTTAACTGTTGTGCCACCAGGGCTCCTTCATTTACCCCTAAACCCTCATAAATCCATTTCCAGTGAAGAAGCTTCATCTGCAAGGTGCCCTGTCACTGAACTTCACTTCACCTTAGACTAGCACGTCTCAGTAAAACAATTGGTATCACAAGTGCAAGAAGGATGAGTAACACTTGGAGAGCCTTGGAATTAGAGAGCGCCTTTCTTCTGTGGAGCTCAGTGTGTTTTACATAATAGCATTTCATATCATTACAACACCACCATGAGTTAGGAAAGGTATTATTAAGGTATCATTATCTCTAATTTACAGGTGGAGGAACTGAGTTATAAAGAAGAGTGGAGTAAACTTCCCAGTGTCAACATCTAGGTTGGCTTCAGAAACCATAGCTGTCCGGGTGCCAGGCTCTGTCACCCCACCCTGGGAAGCAATGCAATGTTCCTATTGTTCTCACTTCTAACGCTACTGGATATTATTTTAGACATCTGGAAAGTCCTTTTTTGGCATTTCTGTTGGCCTTCATTCTAACCCATGTGTTCAGATTGCTAGGATTCAGTAAACATGAACTTTCAATGAAGTAAGCTTACAAATTCTACCTTTCTTTCAACCCGCACCTGATTATTTACAAAGATACCCACTGAGCAAGACATGCACACACACAGACTCCAAAGAAAAACAAACACTGAGCAAGACATGCACACACACACACTCCAAAAAAAACCAAACCCATTGCCTTAGAGTTGATTCCGACTCCTAGTGGCCCTATCGGACAGAGAAGGGTTTCTAAGGCTGTAATCTTTACAGAAGCAGACTGCCACATCTTTCTCCTGCAGAGCGGCTGGTGGATTTGAACCGTTGATCTTTTGGTTAGCAACCGAGCGCTTGTCCACTGTGCCTTGTGGGCTCCTTATATATATATTATATAACATTAATTTGTTAAGAAATGGTGGAATTGATGAACTTTCCCTTTCAAAATATTCTGATTAAAATATGCCCAATGTTTAGAAAAACACCTCAAAGTCTTAAGCTGTTAACTTTATAGAAGCAAAACTTTTTTAGTAGAAAGATAAGGCCATATTGCCAGGTTTTTGGAAATGGACTGTGAAAAGAAGGCAGAATACTCCACAGCTTTGCTGAATAAAAACAAGAAAAATAAAATTTAAATAAAAGTAAGGAAAAAAACCAACCTATATTCCTCAACTTTTAATATGAATATCCAGGATTCCTAAACTTCAGCAAAACTGGTGATAAAACAAAAATTATTGGAGTAGTGTTTTTAAAAATTCACATTCCTTCTGAACAGAAAAGTTTTCACACCTAATACTGCAAGAAAGATTTTTCCTAAATTGTTGTGATTTGACAGCATCAAATTTAACATTCCTTGCTCTATAAGAAATAGCTTTTAGGATAAAATCAAGGGGAAAAAAGGTCATTAAAATCAGCCATACTATTGTCTAAAAGTGATAAAAGTGGCACATTTAGAAATGTTAAAATTCAACTAGGCAAAAAAGGTATGCTTTTTCTTCCTAGGAATGAACACAGTCATGTAATTAATCTGTTTCTTTAAGGAAAATTCCAGGACACAAAATAGAAGCACTGAAGGATAATAGGCCTTACGAATAAAAAGTGTGATTTTTGGCAGATCTCTTTCTAATAATGAGGAAGTCAAGGTTAGTTCTAAGTCTCACTACTGACAACTTGGAATATCCACTCTGGCTGTTCTTGTTTGGGTACAGGGGCTGCCAGAACAGAACAAAAGAAAAAAAAAAAAAAAAAGAAACTAATGAAAAAGACCCCTCGATACTTCTCAACCAAAGCAAACTCTCCAAAGGATGGCGCACATGACCCAACAAGATTAGGAGGAAATTCTCCCGAGGTTACTGTCTACCCCCATAAGATGCTCAGTAAGTATCTGTGGCATGAATGGATGGCAAAAAGGAACTGTGTGAGGGAAATCACAGCTGGGGTTCTAGCCTCTGGAAAAACCGCGGAGGAGCTAGACTGTTTTTTAGTCTCCTCTCTGCATTGTCAAAAGAGGACCGAAATCCTGGAAGAACCCCAAACTACCCTGTTCTTTTTTGCAGCTTAAGAGGAAGGAAATGAGCATTTCTCAATACCTAGTATAAAGAAAAGGTGCAGGACATGCATCATCTGATGGGATTCCCACAACTCTGAGAGTGGCACAGCTATCCGCATTTTACAGGTGAAAAAAGTAAGGCCAGAGAAGTTTGAATAGGTCAAATGCCAGAAAGCATCTGCAGAGTCAAGAAGAGGCTCTGAAATGAAGTTTTGCCCATAGATCTCACTGCCTCATTTTGTCACCTCATCTGCTAACAAGGTCTACAGGGTCACTATGAGTTGGAATAGTTGACTCACCGCAACGGGTTTGGGTTTTTTTTTTTTTTTTTTGGTTATTGGCAAACGGGGAAAAGTCAATAATCAAGAAAGTATATGTTGATAAAATAAGGGGATAGCAGAAGAGCTGTGGGACCAATAGAACACAGGGTGTCCACAGTGACCCCTAGGGAGGCATTGTCTTTATAAACGCTTGTGCTCCTCTTTGCACCTCCTACTATGTATACTAAGTTCAGTCCTGCTTCTTCTCAACAGAGTGAGTAGCATCAAATCAGAGGACCCCTTTAGTGTGCTTTCTTTTAACTAGGAAGAGAAGATTTTCCACCTCACAAAGTGACACGTGTTTTCTACAATTTTTGTTTTTTAACTAAATCCATTTTACCAATGACTATTTTAAATATGTATTTATAGGCTGGCAATCCAGGGTTGTGCAAATGATTAATGTGCTTGGCTGCTAACCAAAAGGTTGGACATTGAGAGTTGGAGGTGCAAGCTCACACAGAGGCACCTCAGAAGAAAAGCCTGGCCATCTACTTACAAAAAATCAGCCACTGAAAACCCTATGGAATATCTACATGGGATCAAATTGGTAACAGCAACGTGAAAGGCTGGATAGGAAGCTTAGGGAGCAGTGAGTTTCTGCTGATGGAAGAAGAACTATTCGGAAAAGGAGGGTAAAAATCGTCGCACAACTTGAAGAATGTAATTAATATCATTGAATCGTCCGTGCAGAAGTTGTTGAAGTGGTATATGTTCTGCTCTGTATATTTTCAACAACAACAAAAATAGAATAACACTTTAATCTCAGATATAAAACATCTGAATTTTATTGAGAGAAAATAATTAAAATTTTATTTTATTTTTGTTTAAACTCACTGCTGTCAAATTAATTCTGACTCACAATGACCCTGTTGGACAGAGGAGAACTACCCCACAGAGTTTCCTAGGCTGTAAATCTTTACAGAAGCAGACTGCCACATCTTCCTCCTGAGGAACAGCTGGTGGGTTTGAACCGCCGACCTTCCAGTTAGAAGCTGAGAACTTAACCACCAGGGCTCCTTTTTTTTTGTTTTTTAATACAAACTAAAACAAACAACAATGATAAAACACAAAATCCTGTGGAACACAGTTCTACTCTGACACACACAGGGTTGCCATGAGTCAGAATCAACTTGATGGCAACTGGCTGATTGTCTGTTATTTACGGATAGCGCTCCTTCTAAAGCGGTGTAACCAGCAGGTATAAGGCAACTTTGTTTTGAAAGAGAGTTGGACAATACTTCCCCTTAGAAGTTTTTCATGCTGTCAGTCATAGTTGCTTGTATTCAACATAAAGATGGATTTTTCTAGAAAATATGCAAGCATGTAAGAGGGGGCAGGGGAGAATGGTGCTTCAGCCCCTGCTACGGTCTGGTAGTGCCAGCCACTGGGGCTGTTGAGGAATTTTAACCTTGATCTGATATGTTCTAATACAGATGAATGAATGCTTACTGCTCAGTACTTCAAATCAGGTCAAATTACAAACAAAAGAGTTTCCACTGGAGTAAGATCCGCTGCTGGTTCTTTCAACTTACCTTTAAGATTTGGGGTTGCTCCTTTAATAGGGAGACGTGTAAAAGCTCCCTATTTAAGATTGTCACAGCCCACTATCCATAAGGTAGTTACAATAAGTTTGTAGAGTCCCGAAACAAGACTTTATATGGCACAGCCTCAGGCCCAAAGAAACAGACCTCGTTTGTCCAGTTATGGGGGAGCAGTGTTGGGGTTTTTTGTTTTTAATAATCCACGTTCCTTTTCTTTCCAGCCCCCCATATTAATAGTGATCCCCAGGCGACCTGAGCCATGCTTCCACAGAGCATGAAGGAATACCACTGCTGAGCTACATGGTTTCCGCCTAGGTTTTTTCCATGGTATGAACCAAGCCCTAAAAGCTACAACGGAGTCCTTCAAAAATGTTCCAGGGCATGGTCTTCATTCCAGTGAAAGAGGGATGCCTGCCAGTTATCCCACAAACAAAATACTACAGTCGTCATTTGAAACAGAGAGAGGAGCAAGGGTGTCTCAGAGAAGCTCAGTGTCTGGCAGCAAATACAGCATCAGAACTCAGAGGTGATGTTCTATTTATACAGGTACATGTATTTTACAGAAGTACTTCTGAGAAACAATTTGTTCCAAGTCTAATTCCAATGACGGGTTGTCATTTCCATGAGCCCCACAGTTTCCGCAATCTGTACACCAAGCAACGCTGCAGATTTTCTTTTTCCCCTTAATTTCAGAGGGTGGAGACGAAGTAAAAAAAGTGCAGTTCTTCAATTAAAGTGCATGGATGAGGTAAACTAATTTCAAGAGTTTTTAGTTTATTCAGTACTGGCTCAGACAGGAACCATGCGGCCGTGTATCTGCTGCATTTGGGTTCGCATGGCCTGGACGCTGCTCAAAATCTTATTCTGGTGCGTGACGGCTGTGATGCCAATTCTTGCCAGGTCACTGTACATAGGAGGAAAAACGAGAGAAAAAGTCACATGGGCTGAGAATCTCTCTTCCAGGTTTCATGCAGACACACATTTGAATCAGCCACAATTAGTACAGCACAACAAGGCAGGTGTATCAGAATGTTTAATTAAGCAATCTAATGCAATAATGTAGGTGGCTTTAGGGAGGCCGTGTAAAATTACACTCAATCAAAATGAGAGGCATTCCGGTTTTCGTTTAATTACTATTTTTGAATGAGGAGGATGATTACGTAGCACAAAGCAGAAAAAAAAAAAAATACTATTAAATCCAGATTTACCCTTTGGTGTTATATCGCTGAGTACTTACTCCTGGTTCATGTGTACCACAGCCTCTAGCGTGGTATAACCAGCGGCTGTGAAGTTATCCTTATACCGGTCCATTTTAATGGCCTGGAGCCAATCACCCACCGATACCACAGCAGAGAATTCAGGAGAGCTTGGATCCAACAAGGCAGTGTTGGGTCTGGAAAGACAATGAGCAAGTGTAGAAAACAAGAGGTATTGAGTGAGACATCAAGACTCAGAAGTCAGCTTGCCTAAATTAGGCAAGGGGAACTGAAACAGCAAGGGTAGAGTTTAGATAGAATACCCAACGCTCAAATGTCTTCACACTAATTTTTGCCCTAAATTTTACAAAGTTGCCAAAAGATTTATCGACCACCCTGCTGCTGTGAGCTGCCTTTGATTTGGCCCCCAACTCACGGTCACCCCATTCACCATGGAACGAAACTCTGCCCAGTCTTGCGCCATCCCCATGATCAGCTGTGGATTGGGTTGTGATCCATAGGGTTTTCATTAGCTTATTTTTAGAAGTAGATTGCCAGACCTTTCTTCCGAGTCTATCTTAGTCTAGAAGCTATGCTGAAACCTGTTCAGCATCATAGCAACAACACACAATCCACCACTGACAGGCGGGTGGCTGGCTGCTTATGAGGTGCACTGGCCAGGAATAGAATCTGGGTCTCCTGCATGGAAGCAAGAATTCTCAGCAATCACCCTATTTGTTCTGAATTCCATTTTCCACATTTGTTTTATGCAGACTTCTTAGTGCATTAATGCTCATAAGCAGATCTTTTAACATGCCAGCCTGGGGTAAAAATTAGGGGAATATTTGTGGCCGAAACCTGCTCAGTCTTTGCAGAAGAGTCTGGCCCCTGCCAGCACTACATGTTACAGCCGTTAGTTGGGCAACTATAGAAACCCTAGTGAAGTATGCGTAAGGGGAAGTGGGAGCTTGCAGCCTGCCAGACTTGATGGCAGCGGAGAAAGCTGTGAGAGTTCAAGTCCAGCATGTATCCAGCCAGGTCTGCAGGCAGGCTCAGTGCATCCAAACAAACTCGGGACAGCAGGGAGTTAATCCCCTCTTTAATCAACCCACGTCTGACCAGCACGTGTGCCAAGACTAGCAGGAAGAATGGCCACTTTGATCCCTGTTTGGACTGTGGAATGCGCTTCTCGTATTCCCTTGTTGGAGCACCTAAATAATGATTTCAGCAAATTCAAAGTGCTTCTTATTAACTTATTTATTAGTTTAATGCATTTCTCAGGCCAGGTGTTTTTTATTAGGTCACTGTCAAGCACTACTACAGTTCAAGGCAGGAATGTTGGATTCCTTGTGATATTGGTATACAAAAAATCACCTATTTATAGGTAGGCTTTATTAAGAGAATTATAGTTATCTTCATCATCAAACTATTTAATAACCACAGGGTAGACCTTCATAGAGTTATTTCGTATACCATCTTTATTACAATGACCTATATAACAATACTGCCACTTGTTATGTTCTATTTTCTTGAGCTTCCTTATTCTCTAGAAATTACAGAGATTTTTTATATTATCATGTTGACCAGATTTTCATCTTGAGGCTATGTCTGTGAGTACAAGTATTTTCACCAGAATTATATCATCACTACTGAATTTTCAATTGAAAACTCATTTTCTTGTGAAAACAAAATTAAGTCAACATAATGCCTTGATTAATTTTCTACTTCCATTCTTTACATTTTACCTAAATTATTTTGATTTGAATTACTGTTTTTATATAAATACCTTAATGAAGATTTGCATTATCAGTTTTTTGTCCAAATAATAGCTTGCCTTTGTGACCTTTCTTTTGTGTCTATTAGCTCAATTAAATCCGATTTTCTGAGTAAAATTCTGCAGATCATTGCAGTAAGAATAATCAAAATTTATTTCTTCTTCTAATTTTGACTGGATAACAAATACTGGCACCTAAAATTTCATACATTTAATTTATTGTTGGATGTTTGTCAATAATATTCATAATTAAATAAAGACCAATCATTTGCATTCACTTCTAACTTGGAAAAAAAAAAGCAGCACCAGTAGGGCAAAGATGTGGACTCTAGGTGCCTGGAAGGTCAAAATGGCCTTAGGATGAAAATACTCTCATTCAATATCAATGAAGTCCGAGGGTCATTTTTAGCCTTGCTCTGGAAGTCTTTGTACGCTTTGTGGAATACTTTGATACCTACCTAATTTTGCGCTAAATCACATACCATGTTATACTACATATCCCATTATCAGCAAGCAGTAAAAAGTGTCAAAGCTATTTAAATACCATCAGTGAGAAAAATTTAGAATTGAAAAAAGTGTATCCAATAACTCAATTTGTTCTGCATGTTGGGTTAAAGTAGTCATTATGCAGTATCAGTGGCTGAATAGCCTATGCTAGCAGGAGAATCACCAAAGAGCTGGCCTTAGGACCTTTGGACAAAATATGTGGGATCTGGAGCTAAAGATCTACCTTGGAATCAAAGAAGTCAACTAGACTTGGAAAGGAGGTGTCTTACAGTCAACTGTTTTCATCTTCTTGGAAAACAGAAGACCAAAACACAGCCCAGAAATACAAGCATACTTCATTTTATTGGGCTTCGCTCTATTGCACTTCGCAGATACTGCGTTTTTTACAAATGGAGGGTTTGTGGCAACTCTGCAGTTGAGCAAGTCTATCAGGGCCATTTTTCCAACAGCATGTGCTCACTTCATGTCTCTGTGTCACATTCTGGTAATTCTCGCACTGTTTCCAACTTTTTCATTATTATTATATCTGTTATGGTGATCTGCGATCAGTGATCTTTGATGTTACTATTGCAATTGTTTTGGGGCACCACAAATCGTGCCCATGCAAGTTGGTGAACTTAATCAATGAATGTTGTATGTGTTCTGACTACTCCACCAATCAGCTGTTCCCTGTCTCTCTCCCTTGAGCCTCACTACTCCCCAAGACACAATAATATTGAAATTAGGCCAGTTAGTAACTCTACAATGGCCTCTAAGTGTTCAAGTGAAAGGAATCTCACAGGTGCCTCACTTTAAATCAAAAGCTAGAAATGATTAAGCTTAGCGAGGAAGGCATGTTGAAAGCTGAGATAGGCTGAAATCTAGGTCTCTTGTGCCAAATAGTGAACCAAGTTGTGAATGCAAAGGAAAAGTTCTTGAAGGAAATTAAAAGTGCTACTCCAGTGAACACATGACTGATACAAAAGCGAAATAGCCTTATTGCTGATATGGAGACAGTTTTAGTGGTCTGGATAGAAGATCAAACCAGCTACAACATCCCCTTAAGACAAAGCCTAATCCAGAGCAAGGACCTAACTCTTCAATTCTATGAAGGCTGAGTGAGCTGATGAAGCTGCAGAAGAAAAGTCTGAAGCTAGCCGAGGTTGGTTCATGAGGTATAAGGAAAGACGCCGTCTCCATAACATAAAAGCGCAAGATGAAGCAACAAGTGCTGAAGGTGGCTACACTACACGACAGATTTTTAATGTAGACAAAACATCCTTATATTGGAAGAAGATGTCATCTAGGACTTTCACAGCTAGAGAGAAGTCAATGCCTGGCTTCAAAGCTTCAGTGGACAGGCTGACTGTCTTGTCAGGGGCTAATGCAGCTGGTGACTTAAAGTTGAAGCCAATGTTTGTTTACCATTCTGAAAATCCTATGGCCCTTAAAAATTACACTAAATCTATTCTGCCTGTGCTCTATAAATGGAACAATAAAGCCTAGATGACAGCACATCTGTTTACAACATAGTTTACTGAATATTTTAAGCCCAATGTTGAGACCTACTGCTCAGCAACATCCATTCTGCAGCTCATGGATCAAGGAGTAATTTCGACTTTCAAGTCATATTATTTAAGAAATACATTTCATAAGGCTATAGCTGCCATAGACAGAGATTCCTTTGATGGATCTGGGCAAAGAAAATTGAAAACCTTCTGGAAAGGATTCATCTTTCTAGATGCCATTAACAACATTTGTGATTCATGGGAGGAAGTCAAAACATCAACATTAACAGGAGTTTGGAAGAAGCTGATTCCAACCCTCATGGATGACAGTGGAGTAGATAACTGCAGATGTGGTGGAAATAGTAAGAGAACTAGAATTAGAAATGGGACCTGAAGATGTGACTGAACTGCTGCAATTTCATGATAAAATTTTAACAAATGAGGAGAGGTTTTTTAAGGATGAGCAAAGAAAGTGGTTTCTTGAGATGGAATCAACTCCTGGTGAAGATGCTGTGAACATTGTTGAAATGACAACAAAGAATTTAGAATATTACATAAACTTAGTTGATAAAGCAGTGGCAGGGTTTGAGAGGCTTGACTCCAATTTCGAAAGAAGTTCTACTGTGGGTAAAATACTATCAAACAGCCCAGCATACTACACAGAAGTCTTTCATGAAAGGAAGAATCAACTGATGTGGCAAACTTTCATCGTTGTCTTATTTTAAGAAACTGTCACAGCTATCCCAGCCTTCAGCAACCACTGCCTTGATCAGTCAGCAACCATCAACACTGAGGCAAGACCCTCCACCAGTAAAAAGATTATGACTCACTGAAGACTCATGATGGGTAACATTCTTTAGCAATAAAGTATCTTTTAAATTAAGGTACGTACATTGCTTTTTTTAGACATAATGCTTTTGCACACTTAATACACTACAGTATAGTATAAACATAATTTTTATATGCACTGAGAAACCAAAAAATTCTTGTGACTCTCTTCATCGCGATATTCGCTTTATTGTGGTGGTCTGGAACCGAACCTGCATTATCCCTGAGGTATGCCTGTACTAGGTGATTTTTTTTTTTTTTTAGATCACTCAGCTAGAAAGTGGCAGGGGTAAAATGTGGATTCAGCCCCATGTTATTTAAGAAGTAGTTGAACACTGAGGTCTTTGTAAAGTGGCCAATGCTAAGGGATTTGAAAGCCTGGAGGAGAACAGACAGTATCTCTGTTGATTACCCAAATTCTCTTCTCATGTATTATAAAAATAAGTGTGTTTCTTCCTTCCAGGATCTTCAGGCTAAGTTTTCAGAAGAAAGATTAGAGAGCATAGTATCTGCAAAGACTAATTGGAAGGGCCTGGTTATTGTGGGAAAAAATGTCCTATTTTTAACTCAGGGTCCTGATAAAAGAGAAGCCTTTGAGAAGTTCAGATCTGGAGAAGAGTAAGTGCCCCATGTAGGAGCCCTGATGGTGTAGTGGTTAAGTGCTCAGCTGCTAACTGAAAGATGGATGGTTCAAGCCCACCAGCTGCTCCTCAGGAGAAAGATGTGGTTGTCTGCTTCTATAAAGATTACAGCCTTGGAAATCCCATGGGGCAATTCTACTCTGTCCTGCAGAGTTGCTATGAGTTGGAATTGACGCGACAGCAGTGGGTTTAGGTGCCCCATGCAGGTCTTTGTGCCTGTCTTCTTAAATGTATCTGATAAGGTTGGTCTACACCCTTGCAGCTGGGACTGCTATCTAGGTATGCTGAATCTCGAGCAGTCCCCATGTAGAAAAGTTCCTTTTGCATTATAGGACTTGCAGTACACTTACATTCACCTACATGTTTTGTAATTAGATCAGTTTCTATCTTGGCCCTATTTCCTTCTACTCTTGAAAGACTCAGAAGAGAAACCATAAGACCTGAAAACTAATGAATCTCTTGCTATAATTAACACTTTACAAATCAACTTAAAATTGCAGTGCTTAAGGAGCTGTTCTCTAATGCTATTTCTTGCTAATTCAATGTTCCTTTCCCTATTTAAAACACAGTATCTGACCTGAACATCTTCCAAGAACATATTTCATCTTTCTTCCTAAATTTTCAGGTCTAGCATCATAAAATAAGCACTTCAGTTATTTCTTTGTTGTTATTATTTTTATATATGTTTTTCTTATAACAATTTGAGGCCTGACAGGTATTAAAATCCATGGCCATCGAGTCGATTCCAACTCATAATGACCCTGTAGGCCAGAGTAGAACTGCCCCATAGGGTTTACAAGGAGTGGCTGATGGATTCGAACTGCTGACCTTTTGGTCAGCAGCCAAGCTCCTATGACAGGTATTAGGCTCTGCAAAGTGGTAAGTGGAACTACTGTAAATACTCCACTAATTGAGAAAAAAGCCACTCAGATTGCAGAGAGCCAGGAAGTGGCCTCTGATGAAAAGGCAGGAATTGAAGTAAGTCACCGCTTGCCTGCCACCTCTAATGTATTCTTTCATACATCACTATTAAGCAAGCATGGCTGACCTGGAGCTCTCGGTCCCCGTTCTCTTCAAGCTGTTGGGATTGCGGATGAGTTTGTCCAACATGTTGACAATCTGCCCAAATTTAGGCCTGTCGCTTCTCTCCTTCTGCCAGCAGTCTAGCATCAGCTGGTGGAGTGCAATGGGGCAGTCCATTGGCGGCGGGAGCCGATAGCCTTCCTCAATGGCTTTAATCACCTATCGAAGACACAGAATGGTACGTTAAGCTGCCAGGCAAGCTGTTGTTAGAGGTTCACCCTCCCCAGCAGGCATGTTCCTTGTATATTAAGCTGCCAGCAGGCCTGAGCATGGGAACAGCTCCAACTCCTTCACAGAAGCCAAAGCTGGACCTGAGTATTCCTGGCAACAGGAAAGGGAAGCCAGCTGTTGCTATGAGGTGTTCTCAAATGGCAGGCAATGCCAATCTGAAACTCTAAAATGAAGACGCATCAATGTTCCTTGATGGTTAGAACCCCATCAGATGAGCAACATGGTATGAGAGCTTTGGTGATGGCCCTCAGAGGTCACAGGGCCTTGCCCACTACTCCTCCCCCTTCTGCTATTCAGCATCAGCACCCCTACACACTCTTAGCAAAAGTTGACAGCTGCCACCAAAATGGAATTCCCTTTGCATCATTTAAAGCCTGTGTCCTCTTGCTCAGGCAGTGTGTGGGTCAACACCGAGGCCACCAGCCAGACCTCCTGAAACTGCCCCTCTCTGAAATAGCCCACTCCTCACACTTCTCCATCCAGGTGTCATTTGTCCTTTTGGAAGACTATCCCCTCAGATATCAATTCTGTATCCCTTTCTTGGTCTCAGCTGGTTGTCAACTAACCCTCTTAAAGGTCTTCTTCTAGGGCATTTACATTTTACAATGGACCTTCATATATCTAAGGAAGGAAGTTCTAATAGAAGGTGCTCTCTGCCTATGAGACATAAATCATTTTATAGTCTTTCTTCTAATTCTAATTCTTCTGATCTGTCTTCACAAGCATTATAGTATTTTTCTTATTGGCTTTCTTCTTTGCTCTCCTCCTTCAGGATGTGAATCCAGTGATGTGATATGGTATGACTGCTACGGAATTTGAAGAGAGATTATACCTCATAGTTTCTTGGCTACTCATAGGCTTTGTTTATGGTTATCACATGAGATTCTGGAGGATTTGTTGTTTGTTTTGGGTTTTGTATAAGTTTTATTTGTTTTAAATCAATTCTTCTTTCTCCCTCCCACCCCTATGAAAATGATAGCTAATAGCGAACCAACTAGGGGCTACAACCATCTTAGTGACCACAGAGCTCAATGAGCACATTGGATTCACCTGTGATGAATCCAATGCCTGTTCAACAACTTCAAGGGAAAATGATCAGTTCATTTGGGCCTTGTTTCTATGTACAGATAGCTCTGCTGTCTTTTCAACCAATGACTGCTTCCTCTTGCAAATCATTAAGCTCTCAGAGACTTTTTTCCCATGCATTTTGCCAGCATTCTGTTGTGTTAGTATTACTTGCTTCTCCTGCTAAGATTGCATAGGTCAGTTTGATCCTCAGATTTTCTTTTATCTTTCCAGGTGCATAGTCTTGACTGTACACTTGATGAAAACATTTCACATTAAATTGATGAGAATGCAAGTGACATTGGGCTGATGCCAGGGTAACGCAATCTGTAATAGCCCTCAGACTGATTAATATTATTTCATAAACTCCCTATCTGCCACCAGCTTGGGAGATGGCTTGTGGGTTAATAAAGCATATTGTCTCAGTTTACTGCTGAATGTTGGCGGTGTGGGGTGCAGAGGATTAAAACAAACACTTGATAAGTCTGACATATTTTCAACAGTTACTTTCACTCCATTCGCCATATGCCAAATGAATTCTAGGCATGAAAGTAATTCTCCAGTTACGTTTCCTATTGATTCCTGTTCTACATAGAATCCAACACAGAGACAAACACATGTGAACGACAGATCGATATTATCTCTGAGAAGTGGCTTGAGATGCTTTTTCATGGGTAAAACCAGACAACTGGAAAGTTTAAAATAACAACAATTATTTTACTATCTAAACGGTTGAAATTACAAGTCCGAAGATATTTAGCACAGGGAAACTGACAATATCTTTATAGAGAGTCTGCCCTTACGAGCATTTGGCTATGACCCTCACTTGAAATAAAGGAGTGCTTACATATCAAATAATTAAATAAATATAGACATGCACTACTTGCTCATTTAAGGGGTTTGCCTTTGTCCCTCCGAGCATCTCTAACGTGAATCAAAATGTTGCTCTAAGAAGGTGGCATAGTATTATTGCAGCAAACAACAGATTGCACACTCTTCACCCCTATAGTCTTTTTCCAGCCTGTAATTATCCACCAGTTATGCTAGCTGCTGTCTTTCTTCCCATCTGCTATGAATCTGCCTTTATAATTTACATATAATACAATGTCAACATGCCCTTCCCCTTAATCTAGTTAGAGTAGAGAATTCTTATTACCCCACCAGACATGGAGCACATGAGCTTCTCTACTGCTCTGAACATCCTTTCATTGATAAGGATGCTGCATCATATTTCTTAAGTGCACCTGGTTCTTAGTTTAATTGTCAAGACTTGGCAACTTCCCGTTGACTCAGGAGGGCAAGGCGGACCGTCAGGTAACATTCCACATCAGAGAGAAGTTTTAAAGGAAGACTGCTACTAAAATGTAATTCTGATTGATAAATCGAATACCATTCATTTGTAAACACTCTATGTTGACATTTCTACCTCAGACAAAAAATTAGGGAAGAGTTCAAAAAAGTATAGGTGGCCATCTTATTTTGATCTGATATTCCATCCTTCTAGAACTAACTAAAACCTTCCCAGAATTAGCTAAAAAATGTTCTAGGAAGACCCCCCGGTTTAGGTCTCCCCCCACCGCCCTTTCTTTCTCACTGGAGATGTTTGTAATTAAATTCTATTACTCTGGAATCTTATTAGTGTCATTACTGAATGCTTTTCTGAAACTGCAGGCATTGTGGATACTCCCTTATGAAGTAGTCCAGATGGTACATTTAAAGGGATATGCATAATTTACAAAGGGTCATTTAGTGAAGCTTTATTTTAGAGTCCTCAAGGGGCAAGCTCTAATGACAACTATGCCAACTTTAAAATATTTACTAGTTTTCTTCCAATAAACCTTTCATGCCAATTTCATCACATGTGAAATGTGTTTTGTCACATGTCCTTGTATTTTCTTAAATTCTGAAGTTTAAATTTGTTTCCACACAGCTTCAAAAGTTAGCCAAGTAAAAGTACGATTTCAAATCATTTATCTATCTGTGCTTCTATCCATTTCCCATAGTATCCTATTTAGGCCATCTAATTTTTGTCCTTGAAATCCATGACCATAATGTTGAATTAGATTACTAGATACATTTGTATTAAAAATCTTAAGTTTAATATATCATTTCAACCTCAATGCGCATTCCATCATAAAGTAATGCACAACTTCCTGAATCTCAATGCAAGGACATATATTTCAGAACACAGGGACTCACGTCTTGATTGGACATATCCCAGTAGGGTCTCTCTCCGTACGACATCACTTCCCACATAACGATTCCATAGCTCCATACATCACTTGCTGATGTGAATTTACGATAGGCAATTGCTTCTGGCGCAGTCCACCGGATAGGAATCTTGCCACCCTGTGAACATTTGAGCCATAAGTTATTCCCTAAGTACATCACTGTTGTGCCACTTTAGTCTCTGGACGTTGTTACTGCTTGCCAAGCAGGACAACAGCATTCCGGGGATAGTTCCCAAAACAATAATAAGGAACTTGTTTATTTTAAATAAAGTCTTCCAGGTTGAGACACTGCTCCTCATATGTTTCCTTTAGTCACAGGGAAGTGAACAAGTAATATGTTTAATTATCTTTAAAAAGTTTACCTATTATCTGACTCTGCCTAAGGCCATATTGTAGAAGAGAAGGAATCGCAAGCTTTACAAAATACATATGGTATCTGTGGCGTATCAATGGATGTGCAGCTGACATTCATCTTGACTTCTGGGATTCTCTCGTCTAGCAGCACAAAGTCAATGCTTACCATTGCTTTGGAAATCATGAACTAAAGGACTTAAACATGAAAGTGCCTAACTCATCACATCATCATCCCACTAGAGCATAAAAACATGCCCCACATTGTTAGAAGATGATACGCTAATATCACGATACAGGAAGCCCAGGTAACAAAAGATGCTAAAGCCATTACTGACTTCAAAGGAGAGCAGAATCCTAGTTATTATCTAATTTTTAAAAAGACACCTGCAAAAATGGTAAAGTGACTGAATATTACCAAAGAAAAGTTTCAAAAGCAATTCTTTTTCTGCTTGAACTGATTCTCTTATTTCAACATGACCAAAATGTCTCTTGTTTGTTTATGCTTTTAGGCAAGGCGTTTCAAATTTCCTAGGGGCCCACCTTGGGAAGTCGATTCAACTTGCAGTCAAGTCCTTTAAACTGTTCAGGTGGAGATCATTTAAAAGTTTTCTTCACTTTACTGGGGCTACTAAACAGGACAAAGGGAGCCCCGGCAGCGCAGTGGTTAAGCACTAGGCTACTAACTGAAAGGTTGGCGGTTTGAACCCACCAACCGCTCTGTGGGAGAAAAATGCAGCCATTCACTTCTGTAAAGATTTATAGCTTTGGAAAGCCTATAGGGCAGTTCTACTCTGTTCTATAGGGTCGCTGTGAGTGGGAATCCACTCGATGGCAATCTGTTTTTGGTTTAAACAGGACAATCAGTTGTACTGGAAATTGCATGGATTCACAGCAGTTTACTCTGAAAAACCAGTGCATTACATTTATCTTTGTCACGTACAATAGGACATTTGTGCTACTTTCTGCCTTCCTTGAATATTTGGCTAAGGTTTATCTACGTAAATGTATCATTTTAGAAGCATCATTTAACTTTCCTCCTTTCAGCTACTGGGAGAAAAAAAAAGATCTTCAGCATTCACAAAGATGCATTCTTTTCTAAATGAAGTGGACTTGGAATTCAAAACAGAGTATATATTAGAATAAAAACTAGAACCCTCAAAATTAAATACTGCCCCTGCCCCCTCAAAACCCAAAAACCCCGTGCTTACGATTGCAGATGCAAAGTGGCTATCATTAAAGGAGGAAAATGGCTAGTAACTGTCTGCTCCATGTTGATTTTAGCAGGGTCAACCTTAATGGCCAATAACTGTTTCATGACACTGTGTTTATTTTATTAGAATTTAATATTCAGATTGCCAAGCTAAGACAGCATAGCCATTAACTAATATAACTCTTAACTGTGCCCTAATCCCTGCTTATCTACTAGTAGTAAAATGAAGGCCGTCAGACACTGGGAAACCTTGTGTATTGTAAATATTTTATATATCTTTTATATACACTCTCAGATTCGGTAGCCAAACAACTAGAAACATTGCTTTATCTTGTCTAGAATAAGAAGAATTTTTTTAAGGTTAAGCAACTTGCTTTTTTTTTAAAAAAAAAAAAGTGTGGCAAAATATATATAACATAAAATTCACTTTGTAACTGTTTCTAAGTGTACAATTCAGTGATATTAATCACATCCACAGTGTTGTACAAATGTTACTACTATGCATTTTCATAATTTCCAAAAAATTTTTTTAAGAATAGAAAAAAATTAAACAGAAAATTTACAAACAGAATGAATGAGTAAATAATCAAATGAAAAAAAGGAAGAAAGATGAAGTGTAGAAAATTATGATAATAAATGAAGCTACCTTCTGATTCTTTTTTCAGTAATGGATCCTCTGCTAGGTGTATTACCCCTGATACTTGCTTCTCTTCTCACTGCCTGCATTTTTAAAGACACCTTCTCACTGTTTTTTAGCACTTTGTCCAAAAAAAAATGTAGAGAGAAAAAGAATTCAGTTTGCTTCTAATCTGTGGCTTTGTAACATGGTCAGTCACACGTCTAAATTCTTTGCTTCAAAATCCCTAGCTTTTCTTAGGAACATGGTTTAAAAACGGATGCATGGAAATGTAGAAGAGCCTCTGAAGGATGAGGACAATTAAAAATTATAAAGAACTTGAATATCAAGATAAGAAGAGAGAAACAGTTTCATCAGAGCAAAAGCCCAGAGGTCACAACTTTCCCTTACCCTGGTGGTATAAGCTGCTTCAGGATCATCCTCAAGTACTCGGGACATGCCAAAATCGGACACTTTGCAGACCAAGTTGCTATTTACCAGGATGTTTCTGGCGGCCAGATCTCGATGCACATAGCTCATATCAGATAAATACTTCATCCCAGACCCAATGCCACGAAGCATGCCCACCAGCTGAATGACCGTAAATCTGCCATCATTCTTCTGCATAGGAAAGCAATGAAGAAAATCTCATTAGCATTAGGCCAAATTAATTATCACCAAGCATTTATAACTTGGCTCTCTTTTGATATCTTTATCCGGTATGCAATGAAACTCAACATTATTTCCGGGCCCTTCTGATCGAAGTCACTAATTCACTAGCAGAGTGTATCCTACTAGCTGGGTGTTCTTCCTGTGATAGATGGAAATTACCCAACTGTAATGAATCTATGGCTCAAACAGTTCTACTGTACAAGAATAAATCAAATACTATCTTCATTGAACATGGATTATTTAATAGCCTTAAAAATCACATTATTCTCTATTTGGACTCTTCTTCCTTTGCCTCATGCAAAAAGTCTGTGAATACAACCAAACAGAACTGATCCAAGGAGTCTGTTAGAGTGTTCTAAACAACAACGTTCTTGGGTTTAATACAAAGTAGTCACATACCCTGAGGAATGCATCCAAGGAACCATTCTCCATGTACTCTGTTATGATCATTACTGGTTTACCTAGAGTTTTCAGAAAGAAAAACACAAATCCTTAACGAGCGCTGCAGTTAATGAGATAAAAATGGGCTGTGCACAATTTTGCTGCCAAGACACCTGTCTTGTGTGCTCTAATTTAATTAAAACAAGCCAAGCTTATGCCTCAGCTGTGGGGAGCTAGGAATGAAATATTAAAAAGATGAGTAGGTTTAAATGCCATCTGGAAGGTTAACCCTTTGGGTGGCTTGTTGACAAGGTCTTTAACTAAAGTGGCCTCTGGTATCCAGGGAGCACATGAATGGATAATTGCCATCTCCAGCAAAAGGGGAAAAAGACAAATGGGCGGGCCTGTTTAAATACGAAAAAAATCTTTAGGATAATTATTTTGTCCCCAGAAGAGCCACTTGTGTGATGTTAAATAAGTCAATGGACAGAGAACTATTTCCCCTTATTCCAAGAAATCTAAGCGCCTCAGGGAACAGTAGCTGTGTTGGATTCTTCATTACTCAGATACGTCTTAGAAGTCAAGCATGCACAGTATTAATGTCTTTCCCCCTTGTCTTCTTCACATCGGGGGCTGTATCCATTCTGTTCCCTTTTCTTATCTAGAAATAAACTTGTTTTATTTGCTTCCTAACACTGCCCCCCTCAAAAAAGAAATATCATCAAAGAAAACATTAAATTATTTCATCCAAGACAGAAATTTAAATTCAGTACTAGAACATTTCTCGGCCCACCCTACACACCTTTTTTTAAGCAAGCAAAATGGTTTCAATTAAGGGCTAAGGGGTGGGAGGAAACAACACTTTGTTTTAACTTTAATTTGCTTTCTGAGCACCTTAGGAAATCAGTACCATTCTTTTGTGCTTTAATCATTGGCAATGAACTCAAGGCCTGAAATTCCTTCATCCTAAACTGTGTTGATTGGGGAGGGGACCCTCAAATTTTTGACTAAGGGAAGGGTTGAAGTAAAAACTCCATAAAAGATGCCCTTGGAGGAAAATGAAACACCAGTTTGATACCCCCAAATTGTTCATGCTCGTATTGCTGTTTCTGGCCTCTGACTAGACTTTGACTTTCAGGCAGCAAAAATGGGCTGGAATCTTTCACCACGGAAAAGCTCCCACAATTATTCTAAACTAATAAAATTTCCACCCAGTGTCTCTGTCAGCTTATAATTTCTGCAGTGGGGAAAAGGGAAATGTCTTAATTTCAGAGGCAAACATACTGGAAGAACATTAGTTTTTAGTTTTGAAGTCCAATTTATCCATTTACTCTTCTATTGACCATGTTTTTAGTGTTAAGTCTAAGAAATCTTTTGAAATCTCAGAAATCAAAAAGAAAATTGGATTCAAAAACAATACCCTGGACATTTTATTTTCAAGTGATGAATGAAAGCTGACAGAAAAAGCAGAAATCTCAGTGTAGACCAAAAGGGTGAGTGATAACCCTTCCAGTTCTTTCCCTCTGTGCCTCACTGGAGGGAATGGTCCCTGTACACCTTTCCATCCTCCATCAATATAAAGAAGGACCTCTTGGTTCTAGGGATAATCCTCACATTCATTTACTCTCTACATCTGTGACCAGTCTTCTGACAGACCAAATGCATCTAAATGAGTTTTAATTAACCTGTCTCTATCAAAAGATACTTTGTCAACTAATGAGAAAGGGAGACTCTCTTGGCTAAGCATTAACACCTACTTCCATTTCTCCAGGCCCCTCTTTAGCTGTGGAGCAGAGAGTAGACGATCCAAAAGAGAGGGGGTGGGAGAGAGAATTTATGGTTCTCCTGTCAATTTAAGAAGTTACTCAAGTAACTGCTGGTAATGAATTCACACCCTACTTCTCCACCTTTTCACCCTCACACCTCCCTTGTCTGACTGTTGGCACCATCTTCACAATTTTTCTACATTCCTTTTTCTGTTTATTAAAAGTGTCCATTTGTCAGAGTCTTTACGAGTTCCACCAGAGAAATAAAGATGAATGTCTCCATAAGCAGAAGGGCCTATAAAAACGGACGGGGCTGAGCTCACGGACCATGGGCTTATTCCCTGGGTCAGGCAGGGACACAGTGAGGAAGGGACTAGAGGAGGAAGGGACACCTTCATCCATGGGTGGAAATTTAAAATCATTTTAATTCAGTGACAACTGCATTATGCAAATGCATCCAGTTGTTTAGAACAGTTACAGCTGTAATAGCTATGGGTTTTAGAGGCACGGTGGGACTTTAATACAAAGATCCCCCTGTTTCTTCTCTCTTCTGCAGAAGTGCTATGAAAATCACTGTCTGCAGCAAGAAAAACACCCCAAGCTGAACAGAGCCTCCTTTTTAGAAAACGGACCTGCAGAAGTATTTAAAGTGAATGTTATCTTTTAATTAAAGTAGTGAAGGCTCCAGGCAGCCCTGAAGGCCACAAGCAACAGAAAAATCTCTTGTCTGTGAAAAAAGCAAACAGAGCTATTCTATGCTAATTATAGCCTTCACCTTATGGGGAGGGGGGAATTATAGATCTTAAGCACCAAGTTTCCTTTTTTTGAAGAATCCTAAAGATGGGGAAAGATGTACTTCTTAAGGCATAATAACAACAGTAGCCAACTTAGAGTTGTTTCTTTTTTCAATTTGCCAAGCATTATGCTAAGGGTTCTAAACATTCTATTTCATCCAAAATAACCTTGTAAGACAAGTTATTTTTTTGTCTCCATTTTACAGATGAGTAAACTGAGTGGTAGAGTAACTAGTCAAGTTCACAGAGCTTCATGAGCAGTAGAGATGGGATGCAAATCCTTTGTCACTAGACCTATGGTTCTCCTAGCGTGGTCTCTGCACGAGCAGCTGCGGTGTCAACTGGGAGCCTCTTAGAAAGGCACACTCACTGGTCCCACCCCAACCCACTGATTCGAAACCTCTAGGGATAAGTTCAAAACCAAAAAAACAGTTGCCTTCGTGTCCATTCCGACTCATAATAACCCCACGTTTCAGAGCAGAACTCTTCTCCATGGGGTTTTCAATGGCTGTGGCCTTTCGGAAGTAGGCTTCCAAGCCTTTTTTCCCAGGTGCCTCTAGGTGGATTCAAACCATTAATCTTCTGGTTAGTAGCTGAACTCTTAACCATTTGGCCACCCAGGGGTTTGGGATGAGGCCAGGGAAATAACTGTTTTAACAAGTTTTTCAGGGGATTCTGATGTTTAAGTCTGAGAACCTCTATACCAGTGCATACATTCTCTTTTTAGTAACCTCCTCATTTTTCTCTTCCTAAAGATTTTCTACCCTTGTCCTATTCTCCTTCTGCCCCAGACCCAGTGTCTCAATTTTATTCTTTAATCTATCCCCTTTTACCCACTGGAGCAGCCATATTCTCACCACTTTGCATATGTTCATCGGGGATGCTTTGCAAAGACACCTTCAATCACAGAAGAGAAGCCCCAATCATCCTGGAGACATAGCCCCAGGCTTACAAGATCCTTGACTTATAGTAACAGTTCTAGGGCTCCTGGAACGGGGCTACCCTAAACAATAACCATTTCAGCTGCACTGTCCATGTGGCTCTTTATAAGTTGGTCTTAGCTAACCCTACAGATGTATTCAGAGTTTGCTTCACAAAATGCATGTGTTGAGCTGGGTCGTATTTTAACTGAAGCATGGTTCATAGACTCAGTAAATGCTAATGGACTAGAGAAGGAAGGTTCAACCAGGTGTTACTGTAAATAGGTGCTGAACTGCAACAACCATAAATCAGGAAGAGCAGACAAGCAAATCCCCCAGTATAATAAAGAGTCCCAAGATTCACTCCCTGCATCTGGATCTCAAAGCTTCAAACACAAGGTGTGGCAAGGATTTGTTGTGTTTTATAGGAAAAGTACTTAAATTTATTTCGCTTACCATCTGCTTGTGCCCACCCTGTGACAGTTTGGTCTAGCAAAGATTTGAAAGATGGTACAGCATACCCAAAATCTGCAATATTAATTCCCCCCAAATCTCACACAAGCTGCCTTGGAGATAGGGTATCAGCCAAAACCATAGACCCATTTAGAGCTGACTACAAGATTAATGACTTGTCCTGCACTAATTTCCTCCTATTAGCAATCAGTGGGTCTGCTCCATCTGTCATTTCCCTGGAAAGAAAATGTGTGTTTAATTTCCCAGTAACTTCTAATTTGGCTTAGTAGAGGGAACGACCCACGTACATTTGGTGACGACCCCTTCCAAGTGAATGATGTTAGGGTGGTCAAACTGTCCCATGATGCTGGCCTCACTCAGGAAGTCCCTCCTCTGTTTGTCTGTATAACCAGCTTTCAGAGTCTTGATGGCCACGCAGATCTCTCTCTTGCCAGGCACTTTAAGACGCCCACTGCATACTTCGCCAAATTCACCTTCGGAAGAGAGAAAAAATCTGCTAGGACTAGAAACACATGAAAGACGAAACCGTGAGAGCTGACATTTGATTTGTGGAGTGCTCATTGTCTGCCAGGCACTGCACTATTGCTTCTTCCAAACCCCGTGAGATAGATGTTATTATTAGCTCCATTTTATCAGGGGACCCTTACTTAGGCTTATGGAAGTTACATAACTTGCCCGAAGTCTTATCGTTAATTAGTAGAGTGTAAATTTGAATGCAGTTGGTGTGACCTCAGAACCCAGATGCTTACATTACTATGTTAAACTCTCTTAGGATCAAAATCAAAGTGTTCACCAGAGTTCTTTACAGCACACCACATTTGATACTTCTAATGATGAAATTACATGCACAAAGATATTTACAAATTCACATAACTTACAACATACTCATATGCATACATACATTTATATAATTATTTGTATAATATAAATATTTATATAATCCATCTGTACATTTATATAACATCCACCAAGAAAATAGCCTTACATTAGACAGAACTCAGACACTTACCGACTCCTATGACTTTTTCAATCTTAATGCAGGATGCGTCGATTTCTTTGGCAAATTCTCGAACCGCTTGGTTGGGATCTTCGTATGTAAAGGGATCCACATAAGTTCTAACACCTGAGTAATAAACATGTGATAGGTTGGCTAAACACTTCTCAGGAACCACTAATAAATACAATATAAGTTGTCTGGGTCTAAAACTACTTAATGTAGCAAAAGTCAGGTTAGCTGTATGTTCTTGACACATGAAAATGTTAAAACTCTCCCTCTGGATTTCATTTGGTGGTAAATAAACACTTGCTAGCTACTTAAGAGGCTACAGCTCTATGAACTTCCTGAAACATATTCACACTTCAAGGATAAAATTTTAAAAAGAGCAAACGATCCCATCGAGGAAAAGAGTCTGTATAAGGAGATTTGGAATGTTTAGCTAACTACTGTTATCCCAATCAGTTACTCATAACTTCTTTCTCTTTACCCCAAGTCTTACCCACAGCTTCTAGCTGTCCTTTGTTAGAAGGAAGTTCCCTTGGGGAAGATAATAGAAACTTTCTTTCTCAACTGACCCTGTCTACATGCTGTCACACTTTGCCTACTCTCTGGACCAGTTAAGTATGTGACCAATAACTATCAAACTTGGATTGAACCTAGGTTAAAACACACAAGAAGACACAAATAATTACTAGGAGCTTTCTATGGCCAACCACATCTTCCCACCAGGGTTTTGGGGCACTGGAAGTGTCGGGGATGCTGGTTGGCCCAAATCCTTCCGATTTTTCAGCTCTGTCTTGGCCCAAACATCTCCAGGCTGCCTCAGAGCTCATGTTCTGAATTTAGTTTTTAAGTAACTGTAGGGTATGACTGAGTGGAACTTCTGGTGTTCAAACCATTCCGTAATTAGTGTACAATGATATCATCAGCTGAAGCTCCTAGATGAACTTCAATGTTTGCTTATAGCACCTGCTTTCCAAAACAGAATAAAGTAGAGGTCCAACACAGAGTTCATATTCTCTAGTCAACTATGCGATATTATGTTTCTCGTCTACTATAACCAAGCTTTAATCTAAGTTTAATGATTGTTGGTCACATATTTATTTGGCTATTGCATGGATACTTGAAAAGTTTTATGGAAAATGTACTATGATATTAACAGCCACCTGAATATCGTATAGAAATTTCTAAACAAGGAAATATAACACACACTTAGAAAGTACAATTAGTTTTACTCCAATTTTTTGTACCTTGATTCAAATGTTTCTCTTCATCCGCTTCCTGTTTTGCTTTACTGTATTTACTTCGCCTGTTAAAAAAATGTTTACCAAGGAAAATTATTTTTTTTTTTCCAACATGTAAGCAGAAACATAGCCATAAGACAAGTTCTTTGCTACTGTTATATAAATCAGGCAGACACACCATGCACAATTCACAGATGAGAAAACTGAGGCTTACAAGAGGTGAAAGATCAAGGTGAAGAGCTTGGTGAGTAATCATTTCAAGCTCAAACAGTCATATTCCAGAGTCTGTGCTCTTCACAACATTAAACTGAGGTAGTCTTCCAGTAGGCAAACTAAATATTTTAAAATATAATTATAACTTCAAACTCCTAGAGGAAGTTTATTATATTAAAGACACATTTGTCTAATTTTTTTCATATATATGTTATTTTCTGAACAAAAATAAGTTTCCATGGGTAAATTCTACATGAATCAAATAGCATAAATACTCAGTCTGTGATTTTTTTGCATTTTTTGTTTTAGGTGCCACGGAGTCAATTTTGCCTCACAGAGATCCCATAGGGTTTTCTTTGTCGTAACCTTTACAGAAGCAGATGATCAGGTCTTTCTCCTGCAGAGTAGCTGGGTGGGTTCAAACTGCCAACCGTTAGTTTAGCAGCCGAGTGCTTAATCATATGCACCACCAGGGCCTTTCAGTGTATGATAGGTAATAGAGTAAATCCTGTTCTATAACCACGATAACCACTACCACCAAAATACTTCATTATTTTATTACTTTATATTCTTAAAGCAAAAGTTTTGTATGTACTGGTTTCAACTGCTGCATTACAAATTACTAAATTATTTGTAAAAAAATGAAAAAGTAAATATTTGCTTTGTACTGGATTGCATTCCTGAGGATTTTATTGAAAAATATCAAGAGCAAAAATGAAAAGTTTTTGTTTGCTTTGCCTAATTATTTTTCAATAAAATCGTTTGTAGTCTCACACAATGGTCCTTCTCCTTCTGTATCCTGTGGGACTGAAACCTGGCTTTGTTAGAAAGTCTTGGGAATAGGAGATCTTGAACTCATATACAGGCAGTCCCCGGGTTACAAATGTCCTACTTACATACAACCCATAGTTACGGACCAACCCCTATAAAGCCTATTATATTACAACTTCGAGGTACATATAATGGTTTATAATAACAAACAGATGTTACTTTGTGAAGACATCAAAACATTATCATTACTGTACCATTATGTTAAAGACATTTTAGTGTACCTGGAAGTTTTTCTTTAATGTTTTTTATTCATAGAAAGGTATAATATATACTAAGACCAACATTTGACTAACTGACGTTAGATACGTAACTCAGACTTCCGTACAAGTTCGACTTAAAGACAGACTTAGGAACGGACCTTGTTCGTAATCCAGGGACTGCCTGTATATACACCCACTCCTCACTTATCAACATGGTTAGGTTCCAGAGACTAGGTCTTTATGTAAAAATTGGCATTATGTGAAAATGGAGGATGATCATATCAGATCACAAAATGGAGGAAGAGTACATCATTACATAACTGCCAAACCACTGAGAATCATGGCCCAGCCAAGCTGACACATAACCTTAACCATCACAGCCAACGGTACTCTCATCTTTCACCTCAGTATTTGTTACTGCCAGATGTATGTCATTAATGTGCAAAATAGTTGGATGATAGATGTTTCGCTATTGTTGTAAATGTAAAACGTTGGATAATGAGATAGTCGATAAGTGAAGAGTGGGTGTACATATATACATATATATATAAAACCACATCACTTAAATGAATCTTGATTTCTTGATTCAGTTGTGATGGACTTCTGAAAATCAGCCAATGAAAACCCTATGGATCACAATGATCCAATCCGCAACCAATCGTGAGAATGTAGGATGGCAGCAGTTCGTTCCATTGTGCATGGGGTCACCCTGAGTCAGGGGCTGACTGGACGGCAGCTAACGACATCAAAGTTTGGGCAGTAGACCACATAATACGTGTGTGCTTATGTTTCTGTCCAAGATGCAAAATTTACATTGGGATTTATAATCATCTTGTGTTTTTTAGGTCTTTAAAGGCAAGGTAAGGATGAGGAAACTAAGGCTCTGCGATGAGAAAAGATTCCCTCAAAGCCACAGTGTATATCCGCAGTGTGGTCGAGTTAGACTCCAGCACCCAAGTCCATCTAACTCCTGAATTTTGAACAAGCAGAGAAGGGCAGAAGCTCATATAACCAGGAAACAGCAGACACTAAAGGAGCCATGTGGTGCAACTGGAGAGGCAGCCCAGCCATGGTCACGTGCTCAAAGCTTCTCACCCACATTCCTCTCCTAATTGTCAGCAATGTGGGAACCAGCTCAGCAATCAGACCCTCTGAGCCTACAGATGTTCCTCCCTGTGTATAATTCCCTTGCAAATAATAATACCTTCTCCTTTAACACTGCATTTAACTCTTCAAACTGTTCTCATCACATGTAGGTATTATCTCCTCCCCTAACTATTTGCAAAACAGAACCGCAGCTCCTACCAATAACTGCTAAGTGTGTAACTCAGTCCAAATAATAGCTTGTATTTTTACTTTGCGTTTAACTTTTCAAAGGGCCTCCATCCAGTTATTTAACTGCATCTTCCCAACAACCCTATGAAACCCATTGGGAAGACAGACATATACTCAACTCCATTGTACAGATGAGGACCTGGAGGCAGGCGGTCACCCACGTCTCCCCTTAGCAAATGCAGGATTTAATGTATGCCCTGATTTTGCCCACCACTTCACAGAGCCTCTCAGCATGAAGATGTAGTCATATAAGACTATCTGATGAGATTTAATTATAATTAATATTACATTCTATATCCGTACAGTCACTAAAATTAGACTGAAATGCTCTTACAATTCACTGCTTTAAAGATACAGGTTTAAATACACTGAAAACACATAGCTTTCTATGAGTGATGTTGTTGGCTGCCATTGAGTCAGTTCCAGACTCACGGCAACCCTGTGCAAAATGGAGCCAAACGCCATCTAGTCCTGCGCTATCACCATAATCGTTTATGAATCTGACCATCGTGATTCAGAAGGTTTTCACTGGCTGATTTTCAAAGTACATCACTAGGCCTTTCTTCCTAGTCCATCTTAGTCTGGAAGCTCCACTGAAACCTGTTGAGCGTCATAGTTACACACAGGTCTCCACTGACAGATGGGTGGTGGCTGCACATGAGATGCATTGGCCAGGAACCAAACCAGGTCTCCCATATAGAAGGCAAGAATTCTACCACTGAACCCCCTCCAACCACTTTCTTCCTCCTTCCCTTCCCATTTTTAAAGAAAATAGAAGAGTGTTTGGTCCATGACAATATTTTTCATGTCATTTTATATCAAGGAAACATGTGGCTATGACCCCAGAGGTGTGATAGGATCCTGCCAGCCCTTGGGATTGTATCTTATCTGGATTCCTGAAGGCATTATCTAAAATTACAAGTATATCTTTAAAACCACTTTAGATCTAGAAACCTGATTTGAATTTCTTTCCTGTAAAGAGGAAAAATACCACATAGAGCAAGAGAGCTTTGGTGCTCACTTTAAATTCTCAGTAAATGAGTCAAAAGCTCAGATATAAACCCAGAGAAACAAGTGGCCTCAAGCTGCTGAGCTGTGTGTGGCTCTCTGTTTTCCATCAAGCATATTCATTAAATACATGCAAAGCTAGAGGAAATGCAAAATGGCAGGGATCATTAATTATCGGGCTGGCCCGCCCATCCCTTACCCAGACTTCTAAACACAGAGCAAGAAATGAAGTTAGTGGTGAAGGTGTGCATTTAAAGAAACTCCTTGGTGTGTTACTTGGAGGAGATGACCCTGCAAGAATCCAGGGAATGCCGAAAAAGAAACACAAGGATTACTGTTCAAAGGCTAATTGTAGCCTATGAGCTTTTTTAATAATACCTTGAAAACAAAAAAATGCCTGAGTTCAGCTCTATCTTTGTCACCTGATGACCCTTACTCTTTGGCTCAGGGGAGGACAATGTGGACCCTTGTTGTCCCAAAAAAGCGAGCACACGGAAGCTTATTATTCAGCCAGGGAGCCCTCGAAGGAAACCACTCAGCCTAAAAAGTGCTAACTCTAAATTGGCATTCAGGCAGATCACCTGAATGGCAGGAGGAAACCTTTGTTGAAGGTTTGGGTTTTCTAATTATGGAGACTTGGGGCAAGCTGATTAAAAAGGGGGAGGAGGGAAGTGATTTGTTAGTGAATGTTCCAGAAGGAAACATGGAACCTTTCAACTGCAGAGTCAGAGAAAAGGGCTGACTCTGCAGGTGAAATTTTGAGAGTCCAAGCTGAGCCCTCCCCATGGGCAAAGGGACACCGCAATAAGGGTATTAACTGACTTTGTTGACGAATAGCATGAGCCTCAACACTGCCCTCCCCACCAATGTGTTGTTTCTGGCACCTTGACTAGTCAATAAAACAAACAAAATAGCGGAGTGGCGGGGGGGGGGGGTTCAGTGCCCCGCATAAACCCTGCTTTTATTAAAATACTAACTTCCTTGATGGAGTGGACGGATTTGATTGATGTGGTTCACTGTTCCAAAACTAATTAGTAAAAGGTAAGTAATTTATTCAGCTAAAGTGCAGATTAAAGGAGATAAAGCAATGTAATAACTAGAATGGCTCCAGGAGGGCCCTTTGCAGCATTTAACAGCATCACCCATGAAGATTCATAAAAGCCATCCTTCTTTTTCCCCTTTCTTAAGCTGTCAATGTTCTTGCACCAAATGACGTCTAAACATTCTTCATGAGCAACATTTTGAAATGGTTGGAATTGAACCGTACGATTGCAGGAACGTTGTTTAGAAATGTTCCCGAGGTACCATCTGCCCCTAATTGTATGAATTTACATAACTTCATCAGAGCCAGTTTAGACTAACATTTAAATGTATTCATTCTTATGGGATCATAATATTCCAGGGAAGAAAATTAGGGTACCAGGGAGGATAGAAATGAGCTGAACGGCAACTGTTTTAACATTATGTGAACTGTTTGCTCCAAAGTGGAAAATCCTAACCTTCAATAAGAAGATGAAGTTAACTTTCAAAGTCTGACTTTCTACTGCACATTAGACTTGCACACGACTTCACGGATTACAAGTGTTATCAAAATCCCTGGGGAGACTCTTGTAATTGTGGTTCTAGAGGAGCAACAATGTTCGTTTTCTATGAGGGTCAGTTTTTACGCTTAGGAAGACATTTAAAAACTCTATCGTTGCCACTATCAGAGCTCAAGAGACCTGGGCTCTTGTCCTGGTCAGGCCACTAACTACTTGAGTGGCCTTGGTTTAATGGCTTAACCTCCTTAGGCTTTAACATCCTAATCTAAAAGATGCCAAGGTTAAAGTTAAGTGGTACACTAACCCTGAGCCATTTACGTTGCTCTTTGACAAAACTGGCCCTAGCCACTTCATGCTTCCTTAAAATCATTTCACTTTTTTTCCTGTAATTCAGATAAAAGGCATGCTTTATAACCCTAACATCAGTGGAAACCCAGTACTACTGGCAATCATTAGGTCAGTATAAAAGTAGTTAGTAGCTGAAACAATGAACTTAAATAGCAACAATCATGAAGATGATACAGGACCAGACAACATTTTGTTCAGCTGTATGTGGGGTCATATGAGTCAGCGGTGACTCCACGGCAACGAACAGCAACCTAAAAGCAGCTACACGACCGGTTACAGGGTAATACCTGTTCTGACCCCCAAATGTCCTTTAGAAAAGAGGAAGTCATCTTGTATTCTAGTCCTTATTTTATTTTTATTTTTTTTTTCTCATACTGGACCAATACAGTACTATTTGGGGAAGACACAGTAGCCTACAACAACCTGAACTATTGCTAGTTTGGGATGCTTTTGGAGGTAACCAGTTGGAATCGTTAATAAAAAGGGGAGGATGTCAGAGAAATTTAGCAGAGATTCAATCATTAGTCATGAAGGTTATGACCTTATTATTGCATTTTATGTCTTTGTCAACAGCCGTTTTAAAGATCAGTTGGAAAAAAGCAATAAAGTGGTTACAATGTAGAGATCACAAACAGATCCTACAGAAGAATTGGCAAGCAACATCTTGCTGCTAAGAAAATGGGCACTTGTGGTTTAGGATAAAATTTCTAGGGACTGCATGACACCAATACCAGAAGTCTGTACCGTAAACAACCTAGATAGCAAGTACAGTGATTTGCTCTGGAAAACAGTGAAAGAATCCTGACATTATAATTAGTGTGATGAGGAAGATACTGATCAGAAAGATGTCTATAAAAAAAAAATGTAAATAAACATTTTTAACATAATGTGAGTGGTAAAAATATATAATATGTCCAAATCAATGTACTTTATATAATCTATCATTTTAAACATATAAAGTTTATAAATTTAGTTGCTTGAATCTTTCTCTGAGATTCCTAAGTGCCTACACGTCCAAGTTGCCGCAAAGAAAAAAGTGCGTCTTCTCACTGAAGAAACTGGAAATTGCTCTACTCTGCCTTGCCGTGAGCTCAGGCTTATACAGTTAGAATGAATACGAAATAAATAAAACAATTGCTGTAGAAAGAATCTATCAAGATACCAACTGTGAGCCTGCAGCTGTTTTCTGTTTCTTAAAAGACAAATTAGCACCAAAAGGACTTCCTGGGTGAGGTAATCAAAAGGACTGAAATGGGCTTGATAAAGGAAAACTTTTCTCACTATGTGTTCCTGTCCATCTACCTCTTGAAAAAAATCTCACACACCATCAGCAGCATGTGATTCAGTACGAGGGGACTCATCCCACAGGGGTCTGTCTCTCATATTCATTCTGGCATCAACATTCTGTGGCTCTAAGAAAAGGGAAGCAGCCCATCAGCAAAAGACATGACTCAGATTTAGCCAATTAGGTTGTTTAATCTGTTGCTTTCCAGGAGACTGTTGGCTGAAGTCCACAAGATTATTTCAAGGGTACCATTACCACCTCCATTACCCATCTGTCAGTTTGTCATACTGTGGTGGCTTGCATGTTGCTATGATGCTGGAAGCTATGCCAACAGTCTTTCAAATACCAGTAGGGTCATACACAGTGGACAGGCTTCAGCAGAGCTTCCAGACTAAGACAGACTAGGAGGAAAGGTGTAGCAATCTGCTTCCGAAAATTAGTCAGTGAAAGTCCTGTAGATCACAACAGACTATTGTTTGATACACTGCTGGAAGAGGCACCCCCTAGGTTAGAAGCCATTCAGAATATACAGTGGCCACAAAAATAGACTCATGCATACTAATGATCGTGAAGATGGTGCAGGACTGGGCAATGTTTCCTTATGTGGTACACAGGGTCACCCTGAGTCGGAATCGACTGGACAGCAGCCAACAACTACAACATCTACCACCCATCGCTTGTACTCGCTAAAAGTTTGGGTAAGACTTTTGTCCCCACTTCCTGTCTCCTCTCTCGTCGTCATCTGTTCTTGTCCCATTTAAACATTTGCAGTCCAAGACAATGAATCAGACAGCCAAGAGGGGAGAAGAATTGGCTGAGTGTGCATCAGCCACTGTGAAGCTTGTCAGCTACCTGGCTCCAGGCAGCATTTCCCATGACAGCTTTATGGCCGACACTATAGAAGAATCAATATGAGGGCAAGGGGTTGACATTTCATTTTCTAAAAAGTGATCCATTGAGGACCAATCACCAAGCAGTGTTTATCAGCCTTGGGAACTGACATTTTTTTTTTTAATGGGGGAGAAGGGACAGGAATCATCACTGGGTAACTCGACAGGCTCAATTCTCTAAGGCAGGACTCATAATTGGAAATCCAATGCATCCTGCTATCAATCCTGCCTTAAATAGTAAAGTGATCAATAAAAGCAGAAAGGAAATTAAGTCATCAAGCTTGGCGATGCTATTTTCTATAGCCACCGCTTTTAACAAACTTGTCCCCTGCATTACATATTCACGTGATTTTTCCTTTCTTTTTGCTAGAGCCAAAGGGTTTAAGCAGAATAGTCTTAAAAAAAAAAAAAAAAAAAAAACCTATTATCATAAGGATGACTTATTTCTAACTACCCCTGCTTGACTGCTGTATTTAGAACCACTTAAAATTGAAAATAATAACAATAATAAAAGTAAATCTAAAAGAAGGTGGACTACAACTAGATAATGTTTCCAACCAATATTCAAGAGATGGTCCAAAAACAAGATGAGACTCACTTTCTGCAAAGAAGTGTCCTCCCGCCTGGTTCTTAGCATCACACATTATTGGATTTTAGTCAAGTTTTTTTTTTCGGGTGGTGGTGGAGGTAATTTTTTTTCTATTTTTAGATATTTAAACATCTTTATTTTCTGATAACAAAGTTTGTTTATATTCATGGGAAACATTTCAAACACAGAAATATGTAAGTTCTACATACCCCGCCGGCCCACACATGCACCCCAAGATGGATATATAGTAGCACATACATTTCTCCATGTGTGTATGCACAGAGAGTACATGTGTACACAAAGTCAAATGGCAAGGGACAAGGAAGACAGTCATCTTGATCGGCTTCCAAAATCAAATGTCAGGGAAGGAACAAACATTGGAAATTCAATTTCTATTCAGCCCAATTGAAGTTTCCAAAGGCCGAGATATACTACCATAGAGGGTGTGAAGCATGAGCCCCTGGGTGGTGCAAACAGCTAACTCATCTGGCTGCTAACCAAAAGGTTGGAGGTTCAAGTCTACCCAGAGATGCCTAGAAGGCCTAGAGATCAACTGAAAAATCATCCACTGAAAACCCTATGGAGCACAGTTCTACTCTGACACACACATAGGGTCACCGTGAGTCAGAATGAACACAATGGCAACTGGTAGGGTAAAGCAGGTATGTCTCTATGTATGTCTATATATATGCATGAAACTATATGTATATATTACTGCAACAGGGGTGTTTATGGTAAATTTAACTTCTTCCAGACGGAACACCTAGTTATAGATTTTGCACCAAAAAGAATGAACACAATGATAAATGTAGATGCACGCATAGAATGAGGAATTGTTCCAGATGTGTTAAAATGAGTGACCACAATTGATCTCTATAAAGCAGGGCATTCTGGAGAATAAAGGGTGGGAGCATACTATTAATAAATACATGTGACAACTGGGACCATCCAGGTAAACAGGGATGTATGGACAACACCCTAATTATAACGTACTACAGACTGAGGGAAAAGCTGGTGGCTTGCCCAAGCCCATGGAAATAGCCTGAAGCACCATCGTGACAACAGTGAGATCACTGCAGGAGAGGCAGAGAGGGACGATGTCGCAGACACTGGCCTGAGAGTCAAATGTGGCTATGGGAGGTCAAGCTCTACTACGGCGGCAATACAACAACTCTGGACAAGTCAATGTATCCTTCTGAGTGTCACTTTCTACTTCCATTACAGGAAAAGGTATATATTTTAGAGGATCATCTTGATACCCCATTGTGCCTTCATTTTTACCAAAAAGTCCACCTTGTGAAGCAAGTTTTAGGGGGCCTAGAAACACAGAGATATGGCTATATCAGGGTGAAGGCTGAGGAAGGGTCAGATTCTCACACACTGGAGACAAAGGCCTAGGCATGGGGCGCATACTGATGAAGAGTAGCTAAACCTCCATGATTCCTCTGGAGCCTCTAGGCAGTGTCAATATGTAGATGGTGGCAACAATAGGAAAATCTGGTATACAAGAATAATGCTGCCAAGCCATTTTCATCTCTCTCTTTCTCTTTTAGATTGTTTTTCAAGTATCAAGCTGTTTTAGATTCACTTCCAAGAGCAATGCCATGCCCACAATGTGCTGAATGGATATTCTCTGGAAATGAAAATGCCCTCTCTTGAAGGGAGACTGAGCCTATAACACCTATTTATTTGTTTCAGTTACCATTATTATTCATAAATATCATGTTAAAGCTCTTTCTATGTGCTGTATTATCTACGTTGTTTAGCATAATTCTCCTGCCAGTAACCCTTTGAGGCAGATACAATTATCCCTACTTTATAAAAGGGAAACGAAGACCCAAAAAGGTTAAGTAACATAGCTGGCAAATGGCGGAGCTCAAATTGGCTGAAGTTCTATCCTGACATTTCTTGTCTTTGACAGTTGGTCCAGGTTTCAAAGAGGGATAATGTAACACCTTATAGCTGAGATTCAACCCTATGGGGCAGTTCTACTCTGTCCCATAGGGTCGCTATAAGGCCGAATCGACTCAACGGCAGTGTTTTTTTTTTTTTGTTTGTTTTTTTAATAGCCGAGATTAGAGTATCTAGAAATTTCTCCCTGGTTTGCTTTTTCAGCTTGGTTTCCTGGAATTAGTTGGGCTTTTCCAGGAGTTGGCTGTGAGGACCACCACTGGGTACCACAGGCAGCCCCAGTCGGGATGTGGAAAGATCAAAGCAACAAGGAATGAGCTTGTGATGCAAATGTTATGTTTATAATGCTAATCAAAAGCCTCAGCTTTGTGTGAAGGAGACAAAAAGCTCCCTCATAAAGACAGGGGTTGGGGGCGGGGTCCATGAATAGCTTAAGTGCTCACCTCCTGCTGATAACAAAAGCCGCAATGAGAATGACCACCAGCACCACACTGCCTGAAACGGAGACCAGAAGGACTGTAGAGTTGGCCCCATCTCCAATGATCCGGGAAGGCACTAGAAACGACAGTTACACAAGGGTCACCTTGGCGAAGGTCTTAGGAGGTAGAACTTCCGATTGGGTCACAATTTCTCCCTTTCTAAAGCCATTCAGAATGCTCACAGCCTCTTTTGCCCTTCATATTTATTCAACAGCATTTTCTAAGACAGCCTTAATGAGATGAAGACAATCTTTTTATAACTGTATGAAGAATTTCAGCCAGAAGAAGAAAGATTGCTTTCTTCTCATCTCTTATTAAATCCCATGGTAAACATTCCCACTCATTGCTTTTTCTTTCTTCTTTTCTTTTTTACCCCTTAGCCCTAACTCATACATAATGCTCTGATGCAGTCTTTAGTGACTTGGAAATTTCAGAAAAGAGAAGGAGTTTTGAAATGCTCAACTCTCTAACTATGGAAAACCTGCCTCTTGCTGTCCAGTTCAAAAGCCACTTCCTTCTTGAAGCCTTCCAGGATAACCCCAAAGCATGCTAATCCCCTTCAGGATTCCATTCTAGGGTACTTTTTTAAATCTGCTTTTGAAAATTCTTGTTTTATTTAATAAATTATGAATAACATTAATAAACAAATTGTAGATTAAAATTTCTAGAGCTGATGTCAAAAATTCTGCCCCATCCACCTTTTTATGAAGTGTGCCAAATTTGGGATTGGCAGTTATGGAGGAGGGAATATCTTATATAAACTGCTTGTCCATGAATAGGCCCTCTAAACATTTTTCACCTAACCAAACAGTTGATCTACCTTAATATGTTGAAAGATTTGATATATTTGTCCAAAGGGGATTAAAAAACAAAAAAAACATCAGAACAATCATCTGAGTTTATTTAAACAGATTCCCAGAAAAAAAAATAGTAGGGAAAAAAAAATGTAAAGCCAGGTCTTTAATCTTCTATGGGAGAAAACTCCTTATCTTAATGTAGGGTGGGTGGCTATGCAACCCTCAATTAGTCAGTTTAGTAATCCCATTTTACATGGTTTACAAAAGGCTCAAAACAAGAGAAAAAGAGACAACATTTTTCATTTACATAAAAAGAGGTCAGACACTGGGATGAAAAATATTCTTCTCTAAATAGTATGAGGTTTTCTAAATTACAGACATTGGCGATGTTAAAACTGCACACAGCTCCTTACATTTTACTACAATGGGATTTGCTCTGGAGTCAAGTCTGGACAGCCCAGTTACCTGTGTTGGTTGTGACCTCCAGAGGTTCACTGAAGTCCCCATAGCCAGCAGCGGTCCGGGCTCGCACGTGGAAAACATAGGAAGTCAGAGGGTTCAGGCCTTTGATATCTGTGTTCCTGGCAGCCGTCCGGACAATGCGATAGCTTCGCTCATTCTGATCCTACATGACAGGAAGACGAAATTGTGGAAGGTGGTAAAATAAAGACTCCACTCACTCTAGACACAGTATTAAAGGAGCCATGCCAGTCTACTCAAAAGTTGAAGGTAAATGGAGACTGATAAACTCTCAACCCCACATTCTCTTCAATGCTGTAAGTACTACTGCTACTTCTTAGACGGCCAAAGATCTGACAACTTCAAGTACAATCTTGTTGACACTGACCATATCCAGATCTATACTCATAATTCTTTCTGAAAAGAACATTAAAAGATAGTTGGTGGCTTTGCTCACTCCACACCCAGCAATTTAACAGAAATAACTGTAAGAAAGTCTCGTCTTTTTCTATTTTCTGTCTTGAAAATGTCAAGTAAAATCTGGTATCAAAAAAAAAAAAAAAATTCTGTGCTTTTTCTGCTTTTAATAAGGAAGCCAATATGCGATAATGTTTAAAAAGAAAGAGAAGGCAATTGTTCACTTTCTAGACAACCCTGAATGCAAAGAGCTCTCTTCGGAATTCTGTCCTTTAAGAGAGACAAGTTATTTGTAAAAATAATGCCTCTCTACAACTTCAAGAGGCTGAAGAATGTAATTTTCCCTCCCTGATTTTCTATTAAAAGTCATCAAAACCCACACCTTCATTCTGAATAGAAGCTATCTACTTAAACAGCTGATCATTACGGTGGTTATGAGTCAGCAGCCCCGAAATAAGGCTTATAGATTAGAATTTCTTAGCTATTTGATTTCCATTACTAGGAAAAAAAAAATGTAGCTGCATTAGAATGCAATGTCCTATTTTCTATTTTTCAAAATAACTAACTGAATGCATAAAAATTCATAATTGGGTTTGATTGGGAAGCAAACTGATTTGGCTGGAATTCACTGGCATACCAGGATTTCTAACTGGCCAAAACCTAAACAGAGAAGAAAGAAAGAAAGGGAGGGAGGGAGGCAAGAAGGAAAGGAGGGACCATCTTGCTCAATCAAGTAATACCTTCTCATAATATTTGACTTCATACTCCAAGATCACCCCATTGGGCCGATCTGGTTCCAACCAAGCCAATGCAACACTGTATCTTGTTACTTCTTTAGCCTGGACCAAAGCAATGGATGATGGTGCTGTTGGGAAAAACAAAACCACAGAAGAAATTTTACTTTCAGGGAAAAAAAGTCAGGGTTGTTAAGCATCGGTCGATAATTTCATCTTACTTAAGTATGAATGATTGTTTTGTCATCCTCCCCTCCATCCTCTTTTGGTCTTTCCAGCACAAAAGCATATCATATTGACAGTCTTCTCCAAGATTTTTTAGAAGTGATTTATCTTAGAAAATTTCTGAAGTAAAAGCCTATAGTCTACAGGCCTACAGCCTCATTTCTACCGCACCCACAGCCGTCCCTCATAAAAAGCTGTAGAGATAGAGAGCACTGCCTGGGTTTTGACCTTTTGCAAAGCATGAAAGCCTGTGGAAGATCTTCTTCTAAGCACAACAATACTACATCTCATCCTACTTCCAAAGTATTATGGATGTCACCTTACCAGCCTTTATAAAAATTTTACAAAAGCAAGAGCATCTGTAACACTTTCTTGGGTACGAGGGGAATGCTGAAGGCAAACAATTTACGTACTTTTTCAAGATAAATACAAGCATGTACTGCTTAATTATAGTTAAGAGTTTTCAGTCTGAATACAGCCGCGTAATGATGAAAAATACGAATAAAACAATGGTGGTCTTTCTGGACGTACATGGCATCTGGCAACTACTTCACAATGGAGCTGAAATACTGCTTTTGCCTGCTGAGTAGCAAACCTTCCTCTTTTGACTCAGAAAGACACAAAGGCAGTCCTCAGCCAGGTGTGTACTGGGGGTGGGAAGGAGGAACACGCTTGAGATTTATAAATTCGGACTGTTTAATTCTTGCTCCTCCACTGTGGTGGTCACATCACCAGTCAGCTGTTGTCAGGCTCTGTGCTGACTGACAATGGCTGGTACAAACAAGCGATCTCCTGGGAGAAGAAGGACCATTCATGACATTTTTAATCTTATCTACCAAAGCTGGTCTGTAGAACCAGAGATTCGGGGTCTTCCTAAATGGAATGTGTATTTTCTTTTTGTCCCCACACTATGGAAACGTGTGAAGTGTTATGTACAGGGATGACAAACAAACCTTACAAAATGGCCATTGTGGAAAAACTTAGCTGTGTCATCCCTCTTGCCTTCCCCAAAATACACAGGACTGCCAACCCCTAACTCAGAGGGAAAAAAGAGAAAAAGTAAAATAAAATTGTCACAGAAAATGGAATGGGAGATGGTTCAAACCTGCTTGACCATATCTGACAGGTCTCCTGATGGCTGGAAGCCAACCAGCACACACCACAGTCACAAAAGGGAGTCTTCCAGCTGAAGCCAACCCACCAGGGAGCACCTCCTGGAGAGGGTTACTTGATAGGCAGGCATCTATCTCTGTTAGACATGGACACACACACAAATACACGCACACACACACACCCCTCCTTATTTTTCTTTCTCTCTCTCTCTCTCAATCCCAAAACTATTCCAGATTGGATCTCAGACATAAACACAAGCGAAAGATACCGTGGATACACATGTCCTCCATCAAAGACAACCCCAAGGTTAGTAATACCAAACGGGATGAACAAAGCTGCGTGTAGCAACATATGGAAGCCACTGAACATCTGAGGAAAATGAAAAACGGAAATGTGCTCATTAGATGCATTAAGGCCGCCCTCCCAACACACACA
>NW_004443977.1:12812465-12940159 GCF_000243295.1 Trichechus manatus latirostris
CACACACACACACACACACACACACACACACACACACACACACACACACACACACACGCTCTCATTCTCTTTCTTTACTGGTTGATTCAGAGCTATTGTCTAGCAAAATGCAAGGAGTGACTTTCTCAAGTATAGAGGTAGCAAGAGGGCTACCTGGCTGTGAAAAGCCATTTCACTCCAGGTAATAAATGTATTGCCTAACACAGCACTTTAGCATACACTCCATAAAAAGGGGCTCTTTAAACTCTGATGTTCAGAACTGGGAAATGAAATGGAAAAGTGAGACTGTTAGAAAGCAGGAGGGAGGAAAATCATAAAATTATAAAATGAACTTTCTCTCAGAAATGGTCTGGGTCAGATTCTAATAATCAACAGATTCCTCAGGAAAGAATTGCCAGCCTGACCTCCAAGGGCACAGATGAACTAAGACGGCTTCCCTCGGCTGCATGTGGGAAATGAATCCGATTTCCATCGGAGACGTTTGAGCAGCAGCTTTCTGTGCCCATTCAAAAGGAACATGAGCTCAACCGAGGTGTTCAAAAGTCTCAGGCAGGGAGTTAATAATGTAATCATGTTAGCTAATAGAATATTTCCAAATGTAGCCTCACGTGGAAAATTGATAGGCAAAAATATGAGAATAAACCAACAGAATGTACCCTGAGTCAGCTGTCATAAGAATGCAGGGAAATAAGAGATAAAAAGAAATTGCAAGTGAGAGACAGGAAGGGCTCAGTGCAAATGGAATGGTTAGTATGGGTAGTATGGGGACAGCCATACAACTGCTAACTTGGCATCTGTTTCTAGAACCACACTATAAGGCAACAAAAGGAAAGCAGAATAAATTGCTCTAGTTCACAAAATGAGTATTAGGTTGTATAGCTATAAAGTCTGAATTCTTTCTTGAACAAACCTTCTGCAGAATGACATGCTAGAGGAGGGCAAAGTGACAAAAGTAATCCTGGTTAAGTGAGGCTGAGAAACACAACCAAACACGCTCATTGCATTGCAGTGTGACAATGCGGCCATTCTCCGCCCCTGGAGATGGGCTTCTTACCTTCTACGGTAAGGAGAATACCAGTTGGAGAAAACTGTGCCTTTGGAGAACAGAGGCAACTTAGATGTCCCTCATGTCATAGTTTTTGCCGCTTTGGAGGGTTCTTCCCTCAACATTTTCTACCCCAATACAGCCTCCAACTCTACATCTGGAAGCCATCACCCTACTCCATGTGCCTGCCTGTGGCTCCTTTCCCTAGATGAGGCACTCGGCAATGGTTCTTTCCCATCCTCTCCCCAGCCCCCATGGTTCCCAAGCCTCAGTCTTCTCATGCCACTTATGTAACTGATGCCACATCTCCTTGGCCCTGTAGTACGATTACGCAAAGTTTCTGTTAAATCAACTCATTCTTCTTACTTACATTGTTATATTTGAAAAGAAACTTCCCATTCCTGATGTTTAAGTGAAACCCTGATGCCACTTGCAATTAATGGGAGGTAACCATAAAAAATTAATACAATGTAAATGAAACAATGCTATCAAATATTTGCTGGAAACCCTTGCCTCTCTAAACTTTGCTAAAAAGAGAGATCAGCCAGTGTTAGAGAGGCATGAAAGATATCCCGGCACCAGCTCAGGATTCTGATCTTGGTGCAATCAGAAGAACCGAGACCTGAAAAGGCACTAACTTACGTACAGAACAATTCAGTAGCATGCCTTATGTCATCTCTACCTTCCCTAAAAATCATCTCTGAGGCCACTACTGGTATGTTCCCACACTTTGGTAAACGCTACCTGACCCTGCTCCATTTAGAAATGTTTTGGATCCTGAGTCCCAATACCCCAGAGCTCTTCTCTTTGCTAACAGAATGAGAAGAGACTAATAAAATAACAGAGTGAACACTTCCCCCAAATATATGGTTTAACAGGAGCTCTGACAAATCAATGCCTTGGTTCAAAAGAGGGCTTCTAATCATAGGAGGAATTTTGGTCAATGTAGAGAAAGTCCAAGCAGAAAAGCTCCCACTGGCCTCTACGTCCTCTCATTTACATTCCAGAGCATGGTTCTTCCTCACTATTAATGCATTCATTCAGCACATACTTAATGGGCACCTACTGAACAAGGCCCTGACAGAGGGAAGGGAAACAAAGCAGAGAATAGCATAATCCTTGGTGTCAGCACCGTCTTATACTTTAGCAACTTCTTACTGTTTAAAAAAATGGGGAAATTTTTATACTCATCGTCTTGAGAAGATACTCTCTAATGTCAACTCAGGCGGCTCATTTTCTTGAATTCAAGAGGCAGTAGTTCCTGTTAATTCCCTTATCCAAGTTCTCTCTTGGTAATAAGGAGGATTAAGAGGAAGGTACTTCCGCATCATACTGTATCTTTAGACAGCCTGCTGAAAAGTCAGAGGAGAGGCTAGGAGGCAGCTGGGGGCTCATATACGTATCCCCCACTAAAAGAAAGAGATGCGTTTTGGATTCAAAAGCATCCTCATCTACCCACTGACTTTCTTCGTAAAAGTAGAAATGTTTGCTTTAAGGAAAGTGTTGTGTCCCTGTACTAACCAGGTGCTCTTCGTGGGCTAGAATTTAGACAATACACACAACCAGGAGATCCAGTCATGTTAGTTGGCAGCCGTATGGTTGGGGACAGATGAGGAATGTAAGAACCACAAAGGCAAGAATTAAAAAAGGGTAATTCTTTAAGAATTTAGTTAAGTCCCTAATTTGCAAACTTTTGAAGCTGAATTGCCAATGATCAACAGAGAGCTACTTTCCGGATCTGTCATGCACATACCTGGGGCCATCTTCTCCTATTACTCTCAAGGCATCACGGTTTTTATTCCAAAACATGCCCTTCCTCTTCTCTGTTTTATGCTTACAGATCATGCTGGCACACTGTTCAATCATTCGACAAATGTTTTTTAAGCCTTTGTTTAAGCAATTTGCAACCCAAAGTAGAGCTATCTGGGGCACTTGTGTTTAGAAAGTTAGACAATATTGGGCTGAAGAAAGTCAATGACTGGGACAGGAAACCAGAATAGGAAGGAGCTCACTATGGATTGCAAAAGAAACCATGGAAGGAATTGGAGTAAGGTTGGCTGAGCAAAGGTGCACTGCTATAAATATAGGGGCAAAGAAGTCACCTAAACCCCTTGCCATCAAGTCAATTCCAACTCGTAGCGACCCTATACACAGAGTAGAACTGTCTCAGAGGGTTTCCAAGGAGCAGCTGGTAGATTTGAACCGCTGACTTTTTGGTTAGCAACTGAGCTCTTAACCACATGCCACCGGGGCACCTAGGACATGTGAAATGAGGTAAAGATAAAAACAATTTGACCCAAATACTTAAGGTTAAAATGCCCTTCATTTTACTAATTTGGTGGGAAAACTAACGGATTTTTTAAAAGATTTTAGATCAAATTCTCAGTCTGATATTTACTAGTTGCCATCTTGGACAAGCCACTCAAATTTCCAAGCCTCAGCTTCCCCATTTGTAAAATACCTGCCTCCCAGACACAAACATGTCAGCTATTAGAACATACCCTTCCTAAGGTAGAACTTCACCTTGTTCATCTCTTTGTCTTAGTATTCAGGATCATGTCTGGCACACAGTAGTGCTCAACAAATACTTGATGAATGAGTAAATGTGAACTAATGCAACTAACAGCAACAAATGTTAAAACAGATCTAGAAAAAAAAAAAATCTCTGTAGCCAGTAAAACTTTTTTTAAATATAAAAGACCAGCTATAAAGTATCCTTAAGACAACTTTTCATCTGCACGCATTTTAGATGACCTTTTGTGGGTTTGGTTTTGCTATTTAGGTTACCTAAGGTATTGACAATTACGGATAAAAGCAAATGATGATTCTAATTATAAATGGAGTCTGTTTCTAAGGTGCATGTGACACTTCTGAACATTTTTCAAATGCACAGGCTGTAAAATGTCATTCAAATATAAGTTAAAGTTAAAACTAGGCTTCACTCCACCTGTTTCAAAACAGCATTTTAAGGGATTGTTCTTTAGGCTGGCGACAATTACACTCAGTATATCTCCCCTGTATCTTCAGGGCGTATGCAAATAGTTTCCCTGACACCATAATCACAAAGGTGCAGAGGTGTTCAGATATCCCTCCCAGGTCATAACCCTAAATCCAGAAAGGATGCTAAGCATCCCTCTAGCTTTATAAGAGTAGAGTTATCCCCAAAAGACAATTAATATGAACAAAGTCAGTCATGGCCATAAGAAACCACTAGTTACTGTACATGCCCCTAAACTTCTACCAAACCAAACAAAACCAGTTACTGTTGAGTCAACTCATGGCAACCCCATGTGTTGTAGAGTAGAACTGTGGTCCATATGGTTTTCATAGATACGAAAGTCACCAGGACTTTCTTCTAAGTTGCCTTAGGGTGGGTACCAACCTATTAGCTGAGTGCTTAACCATTTGTACCACCCAGGGACTCCTGGACTCCAATCAAAAGGATAGCAATGTGAAGTGTAAGAGTAACAGACTAGAGACCTTTCTGCAGTCAAGGTAAGGGCTGTATGATTAAGTATGTGGAACAGACTGTCTTTCTGTGCATCCTTTGGAAACAAATCAAATTGCAATAAAAGAGATTGAAAGGAACAATCCACCAACGCTTAGAAATTGAATAATCTGAGCTTTCTAGTAGAAAGCCAAGATAAATTTCGCCGCCAAAATCATTCTGTTTTCAAAGTTCCCCATTTCCCAGAGAAACTGAGCCTGCTTTATAAATAGAATCCCCATTTGCTACCTACGGTTACATTTGGTTTGAGGGCGGGTCACAATGTATTCAGAAGGCACATGTGGGTTTTATCTCTGTGTGTGCTTTTGATAAACAGAAACAGCAGAGATTAGGCAGCTAGATCATGACTCTCTAACAGTGGTACATTTCACAAGTAAGAATTACAGGAGATGGCTTTGATATCCAACAGAGGTGGCTTCCTTTAAGAAAGGGGTAAATTCAACATTCTGTGGTTCAAAGCTCAGCAGTTCTTGCTCCCCACCCCACTGATGCGCATGCTGCAATCTTCTTTTATTCACTTCCTCAATGACTTGCCATTAAACACCTACTAGTCATTTTACTGCAGCAGTTTGGTACTTGTGACACCCAAATGGGATGGAGAAGATAAAAAGAGATAGTTACGGAGAAAAGAAAGGGAGGAAGGACTAACTACAAGCCTTCACTTGTGGGCTACAAGACTGTTTTCTGGAGTCCAGCATCACAAGCGGTGAATTAATAACAGTTTCCGGAGGGAGGGGGGTGCGGGGTGGGGCTGGGGGGTAGAAAAGGAAAACAGCTGAAACAGAGGACTGCACTTCATTACTGGCTCAAATTAGGAGGGCAGGGGGGTGAGGCAGGAAATAAACAGATGCAATGAAAGGTCCCCAGCCTGTGGGCAAAAGAGTGAAGACAGTCTTTTATGAAGTCAAGAAACCTGAGCCCATTGTGTCAGGGGCACACAATGCCACTGTCTGAGGGAAGATGGCTTTGTTTTTAAAAAATAGTATTTTATTTTGTTTAGTTGAAAGTTTACACAGCAAATTAGGTTCTCCTTTAACAATTTTTATACACATCCTTCCGTCCCATCGGTTACAATTTTTACAATGTATCAGCATTCTCATTATTTCCATTCTGTGTGTTCTGTTTCCATTGATCTAGATTCCCTTCCCCTTCTTGCCTTCTTATCTTTGCTTTCGGGTAACTGTGAGAAGATGACTCTTAAGCACGGCAGGGTTGCCACTTCTCCCCTCCCCAGGATCTGAGTTCAAATGGGTCCTGTTTACTCAAGGGGTCTTTCATGGGTAGGAAAAATAAACCTCCAGTTTATATATATATATATATATATATATCTACTTCATGCAAATGGCATATTTAAATTTAATTATTCAGAGCTTAAGGTGGTTTTTGTTCCCTCTTTCTGTCTCAATTCAACACCACAGCTCTGATTTGCTCTTTATCAAAGGTTTGTGCATTTTAAACTGCTGTCAAGCATCAAAATGAAATGTTTCAGAGCACTAATGATATCCTTGTGATTAAGGGTTTTGCCGACTCAGAGATGCTAAGAGCTTTGGCGCTAACAGTAATTGCTTTCTTCCACATCCCACCAACGGGAGGGAAGTTTTATCTCCAACAGCTTAGCAATACCTATGGCACCAAACACCACTGAGCAATTTCTGGATGTTTCGTTAGTATTATCATTACAGTATTTTATAGTACTCAACAGTTTGCAAAGTGCTTTCATATACGCATGATTTTGTTTGCAGTACAGTCAACCAGCTGGGTTAGCTCTCAGCTATTTTGGTACTTGTGACACCCAAATTGGATGGGAAAAAGAAAAAGAGACAGTAAGTCACAAGTAAGTAAGATCATTAAAAGACTCAATTTCATCCACCCTCACTGGAATACATCACTGTTATTGGAAGAACTCACCAGGTGCCCACTGCTTCTAGCTGCTACATCATTAATTCACATTTTCCTATAGTCGAGAAGTAAAATTCTGTGTAAAACAAATGTGTATAGAAAAATAAAACAAAAAATGATTTGTTCCAAAATTGATAGGAAATATTTTTCCTAGTCAGTCAAAAACACAGAACCAAGTTCTCAGCCAAAACCTTTAGAAGACTGTAAATGAAATGAAGTTCATTTATATTTAAATATGGAAGTATTAATATTAATTAAGCTTATATTTAAAATGTATGAGGGATGCATTTTTTTCCCACAAAGTGATTTCCAAGGTCAGTACAGGGTCTATTTTAAATAAATAGTATAAAATAAAGCAGCGCACAGTAACAGTTACAAAGGATAAAATGGACAAGTTTCCAGTGATTTTAAGAATCTGATTTTGGGACCTAACCATTTTTTTTTTTTTAATTGTGTTTAGGTGAAAGTTTACAGCTCAAGCTAATTTCTCATACAAAAATTTATACACATATTGCTATATGACACTAGTTGCCATTACTATAATGTGTCAGCAGACTCCCCATTTCCACTCTGGGTTTCCCGTGTCCGTCCAACCCGCTCCTGTCCCTTCCTGCCATCTCATCTGCTTCCAGACAGAAGCCCCCCATTGGACCTAACAATGTTTTAACTAAATGATTCAAGAGCAAGAGTTTGTAAACAGTTTAACTCTCAAGAGTCTTACTTTATTTGGGGCGTAAAATGAGGCCAATGTCTGATAAGACTTTTCTTGTCCAGATACCTGGCTGGGGATGGCACATCATTTTTTTTTTTTTCCAGAGAGATGCACAGCAGATTTAGAAACATTGCATGGACAGATATCAACCCAATTTTAAAGAAATGAATCTGATGTCTTGTTTAGCCTCCATGTTCGATGTATACTTAGAAATAAGATGTTGGGAATAGGCCTCTGTGGTTAACTGTTCAAAGTTTTGAGCTCACATCCCAGAAACAACTTTTCTGGGATGGAGCTACTCAGCCAAGGACATCTCCTATGCCCCAATGCATCTAGTATGTCTCGTGTGACTGAATTTTATGCAAAAGAATGTGAAATGAAGCGAGTATTAGACCTGACCCATAAATAACTCCCTTGCGACACCCAACAGGAGGTTCTTCTCTATGTCTCCCAATCTGCCAACTGGATGTCAATGGCCAGTCCATCTTGGAAGCTCCACATCAACCCTCCTCCCCTCATCACCATCAACTGGATATAACTTCAGCAAAAAATAATTTTCTATTGTGCAATTCTATTGTTTTAACCCATTCAGGTAAGGGGGGGGTCAGTTAGTAAAAACAAAGGCATTTTCATATCGCTAACTCAAATTAAGTGTTGTAGTGTTGTGACCTAGAGAACTTTGGGCTGTGGTTTGAACCTGTGTGAATGGCCTTCAGGTTTCCTCTCGGGAGCTCCAGCTCCTGGGCAGGCACAGAACGCAGACATCCACTCCTTTGTGAGAAGGTGGTGAGGTCAGCAATGCCAGCGACAGAGACTGTGCTGCTCTGGAAGGACAGCACAGCCACAGGGCTTCCAACAGTGAGTGGATTCAGGGGACTGTCAGAACACCAGCCCAAAGATTCACCCAAGCTGGTTTTTTTTAAATTTTATTGTTGTACTTTAAGTGAAAGTTCACAATTCAAGTTAGTCTCTCATACAAAAATGTATACATACATTGTTATGTGACCCTAGTTGCTCTCCCTATACTGTGACGGCTCACTCCTCCTTTCCACCCCGGATTTCCTGTGTCCGTTCAACCCGCCCCTGATCCTCTCTGCCTTCTCATCTCACCTCCGGACAGAAGCTGCCCATTTAGTCTCATGTATCTACTTGAACTAAGAAGCACACTCTTCACAAGTATCATTTTATGGCCCATAGTCCAGTCTAATGTTAAGTGGGAAAAGGCAGTAGGACTTTCAAAATGGCTCAGTTGAGTTTTTTTCTTTAGAAAAGAGTTAATTCACTCTTCTTTGCACAGTTAGCAGTTATAGCAGTTGAAGATTCAAGCTATATCAGTCAGAGCTAATCTGAGAAGAATGGGTAAACGAGCAAAAAGTCACCAATGGCCTCTACTGCCAGGCACTTTCACACGCCGAACATCATTTAAGATTCACTACTAGAGGGTCAGAAAGTCCGGTGGCGTAGTGGTTAAGAGCTATGGCTACTAACCAAAAGGTCGGCAGTTCAAATCCACCAGGTGCTCCTTGGAAACCCTATGGGGCAGTTCTATGCTGCCCTATAGGGTCACTATGAGTTAGAATGAACTCGATGGCAACGGGATTGGTTTATTTGTTTTTGTTTTTGTTTTTTACTCTAGGGTCATTATGAGTCGGAATTGACTCGACAGCAATGAGTTTGGTTTGGTTTTGTTACTCTCTGAGGTAAGTATAATTAAAAACCAAACCAGCTGTGCTGTTGAGTTGACTCTAACTCACAGCGACCCCATGTGTTTTAGAGTAGAACTGTGCTCCATAGGGTTTTCAATGGCTGTGATCATTCTGAAGTAGATAGCCAGAACTTTCTTCTGAGATGCCTCTGGGTAGATTTGAACCACCAACCTTTCAGTTAGTAACTGAGTGCTTAGCCATTTGTGCTACCCAGGGACTTCAATTATCACCCTTATACTTCAGATTTCAAAACTCAGGCACAGAGAAATTGAGTAATTTGACCAAAGCAATAAAACCGAAAAACCAAAACCCGTTGTCGTCATGTTGATTCTGACTCATAGCGACCCTACAGGACAGAGTTGAACTGCCGTATAGGGTTTCCAGGGAGAGGCTGGTGAATTTGAACTGCCGATCTTTTGATTAGCAGCCTGAGCTCTAAACCAAGGGGATTTAAAACCCAAGTCTGCCTGACTCGCAAGTATGTGATCCTTCCTCTATACCATATGAGCTACATTTATTGAGTAATTACTATATGCCAAGCATAACTCTACACCTGTTGCATATACTCATATAATCCTCACAAAAACCCTGCTAAGCAGGTACTTATATCCTAATTTTACTGATGAGGAAATTAAGATACAGAGAATTTGAATAATAACTTATAAGCCTTGAGTTCAAAAGTCTGATCCCAGAGTCCATACTCTCAAGCACTGATCTATAGAAAGCATCTAGTCTCTTCCCCTAGTAAGAAATCTGAGACTCCACAATTAAGTGACTTGCTCCCACAGAAGCAGTGAAAAGAGTAAATCTTCCTGAGATCTGCCATGTGCTAGGGGCAGGGCCATACATAGTGTTAGTTGCTGGAAGCCCAGAGAAAAGTTAGACATGAACCTAGCTCAGAGACAAACCTTAAAGCTCCTTGATGATGTAGCATCTTGTATTACAGCTACCTAAAGAGCTGAGATGAGAGCAATCTAAAACCAAAAATTTCAATGACAAGATAATGGTATCTGGGTTTAAGGTATAATAATTGGGACAGGGTATAAGGCAGATATAATAACTGGGACAGGGTATGGAACCCTGGTGGTGCAGTGGTCAAGAACTCGGTTGCTAACAAAAAGGTCGCCAGTTCGAATCCACCAGCTGCTCCTTAGAAACCCTATGGGGCAGTTCGACTCTGCCCTATAGGGTTGCTATGAGTTGGAATCGACTTGACAGCAATGAGTATACTTTTGGGTCTTGCCCACTTTTCTGCATGTGTATGTATTTCACAATAAAAAAGGTTACAATCAAATAAAAATGGTAACCAATAGAGTATTAATGATGAAGTATTAAAGTGATTATTAGAAAGACCCATCCAAGAGCTTTAGTTAACCTTCTGGGTAAAGATCTAAAGGTGTCCCGAAAGAGCTCGGTTTTTGCAAATTAGGGACTTCGGTAAATATTTAATCATTAAGCTTAATACCTGAGCCATATAGCAACCCCCTGCTCTCTGGCGTAAGGAAAATGCATTACTTAAATGCCTTTTAGAGTTTTTAAAATGCTAACTGCTACCTTGAATGAACATTACTACATATATAACCATACAATTAGTTGTAGAATTACAAGTGGTGACAGCTGTACTTGAAACCAAGCCCTCTCCCCTACTCCCCAGTTCACCAGAATTAACTAGAAATTTCCTAAGAGTGTCTCTGCTCCAGTTCTAGTGTGCCCTCTATTTCGTCTGAGAGCCACTCGTTTTACTTTCTATTTGCTTACTAAGAAATTTGTTGGCAGGTTCTGACAAGGATAGCCCAACCCTTGCCAACAGAAACATGGCAGGATTCAGTGTGTGTATTTCACGTTAAGTAAGAACGCCAGTTCGAGGCAAACAGGAAAACAAGCCTTTCCACTGGAAGGCAATTTATAAGAATTTGCCTGAGCAAGCCAACTGTTTTAAGATAAGAAAATGGGGGAAAGTTAGCTAAACCTTCATTTTATTTCTCTGAATGCCTTTAGTAAGGTTAATCTTCTTGGTGGGCCAAATTATGTTGTAAAAAGTACCTAGCCTAAACTCTTAATTGGAATTACTTGCTGCATGTCTTGGTTGGACAGGATGGAAAGACCTGGCAAAGTGAGCCCCTCAATGATCTACCATGGTCTCCGAAATTTAATTTGGAATGTGGAGAATGGTGGCTGGAACAGGTCCCTTCTATTGAGCAGATATACAGCGAAGAAAAAGGGAAGGGATTAGCTGCTGTGAATTAAGGCTCCTGTTCCTTTAGCTGTCAGCCCCACTGGAGAGCTTCAAGCATTCCAAATCTGGGAAAGAAACACTGTGCTGCAGGCTTCAGGTTCTTTGTTACTCAGACAGCTGCTAATCGTCCTGCTGTGTTAGGAGCCAATGAGACAATGCTGTAACATTTAGCTTTCTGACATCCAAAGCATCTAGATCAGTCCCCAATTAAAGATGTATTAATCACAAAGACTCTAAAAGCCGGGATGATAGAAGCACCCAGTAAATCTTCGCTCATGCCTTTTACTTTCTAACACTCAGATTTCTACATTTACAAGCAGAAATGCTTAAAAGCCCCCCAGAAACTGACCAATAAAAAGCCTTCTTCATTACTTTAGATCAGATGGCTGACGATTTCCTACCTCTGAAAAGCCTTTTCAGAAAGAGGTAAGACATTGATCATTCCGCTTAAAGAGCCTGTCTGCTTCCATAAATAGATCCGCAGTGGCTGTTGTCATCATGATTTTTTAAGTGTGGTAACTAATTCAGGAGTGTGGTTTTGTCACTTGCTAAGGGACATCTGAATCATCTGAGTAGTTAAAAAAAAAAAAAAAAGTCAGTGGATGAACCTAAGAAACTTCAGGGGACAAAATACTAACACAGGGAAACCAGAGAAAGCCTGAACCTGTGTTAGGCGTAAACCTTTCAAAGAAGGAAAACGCCAATATTTCCCACTAAAACGCGGGATAGAAAAGGGGTAAGACTGCACTGTCAACAGCAGAAAATTTGTGAGACCTGGAAATAAAAGGGCAGTCCTATCTAGTCCTGGCTCTCACAGGCTTGCCTGTACTAATACTACTGCTAATCTCCTCCACCTCCGGCCAAACTACCCTTCGGTCCTAGCCCTGAGAGTCGATGACGGTGGCTCCTTCAAATACTTGTAAAACAGAGAAGAGTATGCTTTGGATGAAGCCCCCTGGAATTCCGTGCCTTGAAACGTATATTAATGAAAAGGGTCTCAAGATTAAGCTTTCTCACTTTGGTCTCCATTCCACCAGGGCATGAAGACAGCAGTATTAAATTTTCCATCAAAGAGTACCATCCAAAGGGAAAACAAACAAACAAACAAAAAAAAAAAAACAAAAACAAACCCGCTGTCTTTGAGTTGATTCCGACCCGTAGTGACCCTATAGGGCAGAGTTTAACTGCCCCATAGTTTCCAAGGAGCAGCTGATGGATTCAAACTGCCAACTTTTTGGTTAGCAGCCAAATTCTTAACCACTGTGCCACCAGGGTTCCGTAGCTTGTTATAAACCAAAACCAAAACAAAAGCAGATAACCTGACAGGCATTATCACAGCAGCCCAGAGTCCAATATTCTTTTTTCTTCCTTGTATACATCATTTTCATCCAGTCTAGTGCCATTGAGTAGATTCTGACTCATAACAACCCCATGTGTGTCAGAGTAGAACTGGGCTTCACATGGTTTTCAACGGCTGATTTTTCAGAAGTAGATCACCAGGCCTTTCTTCCGAGGCATCTCTGGGTGGACTCAAAGCTCTAACCTTTTGGTTAGCAGCCGAGAACACTAATGGTTTGCATCACCTAGAGACTCCATCATCTTCAGAGGAGGTATCTAATAACTATAATACAGAGTGAAGAGAAAAGCCCCAACAGTTTTCTTGACCTCAGACAAACAGCATTAACCATCCTGGGTTATTGAAAATCTTTGGAAATTAGATTCCTGTTTTCTATTTCTCAGGCTAATGGAATTCCTGAGAGATAAGTATCACATTTGCAAGATGCCAGGTTGGTGCCAGCTTCAGAAGCTGAATGACTTGGCTTTCACTGGAGCCTGAATATATCATGGTTAACCCCCTCCCCATCACCGTCTCAGTGAAAGTCCACCCTCTTCCAAATGGAAAGACTAGGAAGTCAATTAGTGTCACTTAGGATGTGAACACCTGTCGACTAAGACCTGGACTGAGACCAATTCCATTAAAGTCACTCTAGGGCTGCCAGATGGCCGGGCCTTGGACCACTTATGATGTAGTCTAGATTCAAAGAGGTGACCTACAGACAGAAAGGCCCAGAGTCCCATTAGTCACCTCCCGAGCCAACCAATTCCCCATCACATATGCAGTTGGACCAGGACAACTATTTTTCCTAATGGTCACTTAAAAAGGCCACATGAGCTGCTAAAAAAAAAAAGTCATGTTGACCACAAAATTGGGGGTATTAGCTGCTTAGTATTTTTACCACCCATTGTCCTTTTAAAACTACTTTTTCATAATTCATCTTTCATTCTCTTGTTGCATTTGAAACACATATTCAAGACTGGAGAAAAAACTGAAATGAAAAATATCGGACAAAGAATAAACTGTGATCCATGCATGAAATTACAGGCTATAGACTATCACTGACAGGACCAGAGAAGCAAAAGAAACATTTCAAAAAAACTTTGGTTGCAAATCTATGTGCTCTATTGCACTGAGTGGGGTTATTCAAGATCAAAATGTTACTTGTCTTGAAGAGCAATATCTAAGACTTGAAAAGTGATGGCCATGGATGATAAAATGAAATGTTACATGTGTGAGAAAAAAAAAGAAACAAGAAAAAGACTCATCAGGGTGAAGTTCAGAGTCCCAGCTCATCTTATTCCCAGTTTGGTTTTACTGCTCAGGAGTCTGGGAAAGTTTGGAACACAGGAAATCAAAATGATCAAGTACAATATCCACAAACCACAGAATGCTGAGGAACTGGGTTTTAGTACCACTAAGGAAACCCGTTGAACTAGTTGCTGTGTGTTTTCAAAGTAGAACTGTACTCCCTAAGATTTTCAATGGATGATTTTTTGGAAGTAGATTGCCAGGCCTTTCTTCCAAGGTACCTCTGGGTGGGTTAGAACCTCCAACCTTTTGGTTAGCAGCTGAGGGACTCCACCACTAGAAACCCTCCCTTTTATGTGTGTCTAAATTTTTCCCATCTAATTTCTTGCTTGCTATGTAGACAAGCACAAAGAAGCAAGTGGTGAATGGAACAAAGAAATATAGAGATCCTACCGTTAAATTACAACTCAGTACATTTGAAAAAGATTTCATATACAAATGGTCACCGCATGCTAGTCTCTCAAAAAAAATGTTGTAACGACATGATATTCTTGCAGCCCTCATATTTAAAACTCTTTTTTCTGGCAATTCTCTTAACAGCTATAACACAAGTTAGGCACAGGAGCATAATTTATGAGAAGAGATTTTAAGCTTGGGAATTTGCAAACTTAGAATTATTATTATTTTTTTTATTTTGAAGTGTCAACCAGAAACTAAATTGCATGTGCCAGATAGTTTCAACTCCTACAGGCATTGTAAGACCGAGGCTGAAACAACTGAGCTATTAAATTTTAAAATGTTATTAAGGCCAATAGACGTTTCCAACTGGATCTATGCTTGAGAATTCAAGATGACTTTTGTAGTCATAAAGGATAACGAAGAATGTGTCAGCAAAGCTATACGTGTTTTAGGATTTGGGTTTTTATCCTAACTAGGGAGTTCAAAGCACCACGCTGGAGCCTCACTCTAACACAACTTGTTGAAATGTGAAATTCTATGTAACTGGCTCCACCCAAGAGTCAATCTGTAAATACTGGAAGGACCTCATTAGAACAACATCTCGCTAGGAACAGTCCCATAGCATGGTCTCTAAGAATGACATTGGAGCAGGACTCCAATACAATAGGAGCAGTTTTATGGAAGTTATCTTGGTGTGTTCTGAAATAGGAAAGTGGGGAGAGGCTGGAGGGAAAGAGAAAAAGTCATCATCAAGAGCATCCGTACAGTTAAGGTATACCCTTGAAGAGTTACCCCAAAAAACCAAACAAACAAAACCTGTGCCATCGAGTCAGTTTCGACTCATAGTGAGCCTATAGGACACAGGAGAACTACCCCAGAGGGTTTCCAAGGATCAGCCAGTCTTTTGGTTAGCAGCCAAGCTCTTAACCACTGCACCACCACAGCTCCTGAAGAGTTACCCGTGAGATTGAAAGGGCTTCTCATCCACCATTCTCCCCCAAACAACACATCTTTCTATGAAGATTCCTTAGATAAATCAGCAGTCTCCTATAGCCTCACCTGATTTACTTGACTACTATGCACTGGTGTGTATAATAAGGGCTGTAAATACAATTCATGCTTTTAAAATTCTCAGTCCACTGTTCACAGTTACAAGAAGACACTTTTAATTTTCTTAGAGCGAGATTCTGCTATATTTGTTCTCCTTGCTTTCAGTGTAAAACGAAGCAACGAGAACCCCTATGACATGTTGTAATTTCAATTCCACCCCCATTTTATACTGGGAGAAAATAAAAAACTCAAAATGCTAGCTCAAAAAATTTCCAAGTCTCCAAAATCATTCTCCCCGGGCAGTTTCCTAAAATCGCTCTCTTCTAGAAGCCCTGTAGGATCAGACGTCTTTCAGTGGGCTTTAATACAAGTAAGAGTTCCACCAGCAACTCTTGGGATCCTCAGAAACGTTCAGATGAGAAAACAAAAAAGAAGTCCTCGATTATTTTGGAAAGTGGAAGGAGTACTTGATGAAGCTTTCTGCTAGTTGCATATTCAGAATCCCTGGCCTGTTTACATGTGTCCTTGGCTTGGGTAAAGCAACATGGATGAAGCTGTGCTCCCATCCACTTTCACACTTATTATGCTAAAAAAAGATAAATGAGGGTTGATTCAGGAGGCAGATTTACAGCTTGCAGTAAGTTATCTAGGCAAACACAAACGCTCCAGGGAGCCATTGTGAGCTGGCCCCTTTTCAGTGTTTGTTCCAATGGATGGATCTTACCCAAGCTTGCTGCACGCAGTGCATCTGTTGGTGGTAGGCCCCTGTTTAGCCCCCACTGAGAAGTTAAAGCTCCATAGTTAAGTCTTCTTCATATGCACATGCCAGAGACTAAAAGGCTCCTACACAAGAATTTTCTTTTTAATAATCTATCCAACTGCCTTCATCAAAGAGGCTCTTTTGAAAGTGAGAACCAGACGGCCTTAGAAATTCATGTGCATAGATTATCATTTGGAAGATATGAGGCAAAAAGGGTGGACCATCCTTCCTCTTCTTTTCTCTTTCTGAGAGCAATAGCAAAATAGAATAAATATTTCAAGTCACAATAATTTTAGCCATAAGATATTGTAGATCAATTTTGGTTTAGAAAGCGGCACTCACACTCTGTTAAACAAAGAACAAAAAGTGGTTCAGAGAGAGCCACAATATAGTTTCTTTAGGTCAAGCTGACCATTTTATCAGAATAGGTAAAGAAGGAATTTAACGTAAGAGTTGCTCCTTCAGATATGTGCCTATACAGCAGCCATCTTCCCAACTGGCCAGATTGCTGCAGTACTCTGGATACTGGACCTTCCATGTGTGGGGCCAAGCAAGAAGTGACATTTCTCAATGAAAGTCATGGTGTTCGCTTGTTCACCAGGCATGTGACCACACTGACGTCTGGCTACATTGCTGTTATCGTTATTGGGGTGCCTACGGAACCTTTCTCATTCTTTACTTCTGGAACATGCAAAGGACAGAAAGCATGTGGGGCTGGGAGGAGGAGACAGCAACTGTGGGGATGGCTCATTAAGCAAGAGAGATATTCTTAATCCTGACGGATAGAAGTAAGTCCTGCTTATCTTGACAGATTAACACTGAAGATCTAAGACATCCTCACAAGTCTGTACCTGAAGACAACATAGAAAATCCTTTCTTATTAGACATAGGCTGTGACATTGTACACCCACATCATGAACAAAGCACCCATATGCTGAGATCCAGAGGAAGGCTCTGTACAATTGGGTGTTATGGGCAGGTATTTTTATTAGTCACTGTAGATTTAAGATCTTTTCATGCAGGGTTAGTCCTACAGCATGGCTTTTGGGTTTTTACAGTGTTTAAAGGAGAAAAAAAATGTTTAAAGACATCAGTAAGGGGTTAATGGAAGCTCTGATAACGTTTCTCTGGACCTTTTTACGGATGCTCAATTGCAAATTGGACTCCAGAGTCTCTTCTGGCTACTCGGAGGAGGTAATTAATTTAGCCAGTTGGAGTAACAACCACATAATTTAGAAACCTATCTGAAACCTTTGCTAGCCCTGTATTGTTTATTTCTCATCTCAGCCAGGCAGTGATTTTTTTCAATGTTTTCATGGCTTCACCAAAGGGTGTGCAAGCTGGTAGTGGTGTTCAATATAACTAGTACAACACTGAGAAATGAGAAACGAATCAGGATTAGACTGTCAAGAGTTCAAAGTGAATGTTGGTGCATGTTATTTCCCATCTCATGAATTAGCATATGTGTATACACCTTCTCCTCACTTATCAACATAGTTAGGTTCCAAAGACCAGGTCATTATGCAAAAATCAACATTATGCGAAAATGGAGGATGACCACATCAGATCACAAAATGGAGAATGACTACATCATTACATAACTGCCAAATTACATCATTACATAACCGCCAAACCACTGAGAATCATGGCCCAGCCAAGCTGACACATAACCTTAACCATCACAGCCAGCATTACTCTCGCCTCACACCTTGGTGTCCTTTACTGCCAGATGTACTTCGCCAATGTGCAAAATAGTCGGATAGTAGGCTTTTACTATTGTTGTAAATGTGAAACGTTGGATAATGAGATAGTCGATAAGTGAGGAGAAGGTGTATTTATGTAAGAGTGAAGGGAAAGGAGTCAGGAGCCCTAGGTGTATAAATAAAACATTCATTTTCTTAGAGTGAAATATTCACATCTTATTAATAAAAAAACACACACACAACCCAACTTTTACTTTATGTGCAATAATTACCACTAGGCTGTAGAGCCACATGATTTGTTTATGCTGCTCACTCAACCTTGAAGCTGGGTAATTTAGCAGGTTCTTTTAGAAGGCTTTTATTTTGTTCTCCTTATCAGGACTTGTAGCTTCCATCCTGAATACAAATTCATGGACCCTAATGGTACACACAAGAGGCTGCACCACTGCATATCTACTGGTTTATTTTATTTTTAATTATGATCACAATTAGTGAGTATGCTTAATAACCATAGTGATGGCAACAGCATTCCATAGAAAATAAATTCTTTTTGGTATAAAGTTAGAATCAAGAAACTTGTCTTTCCTTAAAGGAAAAAACAAAACATTGTACTGCATGTTTTTTAAATGTACATTTCATAGGCATTATGAACTAGACCAGGAGCCTATGGATGGATCAGAGGTGTTAATGAGAAAACCACAGCCCGGCTCCTCTGAAGCCCATTGTGTGCTTGCTTGGGCCTATAACTACCCAGACACAGAAAGGACTGTTCACTGAGTTACCACTTTTGGACGTCTTAACCACTACATAAAAGGAGCCCTGGTGGCGCAGTGGTTAAGCGCTAGGCTGCTAACCTAAAGGTTGGCGGTTCAAACCCATCCAGCAGCTCAAGTAAAGATGACAGCATAGAAAACCCGATGGGGCAGTTCTGTCACATGGGGACGCTATGAGTTGAAAGTGGACTCAGTGGGTCCTAACAACAGCAACCATTACATAGGAGTACCTGGGAGGTGCAAGGAGTTAAGCGTTCAACTATTAGCCAGAAGGTTGGCAGTTTAAACTTACCCAGAGGCACCTTGGAAGACAGGCCTGGTGATCTGCTTGCAAAAGGTCACAGCCTTGAAAACCCTATGGAGCACAGTTCTACTCCGCACACATGGGGTCACCATGAGTCGGGATCGACTCAATAGCAACTAACAACAACAATCGCTACTTACTAATAGCAGAGGATGAGCAAATAACTTTTCAGCAAATGTCTTAATGGAATTGCTTTACAATTTGAAGAATTTTTAAAGGTGCCTTTAGAAAGATTTCTTTGTTTCATAGATTCACTAGCTCTGTTCCTTGCTTTTTTTGTCAAAAGTCTTATGGGTAAGAAAAAAGAACATGATTTACATGAGATCAAAGGCAAACAAGAACTCTTCTTGGTGAAGATCAGAACATATGATTTTTTAAAAGGAGAATTGCTCCTAGCATCCAGGAACTATAGCACAACATCAAGAGTGCACGCTTTAATGAGAGAACCAGAACACAGCCTCAACAGAGTTCAGCATGTTTCACATGGCACACTTAGACCTGAGTGTCATTCGGAAAAGATCTGTGACACAGCAAAACCTGTGAAAGCCAGAACCTGTGCAAGGCGGGAAGCTGTCAGAGAAGAAAAACTCAAATATTTTCCACTAATAGAAAGCAATGGAGAAGTGGTACGACTGTATCTTGTCAAAGGCAGAAGACCTGTGAGACCTGAAAAAACAAGGCAGTCTCGTCGAGTTCCAGTTCTCACAGGTTTCATTGTACAGTCATGTGCTGCTTACCGTTCACAATACATTTTGTGGAAAAGGACTTTATGTGATTTGGATGTTGTACACACACTGTATATTATATACTTAGCAAAGCTATGTCCCATTCTCCGATCAGGATTTCTGAACTCTAGTATAACCATGGTATATTGAATATACCATGGACTGCCAAAAGAAAGAACAAATCTGTCTTGGAAGAAGTACAACCAGAATGCTCCTTAGAAGCAAGGACGGCGAGACTACGTCTTATATACTTTGGACATGCTGTCAGGAGGGATCAGTCCCTGGAAAAGGATAACCATACTTGGTAAAGTACAGGGTCAGTGAAAAAGAGAAAGACCCTCAACAAGATGGATTGACACAGTGGCTGCAACGATGGGCTCAAGCATAACAGTGATTGTGAGGATGGTGCAGGACTGGGCAGTGTTTTGTTCTGTAGTACATAGCGTTGCTGTGAGTTGGAACTGACTTGACGGCACCTTACAACAACAACAACATTATATATATGTGGTCGGACACTGCCCAAATAGATGTTATGCAGTACATGACCATATATGAAAGCAAAGGCATGCTTGAAATCCTAATTATTTAGTTAAATTTTGTTTACATAGTCAAAACCTCTGAAATAGAAGGTGTCTTGCCAAAAATAAAAATTGTTGCAAGTTTGAGATTAATCTAAGTTTTAATCCACGACCTCATTTATCTGAACAGTTTCCAACAAAGGAAACCAGCGTTTCAACATCTACCGTAGTTTTATGCAAGTGCAAATAATGTGCACCTTCTACGTTTGTTTGCCAACCCATGCCCCCGGCAAGGTATTTTCATAAGCACACTATGCTAATCTTTTTTACAGCAACATGTAGAAAACAATTGGCATAGCAGAGCTTATCAAATACCTGGCAGGGGGAGGGAGAAGTTGGTATAACAAACATAGAAGGCACACGTTATTTGAGTAAAAACACGGTACTCAATTTCCTTTCTGACTGGTCTTTTCTTGATTTAGTACTCCAGAGCAAGGGTTGGCAAACTTATCTGTAAAAAAGCAAGATAGTTAATATGTTTGGCTTTGGGGTCATTCATTCTCTGCTGCAACTAAGAAACTCTGCCGTTGTGGCAAAAGCAGTCCAAGACAATATGTAAATGAATGACTGTGGCTATGTCCCAATAAAACTTTATTTATGGACGCTGAAATCTGAATTTTATATTTTCCAAATGTCACAAAATATTCTTCCTTTGATTATTTTTAACCATTTAGAAATGTGAAAACCATTCTTAGTTAGCAAGCTGTATAAAACAGGTGGCGGGCCAGATTTGGCTGGTGGACCATAGTTTGCCAACCCCTTCTCTAGGACACTAAAAGAAGACAGGCATTTGCACCTTAAAAATAGCAATGGATTTTTTTCTCTCTTCCTTTTCAAGCTTACAGAAGAGCCTTGGTCCTAATCACATCTCCTTTGAGTTTAGCATTCCACTGACCAGTTAAACTAGTTGCCTTGGAGTTAATTCTGACTCATGGTGACCCCATGTGTATCAAAGTAGAACTTGCTCCACAGGGTTTTCAATGGCTGATTTTTCAGAAGTAGACTGCCAGGGCTTTCTTCCGAGGCGCCTGTGGGTAGACTTGAACCTTCAAGCTTTTGGTTAGCAGCTGAGTGTGTTAACCATTTACACCATCCAGGGACTTCAGCATTCCATTACAATTCCCAAAACCACCAGCACTGTACTTTCTGCTTGTTGCTTTGATCTTGAACCACGTTCAGGACCACTCTAGAACTGCCCCTCATGCTTAACTATGGGCCAGAACCACTGGTCATGATTGATGATGACCTTGTGTTTCAGCACCCTTCATATCAGGCAGAACTGGCCTTCCTAATATCTCTCGTTTCTTCCTGTCCTTTCTAATCTTAGGCATAATTATGCAATAGTCCCCTTATCTGACAACTTCAGAGCAAATTTCTATATACTAAAGCTAGAGTAGTGTGCATGGGTCCTTTCTAAAGCTCTGTTGCTAATCTGATACTTTGGAGGGCTTTTTGTTTATTTTTAGTATGACACAAAAAATGCATACGCTTCAGGCTCCACAAAACCTGGCTCCACCCCACCTAGAGCACATTACCTAACTCAATTGCTCTAAGATTTGCCCCTTTTTCCCACCATCTCTCTGAAGCATTCCTCTTACTATCTGGAAGACAGGTAGCAATTATACCCAGTGGGGCTCAGAATTCCCACTGTTACCCATTATCCCACTCAAATAACATAATATGTCTAATTAAAAGATGGCAGAGAAAGAGAGAATGGGAACTTACCAGTTGAGTAATAAAAGACAGTGTGCCTCTTGTACTTAGTTATTTTCTTTTCTCTACTCATTATTTTGGCTTTATTAAATTTATAACTGCTTGACGAAGAGAGTTAACCAATTTGTTTTTATTGTAAATAAATGCATTAATAACCAACATGTACTAAATATCTACTATGGGACGCACAGCGACATTACCATAGGTGTAATGCCATTTTATTGTCAGGGTGGTGTCTTCTTGGCGTTTTCTTAATTGTCTAATCTTAGAGAACAATACCAGTCTGACAAGCAGCACAGTTCACCTCATGGCAAAACAACCGGGAGAGGATTCACAAGAGGCCCCAAAAAGCTCTTTTAAGTTTCTGCCCTGAGAGCAGTGATGGAAGCATTCTACTCAAGCCACAGAGCAGTCCAGCTGCAGGACCAATGAAACCTCCCCGTATGTGCTGAGCCACAAGCTGGTCCCAGCAAAGTCATAAGGTCTGTTTTTCAAATAAACCTAACACTGAAGCAGGGTTGCTCAACTTTGGCATTGTGGACATCTGGGGCCAGATGAGTCTTTGCTGTGGGGTCTGTCCTGTGCATTGTCACGTGTTTAGCAGTGTCCCTGGCCCCTACCCACTAGATGCTAGTAGTCCCACTCCTCAGCTGCAACAACTAAAAATGTCTTCAGACATTGCCAAGTATGCCCTGGAGGGGTGGGGGGAGAAAATCACCCTGTGGAGGACTACGGCACTCGAGGTGCAGCTAGCTCAATGCTTTGCCCTTCAAAGTAAATACTTGGCAGGATGGGTGGCTGGGCCAGTGGAGAGAGGGCAGAGTCAGTTGTATTCTGCTAAAGCATTTTTGGATTTTCATTCCCGCTCTTGGAATTGCCTTCAAAGCCAGTGTCTGAGCATCATAAGGAAAATAAGCACCACTTCTCCATGCTCACAGCTATAGGCTTGGAATCATAGAGTTTCAGAACTGGAAAAGAGCTTAGACATTAAACCAAAAAACCCATTGCCGTCGAATCGATTCTGACTCATAGCGACCCTACAGGACAGAGTAGAAACTGCCCCATAGGTTTTCCAAGGAGCGGCTGGTGGATGGGAACTGCCAACCGTTTGCTTAGCAGCCGAGCTCTTAACTACTGCTCCACCAGGGCTTCAGCTAGGTTCAAATAATTAAGTACCCATTAAATATTTGAACTTCTCCAAACTCAGAGTGTTAAGGATGTGGGTTTGTTACTCGGACACTATATGGGCTATTTCACTGTAGAGTATCTAGAACAGTGTCATATGCAAAGTAAAAATAAAAACATGGCTATCACTACCCGCGTGCGGTTCAGGGTTAGTGGAGGCCACCACCCACAGGGGCTCATAATTATTTAAAACAGACAGACATCCCTAGAGTATGGTCCAGTCCCAAAGCTGGAAGACCTGGCATGGGGGTTTGGGGGAATATATGGTGAAAAACGACTCAGTGATATTAAGATCTTCTACTGTCTGCTATCAAGAAGCCTGGTGATGCAGTGGTTACGCACCTGGCTGCTAATTGAAAGGTCAGAGGTTTAAATCCACCGGCCACTCTCTGGAAGAAAGATGTGGCAGTCGGCTTCCATAAAGATTTACAACCTTAGAGACCCTATGGGGCAGAAGTGACTTGAGGGCAATGGGTTTGGACAGTTTTTTTTCCTGGCTGCTATTGCAGTATTTTTAGCAAAAATCTTCAACTTTCTGTTGCTTGGCCGGGAAAACCTTGTTTCATGTACACAGTATTTCTCTCCTACTGACACCTCTTGTATTCATTTGCCTGATTTGGTCCACTTAAGAAAAAGTAAACTGAAGGAAAGCCATCTAGAAAACAAATCACCCAGCAGTTTGCTTGTCCATTTTTTGTAAACATCAGGATCATCTCCTTCTAAACAGACAGAACAATTGCTAGAGAAGAGAAGACGGAGGAAGGGAAATGAGTTTTCAAGGAGACTCTCATTTTGTTCCTTCTGGAGTGTAATGTAGGAAAGTTAACTGTAGGCGGACCTCCATTCTCCTTGCCTCAAGTTTTCCATAGTGAGACTTCAGCTGGAGTAGTACTCGCCCACCTTCACCTTCTTCCCACTTCTCCTTCACTGCTCCTGGCAAGGGGGGTTGGGGTGACATCTCATTAGGAAATTTGGGAGGAGAAGGTACTATCTCCTAGGAGTCCCTGGGTGGCATAAATGGTTAACATGCTCGGCTGATAACTGAAATGTTGGAGGTTCAAGTCTACCCAGAGGTGATCACAGCCATGAAAACTCTATCGAGCACAGTTTTACTTTAACACATGTAGGCTCACTGTGAGTCAGAGTCAACTCAAAGGCAATGGTTTGGTTGTACTCTGTCCTCAGCTCTACTCTCTCTTGTCTCTCGGACCTGCCTGGAACTGCCTTGGTAGAGCATTCATTTGGGCTGCTCCTGATTGTCCATTTTGGAAACCTTAGCAGGACAGGCTTTGCCCTTGCAGGGAGCTTGCGGTCAGCCAGCTGGGCTGTAAGCGGCAAATGTCACTAAGACAAGTCCTTTTGGCCACAGATAAAAAGCTCTTCCAATCAGTTTATCAGCAATGAAGCTGACAATGTGATTTCCCTTTATCTTGTCTTAGGTGTCAGTTGGTTTTGATCTCAGGAAGGGAGGAAAAGGATGTTATATATTAGCCCCTTAAAATCCCAACTGTAAGATTTGGGTTAGAATGGTTTAAATAGCATGTGAGATCACCAGCCCATTCACACCACATTTTACAATTAAATGACCAAAAGGGTGGCTTCTAACTCATGGCAACCCCATGTGTTAGAGTAGAACTGTGCTCTACAGGATTTTCAGTAGCTGATTTCTCAGAATAGATTACCAGGTCTTTCTCGAGTGGCACCTTTGGGTAGAATCGAGCCACCAACATTTTAGTTAGCAGCTGAGCACGTTAACCATTTGTACCATCCAGGGACTCCCAAATAACCAAAAAAAAAACCCACCAAACCCATTGCCGTCGAGTCGATTCTGACTCATAGCTACCCTATAGCCCACTTAAATCTACAAGCCCATGCCCAGATACTCACAAACGGGAGAATACCAAGCCAAATAAATTAATGCCATTAATTATCTAGAGGATCCCTGGTGGCACAATGGTTAAGTGCCTGGCTGCTAATGGAAAGGTTGGCGGTTTGAACCCACCAGCAGTTCCTCAGGAGGAAACACCTAGCAATCTGCCTTCATAAAGATTTCAGTCTAGGAAACCCTATGCGGCAGTTCTACTCTGTCACATAGGGTCGCTATGAGTTAGAATCAACCGAATCCATTAACTTCAGTGGGTCACTTCACCCTCATGGAACCATTCCTTATCTGTTCCTCAACTGTTACTCAAAGTAGTGATGACAGGACCAGGAATTCTAGGCTTTTATTTTTTTTAAGCAGGTTACTGATGACAGAAAGGGCACTGGGAAAACAGCAACGGTGGAGAGACACTAAAGTTTGTGGCCTCCAGATGTTAAATGCTAACATTCATTAATTCTATGTATTCCTTATAGAGTGAGACATCATTGCCTGTGGAGGTCCTTAAGGGGTTTAATTTAATGAAATGATAGGAACAATCGCAATTAGAATATAATTGTGTGTATGTAAATATGCTTAGGGGAGCTTTGATGAAGCTTATGGTTGCTATATCCACCCAGAATTTTGACCTACATTATTAATTTGCACGACTATAAAGAAAGGGTTTGTTAATCAAAGATAAACTATCCCAATGATTTTGAATTAGTGAACTCCAAATTACAGTAGGATAATGAGGCTGTGCAGTGCACATACACAATTCCCTGCTAGACGAAAGCTTTCTGGCTGGCCACATAGGAGGTCTCCTTACTGAAAGATTTATTTTTAATTTTGAACAGCTTCCCAGCATTACCCTTCATGAAAATTAAAATAAGGGGCTGGAATTTTGTCCTATTCAGCAAAGCTCCTGACAACACTGCTCACCAAGGCAGTGACTACCTCATTGTATCAGATTTCCTTGTCCACCTTTCTCCTAGCTCTAAAAGAATCACACCTACAGTTTTAATAAAACTACTTTGACTTCCCCCCCCCCCACTCTAGTCATGTTTTTGCACATTTTCTTCTTTGGGAGGATTTTTAGCCTGTCTTTTTTGTGCTCTTTCGAACTTTTGGCCTGGGAGGGGTTGACATAATCCCTTGGCTTGAATCCTTAAGTATACTGAGAGTCAAGGATGTCTCCCCGAAAAATCTGTGGGAGCCAATCCTGTCCTCAGTTGAGTCTCTGAGAGACTTTTCTCTGCCAAAGAGAATGACTTTACCTTGTATAGCTTAGGTGTCAAAGGGTCCAATCCTAGTTTTAATTTGGTTAAGAACATAAAGTCATGATGTGTTTGAGGGCAGCTGAAAAGGTACATTACTAGGATATTGACTGTGTCATAAGCCAGATGCTCCAGGGGGTCCAGAGACCTCTCTGCACGGCTCTAGCTCCTTCTAAGTCAGACACCCCAGTGCCACCAATGTATGTTACCAGGATCTGTGCAGTATTTCCATTGCATTCTTCCAAGCAAAAAACAAACAAAAAGCTGACAAACACAGAGTACTTGTGCTGCTATTAAGAACTCTTAAACCATACTATTCTTTGTAGAAAAATAAAACTAATTACCACTAATGGTGTTCATACCGAAAAGTGCAGAACTAAAAAACAAAAGCATAACCAGATAATCTGCTTACACCATATATTTAATAAGACCGCTCTCATTTGTAGAGCTGAAGCTACCTTCCAGTAAGATTTGTCATTCTAGTCGCAGTCCAAAATCTTCCCCAAGTCTTAACTTTTATTTATTCTAGATAGTTCAGGGAAAAGTGGAAAAATAATGGCTTTGGACTGGGACAGTGGACTACTCTCCATTCTAGGATCAATTAGTACAGGTATTTTCCTTAACTACTGAGTGCACTTACTGAAACATTTATCTAAGAGAAAAGTGCAGTAAGAGGTGATAGAATTGTTGGCAATTTATAATCCTTTTCCAGTGATGTTTGTTATCCTTAAGAGCCTCGCAAAATGATAAACCACGCAGTCCTTCTCCTCAGTCCTCTTTTAACTCTCCAGAAGTAACAGGGAGTTGGCAGTGTAAAACACATGGTCAAAATGCAGAATGGAAAACTGGCGAAAGTATGGCAACTTTGTCAGGGAGGAAAATGGGGATGAGTGCGTCAGAATCCAGAGCCTAGAAATCTAGATTCTGATTTGCACTTTAAAATATCTGATATTCGAGATTTTGTAACAGATGTGCAATTAACTCAACAAAAACACTTCATGTACAAAAAATGTTTTGTAGTCATCTGAAGGAGAAGAAGGAAAGCATGCAGGCTAATGGGCAGGCTTGCCCTCTGGGAGTGTCAACCATAAATTCTACTGTTAAAGTGGCTGCAGAACTAGTATGCATCTTAAAGTAAACCTTGTCACCCACAAAGATAAAAGTGTCCACAGAAACCATTTATTGTTCACAGGTTTACATGGTAATTCTAGTATAGGTCCATGTAGATGACTTTTAAAATTTTAAATTAAAAGAGAAGAGCAAAACTATAGCTGCTAATGCTTTCATTGGAAAGACAACATACTCTGTATTGGTAAAAATCAATTTTATAATACCAAATACTCTGCAAATACTCTGATGTCAGCCATGGACCTTGCGCTAGAAATGGCTGATGGGAATCCCATATAAGAAAAGTCCAATATGGACAGCTCACTAGACTATGATCTTTCAACCAGACAGTCTTATTCTTCACTATCTCCATACCACCCAGTACGGGGCATACTATGAAGTTGGAGTCCAAAGAATATCTGCTGAATGAATAAGCATCCGTCTAAGTTATCTTTTATAACACAGTTCAAAGATTTACAATTAGATCCATGTGGTTCTACTTCTATGGTAGAACTTCAGTAACACTCATAGGCATCAAGATAATTCCTTCCTCTCAATACATTCAGATCATACAATAAAGTACATCTGATGCCTACCTGCTTGATTGGTTGTCACAGTGACGGAAACTGATTGATCGGGGCTAGGGTTATACTTGGACACTCCATTCACCGCCCAGATTTCAAATGTGTAGTTGGTATGAGCTAGGAGGTCAGTGATGGAGACTTTGGTGGTCTTCAGGCCATTCTGCTGTGGGGTAAAATGGACTCCACTCCCACAGGGTCGGCACTTGCTGGGGTCACCAGTTCCACATTTCTTACAGACCACATTGTAGGAAATGTCCTGACGGCCACCTGGGTTCTGAGGACTGCTCCATTCCAAGTTCACCGATGTCTCATTAACATTTGAAATCAAGTTGAGAGGAGCAGATGGTGGGCCTGGAGAAACAAAAAATATACCATCACACCAAGAACTGAAAATATCCTTTCAGAACCTCTCAGAGCTTAGAGTACTCTCTGCAGCTACAGGAAATAAGGTGGGCCTGTTTGGCAAAGAAACCAAACAGCAGATCGTGCCAGCAGAACGATCTTTAAAAAGAACAATATGATAGAAGGTTGTACGTGTAAATGTCATTCTCATTCCTGTACAAACAAATCTAGCATCAACTGCCGCTCTGAGATGTGAAGCAATCCTACATCAAATGGGCTCCAAGCCCAGGCTTCCCCTTTGAAGTATGAAGAAAATATCACAATTTATCTAGTCTCAATCTTATCATCTGAAAAACGGGTATAAGAATGTGATTCCAGTTCCCAGGGCTGTTGTGAGACGCCAGCAAATTAATACTTACACACCACTTTTGAAGATAAATGATGATTCCTAAGTACAGCGAGTCATCAGTATGAAATAAAATTAACAGAATTGTATAGATACGCCTCTGTATGGCAGTTGAAGGTTAAGCTGCTTATGGGGAATTAGTAGAAACTGGTTTAACCTGGTTGCAGAGATGGTGCAGACAGAGCTGCAGAGAGAGCTTAGTGCTAGGCAGGGACTATTCAAGGCTCCCAGGCCCCTCCTCCCATCCTTCAACTGACCACGGCTGCACCAGGCAGGTGCTCATTCCCACCAACATCAAAGAGGTTCTGAAATATGAAAAGTGGCAGTAGTTTTGAAACAGAACTAACTGATCACTAAGAACCTACTTGTTGGTTTTTAAAAAAATAACAAAAACTAAGACTATGGAACCATGAGGAACTCTCTTTCTTCTTGGTGTACCTTATTCTTTAAATGCCAAGAAGCTGTCACACAAGCTGCCTTCAAGTAGAAGAACCATGGTGAGTGAAGAGAGAGGGAATATTCTTGGTATGAGCTACTTCCAAAGGTTTAAAGACACCTGCCACATTCTAATGGAAAATATTTAGTCAATATGAGAGCTGGAAAGCTTATTCTTTCCTTCCCATTTCTATCTCCCAAGAGAAGAGCCAAAATAAGTTTTAATGAAAATTTGAGATTTCTTGCTTACCATATCCATACTACTACTAACATATTAGGAAGGGCTGCTTTGAGGGAAATTTGTTCATGTTCCTCAGGAAAAGGAAATTAACTGGAGGCCCACATGAACTTGGGAGAAGACTGACGTAGTCAACCACAATGGAATTTACTCTTCCAGGGTAGCCATTGAGAGAGAATTGGAAGAGGTAACCTACAAATAAGGATCATAGTCAATATTTACTACTTAGCCCATGATGATGAAGGGTGAAAGGATTTTGATGGTAACATTTAGGAAAGATGATTCATTCTCCCTTTCTCTTTACACAGCTAAATTGAAGATTTTATTTTCACAAGGTAAGCAGGCCCTCCCAATCTCCCCGTGGGACTGTTTATCAACAATCTCTCAGTGTTAAAATCACCTCCCCATCCTATGAACCTAAAAGGAAAGAAGCGTTGTAAAATTTGTGCTAAAGGTAAGATTACCCCACAGAAGCCCCCAGAAAGAAACCACAAATTTCTTTTTTGTTTAGATTCCAAATTCGCGTCCATGTTCCTTAGCACAGTGACTGGAATAAAATAAGGAGAAATAAATGGTTTCTGAATAAATGAATGGCGTTATTTAAAATCACAGACTCTGATTCTCCTTCCTCCTCATGAAGTTAAAGGAGGTCAGACGCCCCAGCCATCAGCCATGCCATTTTTACAAATTGGTTAATTAATCACCACCCAAAAAATAACTGACTCTCATTCTGGGGTAAATCCACCTTATCAGGTGACCCCCCACTAGAGATAAGGTTAACAAACAAATCAAAAGTTGCAGTTAAAGCTTGCTTAGGCCTTCTGTTTGAAATGTAAAGGTAGGAAAAGGCAGTGCAAATTTTCAATCTTATTCAAATTATGCAGATGCTTGATGCCATAGTGAAATCCATTACTAGTCTGCAGCTCAAAGCTGACCATGGCTTGGTTTATAAAATGGGTCAGCCCCTGGTTCTTATTTTGCTGTGACTTCCAGGGTTAACTAAGAGTGACTCTGAAATCCATTAACCTCCTTGCCAAGGTTCTTGATCCACTTTCACGTGGGAAAATGCGACACAATGAATCAAGCACTGCAGAAGCAAAAAGTCAGTAATTAGTATGTAGGACGGGGCATGACAGTGTCTAAACAGAGAAGAAATGGAGCAGAAAACTAAATGGTTACCAAAATCAGAGACTTACAACACTGCCACGTGAAAAAAAAAAAAATACAAAGAAGTTTCAGGGTTTCAAAATGGAGAGCTGGAATGAAAACAAGTGCTACCTGGGAAGAGGCAGCTTCTTTTGGGCAGTAATTCTTCAAGGAGGCTCTGGGTAGATGCTCAAGGGAAGACAGCGAACTGGATACATTCAATTTTGCCTCCGTGGAAAGGTTTGTGAATTGTGCTGCATATACTTTATATTTGGGAGCCATAGAGAGTGATGGTTACATGAGCACATAGTCACAGCCTAGAAACTGGATTATGATTGGGTATTGATGGAGGCATGAGATATGGAAACGTCCACCCAGTATGATTACTGTGTTGCCTGGATAGACCTGGGAAAGGATCCAGGCTCACAAATTAAAATCACAATGTTGGCTGCAATGAGTTTGTGGGATTGTGGTGTTTCTTTTCTTTTTCTTTCTTTTAATTCTTGCCAATTAAAGATGATCTATCAAGTGTGTTTCTCATTTATAGGGAGGGGCTATGTCTTCCAAAGTTTCTTCTCAAGGCAATGAGAAAAAAGTACAGACTTTAATGAACCCAAAATCAACCTGGACCCAGCCAACACACTTAACAGCTTCATCTTAAAACAATGACCAGCATAGATGGCTAAAAAGAAAATAGGCATCCTGAATGACATGAGCTCTTTCTCAATAAACACAAATCAACCAGAAGGAAAAAAAAACCTCTTAAATTATCTTCTCTTCTGTTTACATGGAAACCCTGATGGCGTAGTGGTTAAGAGCGGCTGCTAACCAAAAGGTCGGCAGTTCGAATCCACCAGGTGCTCCTTAGAAACCCTATGGGGCAGTTCTACTCTGTCCTATAGGGTGGCTATGAGTCGGAATTGACTCGACAGCAACGGGTTTGGGTTTCAGTCTGTTTATGTAAGTAAGTCGATTCTGACTCATAGAGACCCTATAGGGCAGAGTGTAACAGCCCCATAGCCTTTCCAAGGAGCAGCTGGTGGATTTGAACTGCTGACCTTTATGGTTAGCGACCAAACTCTTAACCACTGCGCCACGAGGGCTCCCTATGTAAGTATAGTGTCTGGACATTTAGAAACAATTACATTTCTGACACAGTTATGGCTTTTCTAATCAGAAATATGCCCACCTGCAACTAAGTCTCCAAATACAAATGAGATTTATAACAAAGAGAGATAACATTACCATTTGTCTTAATTTTTCTAGTGTCTATATCAGCAATGTATCTATCTACTGATCATACACTGACATCAGGTAACTTGAAAGTCATTGTGAATAGTCAGATTTTATGCTTTTCAAAACTATCCACTACTAGCCTGAAAACAAGACTGGCAGCAAGCCTAATTATGGAATTGCTCCATATTTCAGTTCCTTATTTCTATTTCTTAACCTTGGTTGGAACATATAATGTTGTCTTGTTAATTAGACACACATTGCATGTCTGTTTCTGCTACCCATCTACATGGCTCCTCAAGAGGAACTGATGTCTTCATCATTTCCCAGTGTCTACCATGGTGCCTCATTCAGAGCAAGTTCAAGAAATATTTGATGAGTCAATGAATGGATGGAAAGTAGCAAAGTCTTTTAATGCATCTTATACCCACCTACCTACAGTGTTATTTTAAGGGTGTGAATTAACATAGGATGCTTCCAGCTACAGCTGTACTAGTCACCTTTTCACATACAGATTGATTAGTATTAAGCTCTGTAAGGGAGTATTTCAACATAACCAGTTTAATTCAGAGGCATTGGTGGTTCGGTGGTAGAATTCTCACCTCCTATGCCAGAGACCTCGGTTTGATTCCCAGCCAACGCACCTCATGTGCGGCCACCACCATCTGTCAATGGAGGCTTGCAAGCTGCTATGAGGATAAATAGGTTTCAGGAGAACTTCCAGACTAAGACAGACTAGGAAGAAAGGCCTGGTGATCTATGCCTGAAAATCAGCCAATGAAAACCCTGTAGATCACAACAGTCTGATTCCCAACCAATCATGGGATGGCGCAGGACTGAGGAGCACTGTTTTTCCATTTTGGAAGGTGGTTGCCATTAGCTCAGGGCTGACTTGACTAACAACAACAATTCATTTCAAGTCCCTCTTTTCTGGGGCTAGCGTACAGCTGGGAATTTAAAACACAAGACTGTCTCCACTAAAGTTTTGTATTTCTACACCTTGATTTCAGGTGATGATTTATTCAGTCATGGAAGATGGAGAAAACTTTATCTCTGAAGAAAATTAATTTTAACATTTTCAAAGGTCGGCTGGCATTTTCCTTATTAGCCTTTACAGAATTAGAGTTTTTCTTTTAATTTTATGTTTATTATCAAAATTAGCACATTGTAAAATATAAATTATTCAAATGCTAAGCTGTATTTAAATAACATAAATGTCCTTCTTTTACATTTTTGGTTTTATTTTTTAAACCCTGTGACATTCACGTACAAGTCCAAGATTATTTCTCTGCGTCCCTCAAAAATGGAGCTAGCCTCTTAAGAACTATCTATATGGGATCAAAAAGACAACAGCAACTTGAAAGATTAGATAAGAACCTTAGGGGACAGTGAATTTATGTTAATGGGGGATGAACAACTCAGAAAAGGAGGGTGAGAATGGTTGTACAACTGGAAGAATGTAATCAATGCCACTAAGTGGTACATGTAGAAACTGATAAATTGGTGTATGTTTTGCTGTGTATATTCTCAGCAACAACAAAATAAATAAAATTAAAAAAGAGTGATCATGTTAAACTATTTCAGTGTTTTCTTGTTTAGAATATTCTTGACATTTTTAAGATAATTTAGCACAGGTGTTAGCTATACTACCAGAACCAAAAGTTAAATGAGATAATCCTTAACTTATGAATCTTTTAGAGCAGGGATCATATGTTTTTTCTGTGAAGGGCCACATAGTAAATAGTTTAGGCTTTGTGGGCCATATGGACTCTGTAGCATCTATGCATCTCTGCCATTGTATCGCAAAAGCAGCTATAGCCACATATGTAAATGAATGTCCACAGTCAGGTTCCAATAAATCTTTATTTGCAAAAAGAGGCAGCAGCTGAATTTGGCCTGCAGATCACTTTGCTCTAGAGAATTTGATGGGCGCAAGGCAGCCTCCTCCCAGAAAGGTGCTCACAGGCACCCTCCTAATTTTGCACATAATCTATGAACTTCAATGACCTGCTGGGCCTACCTAGGGAGCTCAACTCAAGAACCCCTAATTTACACATCTGTACGACCCAGGGAACAACCATGGCTTCTCAAGTAAAAGTTACATCTACCTGCATTGACTAAGGAAGGAATGAAACACACGAGTTACTACAGCCTATTTTTTGAGGTGCTCATTGCTCTGAAAGAAATGGGCATCGAATTTCTTGCCATCCTGGATACATTTAATGAACATCCATTTACCTCGCTGGTGTGAAATACTTCCTGCATCGCACAGCAGGTACTGGTGAAAGGTGCTACAATAGGTAATTATTATTTTCCAGCAGGATGTCACCCTGCGTTCAGTTGACAAGGGTTTGACAGTATGAAACCCCAAAGAAACTGTAGCCAAATTATAGCAGATGCAAAGGACTATCGTGTCATGTCATATCATATCATATCATATTATAAAAAGAATCTTGATCTTCCTTAACCAATCATGTGCTCCCCTCTAGGAAAAGACAAGCTTCGAGATTTAAACCACAACTATCTAAAATTGGGTGTGAAAATTTAAGAAGGGCAATACTCCAAGCATAAAAGAAAATGTAACTAATTCCACAAATCTTAATTCTTACCTCCCATGTATCAGACTAAAGTTTAATTCCAGAGTAGTTTTGAGAACACACTCGCTGGCTTACGTCAAGATTTAAAGTAATCCCTTTAGGGCAACCTTATGTTTACATATCCACATGAAACCTGCCTGAGTCTTAATAACATCATTCAAAAACGATCAGCCAACACTGAACATAAGTGCCTCCAATATTAACCAGGAGTTTGGTACTAACCATTCCATAGAAAATCCAGGCTATTGCCGCTGTACCCTGTGCGCGCACACATCGCCACACACACACATAAGCCAGGTAAATGCACCTCTTCATTCTTATATAGCTGTACCCTGTGCATGCACACACTACCACACACACACACACACACACACACACACACACACACACACACGCACGCACAAGTCAGATGAAATGCACTTCTTCATTCTTACAGGAAGCAACTGGAACTTTAGCAAAAGAGAGAAGACTGTTGCAATAATGGCATTTAAAAGTGGGTTCTGACAGAAGGTTTAAACCCATATAGATACACAGTGTAATGTGCCATAGAAACATGACATTTCTGTATCTTATAACAACCAGAATTAAAATGCTAAGAAGACTCTAGGACCAAGGGAAAAACAGTTAAGTCAGGTACAAAACTCACATTGTTAGCAAAACTTTAAATATGCAACGTAAATACTTCGGATGTGTTGTTTCTGCCTGGATTCTCTCCCCTGGGCTCTTTGAATAGTGGACTCCTTATCTTTCAGGTCTCAGCTCAGATCATACCTCCTCAAGCCTGACCACTTATGTAAACTAAAATTCTCCCCACTCCTACCAATGTATCCTATCACTTTACTTTTTCTTATTGCCTGCTTGTAAGAATCTTAAATTCTCTTGTTTATTTGATTATTGTTTATATTCCCATTAAAATACAAGCTCCCCAAGAACAGGAATCCTTTCTCTTTTCTGTCTTGTTTATGAGTCTTCCCAGCCCTTAGAATGTTACCTGACCTATAGTAGATGCTCAATAAATACCTGCTGAACAAATAAAAGAACAATAGATGCCTCCTTAGACCATTCCAGTTCACCCCTTAGATGCATCACTGCCATAATGTTTGAGTGTGTCACAAAAGCTGTCCAAAAAAAAAAAAGAGTAATTGCACGTTTAAATGTTAAAAAAAAAAAATTCAAATTTGCAACCAAGCCATGGTGGCAAAGAGATAGTTGATAGGAAACCAAAGGAGCTAGGCTCAAGTGACAGGGTGGTTTTCAGAGCTATTACAGATGTTTAATACGTAACTGACTTTTAATCACCATTTTAAAATTCAATGCCTGAGCCATGAAATTAATTCTAGATGTGGAAAGAAACATTCCCCAAGAGCATGGGCAGAAACGTAAGTCTTAAATGATCAATTTCTTTAAGCGCGACTGTCACCCTACTAAAATGTCAAGGCGACCAGCACAAGGCATATCTTCCCAGGGAGAAGCACCTTGGGTCTCGAATTCCATTTCATAAGGCTTCATCAATCATGTACAACTTTCGGATTGTCAGTAATACTTCAGTGTCTTAGCTGTAAAACCCTTTAGATAAGCCTTTGTTGTTAATCTCTCTCCAGTTGAAAGACAGGTTATAAGACAGAGTAAACAGTTGGGGTGTGTAAGTTTTGACTCTGAAATAAAGCCCATGCTTCCCCCCTGACAGTTGTCTATGTTGCCATCACTAATTGCTTTCTCTCAGCCCTTGCTGCCCGTGGGTTAGTTTACATAAAGCCTGCTGTGCAGGGACACCTCTTCTGAGATATATGAGTAGTCGTAACCTTTTATCAAAGGAGTTTATGTGTTTTAACAATGAGTCGAGCCAAAGCAGAGCTGCCCATTATTAAAAAAAAACAGAACCATTTGGTTGCATCAATCATTTGTTGCTGTCATGGAAAATTCTTGGCTTCTTGCAGACGTAACCTCTTGCTGAGATTTTGCCACAGCCTATTTTTCTGATCTATTTTCCCATTCTCCTCTCCCGGAGTCTTTTGTCTTTACTGGCTGAATTGAGGTTTCAGTGTCTTTAAGATGACTAGTTTATGGCTGGAGGGCAGTGGTGGTTCAGTGACGGAATTCTCCTGTTCCATGCCGGAGACCCAGGTTCTATTCCCAGCCAGTGCACCTCATGAGCAGCCATCACCTGTCTATCAGTGGAGGCTTGTGTGTTGCTATGATGCTGAACATGTTTGAGCAGAGCTTCCAAGACTAACACGAACTAGGAAGAAAAGCCTGGGGATCTATTTCTGAAAATCAGCTAATGAAAACCCTATGGATCATAACAGTGCAATCTTGCCGTGCATGAGGTTGCCATGAGTCGGGGGCCAATTCAGTGGCAGCCAACAACAATATTTACGGCTGAAGTTCTTTATAAGGTAAATTCTCAGTTATTCATGACGAAGCCACAGTTAAGAAAGAGCGAGAAAGGTAAAACTTAGTGCTAGTCTTCGCAGAGAAGTATTTACTATCCAGCAATCTGATGCCCAGAAACTAAGACTAGAGAAATTAAGGAACTCATCCAAATTACTACAGCCAACGTGGGCAAAACTATGATCAGAAACCCTGATTCCAAGGCTAAAAAGACCCCTCTTCATAAAGTCATAAATAATTCATAAGAGAATAATGAAGCTTCATTATGAACTCTTTGTGGAATAAGCTAAGTTCCCAACTTTTTCAATCCACCCCAGTGCTAAGTTTCTCCTAGCTTCCTTGTCCTTCATGCTGAACGTGGTAACATTACTTCTTGGATGGTGGCCTTGTCTTAACTGAGTTATCTTTCCTGCCTGGTTCCCTCCTTCCATGCAAGCAAGTAATTGGGAGTCTCTGTTGAAGGTCTTTCTCTGGATAGGAGGTCACAGTGCAGGGGGGTTGAGAGGGGAATGAGGTGGATGCAGTTATATCTGTGCATGGGACTCCTCCAAAGCCCAGTTTCTGCTTGGCTGTAGAAAATACATAGAACAAGAGTCAACTATGAGAGGAAAATCAAAATGCTGATGGCAAAGAAGCGATCCAGTTCTCACCCCAGGTGACCTCAGGAAAATGTATAAATGATCCTATGTCATAGAAGCACACTGTGCATGACAACTGTATGGCTTTCATGATAGTGTCAAAAATGCCATTCAGAAATGATGAGTTCAGTTGATGACAAGCCACTTTTTTTTGTTTTTTATTGAAGTTTAAGTAAAAGTTTATATTTCAAGTTAGTTTCTCATACAAAAATTTATACATACAGTGTTACGTGACCCTAATTGCTCTCCCTATACTGTGACAGCACACTCCTCCTTTCCACCCCTGAATTCCCATGTCCATTTAACCAGCTCCTGACCCTCTCATCTCACCTCCAGACAGGAGCTGCCCATTTAGTCTCATGTATCTACTTGAGATAAGAAGCACACTCTTCATGAGTATCATTTTATGTCCCACAGCCCAGTTCAATCTTTGTCTGAAGAGTTGGCCTTGGGAATTGCCTTAGTTCTGGGTTGACAAAGAGTCCAGGGGCCATGCTTTCTGGGGTTCCTCCAGTCTCAGTCAGACCATTAAGTCTGGACTTCTTACTAGAATTTGAGTTCTGCACTTCACCTTTCTCCTGCTCCATCAGGGACTCTCTGTTTTGTCCCGTCAGGGCAGTCACTGGTGGTAGCCAGGCACCATCTAGTTCTTCTGGTCTTAGGTTGCTGACTTCTCTGGTTTACGTGGCCCTTTCTGGATGGCAAGCCACTCTTAATTATTCGTGGTAGAAGAAACATTGTAATAAGTTGGCTAAATGGCATTGGCAGAATATCCAAACCTTTTGCCTCGGTTTAAACCAGTGTTACTCAAGACTACGCATTTTTCAGTTGAATCCACACTGGACTGTTTACCCTTATAAAATCTCCACACTAGACTGCTAATTCCATATAAAATGAGATGTATGTTGGAGACTGAAGTGAAGAAGAGGTTAAGATAGCATTGTTTTTTAAGAGTCAATGAGATGATTACCTGCTCTTTATTAAGTATCATGACTCTTAACATTTTACAAACAACTAAATGGCAAGCAAGCAGCCTGTGGTCCACCCAGTGCCCTCTATGTAGCTCGACTAGAAATCCTTTACCCTATATCCTCAACCATCTTTGAATAAGAACCATGCACTTGGGTTCTCTAGAGGAATCAGTTGCCATGGAATCAGTTCTACTCATGGCTAATGCATGGGTGTCAGAGTAGAACTGTGTTCCATAGGGTTTTCAATGGCTGATTTCTGTAAGTAGATCTCAGGCCTTTCTGCTAAGGCACCTCTGGGAGGACTCAAATCTCCAACCTTTCAGTTAGCAGCTGAGCACCTTAGCCATTTGCACCACCCAAAGGCTCTTCTTTAAAGGCATTACTTTTTCCTATTAGTAGTCAAAATTCTGAAAGGCAGTCAGAAAGGAGGAGACAAGGTTGTGCTTTACTCACTAGCTGAAGTCAGTCCCTGAACTGTCAAGGTCTAAGTGAAGAAGCTGCCTAGAAATGGAATGGGTTGAAGACAGCATCCGAATGTGTCAAAATGACTTGGTTGGTTTGATCTGTTTGTACCGTCCAGGGGACAAACTCATTATTTGGCTTATCAACAGGCTAACAGGCAGCATGATCCTATGTTCTAAACTAAAAACCAAGCCACGTAAACCGGCAATGGGGGAATTGGTGTCTCTGTTTGAGTTTCTGCCCTATGACAAATGGAACGCAGTATAAAAACTATACTATTACATTGCAAATTTGTTAAATGACACAAAATAAGAATTTCCTCTGGGAATCTTGGATTCAGGATTCTTCAAAGAAATAAGCTCACAAAAATGATTGATCACATGGATGATAAAACAGCCAGAGATCAACCAATGGGTCATCTGCAACACTTTCATTAACATCATTTCGGGAATCTTTGCCTTTGCTCTCACTCCTCTAGTAACCAGTCTTCCATCAGAGCTAAGTGTACTCTCACTGAGGAGCCCTGGTGGCACAGTGGTTAAAGCGCTCAACTGCGAACTGCGAGGCCAGTAGTTCGAAACCACCCACCACTCCACGGGACAAGCATGTGGCAAGTCTGCTTCCGTAAAGATGTACAGCCTTGGAAACCCTACAAGGCAGTTCTATTCTATCCTACAGGGTCTCTATGAGTTAGAATCGACTCGATGGCAAAGGGTTTGGAACTCTTGCTGACCTATTCCATGCAATGCCCCTCCCACCATTGTTATATTGTCAGTTACTTGCAGCTCTCAAGCAAAAGGGACTCTGCTTGCGGAGGGGGAACAATGCAGTTTACTTGAAACTGAAAGCTGCCTTTTATCCTATGGTTTATACATCAAAGCCAAACACTACGTATCGCTCCCCAAATCCCTTAGCCAGACTATTAAGCATGTAAATCTTTTGGGCAGAGAATTGAACTGAACATCAGTGGCACCTTCAAGGGCTTGTTTGAAAATACATATGAGATTCCCAAAATTAAAGCACTTAAAATAGAGAGAGAGAGAGCAAGTCCCTCTCTCCTCCTGGCCTTGGAAACAAGGACGATGTTATTTTAATTTACATTCGGATTTTGACAGCATAGTCACACAGCACCAGTGGGATCCACACCGGGCTTCCACTGAAGATTGCTCATCATTTCATTATGGTTCATTATGTTGATCACTGTCAGAAAGCATTAGGAGCGAGGGCTTTGAGTAATACAACTGAAATGGTAATTTTAAAACAATATACTTTCTGGAGGAAATACAGCAGCGCACTAAATTCAATTAGAAAAGGCAAATGTAAAGACAAAGTAAGTGATGTTTGTTGTTTGGAGTAAGGCTATGTCAATTTCTTGATAACCTAAACCTGCAGAAAAGCTTTCTCAAATCAGGATCTTTCGTCACAGAGCTCGGTAAATTTGCCCTCATTAGCTCTAAGCTCCTCCAGTATAAATTGTCTTAAAAGCTGCAATTTTGGAATATTTTAGGCCACGTCTAAGTATCAATCAATCATTCTTTGTTTGTTTGGCACAGCTGACTGAATTATTCAGGGCCGTTTACTTGGAGACAGATTTGTGAAGGCCCTTCAAGTTGGCAATTTAAAATAATAATCTCTCATTTGCAGAATGCCCCCCAGTCACAAGGTTCTAATAAGTTTCATCAAACAAGTTAAATAAAGAGTACCCAAAAGCACAAGGACAGATTTCCAATTGAAAAATACTGAAAACCACTTTAGTAATGGTGCTCAGAAGGAAAGGTGGCAAAATAACAAATTAGCTATTTTTTCTAGTCTACAAAGCCAATTTACTACCTTTATAAGTCATTTTTCTAGCACATGCTGAAACATAATAAGGAGTTGGAAAGTGACCTTAAATATAACATTGGTCCAGCCCCCTGATGAGAGAAAAGAAGACCTTTTCTCACTATAATCATTGCACAAGCAACTAAATGACTAAGGCAATCAAGTCTCCATGCACAGGCATGATGCTGTCAACTTATCCCAACACTGTTGATTGGCTGAAGACATTCCTCCTGACTAAGTGGAAAAGGTAAACGCAAGGTGAAAGAGATTTGGAGGGGAGGGGTTGGTTATCCGCAGAGTTAAAGGACACTAATTTCATTAATAAAAATCACATCAAAATTCCTTCTAAGAAATGATTCGTGAAATCAAAATTCCTTCATCAGTTTGAATGGCATCCTTGTGTGTGTAGAGAAGAAGCTGTATGCTCTGCTGGCAACCTCACCAGAAAACTCCTGGTGCCTTTCTTAACTGATCCACATGTTCTAAGGTGAGATTTTAACGTCTGCTCTCTGGCAGTAACTTAGTGGGGACTCAGGAAGTAAAAACAAAACAAAAAAACTCTATTATGAGTGTATTTGGCGACGTGACCCCAAAGCAGGTTGGAATTTCTTCATAAGGGAGACAAATGAAGCATTCCAGGGAGAATGTTCAGAATCCTTGAAATATCTTTCTGTTTCGCTAGGCTGAAGAACAGCCCTGAAAGCTACAAGCAAGGAAGAGAGAGTCTCCCTTCCCTGAACATCAACCCAGCTGCTCTCTAAATCTTTGCTACCTAAGCGTGGCCCACAGACCAGAAGCATCAGCACCACCTGGGAACTTGTTATAAATGCAGAATCTCAGGCCTGACCTGTGTCCCACCTAGTCCGTAAGTGAATTCCATGTGTTTCGTATGCCCATTAATGTTTAAAAGAAGCACTGTTCTAAACTCTCTATTCTCAACAGGCGTGGATTATTGAAAATATCCAGATGACGCTTCCATTGAAACATCTCAGTATGCCTCACCATTTATGTTAACCTAACCAGATACTCCATCAAAAGTCTTCCCAAAGATAAAGCTTATTTACTATTAATTTCCCTTAAGTCCTGGGGCAATGGAGAACTTTTAGGTGTGAACTTCTAAGTGTTTCCTTCGAAATTAGCCAGCGCTACTGGTATTCACCTGGTCTAATCGTTCTTCAAGTAAACAAAAAGCTGATTTTACAAACCAGTGGAGCATCTCTCTTTGGCTAGAAGAATGAGTCTCCGATAGTGTGTTTTATTTCTTCATTAGTGTGCCGTCACAGTGAGCGACCACTAAGTGCAGGGCTGCATAAGAATGCTGGGGTTAAAGACAGCATAATGAACAAAGAAGGGGCCTGATTACCATGCCTGTCAGCACAGGGGAATTGGGTTTGTCACCTGGCTTAACCAACTGGTAAGGACTGATTAGAGGCTGGAATCAGGTTGAAAGGATCCCTGATGTTTACGTTCCTTTCCATCCCCACATCTTGTCAAGAGAATCCGATAAAGCTGGGGACAGGGCAAGTGGGGAGGGCTTCACTCTGTGGATTATCTGAACAAGAAATTCTTTGAGAAACTCCCACTGTCTTCTCTATTGAAATGTTTATTACAACGCTGTCCAGTAGAACTTTCTGTGATGATGGAAATATTCTGAAACTGTGCTGTCCAGTATGGTAGCCACTAGGCACATGGGGCTATTGTGCACTTGAAATGTGGCCTGGTGCAAATAAGAAACTGAATTCATTGAATGCTAATGACTTTAAATAGCCACATGTGCCTAGTGGCTGCTATGTTGGAGAGCACGATCTATATTCTACCAGTTAACTAGTTGCCATCAAGTGGACTACAACTCATGGCGACTCCATGTGTGTCAGAGTAGAACTCTGCTCCATAGGGTTTTCACTGGCTGATTTTTTTGAAATAGATCACCAGCCCTTTCTTCCCAGGTGCCTCTGGGTAGACGCAAACCTCCTCCAACCTTTGGGTTATAACTGTTTGCACCACCCAGGACTCCATACTCCATTATATTCAATAGGAAAGGGGAAATCTAGAGGGAAAGTCATAGACTAGGAACTAATTCTGGAGCCTAACTTATTGGTATGCCTATTAGCAAAGTAGGAGCCCTGGTGGTGCAGTGGTTAAGCGTCTGGCTGCTAACCAAAAGGTTGGCAGTTTGAATCCACCAACCGCTCCTTGGAAACCCTACTGGGGCAGTTTTACTCTGTCCTACAGGCTCACTATGAGTTGGAATCGACTCGACGCCAACAGGTTTGGTTTTTTTGTTTTATTAGCAAAGTATGGTCGCCTCCCGGATTATCCCTATCTCAACGGAGGTCTTAAGAGGCTTAAGTAATTACTGTTTATGAAGTTAGGAAGCAGGAAAAAAAAAAAAAAAAAACTTCGACTCTGCAGAGCAGTGATCTCAACCTCTACTGCAGTGGAATCACCTGGGCAGCCTTTGAACACACTGAGGCCTAAGTCCCGCCCCCAGAGACCCTGGGGTGCATTGTGAACATCCCCATGATGTGACTGTGCAGTCAAGGGTGAAAATCCCTGATAGGGAGGTAGAGAGATTTGCCGGCAACCTGCTGTGGAGGTAGTTGGGGGAAGGAAGTGACCAGCTGGGGATAAAAGAGGAAGCAAATACACATTTATTAGAAACTACCATGGGCCACACCTTTGAAATATCTTCTTATCTGATTCTTAAAACAGCACAGAGGGAGATGGTGAGAATCTCATATTACAGATGGGGAAACTGAGGCTTGGAGATGTAAAATAGCGTGGCACCAAGTTGGTGAGTGGTTAGAGCCCAGGCTGTCAGACTGGCACGTCTGTGGTGTTGTGATCAGTACCATTTTCTCTTCCTAACTGAAGCATTGTGTGCCCATTCAATGGGATGCAATAAACATTAAAGTAATGCACAAAAAAAACAAAGCCAGGAATTGCTTCTGACTCATGGCGATCCCATGGTTGTTCCAGAAGAGCACTGTGTTCCCTAGTCTTCAAGGGCAGTGATCATTCAGAAGTAGATTGTTACGACTTTCTTCCAAGGCACTTCTGAGTGGATTTGAACTGCCAACCTTTCAGTTAGTAGCCGAGTGCTTAACTGTTTGCACCCCTCAGTAACTAGGGTAACGCATAAAACCTTGAATCAACAAAGTGTAGAAGGACTTCCAAGAGCATGAGTGAGGAGAAAAAGTATCAAATGCTGCATTAATACTTGCATGGATCTTTTACCAATGACACAGAAGTCACCAGTCTGTCTTGATACTGTTGAAAACGACCTCTGAAAAACACAACAGACACTTTGCTTTTTAAACTTTTTAAAAACTTTTTGGTCCATCCATAGGCTAAAATCAATATTTTCTTTTTTTTCATTTGCACTCTTGGGATAAAGCTAACAATTTTTTCCTACAGAAACAAAATTCCCAGTGCTCAGCTACCATATCCTTCTTAAACATTCCAGAAACATAGGCATGTGGCAAACTTTGTTATCTTCCTAAACTTCCCAGTAGCAAGATGCACCAGTTAAGTGATGGGCAAGTGGTCACGCAGAACGCTAGCTAACAGATCAGAATCACAGGACTCACAAATACCTGGAAGAAAAAGCCACTTCCTCCTGCCTTCAAAGATAAATTCCATGAGGTTCAGAAGACAATCACATCTCAACCCATGGAGCAGTTCTACTCTGCACACATGGGGTCGCCATGAGTCGGAATCGACTAGACAGCAACTGCCAACAACAACGAATGGAAAGGTTTATTTGAAGTGCCTAATACATTACCTGGTGCAATTATCAAACTGCTGTCGCTATTACTACTGTCTCTCGCTATAAGAGAAACTTGGGAGGTTAGGGCAGTTTCAGAACAAATGTGGGATGGACCTGAAATCTTGTTCTCCCCTCCTTCTAAAGGTCAGCCTTGAATGGGTTAGACAAAGGCCTTGCAATGGTCCCAATTGCTCTTGAAAACAAAGAAACAAAAAACTTCCATCTGCAGTGATGTTGGCTCCAGGCAGGCCCAGATGAAGTTTATGACAGTTAGGGAACCAAATAATGAGTCATAATAACAGTAAAGCAACATTTTATGCATTTTACCCAGTATATAAATGACATGAAGCTGTTCAGAACCAACAACCATGAGGGAGGTTCTATTATTAGCTCCATTCTACAGATGAGAAAACTGAGACTCAAGAGGCTAAGTCAGTCATCCAGCTAGTAAGTGGTGGGACTGGGAAGCAAACCGAAAGCCTGTGAAAAGTCTGTGCATTTAGCCACTATGCTATATCCCTACAGACAGAGCACTCACTGGTGGAATGCCTAGGCCCACCACCCCCTGGCATGGTCAAGGTGATATCCGTCGCAGGGTCTGTGGGGCCCAGAACGTACATGAAAGAGATGGCAATGCCTAGCAACACTGTCCATATAAGGTGTGAGAAAAGATTACTCCTCTGCATTCCAAGCTTGCCAACCGCATCCATTCATGAACCCAACAGTTATTAACTGTCTATCATTAAGCAAGCATTTATTAGGATTCGGGCCTAAGTGTTATAAATACAAAATCATGAGGAAAGAAGGAAGAGGTGTAATGACAGCGCAAGCCATGAGCTGAGGGCACACTCGCTGCCCCTCTGCAGAACTGAAGCCACTTTCCCACATGTGATCCCCCCCACATAAGCCTGCCCTATACATGCTTCTCCCCAGGCTGTCAAGATGACCCGGGAGTTCTCCGTGAAACAGTAAAGCCATTTATAAATTCCAATCTCGGTGCTAATTACACCGTCAGACAACCCCTGAACACTCAATCTGTGCTCTTCAAAGTAGTCCGTTGGCAGCTGTGCATTTAAGGCAACCAGAACAGCGGAAAAGATCTGTTCTTTTCATAAGCATTTCCCTCGCTATGACTGAGGGAAAAAAAAAAAAAAAAAGCGTCTTAGATCTAATTTGCCCCCTGCATGGTTATCCTGGGAGAAGACCCGGAAGTGTCCTGCTAGGCGGTAATGAAAGCTGCTGGCGTCTCAGAAACAGAAGACGAGTATCAACTTACGGGTGCAGGGCATGGAGGCAGCATCATTGTCGGCTCTGAAAAAGCCCCGGTCACAGGTGCAGGAGGTGGCGCCTTCCCAGACAGAATAGCTGTGGGGTGGGCACTTGGCACAGGTGGCATCCGTGGAGAGAGCCTTGTAATACCCAATTTTGCAGGCTAGAGGGAAGAAAACAAACAGAAACAAATATAAGCCACTGCTAATACGGCAAAGCAAACTGCAGGGCCACCTCTTTGATTCAAAAGAAGGGAGATGCGTTTTCTAATCATTACTGATCATTTGGCTCAAGACTGTGAATAAAGCAATCAAAGACTTTAACTGATTATGATAGCTCTTTATGGGTTGCTAAAGTTGCTGGGCAGGTGGCAAGGGACCCTACAGAAGACATTTTCTTATAATAGGTGGTATCAAGTAAAATCACAGCTAATGTTCATTTACTGAGCTCTTCCCTATGTGCCAAGGTCCTTGGTGGTATCAGTGGTTTGCTACTGGTGTTCGAATCCACCCAGCAGCTCTGCGGAAGAAAGGCCTGTCGAACCTGCTTCCGTAAAGCTTATAGCCAAGAAAACCATATGGAGCTGCGTCTGCTCTGTAACACACGAGGCCGCCATGAGTCAGAATCAGCTCTTCAGCAATGGGCTTGCTTTTGGTTTGGTTCCTATGTGCCAGATACCCTGTTTACCCTTTACATGCATTGTTTTGTTTCATCTTTATGGCATCCCTTTTCCATACTGGCTTTGAGTGGCTGCAATTGCTGGTACAAGTCCATACATCTGATAAGAGAAGTTTTGACCCCAAGGAGTCTGACACCTGCACTCTTAGCCACAGCCTATGGAATCTGACAGCACAGTCTTTAACCAATCAGTTTGAAGTGTCTCCAAGTATTAACAAGAACTTGGTTGGTGATTATTTCCTAATTACAGCCTCAGAGAGAGAGAGAGAACCAATGGGAAAAAACCAACAAAAGCTACCCAGTAAAAAAGACAAGAGTTTGTAAGACATGGATCACAATTTTAGGAGAAAGTAGAATAAACTACTGCCAGCTGTAGATTCTGGAATATAATATGCTAGGATTTTTTTTTTTTTTCCAAACAGCAAATACTTTGTTTATTCTCAAATTAATAAAAGCCTCTTGTTCTCCCTTCTCCCCCATTTTTCAACACCTGCCCTCCCTATGCACACAAACCCCAAGAGGCTGGGGCAGAGAACATGGACCATATAGTTCTTTAAGCACCTGAGTTGCCGTCTATGACTTCATCTTTATAAACTTCACACTGACACTGAGGACTATTTCCACTGATGTGGAAAAAGTCACTAATTTTGTGAAACCTCCTAATAAAAAATAATTAATAGGGCCTTGCTCTTCTCTTTTTCCCCCATCCCCTATGCCCTTCATGATCACTTCCTAAATCTGTCCCAACACAAAATAAAAACTGGACCAACACCAGCAGCACTAAACCCACAGAGATATGGCTATTCAAAGTAAACTTATTTCATTAAGACCAGAGGTAAAAATGCAAATGCTTCCCACAGTCTTTCAATTGATTCACTATCAATTCTCTCCATTTATCATGACTTTAGGATGTTTTTATACTATCAAAGGAGCCCTGGTTGTGCAGTGGTTAAGAGCTATGGCCACTAACCAAAAGGTCAGCAGTTCGAATCCACCAGCCACTCCTTGGAAACCTTGTGGGGCAGTTCTTCTCTGCCCTGTAGGGTAGCTATGAGTCAGAATCCACTCGACGGCAACGGGTATACTATCAAAAGGGGCCCCCGGGTGGCGCAAATGGTTAAGCACTGGGCTACTAACTGAAAGGTTGGTGGTTTCAATTCACCCAGAGGTGCCTTGGAAGAAAGGCCTGGAGATCTGCAGATCTGCTTCTGAACTGCCACAGCCGTGAAAACCCTATGGAGGACAGTTCTACTCTGAACTGTGGGGTCGCCATGAATCAGAATCAATTCCACGGCAGCTAGTTTTTTTGGTTTGGTTAATACTATCAAAAACAGCAGCCGGTAGAAGGAGCCATCAGGCATTTTCCATCAGCCTGACAACAGAGACCAATCACGCCAGCCATCCAGCAGATCTTATCAGAACTAGTAGACAAAAAGAGATCCACAAAACTCCATGATTATCTGTGGCTATATGGCCACAATCCCTCTGCCTTTACTCATCCACCAGGCATCCATATGTGCTTCCAGCTGAAGTCTGTTCCTCTCTCTTGCACATCCTGTTGGCATTTTCTTAATCATGCTCATGTAATGGCAAGCGGAAAGGGGGGTTAGCAGGAGCTCAAGAAAGGCACAGTTACTTCACTCTTACTAACTCAAATTGTTTATGGAATTTCCTTTTTAACGAGCCAAAACTTTACGACGGTGGAGCACCGACAATAAAAGCGCTCGGAGATCAATCTCTCCCTTATTTGCTTTTGTCTTTCACTGGACCAGAGCATCTTAGAAAAACAAGTTGCTTCAATGAGTAAGATTTATGCGTGTCACGTTTATACCCATCACATAATTAGATAAGGTTCGACTTGCAAGGTGTTCTGTGGTCATGCTTAAAATGGCCCAAGGGTGTCGATTAAAATCAGGAACCCTGGCTCTGGCAGGAAGACGCACTGAGAGGCAAGCTTGGCCTTCCCACATTAAACACGATGAGTCCCAATGAGTCCCTGAACAGGGACACAAACCCACTGGGTTCCACCTGTCACTCAGTCACAGTCAACAAAGGCAACTTGTGGAAAAAATGGTCATTTGGTGCTAGAACGATAGCCAAGAAGGCACAAATTACTTTTATTTTCTCACATCTGAATGTTTGCTTTTTTTTTCTTCCAGTTTTTAGCTTTTTTTCCCCCGAAGCTGGTATTATTATGTTACAAAGAATAAATATAGGTGAATTCATTTGGAAAAAATTCTGTGTACTCCTGACTGATCCTGTGTGCCTCAACTTCATCAAGTATCAAAATCACAAATTCCTAGGGGAAGTGGAAGAGCAACATCAACAAAAAAGGGCCTGCAAGTGGCTTCATCCCACGGTGAAAGCAGAGTACATTCAAAAACTTGTGAGACATAAAAGGCACTGCTGCCGCCTCAACTTCTATTCTGATAACACTAACCAAACCCAACCCGCAGCATATTTTTGTGACTACAGGCAAGACAGGCGGCCAGTCAAAATTGATTTTTTTTTTTAAGTAAAGTTGTCGTTGCTTTTGTTAGGTGCCGTTGAGTCGGTTCTGACTCACAGCGACCCTGCATACAACAAAACGAAACACTGCCCGGTTCTGCACCATCTTCACAATTGTTGTTGAGCTTGAGCCCATTGTTGCAGCCACTGTGTCAGTCCATCTTGTTGAGGGTCTTCCTCTTTTTCGCTGACCCTCTAATACGTATATGTGAACAAATATATAAATAAAAATTAAATTATTGGGTTGCATTTTTGAGGTTTCCTCTTTCCAGCAATAGTTTATGATCCAGATCATTCCCTCTAGCAACCCATTGTTCTATTCTATCCACTGTCCTCCATATCCTTCCATTCCTTCCTCTCTTACCTTGGAGCTAGCTCTCAGGAAAACAGACAAAGGGGGAAAAATAACAGAAGAAACTATGCTGAAAATTGACTTGCTCTTTCAAGAATAGAATGTAGGATAATCCCATAAGTAGGTGGGTAATTTTAAAATGTCAGAAGTAGATGGTTTAGACATAAAATGCAGTAAATCCTCTAGAACCAAGTTGACAGCCTGCTAAACTTAAATTAACTCCGTAAAAGTTGAACACAAACAAAAAGGATGCAATGGAGAAAATAGATTATTATTTTTCCTTCTTGCCTTTAAAGCAGACAATCTAATTATTCGAGAGACTATTTATCTTTGGTAAATTCTGGAGAGAAAAAAATTAGATGACTCGCACATCATTGTTGTTGTGTGCCTCTGACTCATAGCGACCCTAGAGGACAGAGTAGAACTGCCCCATAAGGTTTCCAAGGCTGTAAATCTTTACAGAAGCAGACTGCCACCTCTTTCTCCTATGAGCACCTGGTGGGTTTGAACCACCTACCTTTCGGTTAGCAGCCAAGCGCTTAACCACTGCGCCACCAGGACTTGCACCTTAACAAAACTTAATTCCATTGTTGGAAGTGCTGTTTCAAGGCAGCTCTCCTTGGTACCTGTATAAAGGTACTGATGGGGATGAACATTACTAATTCCATTCTTTGCCTGGTAAGCCTGGGGTTCTCTCTCATCCGGGAAATTTTAAGGGCTCTGTGCAAAGGCAATTAGACTTCTAAATTTAGATGTGATAGATAGGACAAGTGAAGGGCTTCAGCATTCTTGAAAAAGATGTAACATAATTCATTCTGTTCCAAAGGCCCAAAGGTTACTACCAGGTTTGACAACAGGACGGTTAGGTACTTTTGCTTATTACTTCGATTATTGACGTTTTTTCTCTTAAGAACTAATACGAAGTTGTAAGAAATCACAATCGATCACTGTACTGTGTTAAAAGAAATGTATAAATCATTTCGATTTGATAAGAGGTGACAAGTTCAAAATAGAAGGCAGCACAGCAACTTCTGTAATTACAATATTTTGTAAAATACATAGTGTATTAGATTTTAAAAAGCCAACCAAACCAAACGCACAGCCGTCAAGTTGATTCCGACTCCTAGCAGCCCCCTAGGGTTTCCAAGGCTGTAAATCTCTACGGAAGCAGACTACCACATCTTTCTCCCTCGGAGCGGCTGGTGGCTTCGAACCCCCAACCTTCTGGTTCGCAGCTGAGTGCTTTAACTGCTGCACCACCAGGGCACCTTAATCTAATCCCTAGAATTCTACAAATTTTGCAGGTTATTTTTCCCCCATTTTTCTTATGCCTAAGTTTCATATAACAATGACTATGACTTTCTCTGTTGTGCTCTGAGATTAAAGAAATGTTCATTCGATTTTTTTCTCAACATAGTGACCATATTGAAAATACAAATTCAAGTAGATTGAGCAAAAATTAATTGTATGATGTACGATAATGCCTTTAAGGTCAAAACAAAAATTTAAACTTGTTTTTTTTTTTTTTAAACACGTTAAAGTTTATAGTAGGAAAGGAACAGAATAGAAGGTAAAGTGACAACCAAAATATTTTTTTTCTAAAAGAAGAAAAGCAAATACTTTATTGTTAGGTGCCGTCAAGTTGGTTCCAATTCACGGCGATCCTATGTACAACAGAATGAAAACACTGCCGGGTCCTGAGCCATCCTCACAATCGTTGTTATGCTTGAGCCCACTGAATACTTTATTAAGATATGTGAAATGCAAAAAGTGATTAATCAAGTTGAAAGAAAAAGAAAAAAAACTAATCCCTGCCTTGAATTTGAACATAAAATTACTGAAAATATATGGAAATCCTTTTGAAAGACTTAAATAAGTGCTGCCATATAAACTATCAATCCTCATCCTCACCTCTGATAGTACATCAATCACAGCAATGGCATGCAAATCAGAAGCCATTAACACTGAACTTGATTACCCATGACATTTCAGAGAGGGTCAGGCTTTTGATGAGTTGCTATTGTCTTCTTCACCCTTTGATATTTGAGGTACATAAAGAACTAGTGGCTCATTACACAGCCACTGATTACAAATAACAAACAGGTCAGAGCCCCGAAAAAAGGCAGCAGCTGTTCTCTTCTTCCTCGCCTCACACTACCCCGCAGCCAGCCTGCTGTCTGAATGTAATATTTGAGTCTATGTGATTAGGATTGTTATGTAAAATTTTCATCCATTACGAGGTATACGCATTTATTCATTCACTCAACCATTCATATTTTAGCAAACATTTATTAAGCCTTTACATAATAACAGTAATAACAAGAGTGACTATTTATTGAGCACATACTAAGTGCTAGGAGGCAGAGGACATGAAGCTGTTGCCTTCAAGAGGGACCAGACCTGCAGACTTTAGTGGGGACCTTTCTTGTGCACCTAACCCGGATTATTTGCTTGGAGAAGGAACTGAGTCGAAAACTGGCATCTGACAGAGTAGGTAACCCCTTAGTTGAGCACTCTTGAAGAACAAGTAGAGTTCGGCCAGGAAGCTGCTTCGATCTAGAAGAAGCTGCAATATTATTGATTGATTGCCAGTGAGGGGGAAATCACAGCTGATTTAGACAACCAGTTGTCTTGGAGTTGATTCCAGCTCATGGTGACTGCATGTGTATCAGAATAGAACTCTGCGCCATAGGATTTTCAATGGCTGACATTTCAAAAGTAGATTGCCAAGCCTTTCTGCAGAGGCACTTCTGGAGGTACTTGAACCTCTAACTTTTCAGTTAAAAGCCAAGGGCGTCAACTGTTTGTACTACCCAGGGACTCCAGATTTAGACAAACCAAAATTACACCCATTGCTGCTGAGTCAATTCCGACTCATAGTAGAACAGAGTAGAACTGCCCCATAGAATTTCCAAGGAGCAGCTAGTAGATTCGAACTGCCGACCACTGTGCCACCAGGGCTCCAAATAAGGACTCTCTTTTTTAAGGGTGTTAAAGAGAGAAACTGATAGCCGATATCTTGCTTTGATTTTGGAAACCCTGGAGGCATAGTAGTTAAGAGCTACAGCTGCTAACCAAAAGGTCGGCAGTTCGAATCCACCAGGCATTCCTTGGAAACTCTACGGAACAGTTCTTATCTTAGAGGGTCACTATGAGTCAGAATCGCCTCGACGGCAACGGGTTTGGTTTTTTCACCCAGGAAACCAAATATTCACTTTAAAGAAATCTCTGACCAAAATTAATCCTGCCAGTGGTTTTTCTCTCACCCAAAGTTGCAAATCCTTTCTTTCCCATAGAAAGCCTGGCTTCAGAATTTGAATTTCAAACGTTATGTCTGGGTGGGGGGGCCAGAGACCATCTTGTGACCTGATACGTGTTGGTCTCAGTAAAAGGGGGAGGGCAGGGTTCAATCAATCATGTTAAGATTAGTCAACGGTTGATCTAGATTTCTCCCTCCTCTTCTCTTTATAAGCCTCATTGTACCTAGCTTCTTGGAGCCATTTGCTTTTTCTGGAATCAAATGGTCTCCCTATATGCATAGAGAATAACTGCTCAGAATAAACCTTATGTTCAAATTTCGATGAGTTTTTATTATTTTTAACAAAGGACCTCACAGTCCAATTGGAGAGAAGTGGTGCTCTCATTAGCTCTATGTAATCCTATATACTTGCTCCATTTCTCTATTTCAAAAAAAGTAAAGGTTGTAAGGAGGCTGGGAAAGAATGAAATATGCTCTGAAGCCGGGGCCAGACCAACACGTGTTAAATAATTATTTGATTAACTCAGGCAGTGTTGCTAGTCATTGTCATCCAAATGACTTTACAGCCTGTGTTGTCAGGCATCATGATGGATGTGGCTGCAATGACTTGAGCAATAACTGCTCCATGCCTCTCTTCTTTTTTGTTGTTGATCGGGTCCCAGCATCTCAAAAATAAAAGAAGCTTTAAAAACTGAATTCCCCCCCACGTCAGTTATTAGCAATGTGTTAGGATTCTCTGCTGAAGTTTTTTGATCATGAGCCCCTTCATTATTTACTTTTTAAAAATTTGTGTATTGAGAATTTTTTGAGAGCCGGTTTTCCAACTGTGAGTACACATAATAAAAAAAAGTGATCAGTGAAACTGACGTGATTGGATCAGACAGATGTTTTTGGTATTGTACGAGGTGGATTGCAGATTTTATTTAACTACCTGTCAGCATTTAATATTACATGTGCTGGATTATTCCAACATTGCTGCTGTCTGAGGAAAACAAAATAAAAATTCTTCAGGTTCTCCCTGAAGAGAACTAGTCTAGACCAAGTGACATTTATGGGGAATTTGCACTGTCCATTTTCGGTGCAGTACAGAGGCAGTTGGACAGATCAGAGCAAGAATCAGCCGCCAAAACCCTTGAGACAACAGGGACAACCTTGCTATTATACACTATATTATATAACCTGTTGCCATAGTCCATTCCAATGCCATAGTGACTCCATGTGTTATTCTGCTCTATAGAGTTTTCTTGGCTGTAATCTTTATGGAAGCAGATTGCCAGGCCTTTCTTCCATGGTGCCTCTGGGTGCATTCAAACCACCAGCCTTTAGGTTAGTACTGAGGCACAAACTGTTAGCGCCACACAGGGACCTTGCATATTATGTATTATAGTTCTAGTAGCAACCCACCCCTCCCACTAATTCAGTTACATTCCTCCAAGCTGGGGGACTTGAAAATTTATTCAATGCATTCTGAACTCATCAGCAAGGAGCTGGGTGGTACAGTGGTTAAGAGCTCAGCTGCTAACCAAAAGGTTGGTGGTTTGAATCCACCATTTGCTCCATGGGAGCAAGATGTGGCAGTCTGCTTCCATAAAGACTACAGCCTTGGAAACCCTGTGGGAAAGTTCTGCTCTGTCCTAAAGGGTCTATGGCAACAGGTTGTGTTTTTGTTTTTTTTTAACTCATCAGGTCCACAGATAAGATCGTTGTCCCCAAAATTAGTTTAAATTGCTAGCAGAAATATTCACCGTGACACTGCACCCAACCTGACAATGAGAAACTAGCAACTTGTCAAAATTTGTTGTTAGCTGCTGGGAGTTGGCACTGAACTCATGAGACCCCGGGCACAAGGGAAAGAAACACTGCCCAGTCCTGCACCATCCCCATAATCACCTTTGGATCAGATGGTAGTGATCCATAGAGTTTTCACTGGCTGATTTTCAGAAGTAGATTGCCAGGCCTTTCTTCCTCATTTATCTTAGTCTGGAAGCTCTACTGAAATCTGTTCCACATGATAGCAACAGGCAAACTTCCACTGACAGATGGGCGTGTCTGTCTAGTAGGTGCATATGCCGGGAATTGAACCTGGGTCTCCTGCATGGAGGGTGAGAATTCTACCACTGAACTGTCCCCACTGTCAGGGCTTACCTATGAGCTTTCTATGGGACCACATGGACAAAACGGAAGTGAAGGGAGCTCCACATTCACAGATCTGCACTGCAAAGCACCAGGACCAGCTCTCTTGCCTCCATCTGATCCTGTCCTGTAAAACACAAAGGGCTGGTCTCTAGATCCTCATTACTGCATGGTGAGGGGGGACGAGTAGGGCTGGTCCCCTCCTTGGGGGCTCTGGGAGGTTCTCCAGGAAAGTGCTTTGGCAGCCTCGACATTCTCTGTCATCAGTTTGAATTCATGGGAAAGGGCAAGATGCCAAAAGCGCTTGCAGGTCAATTCTTTGTCCCTTTCAAGTACATCTGACTTACACTGATGACTTCTAAGTGTGTTTATCTTTGCTTGGAAGGATTATCAGTTAGGTCAGTCAATCCTTCTCATGTATAAATTATAAATCACCAACAGGAATGCCAGGGGACATAGCAAGTCATAATCTGCTCGTTTGCCTGTAACTCATCCCGAATATTAAGTACAAGCAATCGTGATGAAAATTGATACTAATAATAACAAAAACAAGACTAGGATGCTGATGTGTTCCCACAGTGCTGGGTCATGAAGAAATAAAAAGGGAAACAATTCCTTTTTGTAAACATGGATGGGATCATAGCAATAGCAGACCTATTTAAAGAAAAAGCAGAACCAGCCAGGCTTATTAACTCCAAAGAACTGCGTATCACTACAAAGTCTAAATTCCTATCAGATGTATAAAAATCTTTACTCCTCCAAACCAAACCTCTAGACTAACCTTAAAAAAATTATTATAAAGGGTATGGGAGGTTGAAAACTTTTTCTGGGATTCTATTTACAGAATGCAGTCTACCTGGATTTAGGAAAATGGTTTAACATCACTTTGCTAAGGAACTCTTCCCTTCTGCGTATTAAGAAGCACTTGAAAATCACTGAAGTCCCGAGACCATGAGAAGATCTGTGTTTTATTTATTAGAACAGGAAACTTTTCCTTCCTAGCCCTGAGGCAGGATCTTTCTGAAAGAGGCTCAGATTTGAGGGAAAAAATAATAATAAAATGAAGTCATAAAATCTTCTCCCTCGTCATTTCAAAAAAAGTTAACAGCAGGAAAAAATGTTGGCAGGTGGACGATCACCTCCACGGACAAAATGAAGCTGTTTCCCTCAAGGCTATGTCAAGGTTATGCGTGGTATGTCAAAAAGCAACCACGAATCTGTTCCTCGCACAGGTAGGCGTGCAGGGAGCGAATCCCTGCGAAGACTGGGGAGAGGCTGAACTCAGTGCGGAGCTGATTTGGATTCAGTTCAGCATTTATCCACTGAACGTCTCCTGGCCTCAGTTTCTTCTGAGGGCACCAATAAAATAATTTACAACATCTCTTTTTAAACCCTAAAATTCCAAGTATGGTCTGATAGAGTCAATTCTGATATAATCTAAGACATTTTAATAAACGTTAAAGTCATTTGTGTCTTGGTTCAAACACTATTCAGCAGAGTAGTACCGTACGTAAGGAGCTTGAAAGGTTGGCAGTTCAAACCCACCCAGTGGCTCCACGGGAGAAAAGCCCCGATGATCTGCTCCCATAAAGATTACAGGAAAGAAAACCCCCTATAGGACAGTTCTACTGTCACATGGGGTCACTATGAATTGAAAATGACTCAGTGGCACCTAACAACGACAGTCCTGTACGCATATATGTTCCTTTCCAGGACTTGTGCAGGCTGATCTTCACAATACAGAATCCAAGTTCTGCCATTTCCCAGTCATGGGACTATGAGCAAGGGACTGTATGAAGGGTTTAGAGAAACAACTTTTTTCCCTAATAAATCTGTAACTTCAAAATTTTTATTGAACTTTCTCTTAGCTGAGATTAGCGGAGATTCCCAAGTGTTCTGCACTCTGCAACTTGCTCATAAAGCAGGTCGGAAACAAGAACAGGGAACGGAATGTCTTTTCTCTAAGGCATCAAAGTTCATTCATTCAACATGTCTTGTCGGGCACCTACACAGGGAGGAGAAGACAGACAAGCGCTGTGCTCTCATGGGGCACACATTCTAGTGGTGAGGATATAACTTAAGAGAGTAAAGCTGGGTGGTGTAACAGAGATTGATGGTAGAGGGGGGAAGGGATTTAGAGCAGCTTTTTGGGAAAGGCCTTTTATAGGTAACACCTGAGTTGAGACCAGAGCCAAGAAAGGGTCAGCAAATGTGAAGATTTAAGCTGGGGGATCATCCAAGCAAAAACAGACAATTGCAAAGGCCCTTTGGTGAGCGTGTATTAGAGGAACAGAAAGACGAGACTGTAGCTGGGCCCTCAAAAGGAGGAAGGCTAAGTAGGACTGAGATCACAGAGGTCAGGAGGTTCCATATTCTAGGGTCTTAATTCAGTGAGGACTTTAAAAGATTTTATTCTAAAAATGGCAATGTGATTTGATAGAGATATTTTTAAAAGATCACTGGTTATCGGTGGACAATGGATCATAGGAAGTAATAATAGAAGCAGGAGGACCAGTTAGGAGGCCGCTGGGGGTAGTCTAGGGGAGGGATGAGGGTCACTTGGACCAGGGTGGAGGCCATGGAGCTAGATCAGTAGTCAGGTTCTAAGCAAATGCCATAGAAACTAACTTGGCTCTTCCCCACAGTCACAAGATGTTCTTTTACATGGACTGAAGATTCCAAACAAGTGACATAAGGAGCAAATTTTAAGGGTTTTTTTTTCCCCTTGGCTTTGTCCTTCAAAATGAGTCATGGCTAGATCTACCAGCACAGGGGCCACCACTTTTCTGCTAATTACAGCTCAAGAATGCCTCACACATGTGTTAGTGCAACAGCCTTAATGAGGCCTGGTGGCTCTGACCACTGACAGGTGGGCTACACCTTGAGAGCAGCTGCATGATGGCACCAGTGACTCGAAGGAGCCAGCCAAGGGCCTGACTCCTGAGTATGATTCAAACCAGAATTCAGAGCGCAGCTGGGGCGAGAAAGACAGTGACTTGTCAACAGAACTAAAGAGTTATTAGGTTTCAACTTGACATTAGGCAGTTGGTGTGGGCAGCGCTACGGCATTCTTTTGGAAGTGAGGTCTTTACCTTCTGTTTGCACAGAGTTGAATTTGACCTAATTGGGAGGTAGCAGATAGCTAGCTGGTTTCCAGGAAGCCTGGGATATGCGAGTGGATTTATTCAGATCTGGTATGGCTCACACCTTTTTTTTTTTTTTTTTTTAATTGTGCTTTGAGTTTACAGTTCAAGTCAGTTTCTCATACAAAAATTTATACACACATTGCTATGTGACCCTAGCTGCTCTCCCTATAATGTGCCAGCATACTCTTCCATTCTACCCCAGATTTCCCATGTCCATTCAACCAGCTCCTATCCCATTTTGCCTCTGGACAGAAGCTGCCCATTTAGTCTCATGTATCTACTTGAGCTAAGAAGCACTCTCTTCACAAGTATCATTTTATGTCCCATAGTCCAGTCTAATTTTTGTCTGAATAGTTGGCTTTGGGAATGGTTTCAGTTCTGGGCTAAAGGAGAGTCCAGGGGCCATGTCTTCCAGGGTCACTTCAGTCAGTCACACCAGTAAGTCTGGTCATTTTACTAGAATTTGAGTTCTACACCCTACTTTTCTCCTGCTCCATTAAGGACTCTCTGTTGTGTTCCCTGTCAGGGTGGTCATTGGTGGTAGCCGGGCACCATCTAGTTCTTCTGGTCTCAGGCTGATGGAGTCTCTGGTTTATGTGGCCCTTTCTGTCTCTTGGGCTAATGTTTTCCTTGTGTCTTTGGTGTTCTTCATTCTCCTTTGCTCCAGGTGGGTTGGGACCAATTGATGTATCTTAGATGGCCCCTCACTAGCTTTTAAGACCCCAGACGCCACTCACCAAAGTAATGCTCACACCTTTCAAAAAATTGTTTTCCTGATTGCCCCTGCTATCTTAGAGATTAGCTTCTCTCTTACATCTCTACCTGTTTCTTCTCCACACAACTGTAATGCAGTAATAAACTGTGTGTTTGAAGGTTAATTGTCCATCTCGCCCTGGAGAACTCATTTCTAGCTCAACAGAAGCAGCAAATGTGTCCATCCGGTTTACTACTAGATCTCTCGCATGTATAGTACAGTATCTTGTAATGGGGAGACTGGTGGTCAGTGGTTAAAAGCTCAGCTACCAACCAAAAGGTCAGCAGTTTGAATCTACCAGCCACTCCTTGGAAACTTTACAGGCCAGTTCTACTCTGTCTTATAGGGTCACTATGAGCCAGAACCGACACAATGGCAATGGGTTGTTTTTTTTTTTAATCTTGTAATGGAGTCCCCTAGGTGGTGCAAATGGTTACATGCTCGGCTGCTAACTAAAAAGTTAGAGATTCGAGTTCACCCAGAGGCACCTCAAAAGAAAGACGTGGTTTTCTACTTCTGAAAAATAAGCCACTGAAAACCCTATGGAGCATATTCTGCTCTAACACTCATGGGGTTGCCATGAGTCAGTCGACTCAATAGCAACTGACACTTGTATCTTGTAATGGTAGCTGTTTATCAACTGTTCATAGACAATGAATAGCTGAGTGCTGACCGTTGCCTTTAGCATCTAAATCTTGATGACCGTTCTTGGAAGTCTGGACACAGAAGGCAAATCAGACCACTCACTGGCTGTGAACCAAGCTGAACAAAGATCCTTCCAGGTTCATTTTCTGGCTATGTTTTCTTGACCATTGTAACTTCAATTTCCCTTCAAATAGCCTCCAGACATTTTGGGCTCTGCTGGAAGTTGCCAAAGGGGAAACAGATAATCCTCACCCAGGCAGGCAAGGAAGGTCTGCTGATAATACTCAAAGGGTGGGCATGGGGGAGGTATAATTTCAGTGTTCCCTTTCTCGTACGCACCTGTCACCCAGAGGTATAGGAAACCCAGTGTTCAGACACTCAACAGAAAATGAATCCAGAGAAGTTTAGCTTTAAAAAGTTAAAATATTTAGATATGAATCATTTTTCTAAAGGTTGGAAGGAGCAGGGTTGGCGGGGGAAGGCTAAGTCATATCAAAGGCAGACTTGGGAGTTCGGGCAGCTAGGATAAGCGATAAGTCCCTTTGCTGAGTTAGTCACACCCTCCTACATACAATTCACTTGGCAAAGCCTCCTTTACTAACAAGGCAGGCTCACGTTTTAACTAAAAGACAGTGAAGTGTAACAGCTAGGGTGCCTATAAATGTAGTTCTAAATTAAAAAAAAAAAAAAAAGAAAAAGGCATCAAAGCGTCAGGATATAATAAAACGTGATCCATAAGGAAATCTGAGAATACTAAAGTCCTATGGAGCCCTGGTGGCACAAGTGATTAATAGCTCAGGCTGCTAACCAAAAGGTCAGCAGTTCAAATCCACCAGCTGCTCCTTGGAAACCCTATGGGGCAGTTCTACTCTGTCCTATAGGGTCACTATGAGTTGGAATCTACTCAAAGGCAACGGGTTTGGTTTTAGGTTTTTATGGCCACCAGGGAGTCCCTCAGGGCTACTAACTGAAAAGTTGGTGGTTCAAACCCATCCAGAGGCATCTCAGAAGAAAGCCTTGATAGTCTGTTTTCAAAAGTTCATAGCTTTGAAAACCTATAGAGTGCAGTTCTACTCGGTGACTCATGGGCTGCACATGTGTCAAAATCAACTCCATGGCAACTGTTGTGTTGTTGTTATTGTTTTTTAATGGCCACAAAGGCAGTCCAAATTTCCTTATTGTACTTGAAGTGATGCGTAGATTCTGAAAAGGTATGCATGTATCTTGATTCTGAGATAGCAGAGCTGACACAATCCCAATGCACTGTGAACAGAGAAACTGATGGAAGACTCTGATGGAAGGAGACATGGAGAGGAGAAAGGGCCGATTGACAAGGGGAAAACCAAAACCCATTTCCTTTCCTTCAGCCATTCAGGCTAACACCACAGAACTGATTTCTTCTGCTTCTGCTATAAAGACACCCCACCTGGGACACTCTGGCCCTGGCTGATATTAATGTTGCTGGCACTGCCACAAAGACAATCCTATGAGGATCCACTCAGGAAGGGTGGAAGAGTAAAAGAATGTTAATCAAACCAAACCCGTTGCCACTGAGTTAATTCTGACTCATAGAGACCCCATAGGACAGAGCAGGACTGCCTCACAGGGTTTCTAAGGGGCAGGTGGTAGATTTGAACTGCTGACCTTTTGGTTAGCAGCCAAGCTCTTAATCACTGCGCCACCTTACCCACTGCTGTCTAGTCAATTCATGCAAAGTGGTAGAATCACCAAATTAGCCTTTCATATGCAATGCAAAGATAACATTCTAAACTCACAGCCCAAATAAACAAAAGCAGGTTTCCTCCTACACACATCTCACAACCTAGAGTCTTAGCCACACCCTCCCTGTCTCTGAACCAACATCTTTGTTCTTCCTCTGTAGTGTCTTGGTTCTTCTATCTCTCATCTATCCTCTATTTCCTCTCCTATTTCCTTTACTGGCCATTATCTCCAATTAAGGTTAATCTTTAAATACCTGTTTTGTAGAACAAAGAAAATATGATGTTCATGCTTGTGTCTGTCATTCTTGTGTTTCTTTCAGTGACTCCTATTACATATAGCATAGAATTCAAACGAATGAGAATTCAAGGATCCCCATAACCAGCCCCAGTTTGTATCTCACTCCCTTCAAACACTCTACGCTTCAATCAAACCAGATTGTACCCTCTGTTCTCACTTGGATTGCTCTTCACGCCTTCACAATCATCTACAAATAATAGGATCTTAACCTTTCTTCAAAGCCCAAAATCTGCTGCCATCTCTTCTATCAAGCATTACTATATTCAGGAATCAGAATTCAAATTTATTTTGTGTACCCAGCACTTCTGCCTTTATGCTTCTTTGCACATCTATTTATTTCCCTTATTATCCAGCAAGCAACTGGTAGAGCCAGACTGTAAGACTTATCACACAGACAGACAGACAGACAGACACACACACACACACACACACACACAGTGCGTAATATCTTATCTTGACTATAAAAGATGTGTCTTTAAAAAGTGGGAGTTCTAAGCTCAAATCACTAGTCAAGTGATTTGAGACTTTCAGTTCAATTTCTCTCCCCAAAAATCTTATTTTTGAAAATTCATGTAATCTCAGATTGCCTTTTTATCCTACATGTGACTCCAAACAAAAGGAAGTCACCAATCACCCTTGAAATTCATGTTTCATAATGACATCAAAACATTTTTATGACACCCTCTTGACAACTGCACTTTTAGTTTGCATTCTTTGAAAAATTATGTAATGATAAAATTATAAAATGATACATTCAGTAACTCTTTAAAATATATTTACATTGGATTAACCATAGTAGCATCTGCATACATTTGAAAAATAAGCGATTAGGAGACTATTCCATTCACTGCAAAGCCTGGTCTGTAGAGTGATAACCCAGAGACATGTTGAAATAAGTCCTTCCCTATCTTTGACTCCTAATTTCAAGCAGCCAACTTCACTCCAATCCTGCCCTTGACTAAGATAAGTTAGAAAACGCTATCTAAAACCAAATCAACAGGACTTCACTTCTGATGGATGTTTCACAATATAGAAAAGTGGATACAAACCTGCCTTAAGGTTTGCAGACCAATGCCTGACACAATAGATGCTATAACCAAAATAGGGAGTAGAGAAGAGGAGTTGGTTTTGGAAGGAAAGACATGAGGTCAGGTAGGTGGTCACTGAGTCTGACATGTTTTGAGTCACGATATTCAGGAAGCAACTGAAACCGTGGGTCTGGAAGTCAACAGCCACCAGACACTGAGATTTGGAAACCATCTGCAAAGAGCACAAGAGTCGGAATGGATGAGCGGTAGATTCAGCAAAGTTCAGAAAGAACTTGTAAATACCTGTACTTCAGGGGCAATCAGAGAAAAAGGAATAAGGAAAGCTGGATAGGCAAGAGGACACGGAGCACCACCAGACTAAGACAGATTAGGAAGAAAGGCCTGGCATCCACTTCCAAAAAATCAGCCAATGAATCACAAATGATCCGATCTATACCCAACCCTGGGGATGGTGCGTGCTTCTTCTGTTTGGCATGGAGCAGCTATGAGTCGAGGGCTGACCTGATGGCAGCTAACAACATATCAGCTGATTATAAGGTACTTTAAAGGGAAAAAAAGAAGACATATTTTCGTCCAGAACGCTGAGACACCCAAACATTGCTATACTTGCATAGGGCACCGTGATGTTCATTAACTGGTAGAGCGGGGATCAGATGCACAGAGAATGGCTCCAGAGCCAAGGCTTTTGGCCACTTCTGTGTGTTGCCTCCTACCCGAAGCTAACTAACCCCACTCCTTCCCACTGTTTCTCCACAATAGATGAGTATCAAACCCATCAGATTCTGCCTGAGTGCACCTTAATGCCAAGTTTCTGGATGAGAGAAAAAAAAACAAAACTTGAGAAAGTATAATCACCTACACACAGTCAATAAGGCAAGCGGTAAGTTAAATGTATGTTATTACAATTCCTCCAGCGTTTGACTATCTTTTTGCTACAATGAGAATGAGAATGTGAATCCAGGGCAATGGTTAGTCCATGTGAAATCTTCTTGTATCAATAAGTTGTTATAACTGGCAAGTTAACCTTGTACCCAATCTTGCATGAGGATGAATGTCACCAGGGAAGTTAAGTTGTAATTTCCTAATGAAGCCTACATCGCACAAGAAGGCAAAGTAGAAAAGACAAGGAAAGCACAGTTCTGCTTCGTGACCTTTCAGAATTTCCCAAATGCTTAACTACCTACATAAACCTCAAGTGTACCTTAATGTCTTTATTTAAAACACAAAGATACAACACAGGAGACATTTGTACTTGGGCATGTCAGTACTTTCAGCACCAAGGGTCAGACCATGAAACAGAACCCAGGTCAGAGGCCATATTGGTCCAGTCCAGTCATCATTGAGTTGACTCTGAAAAATCAGCCACTGAAAACACTATGGAGCGCAGTTCTACTCTGACATACATGGGGTTGCCATGAACTGAAATTGACTCAACAGCAACTGGTTTGGGTGTTTTTTTGGTTTGTTTTGCTGTGAGAAACTAAGGCGTCCCTGGGTGGTGCTAACCGTTAACATGCTAGGCTGCTAACCAAAAGGTTGGAGGTTTGAGTCCACACATAGGTGCCACAGAAGAAAAACCGGGCGATCTACTTCCAAAAAAAGACTCTATGGAGCAGAGTGCTACTCTGACACACCTGAGGTTGCCGTGAGTTGCCCCGTCATCAGCATCAAAAACCCTGAATTGATCTGATTGCATTTGATGGATACTGTCAAAGAACTTAAATGACTGTGCTCATATTCATGAGGCATGCTTTTCCCAGAGACTTAAAATTGAGTTTTTCAAATAATAACCATAATTTTATAACCCTAAGTTCACAATACTGTTCCATTTATTGTCTCATTTAACCTGGGATGAGTGTTGGGGCGAGAGAAAAATGGTAAATTTTGCAAGTATAAAAATGTATAATTTCATAGCCTTCTGAAAGAGCTATTTTCAACACTCACCAAATTACAAGCACAGGATAGAAATTTCTATTTCATGAAAAAGTGCGATAGAAATTGACGATGTAAAGGAGACCAATCTGTCAAGTAACATGGCATTCAAAATGGCCTTAGGGCAAAGCAGCTGTACGCCATCTCTGTGTACATGGACGGGACATCCATTATGCTACATGAAACTTCCCATTTAGAGGGATGAAAACTGGGATGAGGCTCAATGTACAATGTATATATTAAGCTAAAAGGTTAATTTTCTGACTCATGGTCTGCATATTAGAGTTGTGGAGGAAAACGAGTTATCATATGCTCCCCTAAAATTACCTTTCAGTTAAACAAAAGAAGGGAGGAGAGAGAGGGGGAAGTATCCTTTATTTAGCTCTATTAGTTCTAGCATGGGGATCCTCATGATCATGCCTTTCCCATGTTTCATCAGTGGAGGCAGAACGGTCCAGTGGTTAGATACAAGGTCTGCAGTCCAATAGACTTGTATGGAATGATGGAGCTGCCTCTTGAGATCAGCAAGATGTGAGACAAATGGGACGGTATCATGGGAGGAGTAATGAAAAACTGCCCACAAAGTACTTGGCATAGCACCCAAAATATACTGCTCCTGGGTGCCCTGAGGTCCTCTCCAGGAAGCATAAACTTGGAGCTAATGCCCTCTATATAGAAGTGTTCCTTCCAGAAATTGACTTTTCCTGAACAAATGATGGTAAGAAAAGAGGCTAGGAGTGGGCAAGAAAGACAAAAGAACCTATTGAAGACTTTTGGGTGCTGTGTCCCAACAGTGCTGGAGATAGAGTCTGATCCTGTTTAGAACTCTGAGTTAGATACTGTTTTCCCCCATTTTATTTTCTAGATGAGAAAACTGAAATTCAGGAAAGGTCCCAAATAGTTAAGTGGGCAAAGCAGGAGTCAAATAGAGGTTTATCACAGTCTAAAAAGAATTATAATACTTATTGAATAGTTTGGAAACCCTGGTGGCATAGTGGTTAAGAGCTACAGCTGCTAACCAAAAGGTCAGCAGTTCGAATCCACCAGCAGCTCCTGGAAACCCTATGGGGCAGTTCTACTTTGTCCTATAGGGTCACTATGAGTCAGAATCGACTCAACCGCAACGGGTTTGGTTTACTGAATAGCTATGGCTCAGTACTTTTCACATATAATCTTATTAAATACTCAAGGCAACCTTAGGAATACAGAGGCACATTATCCCAATTTTATGAATAAGGAAACTGAGGTATGTAGAGTTAAGCAACTGCTTGAGTATGCACGGCTGGTTAAGTGGCAGAGTCAAGATTTGAACCAAGGCAGCTTAATTCCAGAATCTACAGCATAATACACACATGCCTCAAAAGGCTCTGTCTTTCCCCTATACGCTCAGGGAATAACAGTATGCATGGGAGTCCAGGGCCAAGAAAAATTTGTGCACGCACAAATATGTATGTGTGCATGCGCACACACACACATTTATAATGGGAAGAAGCATTCAAGTCCCAGCCTACTAATTTGTTTTAGAACAACATAAGAGTATAAACTAGAATGGTCTGGAAATCCAGTAAATTAAACATGGCCCAATGTTCTCTTGCTTCAGAGGATTCTCATTAGTAAATGTGTTCTACTCGAGTTCCTTCTCAGAAAGACTAGCGCCTTTGAGTAACGCCCATGTGCACACGCCCTCCTGCCCAGTCTTTCATCATACAACAGTGGGAGGAAGGGATCAGAAAAGGAGAAATAGAAAGCCATGACCCTGGGAAGAGGGAGCTGGGAAGAACCAACATATTCCTCAGAAGATGCCCTGGACAGACTTCCACAGTCTCTGAGTTTAGGAAAATGATTCAGCCCCAAATGACAGAGGGATCAGTTCATCCACTACCACTAGCTGCCATCGCATCAATCCCCAACTCATGGAGATCCCGTGTGTATCAGAGTAGAACTGTGCTCCATAGAGTTTTCAATGGCAGCTTTTTCTAAAGTAGATTTCCGGGCCTTTTTCCAAAATGCCCCTGGTTGGACTCAAACTTCCGACCTTTCAGTTAGCAGCCAAGCACCACTTACCATGTGTACCACCTAGGGGGAAGATTCACAGTTTGAGGAAAAGCCCACTGAAATCTTGCCCCCATTCCCGCCACACCATTTACATCTGGGTATAGTGGCCCCCAGCCCTAACCGGGGAGGCCTGCTTGGGTCTGCTCAACACTCAGGGGTGTTTGGAGTTATAGGGTTGGGTCTCTGTGCTTTTTTGGAGCTGCCTTCTCAAATCCTTTATAAGGATTCAACACAATGTTGGCTGGATCAGTCCTGAAGATATCAATGGCTTATATTTACATCACTACAAACCTATGAAGTAGATACTATCATTATTACCATTTTACAGGTGAGGAAATTGAGGCACAAAAAGATGAAGTAACTTGTCACACAGTTAGGTATCTAGTGGGGGAGGTTTTAAACCAAAGCCCACAATAAAACCAAACCAAACCCATTGCTGTCGAGTCGATTCCGACTTATAGCGACCCTATGGGACAGAGTGGAACTGCCCCATAGGGTTTCCAAGAAATGGCTGGTGGATTCAAACTGCTGACCTTTTGGATAGCAGCCGAGCACTTAACCACTGCACCACCAGGGCCCCAGACCCCATAAGGCTGTCCTGCAAAACCCTCCCTTTGGATAGCCCCCAAATTTCAGAGGTTGATGAGCAGAGACAAAGAAATCCTTTCACATATTAAAGGTATTTGTACATCTTTCCCAGGCCCAACCCCTTCGATTCGTCCCTATTTCCCCTCCCCTCCCTTCTCCACACATACAGCACAACAGACAAACCTTATCTTTTGTTTAAAACACAAGCATTCTGGCTGCCCTGCTCTCTCCTGTGTAAATGCAGCAAGATTCCTGATACCCAGGCCTGTAATCCACAGCAAAAGTCTGATAAGAGTCTCTTAGGTGAGAGAGCAAACATATTAGTCTTACAGGAGAATGTACCCATTGAGTTAAAAATACACAGACTAAAGGAGAAAGAGGGACCTGAGCAGAATAGCAAATAGCTGCCTTGCTAAGCTGTCTCCCTACTACAAAATCTCCTCCCCAAATAATGCTATTTCCAGGCTGGATAACCACCTTAACAGAAAGTACACATTAACCATTAGATGTATCACCCAACCCCCCAAAAAATCAAAGAGCCGGTTAAATGTTTTACCTGCTCACCCACCTACACCTCCCAGCCACCTCCTGCTCACTTTATACCTCCTCTTTCCTTTGACTTATCATGGCCAAGTCAGAACTTCTTTTCATTATCACAATACTATCTGATCCACGCAGTGCTTATTTGCAAAGCATTTTCATACACCTCAGTTAACAAAATGAATCATCAATACAACCCAGTAAGGTAGGAGTTATCCTGTTTCCTGGATTAGGAAACTGAGCCTCAGGGAGGTTGCCCAGCCAGCAGAAGCAGGAACTGGATCTTCTGATTCTAAATCCAAAGCCACTCCTATTCTACTACTTTCCATCCCTGAGAAGGCCATCTCCACACCCTTCCTTTTCTAACCTGGCCTTCTCGGTTGAATGTTCTTCCACACCATCAGCAAATATCCTCCATCCCGGAAGTTAAAATGCTTTTCAAATGCTCACACAACTAAAGGTATGCTCTAACCTTCTGTCACAGACACCCTTTGCTACAACCAGATAAAGAACAAACTGTCATTTGTAGTCTCAAATAAATTAAAAGCAGAAGGCATTTTAAAAAAAACTATATGTGTCTCCCCCTCCCAAAAAAAAAAAAAAAATAAAACAAGCAAAGAAAAGGGAAAAGAGCTTAAGATGAGATGCATTAATGGTGGTTCTCTCTGAGGGATGGGATTGTGGATCATTTTCTTCACTGCAATATTCTATACTTTCTAAATTTTCTTTAATTAACACATATTACACTGTTTGACATCAGAAAAAAATGATTTTAAAAATGTTAAGCAATGAAAACACTGGCACACCAAGTCTTTTGAGGAAGGAAGTAAAGGGACTGTGGCTGCTGTGATCCGCTGGTGGGGACTCCTTTTGCCCAGTTACAGTGTGATGGATCACTTTTGTATGGCCTTTCTCGCCATGGTCTTGTAACTCCCACCCAAATGATTGGGTGGGACAGTACAGATAGGGTAACTGTGGCCCACCAAAGGGATTGGTCCGTTTTGTCATCCTGCTGGGCTTGAGGTGAGCTGTCCAAGAGACGGGAGAGAGAGAATCCCACCTCTACCAGGGAAGAACAGCCAAGAGCGAAGTGTATCCTTTGGACCCAGGATCCCTGCATTCAGAAGCTCCTAGAATCGGAAGACCAAGAGAGAAAGAGAGAGAGCTGTAACAGTGAAGATGGCAAGCAGCAGTGCGGCAGGAGAGACCAGCAGGAGACAGTGTGGTGGACTTCCCGGCCCACAGAGTGAGAAAGGTGAGTGCCTTCAGGCTGAGGCTTACTGGCAGAGTAGGGTGCCTCTAGGCACTTACCAGCAGAGCTTAAAGACCTTTGTAACACTTGCCTCAGCAGGGCAGAGACTGGGGGCCGGGGAGAGTCTGCCTGTGAGCATGGCTTGGAAGAGGCTATCCTGATGGAAGAACTGTATCCTGAGTGTTCCTGAACCTGAACTGTAACCTGTTACTTCCCTAATAAACCCCATAATCATTGTCTGTGAGTTCTGTGTGGCCACTGGAATGAATTATCGTACCCAGCAGGGAAGTAGAGTCCCAAGGGAGGGACAGTTGATGTCAGAATTGATAAAGATGGCGGAGAAAGGAGGCATGTCTGACCTCCGCCTCAGAGGAATCAGCCTTGGGCTGTTGATCTTGAGTCTCCTTCTCCTTGTGAAGTTAGAGGAGGTCAGACTCCACCCAGTCCTAAGGAGAACTGTGGGGAGGGTGGGGTGAAGGCAGCTACCACCATTGACAAAACCCAGGAGAGAAACTGACTGGAGAACTTTCTCTCTCCACCAGGGACTGTAACTTCTGGGAAACACCAACTCCTCCCTAAGGGCTGCCAATCCCTTTCACACCTAAACACCCTAACATGTACCAATGGGGAATGCCTATTCTCTGAAGCAAGTGTAAAAATTTTTTTGAATATGGGCAGAGAGGAAATTAATTACTCTGCAGACAGAGCTAGTTATTTTGACCTAATATCTTGAGATCCTCTGGTATTAAATCTGTGATTCCAATCACCTGATTATCTGTAGCCTAGACATAAAAACAAAATTTCAGATGGTGCTGAAAGGCGTAATCTCTTTTACTTTTAGTAGCCCTAAAGCAACATACTCTGTGAGACTGTACGACACCGCATTCATTAACATGTAAAATTTCTAGGCGCTGCACCATGGAGTTTCTTGTTGCTAGCTGCCGTCCAGTCACTCCCAACTCATGGCAAACCTATGACAACAGAACGAAATGCTGCCTGGTCCTGCACCATCCCCATGATCAGCTACAGATTGGTGGACCTTTGGTGATCCATAGGGTTTTCATTAGCTGATTTTCAGAAGTAGATCACCAGGCCTTTCTTCCTAATCCATCTAAATTTGGAAGTTCCCCGGAAATCTGTTCAACATCATAGCAACAAGCAAGCCTCCACTGACAGATGAGTGGTGGCTGTGCCTAAGGTGTACTGGTGGGGAATCGATCCCGGTTCTCTTCCGTGGAAGGTGGGAATTCTACCATTGAACCTCCAATGCCCCTTCACGGAGTTTCTAGACACAAAGAACAGGACCTTCTTCGTCCCAAGTTAGGAGAAACCCACGAGTATATTCTCCTCAACCTGAAGACAGGACACCGCTAAAAGAAAACATGTTTTAATATGAGTGTTGTTTTAATACTATGAAGTCTAATCTACCACAGAACCATTCATGAAAAGGGAGAAAAATGGATTCAGAAAGCAAAGTTATTTCAAGTGTTAAGTTAACCTAATATCAAAATAATAAACACCAAAAGCAAACAGTCCAGTAGGGGCAGGTAATAAATCATAATACTTGTGGGAATCAGAGCTCATTAGGCTTGAAACAAGGAACGCTGTTGCACAAACTGGCTATTACCATCACGTTGTCTCTCTCTCCCTCCCTCTTTTCTTTTTTTTTTTTTTTTCCCTCTTTAAAAAAAAAAAACCTTGGGACAAAGCCTAAATCCTTTAATATGTTCTTTCTTTCCTTATTGTACATGTCTCAGCAAGTTGCCATCAGCTGTTATTAAGGATCTGTGTAAACACTGAGGTTGAGGAGTCTAACTCAGGCATTAGAACAGGAAGGGAAAGGCCAGGATCACACTGTTACTTTCATCTGCAGTCACGTTCGGCATCATCCATTACAGAGGAGATGGCAGCTAACATTCTCAAATGTGAAACATTTGAGCGGAGTAGGAAGCAGATGCTAGAGTGCAGCTAGCTAGCAGGTGACCCCTGTGGGGTGACACTCTTAGGGATGGGTGAATATACCTGTGTCAGACTCTGCCACCCAGTGGAACCCTGCCAAGGATACCCAGGACACGTGTGCCCCTGGGCATCCTGCTAGAAGCAGGGCAACAGCCAGAACCACTAGAAAAAGCTGCTAGGCTAGGAATGCTTAAATCTGGGGGCTGGGGTCTTTGTGGGCATGCTTTGGGAATGGGGGACAGAGGGAATTCTGTTCTTCAGCTCCACAGGGTGCATTCCTGGCCCTGTTTTAGCCAGAAAGGGAAGAATTACAGCAGGACATAGCAATCTGCAGGAAGCCAGTCCTTTCTGTAGTCCAAAAAGCAGAACATCCTACACCCAGCCCAATTTCCATTACTTATTGTGCTGTGGGTAAATGTGATTCTTTGAGCACACGCTCCCCTCCCACCCCCCAACACCACCCCATAGCCTGGAATCCTTCAAATACCGCCCTGAGCGGCCGAGCACAGACTTGATAGCTCAAACGCCTGGGAATTAACTTATACTGGCTAATTTAGAGTCACATGATCAGAGTATACCCGGCTACAGTGAAGTTCAGAAAAGAATCAGTTAAAGTACAACGGATTCAACTGCAGCAAACAAATCTGTTCCAAAACTACTCAGGAAAGCGCAGATAATCAAGAATTATTATTACCGAAGTCTAACGAGGGTTTCTAACCCACACAAAATTCTGTTATCTCTACCTTTCCAAGAGTGTGTAATATTGAAACTGCAAAATTAGAAAAGTAATCTTAAACTTTCTGAAGTAAGCTTAGAACACCAACGTCTGGGTAGACATTACTTACCCTAGTGAGTTCATTACTGTACTAGAGAATTCTACCACTGAACCACCATTGCCTGATTTTTTTTTTTTCTTTCACATTACAGCTATCTAAATCCAAGACAGAATTTTTTTGCTTTTGTGCTAAGGTCACAGGCCTGATTTTTCTCTCAGAGAAGCAGAAAAGTCTTGCACAACAAATGCTGGCTGAACAAAAAGATGAATGAAGGAGGCGATGCCTTGTGCCGAAATTCCAAATGAAAATGTGTCAAGAGCAAGGGCCTCTAGCTGGATTGACTGACCTCTTTCCTTGAGCAAGGGAGTGGCCTGTGTTCTTTCAAAGGGGGACTGGTTGAGACAAACCCAACACAGCCCAAACACACGGGGGTGTTTGCAGGGGGAATTTCAAACATGGTTCAGTCGTCACAGTGATATTTAAATGCATCCTATTGAAAGATAAGACAGACTGATCAGTTGAGATTTCACAATCTAACTGGCCACTTTAATTTGCGAGGCAGGTACCTGCTCGAGAACGAACCAAATTCCTCGATGTTATAAAGGTGCATTATTAACTTCCAGCTCCTGCTCAAGGAACCAAGGTTTCTGAGCCACTCTTCTTCGCTTTACAAGCCTCCAGGAGAACAGTGTGACAATCAAAGCAGTCAGGTCAAAATTGCCTGTTAGCAGTGTTGCATCAGAGCCACACAAAGGGCCTTGGCATGAAAACTATGGGAAAGTTACAGGGAAAAATACACATGCATTATAATAAACCCATTTATTTCATTGTCAGGTAGCTCCATAGCTCCAAACCCTTGTATTTTTGTTCAAAACATGGTACAACAAACCATAAACATGGGCTGTCTTCTTTGGGGTGGCCTCTCTCTTTCCACGTGGCCCTTCGCTAATGCTTGAATAAGGAAATGGAGGTGCAGGTAGGAACCAGCTCCCTTACCTCGCCCCCATGTGTATCAATAAAGGGTACAGATGAGCGCTTGACTAAGTTGGTTGATGACTATGAGGGATGTGTTCAAAGCAGAAATTCAAAGGTGTGCCCCTGAAAGAAAAATGTTGAAATCCTGGTTTACACCCGTCTGTGACTCCTAAAGTCAACACAGCTTCTAGACACACAGATTATAGCAAATCGAATGAGCTCCACTTTATGGAGTTTCAAAATGTATATACGAATGATGGTACCTACAACTGTGTGCCTCTTTCTGAGGAAATCATCAGCATGATCTCAAATATATTCAGAGCTTTAGTTTTATGACTAAACCAAACCAAACCCATCGCCGTCGAGTTGATTCTGACTCATAGCGGCCCTACAGGACAGAGCAGAACTGCCCCATGGGGTTTCCAAGGAGCGGCTGGTGGAGTCAAACTGCCGACCTTTGATTAGCAGCCGTAGCTCTTAACCACTGTGCCACCAGGCCTCCAGTTTTATGACTACACCATCAAAAAATGCCTGTGAAGCTAGGAGTCTCGGATTGTAAATCCAAGAGGAGAGATAATCTCTCCCTTTGAAAAGGGGAACAGCCACTATAGGGCTACCTACTACACTCCCCCTTTCAGATAACACTGATAGGCAGACTCCTGGCCGACCTGGGAGCCATATTGTAAGAGCAGGCAGAGCCACACCAGAAGAGCTCCAGGTCAAAGCCCCTTGTGAGACCCCTTTTTCCATATCTCTGTAGCACCCCATGTGGTTCATGCCTAAGTAAATATTCCAAAACCAAACCAAACCAGTTGCTGTCTCATGGTGCCACCACGTGTATCAGAGTAGAACTATGCTCCATAGGGTTTTCAACGCCTGATTTTTCTGGAAGTAGATCATCAGGCCTTTCTTCCCAGGAACCTCTGGGTAGTAGACTCAAACCGCCATCCTGTCGGTTGGCAGCTGAGCATATTAACTGTTTGCTCCACTCAGGGACTAAGTATATACAGTGAAACCTGTGACAGTCAGAACTCGATGGTACTGCCTTGTCTTTCCGGGTCTCACACGTTTTCTGCCTTTAACAGTCTTACCACTTTTCTATCGCTCCTTTTAGTGGAAAATATTTGAGTTTTCCTTCTCTGACAGGTTTCCATCTTATATAGTTTCCGGCTTTCGTAGGTTGTACTGTGTAAGATACCCATGTGTGAACAGGCCTGGTTAGGGCACAAGGAGCCCTGGTGGCACAGCAGGTAAGCACTTGGCTGCTAACCGAAAGGTTGGCAGTTTGAACCCACCCAGTGGCTCTGTAGAAGAAAAGACCTGGCGATCTGCTCCTGTAAAGATTACAGCCTAGAAAAACCTGTGGGGCAGTTCTACTCTGTCATATAGGGGCACTATGAGATGGAATGGACTCGACAGCACACAACAACAACAACAGTTAGGGCACGTGCCTCTACTAGTAATTCTAATTTGGTCTGTCCAAGCTGGGGAAGAAGAGACTCAATTGCAAATGTCAGTCCAACTACTTTCCTTGAAGGATATTAGCCAGGATCATTTTAACTGATGTCTTTACAAGGATAACTTAAAGAATGATTTGACAATGACCCACACATGGAATAAACTATACCTCTTTTACTAATGAATTTGTGCAAAAACACATCTATAACTAATAAAAACATCACTGGTGCTCCAGTTACCCACAGTGGTTTTGGAAATTTTCTCTACCCTGGTCCTCCCTCTAGTTTTGTCCCTGGTGGTTTCCATTTGATGGTCTTCTTGGCTAGTCCACAACCAGTCCTGTTCTCAACAAGCCTTCCTTTTAACCAGAATACTATGCTAACTCCAGAAAGTCCTGAGATTCTATTTACAAGTGCTCCAAATTCTAACACTGGCAACTGGAAAGGATCTCGCTCATCCGATAAAAAACTGCATCTTGAATTGTCTTCTCCACCCTTGCTTTGCTGTAGTGGGATGGGGGTTGTGGGAATTTCCAAATATTTTGGAAGGAAGAGAACAAACAACCTCCAGGCTCTGATTATCCCTAGAACAAAAGGTCAATTTATAGCTCTGTCTAAGAGTCTCTGTAGGTGACAACATTTTGATCAGTTCTTCTTTGTTCTACTAGGGCTGCCACATTTACTGATAATTTACTGTTATGTCTATAGCCAAATCGAACAGCTTTTTACTCTTGTGTAATAGTTGCCATTAAAAAAAGGTAAACAACTCATACCTCTCCAGTAGACGAAACTGCTCTTCACTTGAGCATTGACATAATTTAATTTTTTTTATTAACCGGAAAGAATATTATTCATAGCATCTAATCTAAACATATGCAGTGTTGGGTAATTTCATTCTATCTGGGATTGAACTCATCGGTCCAATCAGGGGCTCCACTCTTAGTCCACCACTACTGGATCCATAGGCCTTTCTATTCCTACCAGGTTAAAAAGCACAAATGTCACTATTATCGCCTTGGATCTTGCAAGAATGGAACCTGCACCTCCCTTTTGGTTCTTGATCATCCAGAGTCAGTCTTGGTGGTGTTATCAGTACATGAGTTCACCAGTGGTTTCCAGTGCTATTCCTTCGCCTAAATTGATCAGAATCACCTGGGTTTGTTAAAAATTCAGATCAAGATCTCCAAGCTCAAAACTCTTGGAATGTGACCTTAAAAAAAGCTTTCTTTATAACAAGAATCCCCCAAGTGATTCTAATGCACAGACTCATTTTTGGAACTGCTAAGATTCAATATCAGAAAGGAAAGCCCAGAAAGCACTCACCTTCCACTAACTTACTTTATGCCATTCTTACACTTTCAAAAAGTAACAACTCTGTGTTGACTTTCCAGAAGAGTTCCAAATTCCAAATCTAAATAAACATCATCATCATCCCTTGTCTATTGCCCTACACCACCCATCTACGAGGTAATAAAGCATCAATCATGCCAAATCATAGGCACTTTTTCTGGCTCTCAAACAACCGATTTGTTATTTTCTCCTTTTGTTTAAATAAAGTCAATCATTCTTCAAATATAACCTTCAAGTCAACTTTACTCTGAGGCTTTCCTTATCTTTCTTCTGAATGCCTGAAGTGGTAGAATAAAGATTTTGGTAAACATTACGAATCTCCATATCAATAGCACATTCCCTTTAGTTGGAGGAAATATCTACCATCCTTGCTAAGCAAATAATCCTAGAAGCTGGACTATATGAAGAAGAATGCTGCATCAGGATTGGAGGAAGACTCCGTAACAACCTGTGATATGCAGATGACACAACTTTACTTGCTGAAAGCAAAGAAGACTTGAAGCACTTACTGATGAAGATCAAAGGACATGGTTACACCTCAACATAAAGAAAACAAGACTCACAACTGGACCAATAAGCAACATCAGGATAAACAGAGAAAAGACAGAAGTTGTCAGGATTTCCTTTTACATGGATCTACAATCAACATCCATGCAAGCAGCAGTCAAGAAATGCAAAAATCTGCAAAAGACCTCTTTAAAATGTTAAAAAGCAAAGATGTCACTTTGAGGACTAAGGTGGGTCTGACACAAGCCACAGTATTTTCAACTGTCTCATAGGCGTGTGAAAGCTTAACAATGAATAGGGGAAACGAAAGAATTGGTGCCTTTGAATTATGGTGTTGGTGAAGAATATTGAATATACTATAGACTACCAGAAGAATGAACAAATCTGTCTTGGAGGAAGTACAGCCAGAATGCTCCTCAGAAGCAAGGAAGGTGAGACTTTGTCTCATATACTTTGGACAGGTTAGCAGGAGGGATCAGTCCCTGGGGAAGGACATCCTGCTTGGTAAAGTAGAGGGCCAGCAAAAAAGAGGAAGACCTTCAGTAAGATGGATTGACACAATGGCTGCAATGATGGACTCAAGCATAGCAACAATTGTGAGGAGGGCACAGGACCGAGCAATGTTTCATTCTGTTGTACATGGGGTCACTAGGAGTCTGAACCGACTTGATGGCACCTAACAACAACTGCTCTAGGACAGAAAGAATATTTTCCATGATCAGTAGCTCTCAATGACCAGGAAGATAGCAGGCAATCAATGGAAATCTGGTAAATGAGCTAAGAGAGGAGACCAAACTTCTCCCCTACCCTTCAAAGTCACCCAAAATCCAGTGCCACCTACTTGGCTTCCCCAACCCCAGTGGAGGCAACTAACTGCCTGTTCTTGGTTCACAGGATGCCTTACCTTAGCTTGTTTTGCCTGGAGTCACCTCCTCTACCTTCTTTATCTCTCTATAGTTTATCAAGTTTCTCTTCTCCTTGGAAGCCTTTGGAGATAATTCCAGTCAACATAGATAGTTCTTCTTTCTATCTTCAAGGGAGAGCACTTATTATCATATCACACATTTTGACACTTAAGAGCTCAAAGATACCCTGTAGATGATCTAATCCACTTAACTATTTCCCAGAAGAGAAAACTAATGTGGGAAGGCTAAGGAACTTATCCACAATCAAACAATTGGATATTTTCAGAATAAAGAATAGAACCCCAGTCATTTGATCTTATACCAAAAAGAATTGGTCATTGTTCAACCATTTCGGGAGATAGCATATGATCAGGAACCAATGGTACTGAAAGAAGAGGTCTAAACTGCACTGAAGGCATTGGTGAAAAACGAGTCTCCATGAATTGATGGAATACCAACTGAGATGTTTCAACAAACAGATGTAGCACCAGAAGTGCTCACTCATCTATGCCAAGAAATTTGGAAGATCAGCTACCTGGCCAATCGACTTCAAGAGACCCATATTAATGCCTATTTCAAAGAAAGGTGATCCAACAGAATGCAGAAATTATCGAACAGTATCAATATCACATACATGTAAAATTTTGCTGAAGATCATTTAAAAGCAGTTGCCGCGGTACATCGACAGGGAACTGCCAGAAATTCAAGCTGGATTCAGAAGAGGACGTGCAACCAGGGATATCAGTGCTGATGTCAGATAGATCTTGGCTGAAAGCAGAGAATACCAGAAAGATGTTTACCTCTGTTTTATTGACTACGCAAAGGCATTCGACTGTGTGGATCATAATAAATTATGGATAACATTGCAGAAAATGGGAATTCCATAGATCAAGAGGCAGTCGTTCCAACAGAACAAAGGGATACTGTGTGGTTTGAAGTCAGGAAAGGTGTGCATCAGGGTGGTATGCTTTCATCGTACCTATTCAGTCTGTATGCTGAGCAAATAATCAGAGAAGCTGGACTATATGAAGAAGAACACGGCATCAGGATTGGAATAAGACTCATTAACAACCTGTGATATGTAGATGACACAATCTTACTTGTTGAAAGTGAAGAGGACTTGAAGCTCTTATTGATGAAGATTAAAGACTACAGCCTTCAGTATGGATTACACTTCAACATAAAAAGACAATAATCCTCACAACTGAACCAATAAGCAACATTACAATAAAGGGAGATAAGATTGAAGTTGTCCAGGATTTCATTTTACTTGGATTCAAAATCAACACCCATGGAAGCAGCAGTCAAGAAATCAACGGATGCACTGCGTTGAGCAAATACGTTGCAAAAGACCTCTTTAAAGTGTTAAAAAGCAAAGATGTCACCTTGAAGACTAAGGTGCTCCTGACCCAAGCCATGGTGTTTTCAATTGCTTCATATGCACGCAAATCCGGACAATGAATAAGACTGAAGAACTGATGCCTTTGAATTATGGTGTTGGCAAAGAACATTGACTATACAATGGATGGCCAAAAGAATGAACAAATCTGTCTTCAAAGAAGTACAACCAGAATGGTGGATTCAAACCGCGGACCTTTGGGTTAGCAGCCGAGTTCTTACCCACTATACCACCAGGGCTCCTACAAATTAAAGCCAAGGGGGAGGGGGAATAAAAAAAGATTGCCCACTATGTGCCATGGCCCATTGAGCTCACTGGTGAACAGGTGAATGGTCAAAACCTTCATGCACGCATCAGTTCTTTCAATAGCTACTATATGCCACATTCAGTTCTAGGTTCTGAAGATTCAGTGAAGAAGAAAAAAGACTTTGTCTTCACGGAGGTTACGCTGTACTTGACTGCTAAATCCAAGAATACTGAAGATCTGCCATTTCCTTATTCCATTTAAGTCATCAATGCTCAAGTTACTTCTTTTGAAAGCAAGTTAAAAGTCACTCATTCAGAGCAAAAGTCATTCGTAAAAAGGAGTCGTTACTTGGTATTCTCATTGTTCTTAACTAAAAAAACAGTATTACACAGCATGATCCATCTCATTTTTTAACAATCAATTTATGAGTTATTTGGTTTCCAAAAATTAAATCCACGTTAAAAGACAAATCGCCCAGTACTGAACTCATCTGAAAAGAAGGTGCTAGATATTTTGAAGAAGACATTTCCTAAACAGGTCCGAAAATCCTAGGAATGGCAGCATTATAAACGAAAAAAAAATAAAAAAATAAAACAAAAGTCATTGCGTCTAGTCAAGTCTGACTTATAGTGACCCTATAGCAAGCCACAAACTGCCAAAGTGACCCTTTCCAAGATTCATTTGCATGAAAGTCTCTCTGTATTTGCTCTTAAAAAAAAAAAAATCATGAGGTACTTTAGAGTTACACAGACTCTTTTGTGTAAGTATACTGCCCAGCAAAACTGACACTGTGCTGGGTATGCAGCAACCACAAAATGAGTAATTTATTGAATTGAACTAAAAGCCTAAAACATACTGGGGTGAAATAGATGTGTGAGTAGGGTTATAAGTCTTCTAAGACACCAATGAAAATCTCCTTAGGGATACAGCTCTACCTGTAATTTATTTCTACATTATTCTTACATGTAATATTACTTCTGGCATGTTAATGTATTGTCAAAGAATTCCAATCTAGTGACATGACAAAAGTTGTATTTCATTTTGGAATATAAAAAGTGTGAAAATCAATTGAATTATATATCAAAGATATGCAATATGGCTAACCAGTATATTCTGGGTAATGTCACTTCTTTGGAATGATTAGCAGCCTAGAGCTATTAATTATTAAAGCTTTATTCTTATTATTATAATCAGTTGGATTTGCTGGGGGAAGATAAAACCTCAAAGCTCATTTTCCCCCCAAAAAAGAGCGATTTGCCAGAATCCACATAATTCAAATGATTAATTTCTTCTCTTGGCACTTGACTAAACCCATGAGTTTATGCTGGCAAATAAAATAAGTGCTGAAAGTTGAAGTCATTCTTTGATCTAGTAAATAAACCCGTAGAAAATTCAGCCTCAATTACACTCTTTAAATTTATGACATATCCAGTATTGTAACAAGATGGTGACAAATACTGGTTTCTAAGGAACGATACATTCTATGAGTGTGTTTCCAAAATCAATGGGCCACATACAAATAAACAAAAGTGTACTGACATTTTTCCATTTCCCTTTTTACATTCGTGTGTTCATTCATTTCAATGCTCAAATATGGAGAGTCAGTACTGAATAGGGCATTGTGTACTGTACTGTTTCAGGCACTACAGCAGATGCAAAGATAAACGGAATATAGCCTTAGGCCTGGAAGAGCATAGATTCTGGTACAGAGCTGCCATGTACAGTTGTATAGGCTGTTCACTGCACAAAGGTATCCAACTGAAGGGGAAAGGGGTTCTAAAATGCATCCTAAACTCCTTTCCCCAAGTTCTGGGCCCTAATCCAGTGCAGGGCTACAACAACCCAGATCGACCATTTAATCTACAGACCATAAAATGTAGTCAAGAGCTACATAAATTATAATGATAGTAGTAATAATAGAAGTAGTAGTTAGAGCTAATATTTACTGAGTACTTACTATGTTCCAGGCATGGTTCAAGTGGTTTACATGTATTTACTTATTTAATCCACTCAACAACTTGATACCAAAAAAAAAGAAAAACCTAAACCCATTGCCATCAAGCCAATTCCAACTCATAGCGACCCCACAGGACGGAGTAGAACTGCCCCATAGGGCTCCCAAGGCTATAAATCTTTTATAGAAGCAGTCTTTCAAGGAGCACCTGGTGGGTTCAAACCAGTGACCTTTTGGTTAGCAGCCAAGCGCTTTAACAACTGCACGACTAAGGCTCCGTAACCTGATTAAGTAGCTACTATTACTATCTGCACTGTCTATCTAAGTAAGCTAAAGCATGGAGAACTGACTTGTCCGAAGTCTAATAGCTAATAATTGGCAGAGTCCAAGCAGACTGAGTTTACTCACTAAGCAATGCTCTGTGCCCTGAAACGTAAGGTAAAATGTAAGTGTCATTAGAAAGTATAGTAAGTGACATTAAGGAATGGAATTTTACAACTTGGAAAAGGTCAAAGGGAAAAGAAAGTGCTGCTTGAACAGGGTCTTGAAGGGGGGCAAAATTGTTGACAGGCAGGAAGGCATGTGGGGCAGAGTAAACTGCACACAAAAGTACAGTGGCTAGAGTCTTTGTGTAGTTAAGGAGCAGTAAAAGAGGCAAAGAAAGCTTGCAGGACCTTCCCTGCAGGCCCACACTGAAAAGCCAGAGGTAGTTCCAGAGTAGGGGTGCCAGCGGATCAGCGCTCAGGTTTAGGAAGCTGTATAATTCCCCTATATAGTGAAGAAGGAGTACCTGGGTGGTGCAAATGGTTACTAACCAAAAGGTTCGTGCTTAGAACCCACCCAGAGGTACCTCTGAAGAAAGACATGGCAATCTGCTTCTGAAAGGTCACAGCCTTGAAAACCCTATGGAGTGCAGTTCTACTCTGCTATACACAGGGTCGCCATAAGTCGAAATCAACTCCATGGCAACTGGTATATAGTGAAGGCTTGATGGGTTTGGAGGAGGACAGGACATTGAAGAGGGGAGATTTGCCATAACACCCAAATATATTTCATTTATTAGCATTTGTCCATTTTTACAAGACTGTTTTCTTTAGTTCAATAAATTCTCTCTATTCAAAGCAACATATCCACGAAGAGTTGCTATTCTTACGATTATTCAAGCTTCTTTGTGCAACACAAAAGTAACACACGTTCAACTAGCAATGCATTGTATGGATTGACAGATTTTCATTGTAGTCAGTAAACTGAATCATTTCCCTAGTCGTCTTCACATCTGACACAGGTAAATGGAGTCGAATTTGGTCAATAAAATTTAAATTACCAAACATGCTGCTTTTGATCAACTTCTTTTGCCTCTTTTTGTATTGATATGACCTTTTTAAAATTTTAATTTTACATTCAATGAGCATCCAACAAATCCTTGTGTACCCACTAGTGCTCTCAGCACAGGATCAGAGATACAGCAAATAACGGAAAGTTGTTTGTTTCATTGAATCTGTGAGTGGGAAGGGCAATTATTGTTCAACTATAATATTTTATAATTATAAGGGACCAGGACAGTTGTTCAAGTCCTTCGTTCCAGAGACGGATACTTGCTGAAGCTTCTCTGACTAAAGATTCCCTCTAGTTTTTGTTTAAGCGCTTGGCCATGACATAGAGCTTACTGCTTATCTTTGAGGGGGTTGGCTGCCTAGGCATGTAGGAACCTCACTGGTATCGGCACCAAAGGGAAATGAGAAGCAATTGGAATCTGGGGGGACTGGATCTAAAGACACTGGGATGGGGTTGGCCTCCAAAAGGGCTAAATTTGTGTCTGAAGAGTCGTAGAGAACTACGTCTTGATTTGGGACAACGTCAAACTCTCCAGGCTTCAGCCAGGGTGTAGAGAACAGCTAGGGGGTTCTAAGAAGGTGCCATACTAAAAGTCAGGTAAGCGAGCCACATTCAGTTTCCTGATGATTCAGAACAAGATTCTGTGGGATTGAGAAATAGGGTGCAGCACCGTAGGGGAAGGGAATAGCAAGAACTCATAGAGGAGTTCGGGGTTACAGCCAAAGATGCTGGTCCCAGTGGGGAACCGGAATGCTGAGCCAGAAAGAGAGACTAAAGGAGTTGTAGTTAGTGGGCCAATAAGGTGTGTGCGAAGCGGTAACTCCATAGGCATGTAGATGCCAATATTCACCCCAAACAAAACAGAAACACAGTCTACCACAGCAAAATGAATTTCCAACCCAGTGAGTAGGTGATTCTTAGACTACCACTAAACCACCCTCCTTGGTCTAGGCTGGCAGTAGAGAGGAAAAGGCAAGCGTCACCAATCGAACAAGAGTAAAAACACCCTGTACTTATGGCACGTATAGAAAGAAGACAGGGAGAGATAGCTGGAGTTATACCAACCGTAACTTCAGGTGAGGGCTTGCAGGTTACTTTAATTTTCTTTCTGTGTGAAAGTGTATGTTTCTTTCTTTGTATTTTCTAAGTGTTCTACAATGAGCAGTATTAGTTTCATAAATAAAACCAAAAAGCCAAACTGGCTGTCGCTGAGTAGATTCCAACTCATGGCGACCCCATGTGTTTCAGGGTAGAACTGCTCCATAGGGTTTTCAATGGCTGGTTTTTTGGAAAGGAGATTGCCAGGTCTTTCTTCTGAGGTGCCTCTGGGTGGAAATGAATTGCCAACCTTTCGGTTAGTAGCCAAGCGCTTAACCATTCATGCCACTCAGGGACTCCCAGTTTCATAAATAAAAGATATTAATTTATTTCACAGGCAGATTTTCAATAAAGAGTATGGTTTTATTTTTTCTTAATTCTATATGCTAGGTCACAGAAAGGAGAATGTTTCTGGCTCAGGGAAATACATTTATGATTTTGCTTGGAGACTCTACCCTGCTTCTAAACGACAAGTTCTTCCAGATGAGAGGCAGCATGCGCAGGATCCTTTCAGCCTCCCTTAAAAAGGGGGGAGGCAAAAGGAGCAGGGGAAAGGGCAAAAGAAAAAGGATGAAGTGTTTTTCCATGTTCTATCCAAACAACTGCGAAAATAACTTGCAAGACGTTTAATTTGTCTTAAATCGGGAAAGGTGCAAAACTTAACTGGATAATTAATACTCCACAGTGAATAAGTGAGTCTCAGGAGACAGGTGCATGGAATGCTAGTACAGGCACTTGGGTGACAGTTTCAAAATGGTAAAGCTCTGGAGAAACCATTGACTATACAACAATCAATGCATTTAGCTCATAAAGAAGAATTATCCCACCCTACAAGGATTTGAACTCCTGGTTTACATATGTGGAAGTATTTTAAAGGCCATGCTTGCTTAGCCCATGAAGTCATTTTCCTTTCCATTTGATGAAATCCCAAAGGCAGTCTACAAAGCTGTAAGATGACAGTGTCTAAGCAACTATATAAAAACAATCAGCCTCATCAAGCTCATTTTCACAATGTCTTTTTGAAAGGCAACTTTTGTCTATGGGTTTCCAGAACAATGATGAACCTTAGATAGTGGGAGGGAAAACTTACGGTAGATTTAGAGGCAGTCATTTGCATCACGTGATTAAAACATATAATCCTTTATACTAACGTGTGACTACCAACAGACATCACAAACAGGTAGCCAAAGTATTCAAAATACGCCAAAAAAAAAAAAAAAAGCTGAAAAATAAATTGCTTTTTAGAATGAAAAGAAAAGCTTTGTTGGCAAAAGCCAGGAGGAGGTAAATGAATAAAAGAAGTTTTCTCACACGTAAGCACTAATGAGTGAAAATACCTCCACTCTGGAGCTTATTTCACGAATGAGCATTGCAAGGAAATTAACATGTAACGTCACCGTAGGTGTGCTATTTCTTATTACGTTTGTTTCAAGCTTAGGTAAGCATATATCTTAAAACTGAGCCTTTTTCAATATGCATCAAAACCTTAAAAAATACATATTCTTCACCTCAAAAACTCTTCGTAAATTATTAAGAATATCTTTAAAGATTTCACCGTGAGGATATTCAACGCAATGCTATTAAAAGCACAAACCCAAAAACAACATGAATTTCAACAACAGTAACTGAATAAATTTTGGTATATCCAAGCCATAGAAGACTCTGCAGCCACTAAAAATGATGTTGTAAAATTATATTCATTGATCTGGAAAAACCTTATAATCACACTGCCTAATTGTTAATCTATTTGTTTGTGTCTGTGTGTGCGCGCGCGCACACGCAAGCGCACAGCCAAGAAACTCTGGAAGTGTAGAAACCAAAATGGTAAGAGTGGATTTCATTATGTGAGATTATGGATGTGTTTGTCCACCCTTTTATTTACAGACATTGCCACATTTTTCTACAAACAAGAATTTGTGATTTTTTTTTTAACCTGATAAGCTGTGATTCATCAGTCCCCTTGAACATGGCTTAAAAGTAGGGTTTTCCATGCTACCACTAGCCGTTATACATACAGTAAGGCCAGTGTATAGACTATGGTATGAAGTATGTACTAGCTGAGATAAACAATAAATAAACAAATAAACAAGCAAGCTATCTTTTTCAGCAAAGAAGACATTATTATATATAAATTACTATAACAGATATGTGAATTAAAGGAGCCCTGGTAGTGCAATGGTTAAGCACTAGGCTGCTAACCAAAAGGCTGGCAGTTGGAACCAACCAGCAACTATGCAGGAGAAAAGACCTGGAGAGCTGCTTCCTTAAAGATTACAGCCAAGGAAATCTTAAGGGGCGGTTCTTCTCTGTCACAGGGTCACTAGGAGTTGGAATCAACTCAACGGCACACAACAACAACATATTTGGATTACATGCATTGCACTGCAATCTTAAAAGTAAATGAAATGACCTCCATTTCCCAGATGAGGAATACAAAGGCTTAGAAGGGATTAAGTGATTTGTACAAAATCATACATCTAGAAGAGCTCTGGTCTCCCTGATACCAGGACTGAAGCTCTTGGCCACCAAGCCACACAGTCTTCAAAAGAAAGCCATAAAGGAATAGATAAATACACCAATCCTAAAAGTACCAGACAGGAACATTGAAACAAAGACTAAGTGTTACAGATCTGATACATGTTCACATATTTTTCACAAAACAAAGAGAAAGACATTTTGACCTTCCAAAGAGTATCAATCTAAAGCTCCCCCAAAACTTGTTTTTCTACAAAGTCAAATTATTCAGATTAGCAAATAAAAATGTAATCATCTTCCTTTTCCAGGAAAGGCCCTGAACTTGAAGGTCATGTCATATTCATTTATTTTTTTCAGGCTTAATTAATTCGCTTTATTTTTCTTGTATAAAAACCACTGCTGGTAGCCACAGCTGGAGCCTGAGTCCTCTGCAGAGATTTTGCTGTGGATCGTTACAAGATGGTCAGTGACTTTCTGGTAGGGAGACTTGGTGAATATGGTCCTTGCCTCCCAACTGTCTAGGCACAATACATAATCAAGAAGTGCATATTGTTGAAGTTCACTACTTAACAATGCTCTATTTACATTTTCTAAAAACTTTCCTTCATACCTCATCCCCCAAAAACACTCAGCATTTCTCCCTGCAGGTCCTCATTTGAGCTAACTTCACTTAGCACATATTATAAACATTTTTGGAGGTCTATCACATGCAAGTAAAATTCTGCTGAATATCATTCAAAAATGGTTTCAGCAGTACATCGTCAGGGAACTGCCGCAAATTCAAGCCGGATTCAGAAGAGGACTTGGAACAAGTGTTTATCATTACTGATGTCAGCTGGATCTTGAATGAAAGCAGAGAATACCAGAGAGATGTTTATCTATGTTTTATTGACTATGCAAAGGTACTGAACTGTGTGAATCATAAGAAATTATGGATAACTTTGAGAAGAATGGGAATTCCAGAACACTTAATTGTGCTCATGAGGAACCTGGACACAGATTAAGAGGCAGTTGTTTGAAGAGAACAAGGAGATACTTTTGTGGTTTAACATCAGGAAAGGTGTGCATCAGGGTTATATCCATCACTATACTTATTCAATCTGTATGCTAAGGAAATAATTCGAGAAGCTGGACTATATGAAGATGAACGTGGCATCAGGATTGGGGGAAGACTCATTAATGACCTGTAATATGCAGATGACACATCCTTGCTTGCTGAAAGTGAAGGATCCACGATCAACATCCATGGAGGCAGCAGTCAAGAAATCAAACAACACAATGCATTGGGCAAATTCGCTCTGCAAGACCTGTTTCAAATGTTAAAAACAAAGCAAAGATGTCACTTGGAGGACTAAGGTGTGCCTGACCCAAGTCAGTATTTTCAAGCACCTCATATGCATTTGAAAGCTGGACAATGAATAAGGAAGACTGAAGAATCGTGGTGTTGACAAAGAATATTGAATACACCACAGACTGCCGGAAGAAGGAACAAATCTGTCTTGGAAGAAGTACAGCCAGAACTCTCCTTAGAAGCAAGGATGGCAAGACTTCGTTTCACGTACTTTGGACATGTTATCAGGAGGGGCCAGTCCCTAAAGAAGAACATCATGCTTGGTAAAGGAGAGGGTCATTGAAAAAGAGGAAGACCCTCAATGAGATGGATTAACACAGTGGCTGTCACAATAGACCTAAGCATAACAATGATCATGAGGATGGCACAGAACCAGGCAGTGTTCTGTTCTGTTGTACACAGGGTCGCTATGGATCGGAATCTGCACCTAACAACAACAATCATCTTTACTGGAGCAGATCATCAGGTCTTTTCTCCCTGGGAGCAGTTGGTGGGTTAGAACCACAGGCCTTTCTTTTAGCAGCTGAGCATTTAACCATTGTGCTAGTAGACCTGGGTGAGACTGACCTCACCAAGGTTTCCTTCAGATACGCAGATGGAAATTCACATTGCCCACAATCTTTTCTGGGCTTATCCTCCCTTTAACACCACCAAGAAGGCAAGATTCAAGTACTCCAGACTTCAAATGCCAGTTACGTGACACTTAGTTTTCTTATCTAAAAAACGAGTAGCACAAACTAAACAATTTCGAAGGTCCGTTCCAGCTTGAGGAGCCCTGGTGGTATGGTGGTTAAGAGCTCGGTGGCTAACCAAAAGGTCAGTGGTTCGAATCCACCAGTTGCTCCTTGGAAACCCTATGGGGCGGTTCTACTCTGTCCTGTAGGATTGCTATGAGTCAGCATCAGCTCGACAGCAACAGAGTTTATTTATTTATTTTTTTCCAGCCTGAATATTCTCCCACTCCAAGAAGCGAGATGTTTTACTTTACTAAGTCACAGTATGGAACAGGGTTTCTCTCTGCCTCTGGCAGAACAGAACCCAAAGTATTCCATCTTGCCATCAGGCTGAGGACGGAGGACAAATAACCACACAAGATGTTTCCATTGTTTATATGACTTTTAAAGAAACTTTTTGGACGGGGTCTGCTCAGTCTGGGTAAACACATTTTGTTTTGGATGTGAAACATTTGTATAGAAAAAACGAATTTGCATGTTAAAGTAATGCCACCTGACCTCCTTTTAAAATTGGGGTAGTATTGCAAGAAATAGAGAAAACTTGACCCTAAGTGGCATATGGCTTACAAAAAAAAAAAGGAAATTTTTATGGCTAATAAAAACTAAACAACTCAGGAATATAACTGGCGTTAGGAGCTGAAAACCAGTTAAAACTAGTTGCTGTCAACTCCCACTCAGGAGAGCTGAAATGTGAGGCCATACCCACCCAAGCCACAAGGTTGCAACACAGTGGGAAGGGGTGGGATGGATGTAAGAATGTTGGGGAGGAAGTGACAGGCACTTCCATTTGCAAATGTTTGCCCCATCTTTTATCCCCTTCCCCCTTATTGCTTAAATGAATTCCATAGCAAATAGTTTCTTTACCATTTCTTTCTTTTTTGCACATATTTGCAAATAGTCTAGCTGAATCAGTTTAAAAGCCAACCCATTGCTATTGAGTCGATTAGACTCACGTAACAGAGTAGAACTGCCCCATAGGTTTTCCAAGGCTGTACTCTTTATGGAAGCAGACTGCCACATCTTTCACCTGTGGGGCGGCTGGTGGGTTCGAACCATCTACCTTTCAGTTAGCAGCTGAGTAGTTAACCACTGTGCCACCAGGGGTCTTAGTTTAAAAGCACATGCCCAATATTTAAATTATTAAAAGTCCACCCTCCTTTTTAGATTGAGTTTCCTTCTTAATTTCCCTAGATTTATTGTGCAACATCTGAGAAATAAGAAGTTCTTATTTGGGTAGGCTGTCCTATTAAGATGAGATGTTGCTCTGTGTTTTATAAAGTTGGGTCTATTCGTGTAATCTCCCAGTTATTTAGTCAAATCCGAGAAAATACACCGTCCCTTCCTGCTGTGATACAGAGTCGAAATAAGAACAATTTGCTCAGCAATACACTCTATGAAAAGGTCTTCAACTTTAACAATTGCCAAGCCACATTTTGTTCTTTGCCCCCCATTCAAAATTACACGAAGACTAGCTAATGGCTAAGAAGTACTGAACCAAATTTGGAGCATTGTTTGCAACAGTATATAACTCAGGCATTTTAAATACTTCTCTTACCTTGTAAGAACTGTTGTCAGTTAAATTGGAGAAAGGTTTCTAACTACATATACAGGGGAAGTAGATTATAGAGTTGGAAGTATAGGATTGTATAGAGTAGTATAGTATAGAGCTAAAGTCAGTCTATCTGGGTACAAATCCAAGTTCTACCACTGAGTCATGTTGAGTAGTCTCAATGGCCTTAGGCACCGTTCTGTGCCTAAACTTCCCCATCTGTAAAACAGGGATAATAACCGTACCTGCCTTCTGAGGCTGTTTTAGAATTAAATAAATTAAAACCAGTAGATCACTTGGTTGATTGCTGTCATTACAGTTGCTTTTGTAAAAAGTTAGTAATTTCTTCCCAAAGACATCCCCCATCTCCTTCACTTCATGCCCACTGGTGAACATACGACATTGAGAATACCATGGTATATACCAAGATTTAAGAAAAACAAAAATAAAAGAGAAGTTGCTAGCTGGGATCGTTTGAAGAGCTTCCCCGTTTTTTCAGTGCTACAGGATCCTGGACCTAGATTACCTACTCTGTATGAAACAGGAAATATTTTAAAAAAAGGAAGTACCAAATATACTACTATCTTAGAACCTTAAGAGTTGTAAGTAATCTTGGCGTCTGTCTACTCTGGAAGTTTACAACTAAGATTAGTATCCATCCCCAAGGACATGTGGAAATATGAGAGGATGTTTTGGCTGGAAGATGCTATGGCATTTAGTGCCCAGGAACTATTGTTTTTATTTTCTGTCACGATTCCAACTCACGGCAACTCCATGGGTGCAGAGTAGAACTGCTCCGTAAGATTCTCAAGGCTATGCCTCTGAGTGAGTTTCAACCGCCAACCTTTCAGCTAGTAGTAGAGCGCTAAACCATTTGCACCACCCAGGGACTCCTCAGAAACGATGATAGTCGTTGTATGCTGTCGAGTTGATTCCGACTCATAGTGGCCCTACAGGACACAGTAGAACAGCCCCATAGGGTTTCCGAAGCTGTCACCTTTATGGGGAGCCCTGGTGGCACAGTGGTTGAGAGCTATAGCTGCTAACCAAAAGGTTGGCAGTTCAAATCCACCAGCTGCTCCTTGGAAACCCTATGGGGCAGTTCTACTTTGCCCTATAGCGTCACTATGAGTTGGAATTGACTCAATGGCAACGGGTTTTTTTGTTTGTTTGTTTGTTTGAATCTTTATGGAAGCAGATTGCCACATCTTCCTCCCGCGGAGCAACGGGTAGGTTCAAACTGCTGACCTTTCCATTCGCAACCAACCACTTAACCACTGCGCCACCAGGGCTGCTTTCAGAAACTATTAAGGATGCTGTCATGGATTGAACTGTGTCCCCCCAAAATATCTGTCAACTTGGCTAGGTCATGATTCCCAGTATTGTATGATTGTCTACCATTTTATCATTTGATGTGATTTCTCTATGTGCTGTAAATTCTATCACTATGATGTAATACGATGGATTAGCAGCAGTTATACTGATGTGGTCTACAAGATTAGATAGTGTCTTAAGCCAATCTCTTTTGAGATGTAAAAGAGAGAAGCAAGCAGAGACACACGGGAACCTCATACCACCGAGAAAGCAGTGCTGGGAGCAGAACACATCCTTTGGACCTGAGGTTCCTGTGCTGAGATGCTTCCAAACCAAGCGAAGACTGATGCATCACAAGGACCTTCCTCCAGAGCCGACACAGAGAGAAATCCTTCTCTTGGAGCTGATGCCTTGAATTTGGACTTGTAGCCTACTAGATTGTGAGAAAATAAATTTCTCTTTGTTAAAGCCATCCACTTGTGGTATTTCTGTTACAGCAGCACTAGATGACTAAGACAGATGCTAAATGTCCGCATGCACAGCACAGACCCACAGTGCTTGGTAGAGTCTTGCTCAATGAAAATCACCCTGCCCCAAATGCCAGTGGTACCCCTTTTGAGAAACACAGGGCCTCTGTTCTCCTATTGTAGGGATACTGTTAGCTGCCTGGAGTTACCCAGTCAGTATGAACAAGTCCAATGATGTGGAGCTCACTGCCTCAAAAGACATCACACTCCACCTCTTGGCTAGCTCAAAATGTTAGAAAATTGTTTGTTATATCAAGGCAACATATAACCTCTGGTCTCTGCTGTGCCTGCTGTGGTGCACAGAATAATTTGTTCGATTAAATAAAAAACGGGAACTTGCTAACCTTCAAAACCAATACAACATATTCACAAACGATTATATCAAAGTTGCTGCTCTAAGGAACATCAGATATGTCTTTACAACCCAGTGGATCTTTCATGTTTTCTTTGTTGGTTTGTCCATCTGTCTGTCTCTCACTCTTTCTCTCTCTAAATAAGAAAGGAAAGCAAAGCATAATTCAGTAGGGCTGTATCCAGTCACTCTGCAGTGAAATGTAGCTTTCTCTAATGGGATATCAAATATTTTCTCAACTAGATTCTCATTAAGAGTCAGGCTCCTAATTAATGAGTAGCTCGACCATGCCTAGGAACTAACTCCAGGTTTAACGGTCCCACTAGCTTTAACTTACATATTTAAGATCTACACCGGTGAAGAGAAATTTTAAGAATGTAATTACGGATGAGGGCAACGTGCATCTTTGGTTTTCACCAGAAGGCAGCAGAGGCTGGGAACTGACCAAATCAAAGTCAAGGAACATGTCTACAATATTAGGCTTGAAAAGCAGTTTTATGTGATTTGACAAGCAACTGAACAAGGTCCCTGGAAGTTGTGTTGTTGTGCCCGTTGCACTCTTTACTGAAGTTTAGCAAACGTACAGAAAGGTGCACAAATCATAAGGGCACCATCCAGAGCCAAGTTTATGGTCAGTTCTTCCAAACTTGCAGAAAAAAAGAGAAAAAAACCAAACTAGTTCTCATGTATATTAACCTCCTAAAATATTAACTTAAAAATGGAAAAATATGCTAATTCACTTTATAAAAACCTGTGGTTGAGTCAATTCTGACTCATAGTGACCCTACAGGACACAGCAGAAATGTCCCCACAGGGTTTCCAAGGCTGGTGGCGCGATGGTTTAGTGCTATGGCTGCTAAGCAAAAGGTCAGAGTTTGAATCCACCAGCCACTCCTTGGAAACCCTAGGAGGCAGTTCTACTCTGTCCATAGGGTCGCTATGAGTCGGAATCCACTAGACGGCGAAGGGTTACTATCATACCACCGGAGCCCTGGTGGCACAAACAGTTAAGAGCTGGGCTTCGAACCTAAGGTTGGTGGTTAGATCGCACCCAGTGACTCCACGAGAGAAGATTTGGTGATCTGTTCCCGTAAAGATTACTGCCAAGAAAACCATATGGGGCAGTTCTACCCTGTCATATGGGGTTGAAATCAACTCAAGGGTACCTAACAACAGCAACACTACAATACCAAAATGTGACGAGGATGGGATTTAAAAAGAAAAAAACCGTATCATCGCTGAGCTGATTCCAGGGTAGGGGAAAGAAAAAGACAGAGCGAGCGAGTGAGAAACGGGATATGTATGCTAATAGTGACTTGACTATTTATAAAAACTCAAAATAATAAAAGTTTCTGTTTGCTGAGCATTTACTAGGTATCACTTAATAGGGGAGACTTACATACATTGTCGTACTTAATTCTGAACACACCAATGGAATAAGGATCAATTATTTGCATATTACAGAAGAGAAAACCAAGGTACTAAAGTTAAGTAACTATCTCATTGTCCTACCTCAGTGTGTGGCAAAGCTGAGACTCAAATACGGTTCTTATTCCAAAGCTCTGGCTCTTAATAACTATTTTTGATTAACAAATTGAATTCAAGAGACTATTTCTCAAAATTCACTGCAACTAATAGGGTTTATTCCAGAAATAACAAAGAGGACTTAAGGGTTATTATCAGAAAAATCTAATACATTTCGTAAGTACAACAAATCAAAAGTCACATAACCGAAAGTGATACTTCAGGTCATTTAACGAAATTTAACATTTATTCTTTCTGAGAAATGTTTAAAAATTGGAAACCTGATCTTTAATAAAGAAAACAGAATCTGAATATCACACTTAAATTAAGCCCACTAAAATCAGGCATAAAATAAGAATGCGCACAATCAACATTATTATTTATTATTAGTCTGAAAATTCTGACCAATGTTCTAAGAAAAAAATAAAAAGTCTACTTTTTGGAAAAAAAAAAAAAAATATATATATATATATATATGCTTGCTTGCAGTCAAAATTATTTGCCCTCTAGAAAACTCTAAATAATTAAGTCAAAACCTGTTAGTATTCACAAGACAGTTCAGTAAAGAGATAGGATGCAAGATAAACACAAAAAAATCAATAGCTTTCCTGTAGATCAGTGATAACCAGTTAGAAGATATAATGGAAAATATTGGAAAAACTCAGTAGGTTTGTGTTTTTCAATCATCATCGGTTGTATAAGTCAACAATCCTTTTTTTGGGAGAAGGGGTAGTTTTCAGAACATCTATTTTCAAAAGTTCTGATAATAGATGTGATTTTTATAAGATTGTTACTTGTCTATGAGAAGAAAAGGAAAGATCAAGCTTTTAAAAAAAGCTTTAGTACAATTGCTAAAATCATATATGGTGCAGGATTCTAGCTCTATCCAGTATCCATTTAAAACCTACTAAAATAGTTACAGCTACAGCATTTTCTGAAACAGGATCCCAGAATCCTTTATGAAGGCTAGAATAAATTATATATGTGGATTTATTTTAGCTAACTATAGTAGCCATTTTTGCCCTATGGAGGATAACTTCCATCTGAGACCATTTAATAGCATCCAGTGGCGTCTGTTTAAAACCATTTTTTTTTTAATGCCTTTCTTTTCATTCATGCAAGATTTAACTCTCACTTTTTCCATCAACATCACGAGTTCCTCTCTTACAAAAACACCACACTTTCATATCGCTTTACTCGACCTCTGCTCTGCCCCTGCACCAGCGCCAGTTTTAAACTTCAACACACAGAGGCAATTTCAAAAGAAAGCACCTTACCAAAAAAAAAAATCCAGATATTACTTTCAGCTGCACTTTCTTGCTTGCACCTCGTTAGAGAACACAGAGTAATGAAATCTCAATTTCTCCCGTTAATTAGCACCTTTGTACCTTAAGTACTGGAAGCATTATACTGTTAATTACCTACAAGTCCGCTCTCAAATATCACTGACTGCTTTATACCTTTTTCTTCTTCTTCTTATGCACAGGCTTATACAACCCTTAAAAAAAAAAAACTATACAATATTCTTCTCTATGCACAGACTAAATGTTACAAAATGGAGTGCTCTAACAACTAAAGGTAAGTTCAGTCAACCAGCACCCTCATATTGATCTTTTATTTCTCCCACCACTTGTCTTCTAATCCTCACCATAATTACATGAACTGCAAGAGCTTTCCTGAAGCTGTCAATTTCTCTTGCATCCATTTTCAAATGGCCATCACAGAAGCAGTCTGGGCACTAGATCAAGCTGTCAGTGTTCCCCACTTGGCTATAGACAATCCTCTTGAAGGCTCCTGGCACATCTGTCAAGGGCCTCCCAGAGTTCTTCAAAATTCTTGCGCCTTGGAGGAAAGCAAGAAGGGTGGAAGAGCCAGAAAGGTATTGATCCACTCTTTTAACATGCTAATTTGCCTGGGGCTGCTTCAGTCTTTGCCAGGCTGGACACTTCAAAAGGAAACTGTTTTTCAAAGTGGAGATGTCTTTTTCAAACACTTCTGAAAACAAAGGAATGCAAGTATCAAGTTCACAGAGCAATGTGAAGGAGGTTGGTCAAAAGAATTGGAGTAGCTAATATATAGAAAGATGGCTTAAAATTAATTGATGATTAACAAGAAGTTTCAAAGTTCAACATAGATTTTAAACTTCTAAAGCCTGTGTGTACATCATAACCAATTAGGATGTAACCTATTGAGTCACATTAATCTTCAGGAGAAAAATTAAGGCCGATATAATTAAATGGATGTGAAACATTAATAACGTTGATATTGATGAATGCTTTAACAGCTCTTTAACTGACTGTTTTATTATACCTCTAACCAGCAACACACCATGAAGCCTAAACCTGCCCCCACACAAAAAAAAAGGAAAAGAAAAAGGGAGGGGAGGGAATAACAAATTAGACCTCTAGCATTATGGAAGTATCTTTGTCTTCTGCCTTTGTTATCAGCTTATTATTTCATCAATGAAACACACAGTACAGATAAGACTATAAGACGTAATTAAGTGTCTAAAGATTGCAAAGTATTACCATATTAAGTTTGCAAAATTAATTTATCAAAAGCAATGATTTACTTGTACTTTTCAGGTCATGTATTTCTGGAGCTACATTGTTGGTTGCGAATGGTTATTAAGGGAAGAAGTTACATAAAAGAGACGGTGGGGATCTTAATGAAGAATCCACTGTGAAAGCACTAGCAGGGAAACTTGGCGTCTTAAATCAGGGATGTTCTTAAGGACAAAAGCCCAAGAGAAAAGCATTCCTCACTGAGCTGCGTCTTAACTGATCATGAGGTTGGCCCATATTTACCTGCCATGGTATTATGGGAGGAAATCAGTATTCTGTTAACCTCTGACCCCTGGGATCTGAAAGCAGACAAAGGACCAATCTGGAGCCCTGGGAGAACACAGCCAAATGTCAAACAGCAGGGGAGCAATTGTTAAGAAGACATTTGGCTTTGGTGCAGCCAGCTTCGTTGGGGCAAACTGCTATTCACAGAAACAAGCCATGAAAGATAACGCCATAAAATATGAACAAAATGGAACCTTTTTCGCCTGGCTTCTAAATTATTGGCTTTATGAGACTTCATGCTGAACAGTATGAAAAAAAATCCAATTTGCTTTGAAGCGCATTAGTCTGTCTAACATCCTAATTATTGTTTACATTGCCATTTGCCTTCTATTAAGAATTGAATAATTACCCAGCACTTCATAGTTTAAAAATACAAGCAAACAGGATTATCTGGGTAATTAAGAAACTGTACCACAGCTTTGTATTGGTCTGGAAAATATGGGTACACGTTGGGGAAATGATAATTATCAGTCAATTACTTCAAATGGTATTTTAAGGATTTTGAGCAATTTGAGTTCTGTAACTTATTGAGAAGAGGTTAGTAAGATCACCTTTGCGAAGTGTGGGTCTGTTTAAAACCATCCTTAGAAACAAGAGCCAGATAAGCAGCTGAATTTTCCCATCCGCTAATGACACCAGAGAGCACACCAAGTACAGAGCCTTCTGCTGTTCTTTAATCCTAATAATCCATCCCAAATGGACTCTGAAAGGCATCATCACACTTTGTCAGAGCATGTGGAGCTAAGCCAGAGCGCTTCCACATTTAGATGTTGTTTTAACTGACCTTGCCTCCACTTAATTTCACTGGCTGTGCCCGTTTCCTGCCCTGTGAAATTAGTTTGAATTCAAAACTATGGAACTTCAAAAATGTCTCATACAAAGTCCTTGTCTTCTAGTTTATAGGATGCGTATGACTGTGGCCTTCTGAAGACAGCGCTGTTTTCAAGCAAAGGGAGTGAAGTTTGTTGAGCAAAAAAATGCAGCATGTTGTTCCCCGACCCGTCTACCAACAAAAGCAAACAAACAGAAAACGCAGTGTGCCAGCGTTCGGTAAGTTTGGAGACAAAAGATGCGGCTGGGATGGGAGGGATTCAAAGGCACCATGCAGTCCACAGAGAGTGCATATAGTAACAAGGAACAGAATTATGGCCAACACACCTTTTAGAGAATGTTTATTTGGGAACTTAAGTGGTGGGGGACATTTGTCATCGAGTCGATTTTGACTCATGGTGTCCCCATATGTTACCGAGTAGAACTGTCACATACGGTTTTCTTGGCTGTAATCTTTACGGAAGCAGATTTCCAGGCTTTCCTTCCCCGGTACTGCTGGGTGGGTTCAAACCATCAACTTTTTGTTTAGAAGAATGGAGTTTTATTGATCCACCCCTTTAGATGTTTCTATAAAATTAAAAACCAAAAACCAAACTCGTTTCCGTCGAGTAGATTCTGACTCATAGTGACCCTACAGGGCAGAGCAGAACTGTCCCAAAGAGTTTCCAAGGAGTGGCTGGTAGACTCGAACTGCGGACCTTTTGGTTAGCAGCTGAGCTCTTAACTACAGTGCCACCAGGCCTCCTCTATAAAATTAGGCAGCAATTTATAGTTCTTGGGTTTTTCAAAACTGCTTATCTGTGTCCAACAACATGGCAAAACATTAGCACCACCCAGGGAGGTTTAAGTGAAAATAAGAAATTTTAATTGTGAAACCAGGTATGAGGGCTGATGAATTTATTCCAAGACACAGAAACACAGATGAAATATCACTGGTGATTTGTGCATTATACACTTTCAATATCTATTTGCTGAAGGAATGAATGGACTCCAGCCTGCTCAACCTCCAGCATATTTTAGGAACTTCTGGGACCTGACAATTCTTTTTCAAAGAATTTTATCTTTTTACTTGACTTTTTTTGCATTCTTTGTTGAAACACTTCTAAACATTCCTAGCATAATCTAAATAGTGCCATCTCCTCCCACCTCAGAAAGAACAGCGAGATTCCAGCTGAAGCTGTCACTGAACAGACAAGCTCAGGGATTCACCCAGGCTGGGTTCCTTTCCAAAGGTCAAAATCAAATGAGCAGCAGGGGGCTTCAGTTGTTTTGCATGGCGCATGGGGCCGGGAGTGACAGCCAGCCACATGGGGGGAGGTGGGCTGCACAAAAAGAGCCCTGTGCAAATAGTCGCCTCTCAGCCGCCTCCCACCCCCAATCTCTGGAAGCGTTCAAATCAAAACCGAATTAATTTGCATGGTGTCTAAATCATTGGGTTCTCCATAAACAGAAGGAGATTTTGGCTGAAGTTTCCAAAGGAAGCCCTCACTGCCTTTGTGAAAGGGGGAAATGGGTGTGCTGTTTTGCATGAGGGCGCATACAAAATATGCAAATGAAGACTCTGCTGCCTGGAAAAGCAACTCTGGGCAGACAGCTGACAACCCACAAAGCCAAAAAAACCAAACCCAAACCCGTTGCCACTGAGTCGATTCTGACTCACAGCGACCCTGGAGAACAGCGTAGAACCGTCTCCCTAAGGTTCCCAAGGAGCGGCTAGTGGATTCAAACTGCCAACCTTTCGGTTAGCAGCTGAGCTCTTAACCACTACGTCACCAGGGCTCCTGATGACCCACAGTCACCCAGAAAATGCTCCATGTCTCCAAAGGGAGTTTTAAGGGGGTACCAACATGTTTGTCTTTCAGGAAGGCAAAATAAACCCCAAAAACCTATAGCCTTTGGGTCGATTCAGACTCATGGTGACCCTATAGGGCAAAGTAGAACTGCCCCATAGGGTTTCCGAGGCTGTACATCTTTATGGAAGCAGACTGCCACATCTTTCTCCCATGGAGCAGCTGGTGGGTTTGAACCCCAGACCTTTCAGTTACCAGCCAAGCGATTTAACCACTGTGCCACCAGGGCTCCTTGGAAGGTGAAATAGACTTTGAATATTCATAAAATGTCTGCTTAGTCATGGGACCATTAATTACCCTTCAGATCATGGAACCCAGCGACCTCACCTGCTCTCCTCCCCAAAACTGCTCCGAGGTACCAGCTGTACCAAGATGCAATGAAAAAGGTTTTATGCTCTAAGTGAAAAAGATACAGGGTCCAGGGGACAGCTGAGGCCTTCTTTAATCATTCTTCCCCACAAGCACAATAAAACTAAAGCAAGCACTGAGCCATGTTATTGGACACAGATAAAGTTTTTAAAAAGCCAACAGCTATAAATTGCTGCCTAATTTTACAGAAACATTTAAAGGGTTGAATAAATAAAACTCCTTTCTTCTAAGCTAAACCGTCCAGATTCAGAAACCATTTTCAGAGCTTTCTTAATCCATTTTCATTTTCAAAGTGTTTAAGTCAGCTGTAGCAACATAGAAGTGCATTCTACGTTCCTGCCACAGAAACGCGAACAGGCTGATGGACGAGTGCAGCAGTGGTTCTCAAAGTTTGTGGACTCAGGGCCCTTCTATATTCCTAAAAGTTATTGGGGATACCAAAGAGATTTTGTTCATGTGACAAATAGAAGTATCTATATCTACTCATCATATTACAGATTGAAACTGATAAATTTTTAAAAGTGATTATTTATTGACTCATTTTTTCAATATCCACATATTTGTTTAAAAAATCAATGAGCAGGATGGCACTGTTTTTCATTTTTGCAAGTCACTTCTAATGCATGGCTTAATAGAGGTCAGCCTGATTCTTATACTGGCTTCTGCATTCACTGTTGAGATGTCACAGATCAGGTAGCCACTGGAAAATTCCATCTACTCGTGAGAGAATAAGAGGAAAAAGACAAATAACATCTTAGTGTTATAAAGAAAATAGTTTTGGCCTTGAAGAAGCCAGAAAGGGTCTTAGGGAATCCACTGGATCACACTTTGAGAATCATTGCACTAATGCAATAATTAGTCCCAGTGACTGAAGGGAAGAGACGATTGGACCAAAGTAGACAAGACCAACCATTCCATGCCATTATCTCAATCTTCCCTATGTGTGTTACCACTGTATATACTCTACTCCACCAAAAAAAAAAAAAAAAAAAAAAAAAAACTCTATTCTGGAAACTAAATGAACTGCCTTCGTTGCTGAACAGACATTAATTAAACAGCCCATGTTATCACCATATTTCTATCTAAGCAATAATAAAATTAACAGTAACAATTGCCGCTTAGTAAATACTTAATGCATTCTAGGCACTGTGCTAAGCCCTTTACTCTATACATGCATGCTTATATCTGTGTATCCTGCATACTATGACACTATTCCCACCAATTTGCCAATGAGCACCTGAGTTTAGGAAGGTTAAGTTAGGGTCCAACAATCACGCACCAGGTAAAGTGGCATAACTGGAAATTAAACCCAAGTCTCAAACTCCAGGTCGTCCAGGTCTTGGCCATTTTGTACTAACTCTATGCTAACTTCAAGTGCTGCAGAGGATTTTGAACATTCAGGTATATAGATGACTCATAAACATCATGAAAATAGTTAAGACCCAAATCAAACAGGAATATAAACAAGGTCCTCATTAATATATTAGTCACACACAAAGATTTGGACACATCATGTTGATTACATGAAATATGACTCCACCAAATAAATGTTTAATATAGCACAGGTCACAATTCCTTCTGCATGTATTCATTCATTCATTTAAGGAACATTTAATGAGATTCCTGTATGTTCCATAATCGTTGCTGATGTTACTATAGTTCTGGTTATTCCTAACTGCACTCCTACACTTATATTCAACTGATAAAGACACTTTACAAGATTCACTTTTCCGAGATAAAACCAGAACAGTCATAAAGCCATAAGTCCATTTTTTAACAAAAATTCACATAGATGATTTATAAATTAAAGTGTTTGTTTAAAAAATATTACTGGGAAAAGCTTTGTTGTTATTGTTGTTAGGTGCCACCAAGTCACAGAACGAAACACTGCCCAGTCCCGCACCATCCTCACTATCACTGCTGTGACTGTGTCAAAAATCAAAGACAACCTAAATATCTGCCAACAGGAATAGGTTAAATAAACTATGGTGAATTCATGCTACAGGGCATTCATCATCAATTAAGAAGAGTGATGACAAAGTTATATTCTTTAATGGGGTATGATGTCTGCACTAAATAATCAAGTGTCAAAAAGCAAGATGACAATTAAGAGCATGCTTCCATTTCTGCTATTACTGAAAAAATATATATGTATATGCATTTATTTGGGTTACCTGTCATATTGCAAAGAGTGGTAACTCATAAAAAGTTGGAGTGGAAGTTTGAAAATCAAGTGTCTGTGTGTGTGTTTTGGCGGGGTTGGTGGACTTATACTTTTTACTTTATACAATTTTGCATTTGAAATTGTTCTGAGAAGACAAGCATGCATTTCTTTGCTAATGTTAAATTCATCGATTAAATGTAACAAAAAAGGAGCAAACTTCAAAGATGTGAAAGTCAAACTTATATTATGACCACTTCTGCTTTACATGGTAGTAACTGAAAAGCCCTTTAATCAGTCTTTTTCCTAAAGGTCCAAGTCTTAACAGAATAATTATGTCTTAATTATGTTTGAAAGGTACAAGGAAGCTCAGCTTGGCTAAAAGAAGTCATCCAATCTTCAATATCATAGTCAAAAGACCCTGAGATAATTTCTATGTGATGCTTTGGTGAACCCAAAACAGAGATCATCATATGATTCACACTCACAAAAGAAACCCGATCACACAAAGAAGGAAAAATAAAAAAAAGTAGAAGAGAAAAAGGACAATAATTAAGCGCTGCTCTTCTTGTGTATAAAGAATCACGTCTTTCAATGATCACAGGCAGGCTTCAAAGCCAGAGATAAAAGCAGCCAGGTGATTCAAGCAGTTGCTTCTTAAAGACCTGATTCAAAGGTAGGAGAAAAATTTCAAAGTGGAAAGGATATGAAACAGCATCTCTCTGAACCAGATTTTAAATGCTTCCTTTCTATTACTTCTTCCTCCTAAAGTCCTTCTATGGTGTATTAGGAAAACAAAGATTTTTTTGGGGGGGGATGCTGCTCTTACCCTCTTTTAAGAGCACAAATTTGAACTATTTCTATTTTACAGCCATCAAAGCATTTCGATCGTGTTCCTTCTTAAAACAGATGTTTTGATAAGACATCTTTTTCCCACAGGAAGCCGTTATATATGTAATGCTATATAAAATAAGTCCTAGACAGGATACCTCAAACAATGTATACCAAAATTGTACATTTAAGCAAGGTTTGATTCCTACCTAGCTTAATTTGTCACAGTCGTGATTATTTTGGCCTTAGGCTGACTCCATAAGCATGCATTCCATTTTATTAGTATGATTTTTATACACTCTCTCCAAAAACTTCGCTTATTAATATTTCACAAAAATTGAATGCAAATCTTGAGCGAAGACTTTCATGTTTCAGCTTTTTAATTAAGGGAAAAATAAGTTAGTAGAGAATCTTTTCCTCTCTTCCTTCTGCTTAATATTTCTGTAGTAATGAAAACAACCCTGTAAAACATCTGGATTGTTTCCTCACTGGGGGTACGGGAAGGGTGTCAGAGGTAAACTTCCTTTCCTTTCTCCAACAGCCTGACAAGGCCTCACTCACTAGCACAATTTCATTATCCTCTGTATCCAATCACCAGGCAAGTTCAAACCGCTGCTAACTCCAGCCATACATTCTCCTTGAGAGGGCAGATGAGTGGCTAACACTCTTTGTTGTCCTGCTGAGACTAAACAAAATCATTTCACAAAATGTTATTCAAGAGCAGAAGCTGGAATGAACTTGCAGCTGCTTGGGGCAAGCCCACCCTCACCCTCCACACTCTTGACACTTCTTGATGGCTCTTCATCCTTCCTCTACATTAGCATGCATTGCTTAGAAGCAAGAACTGCAAGAGGAAGTGTCCTTCTGTCCTCAAGGTGCCTTGAGGACTCAGGCAGATGATCAGGGTTAGATTCAAACAACAGCACAACCCAGGCCCCCACCCGCCCTGGCCATTTTTGCCCAAGGATCCTTTGTCAAACATTTAAGATCTTAATCAATCTTCACTCTGACCTCCCAGACCCTAAGGAAGATGGATGAGGAAGTAGGTGACCTTTCACCTGTCCTTCTATTTGTCCTGCCACAGTGGACTCATTGAAAAGACAATTGGGGTGGGGCCTGCTGCCTGAGTTCTGAAGACTTGGGCCAGCTCTCTTTACATGCTAGCCCTTCTGGATCCACCCCCAATCACTTTTCTCTCAGGCAAAGAAAGTTCTCTTTCCTAGAGAGGGAAAAAAATGACACTCTCCAAATATCATTTTCAATATGAAGTGTGAGATGGCCATTATTCTTTACTAGGACAAGGGTAATGCTTTCTTTCTTTAGTCTTGACTTCAGAAAGTAGATGAGAGATGGATTCCCTTTTTACTAGTTCAACTTAGCACCCTTAAAAGTCAACAGCTATTACCTTGGGGAGAACAGAGTGATAAAAGAAAACTAGCATTAACCTTGGTTTAATGCTTTATGATCTACAAGGTGACCTTCACCAATCGGACACCCCAAGCCCTCATAATGAGCCTGTAAGCTAAATACAATTATTATATATCATCCCATTTCACAGATGAGCAAACCAAGGCTCAGAGGGCTAAGGAAAGATCCTCAAGGTCATATAGCTAAGCGACCAAATTGAGACACATTCCCTTGTCTCTATGTTCTTTCTGCTTTACTTTGATCCTTCTCTTAACAGCCCAGTACTGATTTCAAGGATCGAGATAATCATTTTTATTGCTCCCAACATTTTTACAGTCTTGAGCCATCTTTTAGAAGTCTCACACACAAGTCTGGAACTTAAAGAACCCTTTGTCATTCACATTTTTCTTTCTTGACTAAATTCATCAGATTCTGGTAATCTTAAAAACAAACAATAAAGTAAAAGATTTTGTGCAGTAAGTGTCTTGTTCAAAGAGTTAATCATTTTACAAGTAGCAAAGAAAAAAAAAAGTCTGGTAACATGCTGAAAACATTGAGGAGTCTCAGAAATGGTTCAATCAACCTTCCCTTTCATGAAATAATCTTTGTATTGGGAATAATTTGCTCAGAAATGGCCTGGGCCTGAAACATTGGCCCCCTCCTCCTCCATAAACCACATGATTAACTGGATTCCCAAGATTATTTCCATAAAGCCAGCCACTAAAATGTTCAATTGCCTTTACATTTACTCCCCTTCCATCTTTTTCTCTTTTTCTTCTAATTTGGGTTGTAAAAATGTCAAGGAATTTCACAATGTAGCAATGTATGAGTTACTGGGCTCTGTGACAATTGAAAATCAATGACATTAGATACACAGAGATGTACTAATGCTAGAAGAGTGTACATTTCAGCAGGAAATGGAAGTCAATGTTTTTTTTTTTTTAAATATATATAAGATTCTTGACATGTGAAGATGTGCAAGTCCTGTCTTACAAAAATCGAAAAGGCAGGATAATTTACTCTCAAATGTGATGCGGTGTCATTGTACTCTTCATTTCACTGTTCCTGCTATGATCATTGTAATTTAGTTGCCAATAACAATGCACTTACATGTTTTTTAAAACTAATACCAGAATATACTCAGGGTTTCAATTCAATACAGCATATGTGGTAGTTTCTAGTCAAAAGCAAACTAAAACAAAGACGAGGAATTAACATTTGTAAAAGAACCAAACCAAACAAAAACTCTTTGAATTTCAATTTTTAAATTTGCAAGTATACAAGTTTACTTTTTCATTCTAGGTCAGCCAGAAAGATAACTAGCCTTAATTCTATTTCACTTAGAATTCAGTGAAAGTACTTCCATTGTTAGCTACTCACAGAAAGAGCTATACCAGATCAGGAACTACACTTTAGAAAAGTATAAAGTATGACCGTGGAAACACATAACTCTACAACACTAAATTACCAAAAATGTAATTTTCTTCCGGTTATAAATGTTGATTTCCAGTCAGTCAAGTGGATTGCCCCCATAGTTAATCCCACCCTGTCATTAACATGGTTGAAATGCCAGACAAATTGTTTGGCAGTCAGTTATTTCAGGCTCTTTAATCACCAAATCAGGTGCACCATGTGGCAATCCAGTCCACAGCTCAGCAATCTCCCTGTGAAAAGATTCATCTGACCTGTTCCATAAATGGGACCAGTTACATTGTAACTGTTTAGTAGTAACAATAATAACAATAAAGTTGGCAGCAGCCTACTATTGGTAGCCACTGAACATAAACTCCAAGCAAAGCAAAACCGTGGGATAATTGATTTTTTTAAGCCTTAATCCACACACTACAGGAGCCATTACCTAAATGTGGACTACTCTCCTCTCTTACCCAGATACAAAGTTGCTATAAAGAAAAAGATGACACAAATTCCCTGGTAGTATGACACAAAGGGGAAATAAGAATGTATTGCATACACTGAACTTTAGATGCAGAGAAAAATCATGTTAGTCATATGATAAACAGTAATTAACATCATAAAAAATGCCTAGATTTCTTCAGACTCAAGTAATCAAAATGGATCACAATTTACTACTGCCTCTGAGGGCAGATCAGATAAGGACTCTTACTAGCTCTATATCACCTCCTAAGGGAAATAAAGGTCTTTCATCAAGATTAATTTCACTTAGAGACCTTATCAATGGATGTTCAGTGGAACTGAATGTAGTCGAAACATTCAGTCCCTCCACTTTGTTGGGCCACATCTACACTGATCTGCAAGGTAGGGGAAAAAAAGAACTTTCTTCCCACAGTTTGATCGTAATCAGCAGAAGGGAATTAGAACAACCCAACCCTAATTTCACATTTGAGTCATTCACACATATAGATAAGAGCAGAGATATTTACCATCCTTGTCATTTTACCAAGTCTTTAGACAGGAAAACCATGGCTCAGAAACGTGTTCGCCCTCTTTAAGTAGGGATCAATCAAGCCCGTTTCTTCAGCTTGTTCATTTACATTTCAGAGGGCACATCAAGCGGGTTCAGATCTAAGTGCCTGTTAGCAAATGTGTCTGGCCTTCTGCTGATTACAGCAGCATCATTTATTCTGTGAGTCTTAGCCTTGCCACCTGGAGCTATAGCACTTACTCATTAGACCCCTCTGTCCCACCACATCCCACAGGGGCTGCTAATTACTGGCTTGACTCCATTTAGTCTCATCTCTGATTTAATTACGTGCACTAAGCCCTAATGAAAAGTACAATATGGCTCCTCTTACCTTGGCATTCTCCATTCCGCTCTTCATGCCCAGCATTGCATAGGCAGTTGCCAATGGGTACCAGCCATTCACCATCTGCCCCACAGTACATTTTTGGCACATCCTTCTCTTCTGAGTTGTTGACACAGGAGCCTCGAACTTCCACCAGGGAAGACGTATCAGCCCCTGTGATGGTGTCAGGAAACTGGGCCAGGTTGCGAACGGTGAGTGGACACTTCTTATAGAACACGCGGACCGAGACTAGGGCTATGCATGCCCCCACATCCTGAAAAGCCAAGTAAAACCCCTTTTTGCTCAGTGGCCCTACATCCCGGATCTCGGTGTTCAGCTTCATGATTCTGTCGCCAATGTCCACTTGAGTGAAGCTCTCATCGGCAGCGATGGTGTCGATCTTGGCAAACTGGCTCTCTCTGATGAAACGCTCTTTGTCGTTGTCTGATTCATAGTAGTACAGGTTAAAAGTCTCCTTGCAAGTCCCCATGACACCCGGAAGGCTATTGCAGTCCCTCAATGTGAACTTAATTTCAATGTACACTCTCTGAGCCCCTTCACGGGTGATCCAATCAGTTCGTAGCCAGTTATTTTGGCTGGGTTCCATCACGTTGCACACTTGGTAGGTTCGGATCGGTGTATTTTTTTCATCCATAATACTCACTTCCTCCCACTGCAAAGATCCAAAGGAAATGCATCAATTACCAACTTTCATCATACAGTGACTCCTCAGTGCTGTTTTAATCTCAGAGGACATTGACTATTTTTGTTTCAATAGCAAAGAATAGCAGTGAGCACCAAACCTCATTAAGAAAGCATCTCAAGGGAGAGACGTCAATAATTTTTTCAAAGAAGGTTTTTGGTTTTTTTTTTTTAATTGTGTCATTCTTTTGCCTAAAATCCAGAGGCTATGGTGGACTTATTGCTTATGAGTTCTCAGCAGTTCCTTGTGGTGGTCTAACGACCTTCAATTCACCTATTACAACAACTACAATTTAAAGTGGCAACAGTTCAAAATTTACTCATAAATGAAAAACTCGTATGTGTTTTGTTTCAACAACTGAGCAGAGACCTGCAAATTAAGGGCAGGAAGAGCAGAGTTTGCCAAAGAAGACAATGATCAGTTAATTAGTGGTGCTCCTGTCAGAACTTTGCTCCCTAATACCTAAAAAAATGTCAGTCCATTTTTTTGGCACCGTCCCTACTCTTTAAAAGGGAAAAGAAAATCCCACCATTCTGGTTTAGGTAATCCTGCGAAGACAGTAAATCTTATGATTGGCTTTCTCAAACATGCCGTCATTTCTAATGGTAGGGCACTCTTCAAGAACATTTATTCAACTCAACAGCACGTGCATTTTCTTATTTTTAAAACACAGGCACTTAAGAAAACAAAAATGCGCACCTGCTTTGCCTCTAAATATTCTGCAGATATAGAAAATAAAATAGTAAGAGGCATTTAGGATACACAGTCCAAGAAATTTAAACAAGGATGGTAGGGTTTCCTTTGCAATCTACTTAACACAAAGGTCCAAATGGTGGGACAGTCTGAATTCTCTGTGACTAGAGGAGTGGGCTCATGTTCGCCATAGCTTTTAAAAATAATCCTAAAAGCAGCGAGATAGGTTTGGGGTTCCTACCAGGCTGCTTGGCGGTCTCCAATTCTTCATTAACTACTACAGTAATGCATTTATATAGATCTGGCATAAATCAGCTTAAGTATCTAACACTTGAATATAATTAAAAGAAAAAAAAAAAAGAAGATAGTTTAAAAAAATCCGTACTTTGTAATAGCTCCACTTAAAGCTCCATTCAATCCAATGAAGTACATAGAATCATAATGTATCTTTTAACAGGTTTTCCATCTGTGCATTGGAAAACTATTAATGGATGGAAATGTTACTATGCAAAGGCCATAATGCATTAAATTCTGTATCCTTTTCAGCTGCCACCATTATGAAAGTTGGAACTGGGAAGGGATTAAGTGCCTGTGGTGATTAAAATTTCTTTTATCCAGTCAGCAATAAATCACCAGTAATTTACTTATTTGGGGAGATTCATGCAAATCCAAAAATAGCCACCCCCTAAAAAAAAAAATTCAACATGTTTCCCATCTCAGAACAAAGGGAATATGGAAAAACACATCTATCAATGTAAATGAAAATACATAGGGATACCTCCACAGAGTCCACACAGGCTAACTCAGGTTTAATGTGAATTTTTCAGCCTGAACTTAATTACCTAACCACATTGATCAATTCATCAGAACAGTGACAAATCTCTCCTTGGCTTTGTATTTCACAATCACAGTGTCAGCAACTCAATATACGCCTTTAAATGAACACTGACAAGAAATTAGTTTTTTGCTACAATGTTGCCATCAGGAGCCATCACTTTCCATTATTTTTATGTTATGCTCAGTGGTTCTTATGGGCAAAGGAGAGAAGAGTAAGTTGCCTCTCTGCTTACATATATTTCATATTTTGCTTGGTGGTAGTGCCAAATTACGTTTCTCTTTCTTTTTGAATAACAACTACAACAACAAAATGTCATTATCAGACAAAATGACTATCCCAATTTCCAGCCAAGAAAGATGTAAAATGTCTTAACTCAAGTAGAGATTTCAGAATAATCAAAAGCCTCAATATGCTTTTACCCTAAGCGGGAAAGAACTTTTTTAAGCCAATCCACCCCTTCTTGGTAAATATCCAGTTCATCCCATTCACTCTAAATCTTCTTCAATGACAAAAGTTAAAGATTAATTACACTTTATAATTTAGCACATAATTTAAGTGGCTACTATGTATTTTGGACTGACTAACTCTAATATACACAAATAAAATTTCATTTCTAACTTCTTACAATGTTTAAAATGTTACATACCTAATATTAAAAACAAAAACAAAAAGCTTGCCTACATTTAGCCCATAAAATGTTCTGAGTTATATACAATCAGCTTTACGTAGTATTTTTTTTTTTTTCAATAGACTTCAAGAAAACCAAAAGAAGTTGTGTGTCTAGAAAAAGTGACCAGGTGCTCGTTCAGCAGTCCTTGGGGGGGAGGGGGGGTATGTCTGCAGCCTATTAAATTGCAGTAAAAGCTTTCCAGAAACTAGATAGACCATCAACTGTGCTCTAAAAATGTGGCACTCCTTGCTTTTAAATAGGCCACACGTATATTTAGTGAAACAAGTCAAGTCTAAAGTAATTCTGGATATATTTTCTCTCTTCTAGTCAGTAAGAAAAATAAGACACATTCAATGTATTAATACAAGTCCTGATACCTTCCACCCTCAATTCTGCTAGCCATTCTAAAGTATTTTAACCTACAGAGAGATACTCCCGGTGTAGCATGGGAAAGCGTCCTCTGAATCAGTGACCTTTCCAGGGTATAGGATTAAGCAGGAGTCTGACTCTCCCCAAGATAAAGCTGTACCTTTCTTCACTTTCAAAGGATGAGGGCAACTGCCTGCAATCAGTGGTGAATACAGCCTGTCTACACTGCCAGAGGCCTGCCAATCACTCTCTCTCCTTTAAAAAAAAAAAAGAAAAAGTGGTTTTGAAGGCAGACTAGAATTTTTCAGCAGAGACCAAACCAACTGCAGTCAAGTTCAGGCAGAAAAACACGAAGGCAAGGCAATCTCCATTTTATTTCACAAGGATGAAAAGATCCGCTTAGAAAAAAACAGCCAAAAATTCCCCCCAATTTCATGCAGATGTCCTTGCCTGGTCTTACTTTCACAGCACGTCTTCTATAACAGTTCCTAGACATCTTTATTTTTTAATCCCATATTGTTTGTTCAATGGACAGGTGTGGAACACCATACTGGGTATGTTACTCCACAGTGGGTGCTGGCATTACAAGACTCCTAATTTTTCATCCCCATTGTTTTCAGTCAATTGACTCAGTCACAGAATAACAAGCATGTTGAGGGAGGATGATTTGCTTAATTTTTAAAGGATTGGAGAATTATTTCAATTTGGCAGCAGCCAGAGTTACATGTTGTACTAATTTCTTTGCAAAGCTGATTCTCATTCACTCAGACCTGTTATTGAGGGGACAAGGGTGTGACCATTGATCCAGTTCTAGTCCCTGACCCTTCTTATGGAGGCAGTGAGAGCAAACACTACAAATCCAAGAAGAAACGAACCGTGACGAGCTCTCTCATACCTGATAATCCAGCCTCCCTGATCCCGAAAAAGCCGAGATTCTAGATACTTAAACTTTTTACATTGAACACGAACACATAGGTTTTTTTTTGTTTGTTTGTTTATTTCTGCATATATCATGGCCCTGGCACAAGTTTACACGGCTTTCTCTCAGCAGCTGATTGAGGGTTGTGACAAGAAGGTAAGATGCCTCCCCACTGCTTCTGTGCAGAACTAACCCTGCACCTGGTACAACTAGAAATGTCCTCTCTCTGGTATCCTTATTTAGTCATTTTCCTCATCTGGAAAAAGAACAATTGCTCTAAAATTAACCCTGTCAGGACTTCATGGCAGTCACGGTAAGAGCCATAAATTCTAATTTGGTCCCCGCATCGTATATCTTGCAGGGATTTTAGTTTTAAATACGCATCTGAGTCTAGGCCTCTACCAATCTCCTAATTCTGAAACCCCTTTCTGCCCTTTCGGTTTCTAGCTCTTCCATGACAGAGCTATCCAAAGGGAGTATAGGATTTCTCCAACAAAGCGTAATTCACTTCACAGGCCATGGTGGAAATCTGACCCCCTCGCCACAATCAAGGATCAAGCCATTAGGATGCTTGGAAAGTTGCTAATCACTCCTTTTCACCCTTTGGATCAGAGTGCAACTCAGAACTTACCCCTCCTTCCAAAGGGCTTGCTATCCACCCTAGTTCTCCCTGAACGGATCTGGAGTCCAACAAGGTAACTGCAAAGAAACAAAGACAAATAGATTAATTTCCAATCACAAAAAAAGCCAATACTACAAAAACCATTTGCCTGAGCGTTTCCATATGTGCTGAGGCTGCGCATATCAAACTCTGATCAAAACCTAAACTTGCTCTCACTTATGTAAATAATCATTACTCACTTGATCTTCTCTCCTCTTTAAAATCTGCAGGTTTTTATTTATTTAACTTGCTTAGCATTTAAAATTCCATCCAAGGACTCAGTTTGATTCATTTTCTAAAAAGGATGAATAGAGAATCTCAAATACAATTTGAAAAAATAAATATATCTATGGAGGGTGGTTACACTCCAGAGCAAAATTTGCATTCATCTCTGTCTGGCGTCTACCAGAATTATTTGTTTTTGCAAGTTTCAGAGGACCGCATAACTCATCATTGTGGTGGCAAAGCCACAAGCGAATTCTATAAGCGAGTACCGGAGGGGTCATGGAAAGGTTCTCTTCCCTACCGTTTTGTCCCCCTCCATTAAACAGGCTCTGAATGTGGTATCTGCTGCTTTTTAAAATATCATCGTTTCAAAGGAGGGAATGACAGACTTGTAAAATTAGAATGCAAATGTACTCAAGTATTCTGTCTCTCCCAGGTCTTTTTGAGGAAAGTAGGGCTCATCCTCTGCTCCAGAGGAAATCACTGAATTTTAGCTAAGGGGTGCTGCCTAACGGGTATAGTATGCTTGGGCTACACCTAAGAGCTGGGGAGGGGTGGAGGCGGCTACAGAGCAGCTGTGCTCCTCCCACGCTGGAACAGTCCTAGGCACTGAGGACACTCGAAAGGACACAAGGAATTTCCAACCTCTCCACATTTGCTTTCCCACCGAGATCCTGCGGGCCCGCGGGTCGAAAGGCCTATCTCAAAGGAACCACTGGGTTATTAATTTGATCAGCAAGGCTGCTCTTCAGGCTGGGGGATGGGTGGGAATTGGAAGCCTTCATACTTGCTCCGGAGCACCCCAACTCTCCGCCTCACCCCAGCCCCCTGGATTCTGCCCACCTCCCCTCTCATTTCACCCCTAAGTCAATGGAGTTAAAATCTGCCGCTTTCTCCTGGTTTCCCTGAGAAGCCTCAATTCCTGGGGTCTGTTAATTATTTTAAAATGTAGAGCCTTCCCTGGGTCGCTCCCGCCCGGAGTTGCGCCCCCTCCTCATTCTCCCTCCTCGGTCCCTAGAGAAAAGCCCGCTACATCCATTTGGATTTAAGTAAGGTGGATTAGGGACACAAAGGGAACAATAAGACCCAATTTACAAAAAAGGGAGGGAGTAGAAAGGGAGGGTAAGAAGGAGAAAAGGAAACGTGACGCGAATAAAAAGCAACAAAATGAATTAATTTCAAGGGGGAGGAAGGGCTGGAGGGGGGTAGACTCCCCTTCTTTCTACATCAGCCTACAGCTACATCAGCGCCTTTTTGTCTAGGCCTCCAAAGTTTTGTTTCCAAAAGAGAAAGCAAGAAAGGGGTAAAAAGAAAAAAAACCGCCTCTACGTCTGGGGCGAGAGAGGTCTCGGGGGACGTGGTAACAAGTGTGCGAAGCAGCCGGGAGAACGCGGGATCTACAATTCCGCTCAGGGGAATGACCCTGGGGACCGAGGGGCGGCGGCGGCGGCCGAGGTGGCACCTGGCGCCACGTCGGAGGGAGGGGGAGCGGAGCGAGAGAGCGCCCCTTTCCTCCGAGCAGTGTCTGCTGGCAGGTGTGTGAGTCTCGGAGCCTCCGTCTGGCGGGCTCTGGGTACCGGCTGCCCGGCCAAGGCTAAGTTGGGTTTTGGCTCCCTCCTTCGGAACAGGGGAAATGATAGGTTGCACAGGGATGGGTGGACGCGACGGAAGCCTGGCGAAGTGGATAGATGGATGGCGGGAGGGGCGAGGGGGGTTCGGCGAGAAGGATACAAGGCTAGATGTTTTCAGGCGCGAGCCTGAGCAAACCCGCCAGGACACACGCGCACACACTCAGGTCACCCGCGCACGGCCGCTAAGCGTCCGCGTCCACGCAGGCACCCGCGCACCCACAGACATGCGTTTGCGCGCGCGCACATATACACACACACACACACGCACGCACACGCGCACACACGCACATCCAGCTCGCCCCTGGGATCATTAGAAACCAAATGAAATGCTCACCTCGCCCCCAACACAGACACATTCGCACACTCAGTCCGCTCAGCACGTCTGGCCCCGAGCAGACGCGCAGAAAACCGAGCACTCAGACGGGTCCCGTCGGTTCCGCACGCTCCTTTCAAACTAGCCCAGTGCACAATTCTGAGGGTGCAAACTCGCCTCCGATCAACTTGCCGGCGGATTCTCCAGGTCTGCGGGCACGAATCTGGAGGTCTCGGGGTGCCCCGGACCCGCGATCGCACCCTCGGGCGGGGAGAAAGGTATCTGACGCCGGGCGCTAGAAATCAGGTCACCGGCACGGGCAAACGGCACTACGACCGCGGCGCCGCGGTGGCCCCGCAGCCGGGTCAGGGGAGCGCGGGGTTCGGAAACTTTGCGGAACGCGAAGCCTGGAAGGCTTCCGCAGGAACCCGAGGACCCTCAGACCTCGCCGCGATCCAGGCTTGGGTCTTCCCTTGGCCCGGGGTTTGGGAAAGGGGGTGGGGGACGAGAATTTGGCCTAAAAAACCTTCTTGTTTTTTCAATCTTGCCGTCGGCTCCCGGTGCATCCCCTTGAGGTGTCTCGAGACGCCCCACCAGCGGAGGCTGATAAACTTTGGCCTTTCGCTACAAACTTGGGTAGCCCGGCGGCTGGCTCGGGTCGCCTCCCCAGCGCAGGCTGCCCGTCGCTCCCCGCCGCGCCTTCGCAGATCCCTTCACCCCGGCCCCCTGCTCCGGAGTGGGGGCGCACGCCGCACGCCGGGCTCCCCTCTCCCCCGCCAGCCCCGCGCTCCGAGGACCATTCCCTGCCGATCGTCCCCTCTCTGCTTCCAACCCCAGAAAGGCCACCCCGCTTTCACCTTCATTAGCCGGGTACACCCTGGAACCGGTGACAGCGTCGCAAATCCCAAAGAGAAACGAAAAGAAGACGCAATAGAAAATCCCAGCCATGGCTCGCCGGTGCCAGCGATGCTCCTACCGCTTCTATCCCAGTGGAATAAATGCTTAAGTTAGGGAGTGCGGCAGACTGAAGACATTGCCAAGGGGCGGGCCGACCCATGACGCGCGCCGCCAGTCCTGGCTCTACGGCCAATGGCGGCGCAGACTGGACGGCCCGGCCCCGCCCCACCAGCAGAGCCCGCCCTTCAGGCCCCGCCTCCGGGCTCCTTAGGGCTCAGTGTCTCCCTGGTCCGAGGGGGCGAGAACCTCCTCTTCCCGGTCTCGTCCTAGGAAGCCGACCGGATCTACGGACGCCACCTCGGGAGTCGAGCCCCGGGGTGTCGGAGGGAGCTTCCAAAGACTCCGATTGATGGGGGTTGGGGGGCCGAAGAAAGATGGGTACTCCCCTGTCCCCCTCCACGGGCGGTTTGAGATCTAGGAAAACGCTCTTTTATTGCAATAAAATAAGGATCACGTTGCCCTGTCCCTTTGCCCTCTGCTACTTTCTGGGAGTATACGTGTTCGCGTCCCGTGCACCTAGGCTGGGGCCGCACACGTGCTTTGGCGCGCACCTACCGCCACCCTCTGCCACCTTGCCCTGTTTTGTGTCTTTTTGGCGCTCTTCCATCTGAAATGCTCTTTTGCGGAGTTTTGTGACTTAATTCCTCATGTCTTCCCAGGCTCCCAGGTTCCTGGAGAGAGGTGACCTCGTCAGTCGCCAATGTTGAGTGCAGCGCCTGGCCCACAGCAGGGCTCAGTTACTGTCTCCGGAGCCTGAACAAGTGACTTTCTAGCAGCGGGGAGGCCTGTGGTGGGTCGCGTTCCGGCTCCGGGACAGGGCTCCTTGCCGCGCAAGACGGACAGAGACGGCCTGGCTGCAAGGAGCCAGTTGTGGGTTTTCCGGGGGAGCCCCTGGAACCAGGCCTAGAAATTCCGGGGCGCCGGGGGTGGAAGCGAAGGGCTTGAGTGGTGTGCGGGAGTCTGCAGGTGTAAAGACAAGGGACATAGGGACTCGGAGGCTGCCGGGCCGTCGCTGCAGCTCCGCGCGCCGACAGCTTCCCTACGCGGGTCCCGACAGCCCTCTCCGCCCCGGGCCTCGGTAGTGGGCCGCAGGATCCGCGGAGACCCATGCGGCTGCCCCTGCCCCGGCGCTGTGGGTGTCACTGTCCTCTTGGGGACACGGACACCACCTGGCCATGGTCTGTCCCCCGATGCCCGGGTCGCGGGCGAAGCCACCTGAGCGCAGCCCGGCGACGGCTGCTCAGCCCGCGTTCCGGGAACCCGCTCCTGACGCGACTCGGTACATTTCCTGGGCGTTTTAAAGGGACCCGATTCCCAGCGACGAGCCACCCTTCTCTCCTCCCCGGCCGTCCCTCCTCCGGATCCCTTTGGGGCAGGGCCGGGATTTCCTCCGGAGCCTAGATCCCAGCGGGAGGGCGACCGCGGGGAGCTGGAAACGCCTACTCTGCCCGGCTGCGGCTCATCGTGAACCGACGGCTCCACCTGCCGGCCAGTTGCGGGAGTGCGCGGCCCTGCGGCAGAGTGCGCGGAGAAAGGGGCGGACAAAGACTTCAGCTGACAACTCCGCATTGAGATGGGGGTCCTTGGGGGGCCTTTTTTATCTGCCGGCCCATGCCTGGTTACCCAAGCCATTCCTGCCATGTGATGGCGGGCGGCGGTGGAGAGGATCCAGGAGTCCCGTCGCGCCTCTCGCCAGCTGGGTTAAGGAAGATGCAATTAGGAAAGCGTTTCAAGGAGAAACTCAGTAACAGTCAACGCCCCAGGGGTTGCATGAGTAGCTGCTCTGCTTAAAAACAGACCCTAAATAAAAGCGGGAGTGGTGTAGAATGGGTGGAGGAGAGAGGAGGTCACGACCCCTCTGCCCAGGCACTGGACGCGGTTTAGGGTCATTAGCCGCGGCAGCAGATCGTGTGCTTTCCCCATTGCTTGGGAGCTGCCCGCATTTCTCGTGCAATCTCTGATCCGGGCTAGGGAGATGGGCAACTTTTACTTGAGTACGCTTGGCTGAGCCATGGCTATGCGAGTAGGTGGCCGAGAGGGACAGCTTGCGCAGCCCCTGGGTATTTTGGCTTCTCGGTAAAAAAGACCTGCTGAAATAACACTGTCCGAAGAAGTGGATTTTAGTTATTGTAGTTACTGATTTTATACAAGAAAAAAAAAAAAAAGCACAATGGGGATATATATATGTATGTGTGTATATAAAGTAATTAAAATCAGCACACGAAGTCCCTGTAAGGAAAGCATTTCTGGGCTCTTTTATGTATCATTTTGAATTTTATAGAAAAAGAGGATGGATATTGGTACCTGTCATTTGGCACACAGACTCAGAAAGAAAAAGACCAATCAAAATTCTTTTTAAAACGTGTTAAGCAATGGTTGCTGGTTGCCGGTCTGCAGGACTTGAGTTTTGCACAACGTGGCTGAAATGGGAAATAAATCGCTCAAGTCCTTAAAGACAGTAAAATTTCTACGATATGTACCAATTTTTTGGGGGGGGGGGTATATGCACACTGAATATTAAACGAAGTCTTTCCGGCCACGGCTGCTTGAAAGCAAGCCTTCATTTGCTAGGGTACAGTCAGAGACTTCCCCTTATTTCTTCCGATTTTTCATTTTTAGGTCCCATATTCTGGAGAACCAAGACGCAGGAAATGCTAACTTGGAAAAACGGAACTGTAACTTCCTATTGAAAGCATTTCCGGGCCGTAGGTCGGAAAGGAGCTGCTGAAAATTCTTTTGTTCATTGTGACGACCTAGAGAACAGTGTCCTCACCTAACAGATGCCGTTCCTCCTAAAAAATAGAGCAAAAATGGAAAAATGATGTGGCCCTGCTGGTCCACCATTGATGTAGAATCTACACTTAATCAGAGAGCACCTGGGCATCAACAAATGTTTGAAAGGCAACAAATCAATTGTCCATTGAACTCAGGAGTATACAATAGAATATTACACTTTTTAAAAGTACCAAAAATTGTCTACTTTAACATACATTTTCTTGACCTTTGAGTAAAACTAACCCCACACTGTTGTAAGAATTTGGAGTGCTTTGAATCCTTTTAAGAGACATATCAAAATATATATACTTGTAAGCTTAGGGAAAATAGTAAATAATTTTAAAGATTGGATTTTTTTGTCTCCTTTTTGTATTGTACCTTCCACAAAGACTTGAGCTACAAAGTACATTTTAAATGCTAAGTTGAATTGAAGTTGTATATCAAAGGTATTTCTAATCTGCAGAAGGCATTTTAAAACAGCAGCAAGCATCTCAGGGTTTTCTGCCTCTAAGTGGAGGGCCAATTTCACCAAAGTAATGAGAACAGGCCCTTTAACCTGTGGACAAATAAGCAGTGATAAAGACAGTATAAGGACAACTAGAGAAAGGGTGAGGATCAAAAAAATTAATCCACTCTGCCTTTTTCTAGAACTATGCCAGATTTTCCAGCTAGTGTTCCCTGGATGTTAGTCTTTTTATCAATAAATCGGTGCACTAAAACAGTGTCTTGTCATTGAGAACCAGGGTTTATGTCAGATATCCCTGGCTTAACATTCCAGCTGGGCGTTTTTACTTGCTGTGTGTCTTCGAGTAAGTTACTTAACCTCTCTGAGACATGGCTTCCTATAAATTGTTAATAATATGGCATATGAGTCTTCTAAAAAATTGAAGCAATTTTGTGGAGGATACAATATAGTGTCTGGCAAACGATAGGCAGCTATTATTACTCTCAAATAATATTATATTAATACCTATTAATATTATTAAATGGCAAATCATTTATTAAGCTTGCATCTTCCCTTCCAGATGAAACCGGGAACCATATTTTCCCATTTGTGCTCCGCGAAAGGAGAATGCTTTATTTTACCAACTCCTGGAGTAAGGACAGGAAATGAATTCTAAATTCTTCCCTCCCTTAATTTGTTGATTATGGCATCTTACATCCAACTCCTAGATGACCCAACTGGATTTGAGCCTACAGGTCATACCAGTCTTCAAACATAATAGTTTAAAAGATAATTAAGTGAACAAGGTGTGAGGATCAAAACTCCCACAACCAGCTCAAGATATTGGTGACAATGAATAGCTAAAGCTGAACCTAATGAAATATCCACCTTTGTCAGTAAATACTTCTAACCATAGGCTACCGCTTACATAGTAACCTAAAGGAACATTTGGTGGGCTTCCTGAAGCCCCCAGGAAACCCTATAGGAGATTTCATCCTTTGATGCCAAGGCTTTGATGCTATTTCTTATGCAATAAGAAGCACTACCCTTATTAGCCATTTACTACTGAGTGAGAAAGATAGCCATACAGCTCCTATCTCAATGGGGCAGAAAGTTGAGAGAGCCAGAGAAAGCAAGAGGCCTTCCAAGCATCTGGGAAGGAGAAGGCATGACAGGAAGGTTGGAGTCCTCAAGGAGTTCTGAACTTTGTTTGGTGCTGTTCCAAATTTTAGCTCAATTCTAACAAACATTACTTGAGTGACTAGTATGCACCGAATACCACATGTTTAACATGTCCAAATTTCCTTCTGAGCCCTGGCCACACTTTCATTCATGCATTCATTTATTTCATTCATTCTCAGAGATACCCAGCACATGGGGATGTGGGATCCACGCAGAAACCATCAGGAACCTTTCATTCTCTGGGAGCTCCACAGTGGGGTGGAGAGAGAGAGAGAGAGACAGATGGCACAGACCAAGACACTTGGTTCAGTCCTGCAACAATTCTAAATCCCTAATGGTACAAACAGCATGCGTAACTGCTAACCGAAAGGTTGGTGGTTCGAGTCCACCTAGAGGCATCTTGCAAGAAAGGGTACTTCCAAAAAATCAGCCATTGAAAACTTTATGGAGCATAGTTCTATTCTGACACACATGGGGTCACTTAGCATTGAGTCCAGGTCAACTCAGTGGTAACCGGTTTTAACCGGTAATGTTTTGCAGAGATAATGGACCTTTCTTGACGGGAATTCGAAGGCGATTATTTGCAGCTATATTTTGGGCTGCATTAGGAACATGAGTTAAACATCAGAACTTTTTTTCTTTTGAGGGATGAAAGCCGTGTCCCAAAGTAACTATAAAATATTTTTTACTTGCAACCCATCAAAAACAACAGCTACTAAATGTTGTTGACCATTGAAGTACAATGTATTTATTCATTCTAATTCAAAATGCCAACACGAAGCTGAAAGTCACAGCTATTAAATATTAAACATGTAACTACGCTGTTTTATGATTATTCAGAGAACTTTTGGAATTAAGAGTTGTTTTATGGTGAAAAACCAATGATAATAAACACATGAATCACATAAAACTGGCATAATTTTTTTGCTTTTTAATCATTTTTGAGAGAGAAATAATTATCTGGTCAGAATACCAATTTATGGAAGTACTGCAACAGCCTTTTAATTTTTCTTTCTGAGAAACAATGGAATTACAATGAAATGCTTAAGAAAACAATATGACAATGAACATAATTTATGGTTTACTATATAATGAGGATATAAGTTTGAAAACCTAATTTTTCCTTCCTCCATCAAAGTCGAAAGCATTTACAGAGCACTTACGTTCCAAACATTTTTTCTGTAATATCGGAAGATCTATGAATACTCTCTCAGGATTGCTGAAATGGTAAGTGTATTTCTGTATGTACTACAGAAATCCTTTAAATGCTTGTTTAGGTAATTGGACTTTATAAGTGTGCTTATAGAGGAAATGTAACTTTGGAAACATTAGATTTCATTACCCTAATCATTTATGGCAGTTAGTAAATAGGAAAAGCTTTTTCACTGAGAAAGATTAGGCCTTTTGGCTGTTGATTTAAAGGACCAAAGAAGAAACTGAGTCAAATTTCCAAAAATCACAGTATAGCCTTTTTCCGAAGTCATCTACTTTTGGGGCCCCACTGTAGATTAATGAAATCTTATGAAAATCAATTGAACATAAATGGACTCCCTATATAAAGAAATGCAAAATTGAGATTTATAATCATGACTTGGTTAAAATTGGCATTATTTTCGTACCTTCTGGACAAGTAATTTAAAAAAAAAAAAGAATTCATATAAAACAACTGTTATCGCAAGAGCCTATAGACAAACATATGGCCATGCCACTTTAAAATGTGCTAAGCGGCCCTCTTAGTTATATGTGGAATCACTTTTTCTTAGACCATAGCTATATCTGCACAAATAAACTGACTTAAATTCAGGCAAACAATGAGTTATTTGAAGTAGGGAGGTAAAAAGAAATTCAGTTAGTAACGGATCATTTGACTCAAACTGACATTTAAACTATCAATTCCACCATTTGTTTTTCTTCTTATTCAACTCTGTACATGTATACACCCCCAGGTTCTCTTTCTGCTGGACAATGAAAGGAGTTAAACATTAGGCATTAAAATGCAAAGAATGGTACCTCTGTGCCATTTATTATTTAAAGTTGTGGCTCTGTATAAGAGTCGTCTAAGAAGAAACCGCTTAACCATCTCTAGCTGGATTTGAGACTGAGTTGTCCCAGTTTGGGATGACTCTTTCTTCTGTATAGAATATTTGTACATTATAAATATTATAGGATTCATCTCCCAAGATTTAATGCTTCACTTTGACATTCAGGATTAACATTCGGGATAACAGATAATGTTATCACGTTCATAGGGTTGCTATGAGTGGGAATCCACTTGACGGCAACGGGTTTGTTTTTGCGGGGGGTTTATCACCTTTATCTCATGCAGCTCAGAATTGAAACAAACTTAGACCAGAACATGCACAGCTAACATAGGGTAGCTTTTAAGAGTAAGGTCCCATCACTGTGACTTCAATCTGCCTATTCATCTTACATTAGACAGCTATCAGAGGTAATTGGAAGATCAGCAGGAAATTAATCAAGTCTGTTCCATTAAATGGTCAGTTCATTGCAGCTGAGTAAAGCGGGTCACATTTCCTCTATATGTCTTATTATATTTTCATCTGAAACTTTCCTAGTTTTCACTTGGGTTGTTATCATTTAAAATACTTTGATAAATGCCTAGGGTGTCCATACTGCTTAGCAGTCCACCCTGGTGAAGTTATTCATCGAACTACATTTGTCATGTAGAAATCACAGTGAACTCAAAGATAAAGAGAAAAGTCAGGGTGATTTGTGTTTTCCAGCTTACCACTTTCTTTAGCGACGTATTTTTTGCACCACTTTATAATATGTATTTATGCTTTATAGTCCCTAAACCTGAGATATCCATCTACTTCTACACCTGGGTACTTGGTTAAAAGATTAAAAATAAGATGAGCCGGTATTCAAACTCCTATACCTAAGTACTTCACATGGTTGGTTAACAATCACTGTGGTTTAGCTCTAAGTCTGCAAAGGTCTATGATTTAGAGCCTTCCTCTTGCTGCATTCTGATTGAATCTGCTCAGCTCTCTTTTCTCCATGTCCACCTACACACAGCCGTCCATCTCCCTGAAACCTTTTTGCTGTCAGTCAAGTGACAGCTTGGATGGGAGCTTTGTGTGCCAAGGCTTCCTGAGGCCCTACACCACATTTAGATGGAAGGGTGGGGGGGAAATGCTACGGGTGCTTGGAAAGCTGGGGGTGGGGGAGTACGGGTGGGAGGCTTTTGGTGTATAGCTCTTTCAGAAACTGCTTTCTCAAACATACGCAAAAAAAACACAAACGCTGCTACCAAACTCCCACATCTGCGGCCCAGCCCGAATGTAACGTACCATCACCCTGGTAAGTCAGGGGCTCCAAGGCTTGTAGATGCAAAGAATGAAACCCTGGCTGTACTTTAACAAGGGTCGGTGCCCAAGAGTAGCTCTGATTTCTCTCTGAGTGTGCACGATCAGATGTGTCTAGCTTTCTCGTTCTCGGATTGACTGATCCTTAGCTGACCTGTAAGTACTAACATCTCTTCATCAGATTACTAGGTAACCTTGGTTTCTGCTAATTGGAGAGTAGCTGGAGGAACGTTCTGCCTATGGTTTTGTACCGATTTCATCCCGTGTAATTTAATGTCTTTGTATTAGAAGGAAGTTGCAGTCTATACTATGAGGCCACACCACTGGGACACTTCTATTCGTACAGTAAATTGCGTCCCTGGAAAGTCAGATAGGTCATTAGCACAAATTAGAATTTTGATCTCTAGAAAAAGAACCTAAATTAAGACCGTGGCCTTATTTAAAGACTGTTTTTATTTAGTGCTGCCTGCGTTCTGATTTTCAGAGTCTCTTGAATTTCACTTCATATTTCTGATCAGCTGAAGTTACAGCCTCTTTAAACAAAATGTTCCAAGTTTGCACTCAAAGCACTAGAAGCCCTGATAGTCTCTAAAAATAAACAGATTAATTTTCACCTTGTCCCAGGAAATGAATACATTTTCCTCTGCTGCAGTTAAGGTACACGTCACCTAAAAATTTAATATGCTATAGTGTAGTAATGTGTTACAATTTGTTTTGTACCTTACCTATAACTTAAGTTTTACTTTGTGTTTCTATTTTCATTCTTGTCTTATTGGAGATAAGAAGTTGCAAAAGTGGAAATGGCAGATGACAACAATCTGAATATTACAGCTTATCACGCTGAAGAAATGGTCCGTTTTGCTGTCTGTCTGGAAACACTGTGCCTTGTATTAATTGGATTTCTCATTTAGCCAGGCAAAAGGCAAGCACCAGTTGTTCAGGGGCAAGAGTGTAACTAATAAACCTGTGCAAATAACTTTCTAACCCTGAAGCTTATTTGGCATGTTAACACAGATGCTTGGCAAATCCATGGGGAATGTTTGGCAAATGTTTGATTTATCGGTGCCTTAAACCTGTTGAATGTAAAGCTAATAATTACCAAGAAAATAATTTTGTGGCTCCTTTTTTTTTTTCCTGAACACAGTTGATTATCAAATATATTGCTTTTTCTTGGAACTTAGTATAAAAATAGAACAAGTCTAAAAAATGTGTACAATTCTGGGTAATGATGTCTATATATATATTATGTGTACACACACACACACACACAGACACACAATAATCAATAATATGGCTTTAATTTTAAAGGTTAAAAGCTTTACTATCTTTGCAACTTTTCAGAATAATCTAAAATTATTCCAAAATAAAGTTTATGTAGCAAAACGAAAAGATAAAGGCTTTCTGTGATTTTAATTGTTTTGGGTTCATAATTGGATTATGACCTAAATGGTTAAATACTAGCTATCTACATAGTTATACACTATATATATATATATGTATGTAGACACACACTCACACACACACATATACACACACATACTACACATATACAATTTTAATAGTCACTGAAACTGGGTGAAACAGTCCAGGAGAAAACAGCAAAACAGTGATTGCTCTAGTATTTAACCATTTGGGTCATCATCAAATATTATAAAACAAAAACCATTAAAATTACAGAAAGCCTTTATCTTTTTGTTTTGCTACGTAAACTTTTTATTTTGGAATAATTTTAGATTATTCTGAAATTTTGCAAAGATAGTAAAGCTTTTAACTTTTAAAATTAAAGCCATATTATTGATTATTCTCAGTTTACATAGACTCTTCTTCGAAGATAATTTACCTATTTATAATTCTGTAATATGTTTTGCTATTCATGTTCTGATAAAAACACATGCATAATTTAAATCTAATATCACTTAGAGTTCAACTTTTTTGACAGTTGATTTAATTTTCAAAATGATGAAATTGGTGAGAACAAACACAGTAGTGCTCGGAATTAATATTTTAAAGCTCTGGAAACTCCCAATAAATTACACTTGGTTGTGGATACAAATTGGCTTTTAGTAAATTGTCTTCTTAGTAAGATAATGCCAAGAATAATATTGGTCTTTAGACTTCAATTTGGGTTGGTTTGGTGTATTTCAATACAAAGTGTACTGGAGATTATCTGTACAAATATCACACATGCACATACACATACGTGTACAAACATAAATCCAGAAACACTCTTTACAAGCCACTAAGTTTTGTTACTTCCAAAGAATAAGCCTCCACCTTCTTTGGCTTCTAACTCAGAATAAAAGCAATCTATATGGGGCGGGGGGCAATAAAAGAGAGCTGATTTCTTAAGAAAAAAAAACTCTTCAAAAATCAGCATCTGTATAAAATTGCCCCTTTCAACCTCAAAATAAGCAATTAATCTTCTCTTTTAATTACATATTATTGAACTTCTCTTTAATTCTTTCTTCCCTGTGGAAAGCATACACTTTTCCATGGATGTTCAGTGTATTTAATTTGGGAAATAATAACCATGAAGAAAATAAATTTTAGTAAGTAGTCAAACTGTGTGTGGAGGGGTGTGTCTCTATACAGGTATTTATAAATTATCAGACTGTAATTAATCTGTACAATAAAATTTAATTAGCTGCCAGTGAAAATGTTCCCAAAACTTTGAAAGGTTTACTTCTTTTCCATAAACACGTGGGATTTGCATTGACTCTGCTTAAGGGGCCCGTTCCTTATAGCCATTTGGGGAATAAATGTAGATTTTCACACAATTACTTGCTTGCTGCCTCACCAAAATGTGTGGCCTTGTGTTGTATCATATTGGACAAATGTGCCCACTTCTGTAAACAGATTGTCTTAGTACATTTCCATTGTCTCTGCAGCCGTCTTTTGATTTCAGGAGCTTGGAGATTGTCCCCAAAAGCCATGGCCATTTGCTTCTAGCTGCTCATTTGCTACTCCCAACAAAGAGAGGAAAGAAATAAAACCCCAAACAAATGCAAATAGTTTAGTTAATTGTTAGCAACTGTGCTTAAAAGTTTGATGGTTTAGAAGAATTCCAATTGGTGATTTGAATGAGGTTTAGGGAAATTAATGCTTTTCAATTTTTTCCCTTGTTCTCACTTTTTCCAGGAATCAAAGCTAATTTAAAATGGGCTGACCTTTTAAAACTATTGTCGGAATTAAGCATTGTATAAAAATCTATTTCTCTGTAGACATGGTATAGTAGACTCATATACATATTTGACCATTTGAGAGTAACCTTGATTGCCCATGGCATGTCATTTGTAAGTTTAATGAGACCTAAATTTGAATTATGCATGTAAAGGCTAATACAAGGGAGAGAATCAAAGGACCCTAGCTGGTCACTTGATATCTAACCTCATCTTAGCTCTCAAATTGTCTCCATGAGACAATATTTCACACAGAGATTTTCTTTGTATTTATCAGGTTCTAGAAGGGAAATGGGAAACCCTAGCAGGGTAGTGGTTAAGAGCTATGGCTACTAACCAAAAGGTCAGCAGTTCGAATCCACCAGGAGCTCCTTGGAAACTCTATGAGGCAGTTCTACTCTGTCCTATAGGGTCATTATGAGTTGGACTCGACTCCATGGCTACAGTTTTTTTGTTTGTTTAGGAGGGAAATGTATGCCCTAGTGACAGCCTTAATTTCCTCATCTGTAAAATGGGGATAATAACAGTGCCTAGTTCAGAACGGTTATAAGAATTAAATGAGATAGTCTATATACAGCTTTGAAGAGAGTGCCTGGCACAAAATAATTGTTTGCCATTAAGATAGCAAACTTGCTATTAGTATAGTAACTTAAAGTGTTGCTTATTGGATGAGGCCCTAGAAAAAGGTGGTAAACCATTTTAAAAATTTCAGCTGTGCATGCTATAATTTAATAGTCTGGAAGATGTTTTTAAAGAACCTCACAAGTACTTTTTGCCAAGCAAAGATCATTTTTCTCATTTGCATTCATCTTAGACTAAGAGGTGGATGCTCTGGAAGTCAATGGGCAATCATCCTTTTCCCATGTACCATTTCTTGTAGAGATTAATCTGTTTTTATATTGAGTTATTTTATGTATTAGGCTTCATCTATTGCAAAGTGTGTGTGTGTGTGCGTGCTTGCGCACACACAATCTGTTTCTTTGCTCGCCTATCACAAAGTGTGAGCCACAATGTCTTTCCGTTGCCTGAAATTTACGCTGAAATAGAGATGTCAAAATTGCTGTCACCCAAACACAGAAGATACTACCTTAATTAAAGCAAAGCATATTTCTGTTTATACTATGACAGAGCAGAACCCGGAAATCAAGCAATTAACTCAAACCAAAGGGGAAAAAAAAAAAACCGTTGTGGTGGAGGGGATTCCAACTTATAATGACCCAACAGGACAGAGTAGAACTGCCCCATAAGGTTTCCAAAGCTGTAAATCTTTATGGAAGCAGACTGTCACATCTTTGTTGGTGGGTTCAAACTGTCCTTTCGGTTAGCAGCAAAGTCCTTAAACACTGCACCACCAGAGTTCCTCCGTAATTAAAAAAAAAAAAAAAACCATTGCTGTTGAGTCATTCCGACTTAGGGTACTACGAAAACAACTTAATCAAAGAAAAGACCATTCTATTAGAGAGCAGGAGTCCTGAATTCTGGATTGTTTGATGCTGAACATAGAGCTCCATCTCTTTAAGCAGCAGTTTCCAAGCTAGGGTATCTTGATGGTCTCTTTCAACTCTAAAATGCTATAATCCTTGTTCTAGCAATTTCCACATTTTTTCCCCCTTGGGGAAGAATAAAGCTTTGTAATCAGTAATCCCAAAGAGATTACATACTGTTCATAAACAAAATAAATGTCCAATACATCCTATGTAACTTGATGTTTTTTATGTAAGTCCTTTTAACCTTCCTAAAAATTCTATAGGCAGAATAGTTGAAGCCCATTTTGCCTTTTATGTAAAACATCTGTTGTTCACAATTACGTGTTTAAAAACTCAAACCTATTAAAGAAATATATAAAGTACTCTGCAGGTTTAACTTTAGTTATAATGTTAACCTTTACTGTGAGTATGAATGCAAGCTTATGAATTCCTAGCTCTCACAGTTCGAGGGTCTTCATAAATAAAACAACCCTCTGTGTTTCAAACAGCAAGGCAACAAGCAAACCAACAGATGGATGCATTTTTAATTAGTCAAGCTATTGCTGTTTTTTGGTTAGAAAATTGTCTTGCAGGCTGTAACAAAATCTTTCATTGGGTAGAAAAATAAGTACTATCTCAGAATCACAGGTTTCCTAAAAGAATTATATATTTCAATACCTTGATAACCTATTCAGGTATTGCATGGTGATAAATTAAACTAAATTATTGGTGGAAAAACAAATCAAGTGAAATAATTTGAGGTTATTGTAAATCTGAGACATGAATAAAATTACCTTCAGTGACTACTTTCTTTCATGTTTACTGATATTAACTGAGTTAAGTAAGCCAGCATAATTCAATTCAATTCAAAGTTTTTTTATTTTTTGCAGGGCTGTAAGGAAAGAATCTACAATATTATGCTCCAATTTTTAATTTGCATTATGCTGTCAAATAAATTTGGAAGAAGATGCTCTTTGTTGTGAAAAAAATTGCTATAAAAATGAGAAGATAATATTTATCAAAAGAAGCCAGATGCAAAATCTTAAAAGGCTTTCAGAGGTTGTATTGGGTGGATCCCAATCTTAACTGACTGTCTTTTTCTAAAAAGAAAAAAAAGTCTATCAGATTATCTCTTCATATGCACAGAGTAAAGGGAATGGAGAAATGAAGTAATTATTTTGATAATTTAGGCACTTAAAACTTTCCTCTGAAATATCCAAATGATTGATATGATAATTTTGACTGAATTAGTCAAATTACTCTTTCACAGTTTGCATTCTCATTACATGAGTAGTTACAATCTAAGTGTGGATGTAACATTCGTAATGCAGAACACTAAACTCATAGCTTACAGTACCTTTCAAGATTCATCCAATTATGGATAATCACTTACCTTTTGGCAACATAGGTAGTAACAATTTATCAGCCTCTTCTTCAAAAGCACATATTTAAACTCTGCCCCCAGGACGCTATAAGAGTACTATACAAAAGATTTCGATGTATGACCGTAGATAGACCCTTAACTCACTGCTGTCGAGTCAATTCCGACTTACAGCGACCCTGTAGGACAGAGTAGAACTGTCCCATAAGGTTTCCAAGGAGCGGCTGGTAGATTCAAAATGCCAACCTTTTGGTTAGCAGGCAAACTCTTAACCACTGTGCCACCAGGTCTCATTGCCAACCACTGTGGAATATACATATATGAAACATATGAAATGGAGGTAGTAGTGTAAACATTGGCTGAAGAATTAACTGAATAATGATTTTAATGAACCAGTTGCTGTGGAGTTGACTGCAACTCATGGCAACCCCATGTGTGTCAGAGTAGAACTGTGCTCTATAGGGTCTTCAGTGGCTGATGCTTTGAAGGTAGATCGCCAGGTCTTTCTTTCAAGGCACCTCTGGGTGGAATCAAACCTCCAACTTTGGACTAGCAGTTAAGCACATTAAATATTTGCACCACCCAGGAATTTTTTTTTTTTTTTTACATTATTTTTTTTTCTTTGCATTTCAGCTTAGGAAATTTCCGTTGGTCTATGTCAACTCTTGGTGTTTCTAGCTAGGACTAGAGAACAGCATTTCTCAAACTTT